>NC_135236.1:290101271-290792521 GCF_051348905.1 Ranitomeya variabilis | reverse complement strand
GCAGAGCGCCGCTTCTGCGCACGCGCGGCCAAAGGAAGATGGCCGCCCCCACCGATCACCAATGAAATAGTGCACATTGCGCTCTTTTAACTCCCCTGTGCAGTGGATTCGGGACCTTGGGCATGCGCAAACCACTACGCCACCAACGGAAAACTAAGCAAGATCTGGGGGAAGACACCACGCCCTTTTGACCAGACCAGCCTGATTGACAGGCGAAAACGGCTACTTTGGTAACGTATTTTGGCAGCATAGGTGGGGAATCGGGGTCCACAAAATACACTGTTGTAATGCACAGCTCAGGCCCTATTTAACAGTATTTTTATCTCATACTGAAAAAACGGGGTGACAGGTGCCCTTTAAAAAGGAAGCTTTTAGGATTACAGTCATGATACGTTTTAAAGTGCCGGGGTATTGTTTTTAGAAGGGACATATCCGTAATTGTTTTTGCCTTCTCAATGTCCCGGATATGTTCCCGGACTCGGATTTTCATTTCCCTTGTTGTTAATCCAATATATATTAGCTTACATGAGCATGTGGCATGGTATATGACCCCCTGAGAGGAGCAATTAAGGTTTTTTCTTATGTCGAAATTTTTAGAGCCATCAGAGTTGCAGAATGAATGTGCCTTTCTCATATTGAGACATGCTTTGCAATTTCCACAGGGGAAAAAAACATTTCTTGCCTCCTGGATTGTGGGTTTTGAAGTAGGGTCATAATGGCTATGCACTAGTAAATCTCTTAGATTGCGGCTCCTTTTTGCTACCAAGGAGGGAAAAGGGGGAAGGATTTTCCGTAGTATTGGGTCCGTCATTAAGATATTCCAATGTTTATGGAAGGCTGATTTTATATCATTCCAACGATTATTATATGTGGAGATGTACCTCACTTGATTGCTATTGTCTCTAGGTTTTTTAGAGGAATAGAGGAGTTGTTCTCTGGGTGTATTTTTAGCTCTTCTATAGCCGTTTTTTATGCTCCGTTTGCTGTACCCGCGGTTTAAAAATCTTTTAGTGAGGTCAGCTGCTTGATCCTCAAAATTAGAGGTTTCAGAGCATATTCTTTTGGCTCTTAGAAATTGACCTACTGGTATGCCTTTTATAGTGGCAGGTGGGTGTGAGGAAGTTGCATGCAGCAAAGAGTTTGTGGCAGGATCACAGTCATCCCTGATCCTAATGGTTGAGGAACCTGCTATATAACACAGTTGCCAATCGCAAGTGATGGAACGGGCACAGCTCCCGAATCCAAACCACAACTGCAACATCTTAATTTTCCTTACTACCTACCTGCCATAACATAACATAATAGTAAGTTGTACAGATGGAAGAGGTATAGTCTGTCCTGATCACACAGCTACAGAACTACACACAGACCCGTTCATGCCGTAACAAAAACCTTCATAAGACTATGTAGATGGTGATTACTGTTAGTAAGCATAGTTTTCATTTTTATTACATAAATCAATAGTACAGGTGAAAATAAGCATCTTAGCTATATTTCTGAACAGCGCATTCTGCTTCTTTCTGCACCAGGACTGATCATTCATGTACAAAAAATTCACAGACAAAATGTGTATTCAGTGAAGACAGATTGTTACAATACTGAGGTAGGAGAGGAGAGCTGCTACTGATAAGATTCTATGTAGATGGGAGCAGCTAGAGAGGGCTCCTTCCTCCTACATTAGAAGCTCAGAAATGTAACAATAGGTCTTCACTGGATACAGATTTTACCCTTGAATTGAGAATGATCAGTCCAGTGAAAAAAAAGTAACATTTCTCTGACAAGATACTTTTTTTACTTGCACTATTCAAATTAAAACGAAAGTTACTTTTTTAAGGCTTGTGGAAGTAGAGGAAGGGTAAAAATCTAAAGCCTTGAAAAAGAAAATCACCCAGTCAGGAAAGGATTAAGCATTTAACGATTACCAGACAAATAAAAACATTGCATTATTTACAGCTCAAATTTGCCCTGAATTTATACATTCATGAACCCCCCCAATAAAGGACAGCAGTCCTAAAGGCTTTTTATGAGCGTGCCATCTGCTGGAATACAGTATAGCTGGCAGGGCGGCAGACATAAAAGTTAATGAAGATGTCAGAAAGAAAAGTCTTAACAACACACTAATAATCATAAATATTAAGTCAGAAAGCAGAGCGTCACAAACAGTGCGGTGACCTGCAGCATTACCAGCGGCAGGGCGAGACTTTATTATCTGCTTTTATTGCTCCTTCAGGATTAATCTGCTTCTTTATTTCATTCCAATTTGAAACGCATAATATGCAAATAATCTTCATTTTATTGTGTGCCACCTAATAAGGACCGCAAGATGTGTCACGGTTGGATATTGCACGCCACATGAAGACAAAGCGCGCTTATGAATTCCACAAAAGTGAAGAGAAATATATGAGCTTTTGGATCTTGATAAGAAATATCAGTGACAGCTATGTCATTCGTCTACTCCAGGAAGATGCAACCATACGACATCGCAGAGAAATAAACATAAAGTGTTTATTACTAGGCTTTATTGCAATATAATAAATATACTGGGGATTTTTGTAGAGGACCCTTTCACCACTTTGTCATGATGTGGCAAGTTTTGCACGTAAAAAGGTTAAAGAGCTGAATAAAAAGTTTTGGCTTTTTTATTTCTCATCTGTTGTAGAGATATTAGCTTGTAAATTTTATATGCCAGTTTCCACTATAACAAGAGGAGCTATTATAGATTCCTCTCTGGGGCAGTTTCTTTTCCCCCTGTATAACGCTGCCCAATCATAAGCAGGAGGCGTTGTGCAGAAGAAGAAAAAAAACAACAAAAACACACCCTCTGCTCTGCATCTATTTCAGGTACAGTGGTTTTATTCCCTGATACCTGGGATAAATGCAGAGCGGTGTTTGTGATGATCCCCAACTCAGCTCACAGGATTGGCCATACCTGCAACACAAGAACATTTCTGCTTTCTTGCATACAGAATTTAGTAGTGGATATCACCACCTTTGTACCAATTAGTGAAATCCACACATACTGCATGTATATAATACTATCAATTCAAACAATGATCCAATATTAGTGTATGCTAACACTTACATATAATTCCGTCCGTACCACTAATTACTCACTTGAGCAGTGACACAGAAAGCACACATTTTTAAGGAATTAAAACAATCTTTTTTTATTGAATACATACATAATGATAATCTCTTAAAACATTAGACATATAAACCTAAATATCTCAAAATGGGGACCGACAGACTACTCCTCAGCCTCAGCAAAAAATCGCGAGTGTTCAATAAACAAATACGCTATACAACAGGGATCACCAGGTTCCTATAACAATTGAAATTTATAGAACCTCTTTATAGATAAGGACCCATATGCTGCAGCTACTCGCTATGTTAATAGTGAACTACTGCCGCAATTAAATCCATAGCGCACCAATATCCCTACCAATATCCTGGGGATCTGTGCTGTACTTAGTATAACATACACAAGGTGCCGTGCTTACTTAGCTTGAAGAGGAGTGTCCGGTCCTTCTTACCCCGACGCGCGTTTCGTGCCTCTACTTCATCAGGGGGCGTGTCGGGGAAGAGGGAAGTACATGCTCTTATAGCGCCCTGCATCCAATGCCCCTTCAGTCTCTCAAACCATGTGATCGCTGGCCGTCAGGATAATACGGCGCATTGAAACGTTCACCCGCCGCGCTCTGATGACTCATATACCTCGGTCAGGTGAGACGCCGATATGGCATGCTAGAGCTATTCAGCTCACGTGCCAATCAGCTACCTCCAGCGACCGAAGTCTTATGAGTCTGCGGTCAGGTAAATACAAATCAGTGCGCTCCCTCCCTTGGCCATACGATGACAACAGAATATATATATATGAGCCGGAGAAATAATGGATTTGCATAAAACACAATGAACAAAGAGAAATGGAGCATAAACAGTTACTTCTACATCGCTAAAAGCCGGCAGATATATAATTTAAACAATATCTTTCTTTATATAATTATAACGAATCGATTGTCAGGCGGCTGCCAAATATAGAATAGCATAAATATATTTAAAGTGCATAATTGGTGCTGTGTATCACTACATATGGTGAATAAATATCTATACAGCAAAAACAGAAAATTATTTATAAAAATTAATTAATTAATTAATTAATTTTTATAAATAATTTTCTGTTTTTGCTGTATAGATATTTATTCACCATATGTAGTGATACACAGCACCAATTATGCACTTTAAATATATTTATGCTATTCTATATTTGGCAGCCGCCTGACAATCGATTCGTTATAATTATATAAAGAAAGATATTGTTTAAATTATATATCTGCCGGCTTTTAGCGATGTAGAAGTAACTGTTTATGCTCCATTTCTCTTTGTTCATTGTGTTTTATGCAAATCCATTATTTCTCCGGCTCATATATATATATTCTGTTGTCATCGTATGGCCAAGGGAGGGAGCGCACTGATTTGTATTTACCTGACCGCAGACTCATAAGACTTCGGTCGCTGGAGGTAGCTGATTGGCACGTGAGCTGAATAGCTCTAGCATGCCATATCGGCGTCTCACCTGACCGAGGTATATGAGTCATCAGAGCGCGGCGGGTGAACGTTTCAATGCGCCGTATTATCCTGACGGCCAGCGATCACATGGTTTGAGAGACTGAAGGGGCATTGGATGCAGGGCGCTATAAGAGCATGTACTTCCCTCTTCCCCGACACGCCCCCTGATGAAGTAGAGGCACGAAACGCGCGTCGGGGTAAGAAGGACCGGACACTCCTCTTCAAGCCAAGTAAGCACGGCACCTTGTGTATGTTATACTAAGTACAGCACAGATCCCCAGGATATTGGTAGGGATATTGGTGCGCTATGGATTTAATTGCGGCAGTAGTTCACTATTAACATAGCGAGTAGCTGCAGCATATGGGTCCTTATCTATAAAGAGGTTCTATAAATTTCAATTGTTATAGGAACCTGGTGATCCCTGTTGTATAGCGTATTTGTTTATTGAACACTCGCGATTTTTTGCTGAGGCTGAGGAGTAGTCTGTCGGTCCCCATTTTGAGATATTTAGGTTTATATGTCTAATGTTTTAAGAGATTATCATTATGTATGTATTCAATAAAAAAAGATTGTTTTAATTCCTTAAAAATGTGTGCTTTCTGTGTCACTGCTCAAGTGAGTAATTAGTGGTACGGACGGAATTATATGTATATAATACTTACAGATATTTTGGGGAAGACTCACACAATGTGGGTATGTTGATGTCAGCTTGGGTTTTTATTAGCTTTTTTGTCATCTTCATAATGTACAAACGATATGGTCATGGCAATGCAAGCAGGCTCGCCTACAAGTCTGTCCGTTTCATCTAGTTTTACCCAAGTTTAAGACAATATTAACAAATATGTCTTTGTGAAATAGTGGAGCCAAACAAACTTCCATAAACATCAACAGAAAATGTAACAAGTGGCATCGGAGAACTAAACTTTTCGGTACAAAGGCTGATGGGATTTATACATACTCTTGAATTATTTAAAGTGGTTGTCCGGCTTTCGGGTGCAAGTCTTCAGTGACTATGTGCGTTGTGAAGATTCTCCAATGCCAGGAGCAGCGGGCAACTGAGTGCATATGTGCGAGTTGCATACATGTGGTTGCGTGCTGGCTAGGCATGTGCGGCCTAGCTAATGCAAGTTTTTATTTTATCTACCCGTAGGAAGTTAGATCCTACTATCACCCCCTTGATGAATTTAAGCTATTACTATGGGCATACAGGTAATTTAATGGTTAAACCAGTCTTGCCAAAATGCCTCATAGCTGAGGTGTTGATGTTGAGAAAAGCAGTCTTAATGTGATTTGTCCCAGGCTCTGGGGTGTGCGGTGCCTGGAATAAATCCCTGCCTCCTCTCTACATAATGACACCCCCCTCCCAGGCACATCATATTGACCTGTGACGTGCAGTTGTGGCGCTGTGATACCGCGTCTTCATCGATCCTCTGCACAGGCGAGTCTCTGCAACTACACAGTGACTCGCCTGCGCAGAAGATAGTTAAAGATTCTGCCCATAAAAGACTGGATAGGGTTCACATAACCGAGCAAGTGGACGGCGCATGAGCGGGATTACAGCGCTGCAACTGCACATCACAAGTCAGTGTGAAATGTATGAGAAGGGGGTGCCATTATAATGGAGAGGAGGCAGGGATTTCTTCCAGGCACCGCATGCCCGGAAGCATGGAAGAAATTATTAAAAACTTTTTCTCTCACCATCACACAGCAGGTATGAGGCACACTGTTAAGAGTGGTTTAACCATTCTATTACCTGTATGCCCATAGTAACAGCTTAAATTCGTCCAGGGGGGACAACAGATTCCCTTTAAGGGTTTGTCTCAGGACTTATTATCGAATTGACAGTCTGACTGATGTGACACCTGCCAATGACTAAAACTAACAGGAAGAGGTGTAAAAGTTTTCATGTCACTGTCTGTTTGCTCCATTGAGCTTTCTCCAGACAGGTAGATCCCATGTCTCTGCGATCCTACACGGCAATGCTTCGTCATCTCCTCTCTTCCCCATGGTTGTCAAAGTGTTAACAGCACCCAGCACACTTCAATCATGTCTTCGTGTTCATGCGTTTTTATAGTTGTAGTTTGCAGTAAAAAAGTTACTTTTCTTTAATATTTAACATGTCCTTGCACTTTATTTGGAATACATTTGTTTTGAAGCACAGTTCAGTTCACATATACGGTACATTGGAGGTTTTAAAAAAAATGACATTTTACTAGAAGAAATAGAGCAGTATAATCCATTCACTGCTCAGACATCAAGAAACATCATTTAATCAATTGCTGTCAGAAATATATATATAGCCAATATCATACACAGAAAACCGAGAAAAGACATTTCGAATATATTTTGAAGAAATAAAACTGGGAGAAAGCTTTTCAATAAGCCACAAACTTTGCCAAAACTGCAAAAGGTCACATTTTCATAAATGCTGTAAATAAGGCCTTACAGAAGGAGATCAAACTAATTCCACATTCAGCATGGGAAGTACAGATTGCCTCTCGGATATTCTGAGTGGCTGCCGTCTGTGTGGTTACACAGAAGAACATATGGGGAATAAAAGGCAACGGGAAGCGTTACAATGTGTGCCCGATGCGAGTCTGTAAAGAAGACGGCAGCTGCACATACCAAATATTAAGGAAACACTTCTCTTTTACAATGAGTAGTTTGGCAAACCGTTCTTTAGAAGAGCTCGCAGGTCCTCCAAATCCCGAGACTCTTATTTGTGGAAAGCGAGAGGCTTCTCTATTGCTCAAGTTTATGGCATTCACTACAAGAAATCAGCTCTTCAGCAGCCTCTCAAATCAGTGTTTCTTGGGTTACTGACATCTATGAACGTAATTTCTATTCAGACACTTAGCAGAACACGTGCTGATCAAACCCACAAAAAATTGATAATATTAGTAGTGTTGAGCGAATGTGCTGGGATAAGTTGTTATTTGAGTATTCTCGTGTGCCAACAGTGCATATTGGGCACCCTCGAATACTATGTTCGAGTCGCAGCAACTGCAGGTCTCGCTTTTATTTTGTTTTAGATTAACAAAACGTTAAGTTTGCATATTTTTTGTCACATAATAGGTCCCAATGTTTTCTAAAAGACCTGAAAGGGGCTTCACACTTTATCATTTAATCTATATTTTATTTTGCATTTTTCGCAGTCACTGAGGAACTCCTAGCTCGATTGGAAGTCACATCAAGTCAAAAATTTTAATATATTGACAGTGGAGAATAAAAAAAAAAAATATTCTGATATTTCAACTCTCAGGCACATCATTCAATATAAAATGTACACTCTGATATCAGATCACCCAGCATGACACTCCTGCTGGGATAGCACATCTGTAATGCTGTGGATGATATAATAAATTAATGCAGCCATGACCCAAGGCTCCTAAGGGAAGAAGACAAGCCACAAAAGACAGTCACAAGCCACCAGACTTTGGGGACCATTGGTCTCAGGGTGCATTCACATGTTAGTGTGAAATGTCCGAGTGCTGTCCAATTTTTTAACCACAGTACTCGGACCCATAGAGATTCACAGATCCATTCATACATTCGTGAAAATTACAGATCCAAGAACGAAATCCGTGAAACTCAAGAGCATGTCCTATAGTAATGTGATGTGGAGGGTTAGAATAGGATGTACCTAGTGGGTCTGTGCGCTGCCTGATAAAGAAAAAAAATGGTTAGCAAACAGATATTCATATAAGGGGAAAGACACCTATGTGATATCACTGTGCAAAAAGGTATTGGGAGGACTAAAGTCAAGAACTTTACCATGAGTATGCTGGAAATACTAGCTACATACCTGCATAGCTACTAGAGATGGGCTGTTCAGCGGGAAGCCTTGGGAGTGAAGCTGGTGGTGGTGATGGTCTGAGAGAAGGAGATTCTCTCATACGGTTGATAACATTTTCAGAGAGCTATAAAAAAAAAGACAAAGCAATAAGCCTAAGTAAAATTAATGTTATTAATGGCTACCTAACATGAAACAAGTCTTCCCCTATTAAAGTACAGTAAATGGCGTCACCTAGTGCCAATAGTGTCTGTAGTGGGAAGGATACAACTCTTGCCAGAGTTCTGCTCCCATACCTAAACAGAAATGCCACAGTTCCAAATGCAAACCTAGCCTTAGACAAATAAAACATTACAGTAAACTGGATAGGAAAACAAATACTCATCAGATCTCGCATACTTTTTTAATGACTTTTAAAGGCATATTGGCCAATTAGCAATAATCATTTGGGAATGTAGCAGTCAGACCTACACAGATATGACTGGTAGGGTTTATTCACTAGACATGCCATAAAAAAGAGAAAAAAAAATGTAATGTGGGGCGTATTATAGACAACTCTCCATTACTAACCACTGGGCTTGATGTCACCTGACAATACAAAGGTGACATCAACTCCCCCAACTATCACCCCACTTGCCACTGAACCACGGCATGTCGGAAGAGCGAGGCTAAGTGCCAGATCTGGCGCATCTTATGGATGCGCCATTTCTGGGACGGCTGAGATCTGATGTTTTCAGTCTTTGAAAGTCGCCAATATCCACGGCCCCTTCCTAGGCTATTAATTTCAGTCCACTGCTGTCTGCCTAGCCTTTGCTGATTATTAATTATAGGGGGACCCAAAGTCATTTCTCTTGGGGGTGTACCCCACTTTAATAACCAGTAAAGGCTAATTATACAGCTGTGAGCTGATATTAATAGTCTTGGAAGCTCCATGCGTATTACCTTCTTCCCAGGCTATAAACATCTTCCCCCAGCTAGTCGCTTTTCCTCTGCTGGTTAATAAAATGTTGGGTGATGCCACACTTTTTTTCCAAGAAAAGAATTAAGGATGTAAAAAAATACATGTAAAGTAAGCCAATTTGTTTGTAACTAACATCTTTAGATCTAACTATTCTAGGTGTAAATATCTATTCTATCGGGTCACACTGTGATTTTACTATACGCGGCAGATGATTTGTCAGTTTTTCAAAAGGACATGGGGGATACCACGCCTTTTTTTTCCAAAAGGAATTTACCTTAAAAAAAACAAACACATGTACAGTAAACTACATACAATCCACTGATTATATACTGTATATCTTTCTGTATCTAATCTCTTTCTCTATATCTTGAATATTTCCTTGGAAAACTGTAAATTACATAGAGAATTGCTGTATGTAAAAGTTTATATTAAAGTCGCATTGCAATCGGATCGCATTCTAATTGCAATAGGATGTAAATTGGATCCTAGGTGATAAAAATCAAATTGTACTTGCATGAAAAAAGCATGACATTCGTCTGACAATAAAATCGGACTGATTTTAAAATCAGTAGTGTGTTTCCAGCCATAGAGATACAGTAGCATCAGGCTACAGCCCACAGAGGTTGCTCAGGCAGCGTAGCTCATCCAGGATGGCACATCAATGAGAGATGTGGCAAAATGGGTTGCTGTATCTATCAGCACAGTGTCCAGAGCATGGAGCAGATACTGTGCCAGGAGATAGGCCAGTACACCAGGAGACGTGAAGGTAACCATAGGGGGGCAACCCCTTTATTTGTTATCTGATAGGTTAGATCAAATCATATGAGTAATGAATTGTAAATCGACACCTAAATAATAATATTACAAACCACTGCGCTAAAACTAAGGCTGAAATATCAATATACTTACTTCTATTATGGCTGTTTGTGTGTTGTATGAGAATCCTTATGGGTAAAGGGTTGCACCTAGTTACAGCGATTTTACTGAAAGGTAAAGTATACAGAAGATCGGTATATTATTTGGGCCGTACAAATAAGTTATCAAGGATATTAATTGAATGCACTTACTCCTCATATGAGGTTTTATAGGCTGCACCTGGAGTGTTCCTATATGGGGTTAAGTGTTTCTCGGTGTGATAAACCAAATGCTGAAAGGTAGAATATGCAAAAAATCAGTATAATATTTGGACCGTATAAATGTATTATCATAAGTATTGGTGAAATACACTTACTCTTTTTATAAGACTATATAGGCTGCATCCAGAGTGTTCCTATATGTGATTGAGCATTTCTCTTTCCACAGTGTGACAAATTGAATGCTAATAAATAAATAGAGTAAAAATGTCAGCAGTACCTTAAATCAATTGGGTTATTACTAACCACAACAATTGCGGCAGTATCAATAAGAATCAGCCGGCACTCACCACATCCTGCTTAGAAAAAACCACATACGGTGAAGATGGCGAGGTAATCCTCTGAAAGCAGTGCTGTTTGTATTGCTTAAATTAGCTCAGCGGATTGTGGTGCGGTCTGTACCTGAGGCCGAGGTTCCTGGACGGTAACGTCCCAGTGAGTGGCAAGAAGGTACCAGCGCCTAGCGTGCCCCGGCCGGAAGCAACGCTGAGGACGCGGTGCCGAGATGGGGGTGGAGCTAGTGTGACGTCACAGAAAGCAGGGACGGGTGCGCGAGAGACAAGCTGCCAACTAGTTTTGAGGGGTAACTCCCCTCTTCGTCAGGGCTATCGTCAGGGCTTCGTTAGCCCTGACGAAGAGGGGAGTTACCCCTCGAAACTAGTTGGCAGCTTGTCTCTCTCGCGCACCCGTCCCTGCTTTCTGTGACGTCACACTAGCTCCGCCCCCATCTCGGCACCGCGTCCTCAGCGTTGCTTCCGGCCGGGGCACGCTAGGCGCTGGTACCTTCTTGCCACTCACTGGGACGTTACCGTCCAGGAACCTCGGCCTCAGGTACAGACCGCACCACAATCCGCTGAGCTAATTTAAGCAATACAAACAGCACTGCTTTCAGAGGATTACCTCGCCATCTTCACCGTATGTGGTTTTTTCTAAGCAGGATGTGGTGAGTGCCGGCTGATTCTTATTGATACTGCCGCAATTGTTGTGGTTAGTAATAACCCAATTAATTTAAGGTACTGCTGACATTTTTACTCTATTTATTTATTAGCATTCAATTTGTCACACTGTGGAAAGAGAAATGCTCAATCACATATAGGAACACTCTGGATGCAGCCTATATAGTCTTATAAAAAGAGTAAGTGTATTTCACCAATACTTATGATAATACATTTATACGGTCCAAATATTATACTGATTTTTTGCATATTCTACCTTTCAGCATTTGGTTTATCACACCGAGAAACACTTAACCCCATATAGGAACACTCCAGGTGCAGCCTATAAAACCTCATATGAGGATAAAATCGCTGTAACCAGGTGCAACCCTTTACCCATAAGGATTCTCATACAACACACAAACAGCCATAATAGAAGTAAGTATATTGATATTTCAGCCTTAGTTTTAGCGCAGTGGTTTGTAATATTATTATTTAGGTGTTAATTTTTCTAACAGAGTCCTGCACAGAACCTGTTTTAACCACGTGCAGCTTCCAAGGCCCCCACCTTATCTTTTCAGGTGATTAAGCGCCAGTGTATATACATTTTTTTCTCTTTTTTAGTCACTACGAATTGTAAATCGAACTTATTGTTTTGTGATCGTTGTTATTCGGAGATTTTTTCAATGCTGGGGGCTCTATACCCTTATTTCTCAGGACTGTTAAAAAGCAGCCCTGAGGAATAAGTACCCTAAACTGCTGCCGTTAAAAGGCATATCGGCGTTCGTTAAGGGGTTAACTAGACAATAGTGTAGCACTGAAAGAAAGAAAAAAAAAAAAAAAAAAGGATGTTTGTTTACATTTTTAATTTCGCCTCTCCGATGCAGAGATATTAGAGATCAAAGTATTTGGCAACTACTTAAATTTAACAACAGCTAACTTATTAAGTGTTATCAGATAGTTTTCACTAGGGGCGTTTACTTCTTTCTCACTGTATGATGTTGTCTAATCATAAGCAGGCAGCAACACTATGGAGAAAGAAAGAGCAGGTTTCTCAGTGTGTGAGGTGTAATTATATAGCTCTGATACAAGTGCTAACCTCCTGCATAAGTCAGTGTGGGGGAAGGTGCAGTGCACCTGAGTTTAGATGCATCACATTACAAGCCCTTTTATCAGCTCGCCTCCTCAAAGCACTGTCACCTCTGCTGTACTGACCCCAGACACACAAACACAGTCCAGATATATGGCAGTAATCACACTTATCTCTTGTGCTAGTGCAACTTGAAATCTCTCAGCACTGAGATGAAGGAAATTGTGTCTGGAAAATGGAAGCTATTCTGGGCTTACTGGAGTAAGAACAAACCACTAGTAGATGTGAGATGTTTGTTTATTGTCAACACATTTCAGAGTCACGCAGACTCTTTCTTCAGGGCTACCATACATAACTGTGTATGGCAGGCAATCCCAGCATGTTTTATTTTGTTGGCTGTCTTATGCTACGTTCACATTAGCGGCGGGCGCCGCAGCGGCGCCGCATGCGTCATGCGCCCCTATATTTAACATGGGGGCGCATGGACATGCGTCGCACTTGCGATTTGCGCCGCATGCGTCGCCCGCGTCCTGGCGCAGAGGACGCAGCAAGTTGCATTTTTGCTGCGTCCAAAATCAATTAAAAAAAGGACGCATGCGGCACAAAACGCAGCGTTGTGCATGCGTTTTGGTTTGCGTTGTGCGCTGCGGCGCCAACGCTGCGGCGCACAACGCAAATGTGAACGTAGCATAACAGCCACAAAACATGCAGGGCGGAGACTGGAGAATGTCACTCATGCACCCGTAATACTCGGTGCATATTCGAGCATGCGTATGCAAAGTAAAGTAGAGAGCACTTGCGCTCAACACTATTCATCATATAGGCACAATTTTTTTTTTTAAGTTTTGAAAAAACCCTAAGGTTATGTGCACACGTTGCGGTTTTTCGTGTGTTACCACGGCAATTTTGGAAGCACGGAATTGCATCAAATCCGCAGTGTAGTGCACCACCAATATAAGTCAACTAGATGGTGGCCCGATTCTAACGTATCGGGTATTCTAGAATATGCATGTCCACGTAGTATATTGCCCAGCCACGTAGTATATTGCCCAGCCACGTAGTATACAGCACAGAGCCACGTAGTATATTGCCCAGCCACGTATGTGACAGGTTAAAAAATAAAAATATACTCACCTTACGATGGTACCCTTGTAGTTCTGTTGCCTGCTTCTCGCGCAGGACCTGTGATGACGTTGCGCTCACATGAGTGTCGCGGTAGGTCCTTCTCGCGCAGGCGCGCAAGACCTGTGATGACGTCGCGGTCACATGACCGTGACGACATGGCAGGTCCTTTTTGCAGACCATTCTTGCACCGGAACCTGCCTGGAGCGTCGCGAGGAGCGGGAAAGGTGAGTATATAATGATTTCTTATTTTTTTTATTATTTTTACCATTAGATGTTTTTACAATTGACGCTGCATAGGCAGCATCAATAGTAAAAACTTGGTCACACAGGGTTAATAGCGGCGGTAACGGTGTGAGTTACCCGCGGCATAACGCGGTCCGTTACCGCCGGCATTAACCCTGTGTGAGCCGTGACTGCGGGGAGTATGGAGCGGGCGCCGGGCAGTGACTGCAAGGGAGTAGGGAGGGGCTAATCGGACTGTGGCCGCCGCTGATTGGTCGCGGCAGCCATGACAGGCAGCTGCCGAGACCAATTAGCGACTTGGATTCCATGACAGACAGAGGCCGCGACCAATGAATATTCATGACAGACAGACAGAAGGACAGAGACGGAAGTGACCCTTAGACAATTATATAGTAGATGGGAAATTGAGAATTGATGTGCACATGCTGTGGAAAAATACATGCGGATTTGCAGCGTTTTACTTTCCACAGCATGTCAATTCTTTTTGCGAATCTACAGCGTTTCGGCACCCATTGACTACCATTGAGTCAGGCATATCAGCAGCAAAACCACACGTTTAAAAAAATCTGCTGTTTTGTTGCGGAGTTGTGTGCGAGAAACGCTGCAAAGCGTGAGGAGAGTATGTGGGCGGAGACTATGTTGTGTGCGGGCGGAGTATGTGTGTAGGCAGGCATCGTCCGATGGGGCAGCTATGCATGCTACAGGGACAGCTAGCAGATGATGGGACAGTAGTAATCCCATCATCCGGCTACTGTGTTCAAGTGTTAACAAAAAAAAAAACAAAAAAAAACAGTACATATGGATTACGTTGGAACAGGGAATATTTGTGTTGGTTTATTATTTTATTTTTATTACAGGAGATCGAGGGCGTCGCAGGAATTAGGCGTATAATAAAGATGACAAACTGTGTGGTGTTTTATTTCATTAAATTACTTTATTCTGGCTTTGTTTATTTAGCCCCTTAACAACTATAGGATTAGGCTATTAATATCAGCCCGCAGCTGTCAGCATAGCCTTTTCTGGTAATTAATTATAGGGGGACCTTATGTTTTTGGGGGGAGTCCCCCTATTTTAATACCCAGTAAAGGCTAAATATACAGCTACGGGCTGATATTCATAGCCTGGGAAGATCCATGGGTATAAACCCCTTCCTAGGCCATAAACATCAGCCCCCAGTTGTTGGCTTTCTCTGGCGCAGAAAATTGCACGGGAGCCCTTGCCATTTATTTATTTTTTTTAAATTAAACAGATATTGCGTTTAAGGCTACTTTCACACTTATCCTTCGGTACGGGCCCGTCACAATGCGTCGTATCGACGGACGCTGTGAATAACTGCAAGACGTGGGCAGCGGATGCAGTTTTACAACGCATCCGCTGCCCATTCTGCAGTCCGGGGATGAGAGGGCGGAGTTTCGGCCGCCACGCACAAAAAAAGTTACATGGAACTTTTTTTGTGCCGACGGTCCGACGCAACGCGGCAATGCGTCGCTAATGCAAGTCTATGGAGAAAAAACGCATCCTGCGGACAACTTTGCAGGATGCGTTATTTTCTCCAAAACGACGCATTGCGACGTACGTCACACGATGCTAGTGTGAAAGTAGCCTAAGGCCGGGGGTAACACTTGCGAGAAACTCGCACCTCAGTACCCAGCACTACTGCCGGCACTCGGGAGCGGAGTGTGCGGCTGCATGTATTTCTATGTAGCTGAATGCTTCTGTCCTAGTGCTGGCAGCAGAGCCAGGTACTGAGGTGCGAGACTCGTGAGTTTCTCGCAAGTGTGACCCCGGCCTTAGATCTATCTATGTACAGATCTATGTACAGATATATCTGTAGGCCTATCTATCTTTCTGTGTGTGTAAACATTATTCTTCAATGGAGTATGTAAAAGAAGAGGTTGGACAAAAAAATGACATCACAATTATTTTTTTGTTAAATAACAGATCTTTATTTAGCCGCCAAAAACGCAGACAAATCCACATGAAAAAAAAACGCATGAAAATCTACATCAAAAACACGCGGATTATTAACTGCGTTTTCTGCCAAGAGATGCAGAATCTGAGCAGAAAATTCCACAGGCAAATCTGCAACGTGTGCACATACCCTAAGCCCAACCTCAAATCTAACGGCAAAGAATGAAAGAAATAAAAATTATAAAATTTTAAAAAATTAATCTAAGGGAATGACATACTAATTATTGGCTTTTGATCACTGTGATAGGGTCTAATAGTAATCAAAAGGAACCAATAGGGAAAAAAAACAGCTTTTTTTTTTACTTGATCACCGTTATTCATTGACTAACAGTGATCACATGATCGGGGTGCGGAAAAATAAAGCCATGATCTAGTTCTGCAGGGTCTCAGCTACCCCTGGTAGCTGAAACCACGAAGATTTTAAGACTATGCAGGGCGCTATACCCTTATTGCTGTTTTAAAATGACGATGAGGGATTTAGGCTACTTTCACATTAGCGTCGTGCACTGCACGTCGCTATGCATCGTTCTGTTGAAAAAACGCATCCTGCAAAATTGCTTGCAGGATGCGTTTTTTCTCCATAGACTTGAATTAGCGACGCAGTGCCATACGGCGCAACAGTCATGCGACGGTTGCGTCGGACCGTCGGCACAAAAAAACGTTGCATGTAACTTTTTTTGAGCGTCGATAGCGTCTTTTCCGACCGCGCATGCGCGGCCGGAACTCCGCCCCCGCCTCCCCGCACATCACAATGGGGCAGCGGATGCGATGTAAAACAGCATCCGCTGCCCCCGTTGTGCAGCGCTTCCACACTATGCAACGGTGCGCTGCAACGTCGCATAGCGACGTGCAGTGCACGACGCTAGTGTGAAAGTAGCCTAAGGCCCCATCGCAAAAGCCATTTTAATGTGAATCAACGGTCGTTAAGGGGTTAAAAACATTTCCTTAGACAAGCCTACGACCTCAACTCACTAACCTAACTCTCCCCTGTTCCCTCCTAAGGGTATGTGCACATCCGCAGCGGATTTGACGCTGCGGATCCGCAGCAGTTTTCCCAAAGTTTACAGTACCATGTAGACCTATGGGAAAAAAAAAACCGCTGTACACATGCTGCGGAAAATTCCGCGCGGAAACGCAGCGGATTATTTTCCGCAGTATGTCAATTCTTTGTGCGGATTCCGCAGCGGTTTTCAACAAGCACCAATAGGAAAGTGCAGTTGAAAACCCGCAGAGGAATCCGCAGAAGAAACCGCGAGAAAATCCGCAGTGGTTTTGCACTGCGGATTTTCCAAATCCGCTGCGGAAAAATCTGCAGCAGAATCCGCAACGTGGGCACATACCCTAAATGTTCATCATTATCTGCTCCCTCCTATTCGTCTGTCTCCACGTCCTCCATACACCCAACAGCACAGGGTAACTGCACTTAGATCCTGCCTGCTGACCGAATCATGCAGCTTAATTATTTGTTTTAACGATGGCCGGACCATAGATAACAACACGTTCTAGCTATTGTCTCCCCCTATATCCTTATAGATTATAAGCTTGTGAGCAGGGCCCTCACTCCTCATGTAACTGTTGAAATGTGTTACATTGTTTTTACTGTCTGTATAAGACCCAGATTAATTGTACAGTGGCACTATATAAATATAATTATTATATTTATATTAGACTCAGTGTTCTATGCTGCAGATCTAGCAGCGCTTTTGCTCTGTATATCCTCGTCCACACCGTAGCTTTCTGTGTACAATGTATAGTGACAGGGAGAAGTAATCAGTGCTGGGGGTATGGTTAGACTAAGGCCGCCATCACACATGCGAGTTTTACGGACGTAAGAGCGCAGAAACTACGTCCGTAAAACTCGCATAACATACGGCACAATGATTCTCAATGGGTCTAGTCCTATCAGCCGTACAAAATCGCAGCATGCTGCGTTTGTCAGCGTATTGCGCAAAAAAATCGCCAATGAAAGTCTATGGGGGCGAGAAAAATACAGATTCCACACGGACCAGCAGTGTGACTTGCGAGAAATATGCAGCGGTGTTAGTGAAAAGTCGGTATTTCAATTGCCGGCTTTTCATTTCTCCTGCCTAAACCCGACAGGATATGAGACATGGTTTACATACAGTAAACCATCTCATATCCCCTTTTTTTTTTGCATATTCCACACTACTAATGTTAGTAGTGTGTATGTGCAAAATTTCAGCGCTGTAGCTGCTAAAATAAAGGGTTAAATGGCGGAAAAAAATGGCGTGGGCTCCCGCGCAATTTTCTCCGCCAGAGTGGTAAAGCCAGTGACTGAGGGCAGATATTAATAGCCAGGAGAGGGTCCATGGTTATTGGCCCCCCCGTGGCTAAAAACATCTGCCCCCAGCCACCCCAGAAAAGGCACATCTGGAAGATGCGCCTATTCTGGCACTTGGCCACTCTCTTCCCACTCCCTGTAGCGGTGGGATATGGGGTAATGAAGGGTTAATGCCACCTTGCTATTGTAAGGTGACATTAAGCCAGATTAATAATGGAGAGGCGTCAATTATGACGCCTATCCATTATTAATCCATTTGTCTGAAAGGGTTAAAAAACACACACACATGATTTAAAAGTATTTTAATGAAAGAAACAAACAGGTTGTTTTAGTATTTTATTGTTCTCTCAATCCATCAGGAACACCCTCGCTTGGCAAAACAATAAACACACAATATACATACCTTCTGATGTCCTATCACGTCCCACGAGGTAATCCATCTGAAGGGGTTAACTAATATTACAGGCATGAGCTGCGCTAAACCACTCGCTCGTGCCTGTAATCCCCGGGAGCTGAAAGGAAAGCAGAGTGATCTATACTTACATTCAGTTGCGGTGATGCGCCCCTGCTGGATGTTCTCATGAACTGCAGCCTGGGAACTTTTTCCCACGCTCCAGGTCATATGAGGACATCCACCAGGGGGCGCATCACCGCGACTGAAGGAAATGTAGGTCAATGACCTACATTTCCTTCATTCGCCGGGGAATTACAAGCACGAGCACAGCTGCATTTGCAGGGCTCCTGCTTGTAAATTATTTTAACCCCTTCAGATGGATTACCTCGTGGGACGTGATGGTTCAACAGAGGGTATGTATCTTGTGCATTTATTGTTTTGCCAAGCGAGGGTCTGCAAATGGATTGAGAGAGCAATAAAATATTAAAACAACCGCTGTGTTTATTTCATTAAAATACTTTTTAATCATGTGTGTGTTTTTTAACCCTTTCAAACAATTGGATTAATAATGGATAGGTGACATAATTGACGCCTCTCCATTATTAATCTGGCTTAATGTCACCTTACAATAGCAAGGTGGCATTAACCCTTCATTACCCCATATCCCACCGCTACAGGGAGTGGGAAGAGAGTGGCCAAGTGCCAGAATAGGCGCATCTTCCAGATGTGCCTTTTCTGGGGTGGCTGGGGGCAGATGTTTTTAGCCACGGGGGGGCCAATAACCATGGACCCTCTCTAGGCTATTAATATCTGCCCTCAGTCACTGGCTTTACCACTCTGCCGGAGAAAATTGCGCGGGAGCCCACGCCAATTTTTTCCGCCATTTAACCCTTTATTTTAGCAGTTACAGCACCCAAATTTTGCACATACACACTACTAACATTAGTAGTGTGGAATATGCTAAAAAAAAGGGGATATGAGATGGTTTACTGTATGTAAACCATGTCTCATATCCTGTCGGGTTTGGGAAGGAGAAATTAAAAGCCGGCAATTGAATTACCGGCTGTTCACAGATATCGCGCTGAAGTAAATATAAATACAGAATATATATATATATGTGTCTCAATGACATATATATATATATATATATATATATATATATATATATATATATATATATATATATACTGTATATATGTTTTCCCGAACATTTGAGCACAAATCCATTAGATGTCGGTTTTGCAAGCTTGCGAGAAAATATCGCAGTACGGATGCCATACGGATTACATACGGAGGATGCCATGCGCAAAATACGCTGACACACCCTGCCTACGGATCAATATTTTTGGAACATTTGTCCGTATTACGGCAGTATTACGGCCGTAAAATACGGACCGTATTGTCTTACGCCAAGTGTGACGCTGGCCTAAGAGGCACAAGGACTGTTGTCTAGTGATGAGCGAATATACTCATTACTCGAGATTTCTTGAGCACGCTCGGGGGTCCTCCGAGTATTTTTTCGTGCTCGGAGATTGTTTTTCTTGCCGCAGCTGAATGATTTACATCTATTAGCCAGTATTAGTACAAGAGGGGGTTGCCTGGTTGCTAGGCAACCCCCACATGTACTTATGCTGGCTAACAGATGTAAATCATTCAGCTGCGGCAAGAAAAACAATCTCCGAGCACGAAAAAATACTCGGAGGACCCCCGAGCGTGCTCAAGAAATCTCGAGTAAGGAGTATATTCGCTCATCACTACTGTTGTCCTCTAATGAGCGAGCATGCTCTGATAAGGTGTTAGTAAGCAGAGTATCTTTGGCTTGCTCTAATACGATGAGTCCTCGCACCTGCACGTCAGCCACAACACAAGCAGAGATGTCCTGTTTGTTAGGTAATCCCTGCATGTGTTGCGGCTGTTGAACAGCTGTGGGAACTCGAACATAGTATTAGAGCACACTTAAGACACTCTATTAGCACATGAGCATGCTCGGATAACACCTTATTTGAGCACACGCGCTCATCAATATCGTCCTCTACTGATAATCTAATGCTGATAAAACTGTGATCGTACTGAAACAGCAAAACACAGCCCAGTAAGTGAAGCCTCACTGGAATCAGGGTCTCTGTACCTATGTTTATGGTGTGACAGTGATGGTGATGCCTATAAAGCACCGTGGAATACTATGGCGATGGTGATGCCTATAAAGCACCGTGAAATACTATGGTGCTATATAAGAAAACTAATAATGTTTTATAGATTTTCCTATGGGTAAAAACTAAATAACTTTGTTACTCCAGATGCAGAAAACTTTATGGAAGTCTAAGATCGGATATTTTTACTGGGAGTTGTCCTTTCAGATGAGGAGCATTACAGCATTACCTCATAAGGAATGTATATGGTGGAGATAAGGATGGCCAATGAGAAGAACACATTAGGTGACTGCGACAACCTTGAGAAAGGTCACAAAAGGGCCCGAAACTGGAACGTCACCCTCAGGATCTCTGAGGGCGGCCATGTCCGCCTGTTATTCCCTCCTGGTGCAGGACCACCACCAGACCCCACAGGACAGGACAGGACAGGGCGACAGAGCCCCACACAGCACTGAAGCACCAGGAGGAGGAGCAGCCGTAAAGTGCCACTCATCAGCAGCACGGCAGCACATGGGCACACTGACACAGGCTGGCAGGGAGGGACATATAGGGCAGCCTGCACCGCTCCGCGCCACGTGAGACGCCCTTGGCACGTCCTCGCTGTCACTCACCCGGATTCCTTTAACCACCGTGATGTTATCATTCTCGTCCGCCTCGAAGGAGACTCGCCTGGTGCTGCCGGTGCCTCCCATGACAAAGTCCGCCTGACAGGCACTATCCCCGGGACAGCGGCCGGGTCACACACTACAGGCCGCACAAGGGGACACAAGCCGGCAGCCGCTCATCAACTACAACGCTACTGATTGGTCACTGGCGACGACGCCCCGCCTACAAGTCATGATAATGGCCGCTCATTGGTGAGGGAGTGTCCGTAACTTAGAGGCGGAAAGTTTCTCCGGGTTGGAAAGTGTTGGTGCTGTCACTGTCTGACACTGTCATTCCTCAGCGAGCTGCCTGAGAGTGCGGACCATGTTTCCGAGGCGCCGCGCTGCAGTCATTGCTCTCCAGGTTGGCTACTTTCACACTACCGTCGGGCACTGTACGTCGCAATGCGTCCTTTTGCAGAAAAAACGCATCCTGCAAAAGTGCTTGCGGGATGCGTTTATTCTCCATAGACTAGCATTAGCGACGCATTGCCATACGTCGCAACCGTCGTGCGACGGTTGCGTCGGACCATCGCCACCAAAAAACGTTTGTAACGTTTTTTGGTGCGTCGTTCCCGTCTTTTCCGACCGTGCATGCGCTGCCGGAACTCCGCCCCCTCCTCCACGCACCTCACAACGGGGCAGCGGATGCATTGAAAAACAGCATCCGCTGCCCCCGTTGTGCGGCGCTTTCACTGCTAGCGTCGGTGCGCCGCAACATCGCATAGCATCGGGCACTGCACGTCGCAATGCGTCGTTGTGGAGAAAAAACGCATCCTGCAAAGTTGCCCGCAGAATGCGTTTTTTCTCCATAGACTTTTATTAGCGATGCATTGCGTCGCAGTGCCACACGTTGCAACCGTCGTGCGACGGTTGCATCGTGTTTTGGCGGACTGCCGCCACAAAAAAAGTTACATGTAACTTTGTGCGTCGAGTCCACCATTTTCGACCGCACCAGCATGGCCGAAACCCCGCCCCCTCCTCCCCGGACCTTGCAATGGGGCAGCGGAAGCGTCGTAAGACTGCTTCCGCTGCCCACGTCGGGCATTTTTTTCACAGTATGCGTTGGGCCGACGCAGCGCGACTGCATGCTCACGTTACAGGGCTGGCCACTCACTCGAAGCATTTTTCCTCACATGAGGTGTGCTTTTGTTTTTTCACTGCTGGACACATATTTGGACTTTTGTGAATTTTTTTTTCATTGAAAAAAGAAAAAATTCTCTTCTTCCCATTAGGGCTTATTCAGACGAGCATAAATCGGTCCATGTGCTGTGAAAACAACCCCCTCACATGGGCGCGCACCGGTGTTATTGGGCCGCTCATATGAGCGTTGGGTTACACAGACGGATGGGCCACAGCCAGAATAGTATTGCAGCGTGCCAGGGTCCCGTCCGTGTGTCAGGTCAGACTCAGCCATTCAGGTTGGAGGGACGCACAAAACGTTGCCTCCCATAGGGATCAACTATAAAACCTGGGTTTTCAGATGCTGTAGGGAGGATGATCCATGCGGGATACGTTGAGCACCCATAGACAGTGTCATCTCATCCAAAATGAAGAGAATAGTGCATGCTGGGATTTTTATGTTTTTTCAAACAGACTTTGGGCCCACAGCAAGGCGCGGACTGCACTCAGATGTTTACGTTTTTGTTTTTGGGGTTTTTTGCAGACAACCTGTATACAAAACCAGAATACACGTGAGCCAATGTCAATACATGTTCAGTTTGTAAATCCCACAGCTAGAGTGCATGCAAGAGTATTAACATGGACAAAACAGAATTGGGCCTCTTTCTCCCATCTCACTCAATCCTCCCCCAACAGATATATCGATCAAAGACAATGGCTTCTCACTCTCCCCAGTCCCACAATCTCGCTGTATCGAGATAACTCTTGATTCTGATCTACCCTTCAAACCACATATCCAAGCCTTTTCCTTCATCCATACATTTCTTAAGAATCTACAAAAACACAAGTGCATGCTCTCATCATCTGCCCCTAGACTACTGCAACCTTGTGCTCTGTGGCCTCCCCTCTAACACTCTCGTACCCCTCCAATCTATCCTAGACTCCGATGTCCGACTAATCCAACTATCCAGAAAATATTCCCCTGCCTCACATTACTGTCAATCCTTATACTGGCTCCCCAATGGCCAAAAGCTCTAGTTCAAAACCCTAACCATGGCATACAAAGCCATCCACAACCTGTCTCCTCCATACGTCTGTGACCTCGTCTCCCGGTACTTGCTTACACGCATCTTCCGATCCTCACAAGATCTCCTTCTCTACTCCCTTCTAATCTCTCCCCACAATCGCATACAAGATTTTTCCCGTACACCCCCATCTAGCAGATGGTTTGCGCTACGAAAGAATATGTTATATTGTCCATATAGAAAGAAAGGGAGGGGAGACATAGGACATTTGAAATGCCATTGCTGAGCCCATTGTCCATTCACAAACCGCATCTTTTAAAGGGGCTAATCCGGGTCATCATGGAAATATGAACCTATGGTCAGGACTATAAAAAGCTTCATGACACAAAAGAAGTTGTTCCCATGTGAGGGCAGCCTGGGAGGCGGATATGATTCATAATTCACTTTTCCTTCCCTCAAGGAAAGCAGAAGATAACTGTAGACAGAAATTTAATAACTGTTTTACTTATCATAGAATGTTAGAGTTGGAAGGGATCTCAAGGGTCATCGTGTCCAACACCCTGCTCAGTGCAGATTTCATTAAACCATCCCAGACAGATGTCTGCCCAGCCTCTGAAGACTTCCATTGAAGGAGAACTCGCCACCTCTTGTGGCAGCCTGTTCTACTCAAAGATCACCCTCAATGTCAAAAAGTTTTATCTAATATCTAATCTGCATCTTCTCCCTTTCAGTTTCATTCAATTGCTTCTTGTGTTTCCATGTGCAAATAAGAATAAGGATGATCCCTCTACATTGAGACAGCCCTTCCGATATTTGTAGACAGCTATTAAGTCTCCGCTTAGCCTCCTTTTATATAAGCTAAACATTCCCAGATCCTTTAATCATTCCTCATAGGACATACTTTGCAGTCCACTCACCATCCTGGTATCTCTTCTCTGAACCTGCTCCAGTTTTTCAATTTATTTTTTAAAATGTAGAGTATGAATGAACAACTAAGGGTGCAGTACACAGTCTCGAGTCTCTGCAGCAACTAAAGGGACAATACCACCCTATTTGTCCAGTATGGAACAGTTTGTAATAAAGGGTTCATATTTGCGCTAAGAAACCGAGAACACATATAAAATATTACAACCTAATGTGGAAATAAAACTATGCAATATAAAAATAAAAAAAAGAACCATGATACTCAGATAAAACCCAAAAGACTAAAAAACAAAATGTCGTAATATCAAATTACCTCTGCATAAAAGGTTAGTGATGTAGATAAAATGGTCCCAAATGAAAACAGTCCTTATGATGTGTAGATCCTATTTCTTGAATATAGTTCAGTGTCCACCACAGTATGGTATCTTCACCAGGATGCGGAGCATTTTGTTTTTTAGTCTTTTTAAAATGTGCCTAAAACTGAACACAGTATTCCAGATGAGGCCTGACCAAGGAGGAGAAGAGGGGGATAATTACTTCATGTGATCTAGAATCTTTGCTTGTCTTAATACATTCAAGAACTGTGTTTGCCCTTTTTGCTGCTGTATCACACTGTTGACTCATGTGCAGTCTGTGATCTATTTGTATACCCAAGTCTTTTTTACACGTTCTGTTGCTTAGTTTTATTTCTCCCATTCTATAGATGTAATTTTCGTTTTTCTTGCCCAGATGTAGAATCTTGCATTTCTCCTTGTTAAATACCATTCTATTAGTCGCTGCCCATTGTTCAAGCTTATCTAGATCCTTCTGAATCCTTTCTTTGTCTTCTCTAGTGTTAGCTATCCTGCCTAGCTTAGTATAAGCAGCAAGGTAGGACTGTAGTTACTATGTAAAAAATAACTTTTAATATATTTCTCTTTTTTACATAGTAACTACAGTCCTACCTTGCTGCTTATACTATTCATCTGATTGGTGGTGAGATTTACAATATACCTGCCTAGCTTAGCATCATCTGCAAATTTGATTAGTTTACTTTCAGTTCCCTTATGTAGATCATTTATAAAAATGTTGATCAACACTGTGTTAGGGCTAGAGTAAATATGGAGATAATATTGGTGCGTTCGCAGCTCGGGGTCCACCGTGCAGGAGAGGAACCTGCTGCTAGTAAATGGCGGCACTATATGGCGGTATTACACCTGAACAGATACGGGTTCCGTCACCCAGTCTGTATAGGAGCGAACTCTGTTGCTTCACAGAGTCGCCGGGATAAAAGATAACACTGTGCCCTGTTAACCTCACAGAGGGTCACAGCCCTCTAACGGAGCAGGTAGCATATAGTGGTCACACAGTCAGCAACAGCACTCAAACAACTCTCCGGAGGTGCCGGAATTCTAGTGGCTATACGCCACTATAGAGCGTGTGACCTCTTTATTGTCTGACAGTAACATATTTTGAGGACCCATCACCCCGTGTGTTTGATGAGTGGTGGCAGCAGTGATAAAGTGAACCTGTCAGCAGGATTGTGCACAGTAACCTACAGACAGTGTCAGGTTGGCACCATTATAGTGATTATAATGATACCTTGGTTGATGAAATCCATCTAGTGGTTGTTTAATCTTTATGTTCAGTTTAGAGTTAATGATATGCCCGTGCTTCGGGGCGGCCTGTGAGGCGGTCTTCATGTGGTGCTTTGCCTAGATATTCATACTGGTGGCTTCTGACAGGTCACTAATACCTAATCAGGGCATCACATGAAGACCCCCCCACAGGCCCCCACTGAGCACGAGTATATCATTAACTCAAAACTGAAAATAAAGATTAAACAATAACCACACGAAATTGGCTTGTGCTGAATGTGTCGGGGTGTGATTTAGCTCACTTTATAGCCTAAAAGAGAGGTTTAGAGCTGTATTAAGTTTGAGGAGATAAATTAACCTTTGCAGGTGCACTTCATGTCACGTTTATTTCCTTTATATGTATTCAAACAGCACAAAAAAAAGAAAAAAGGCATGTTAGACTTAAATACATTGGAATAAATAACTGCAATCAATCACTTCTTATAACAATCAACCAGCTTCGTCCAACTCTCAACTGGAATTTTGGACCACTCTTCTCTTGTAAATTGCTCCAGGTCTTTCATATTTGATGGGTGTCTCTTCCAACAGCAATTGCAAGATCTCTTCACATAATTTCAATGAGATTTAGATCCGTACTTATTGCTGACCACTACAGAACTCTATACCACTTTGTTTTCATCCATTTCTGGGTGCTTCTTAAAGTATTTTTGGGGTCATTGTCCTGCTGGAAAACCCATGACATAGCACGCAGAAACATCTTTCTGACTCTGGGCACTAAATGGAGACCCAAAATCCATTGGTAATCTTCAGATTTCATGATGCCATGCACAAGTCAAGACATCCAGTGCCAGAGGCAGCAAAATAATCCCAAAACATCTTTGAATCCACCACATTTGACTGTAGGTACTGTGTTCTTTTTTTGTAAGCCTGATTCCATTTTCGTTAAATAGTAGAATGATGTGCTTTACCAAAAAAGCTCTATCTTCGTCTCATCTATCCACATGACACTTTCCCAGAAGGATTTAGACATACGTGCATTTTGGCAAACTGCTGTCTAGTTTTTTTTATGTTTCTGTGTCAGCAATAGGGTCCTATTGGGTTTCCTGCAATACCATTACACTTCATACAAATGTCGACAGTTAGTTCACGCTGACACTAATGCACCCTGAGTGAGAAGGACAGCTTGAATTTCTTTGGAACTTGATTGGGGCTGCTTATTCACCATACAGAGTATCCTGCGTGGCAACCTTTCATCAATTTTTCTCTGCCATCCACATCCAGGTAGATTAGCTACAGTGCCATGGGTTGTAAACTTGATTATGTTGCATACCTTGGGCAAAGAAACATCAAGATATCTGGAGATGGAGTTGTAACCGTGAGATTGTTGATATTTTGGTTCTCCCCTTTTTATCTGGTTTCAGGTGTGATTTTCATATTGCCCACACCTGTTACGTACCATAGGTGAGTTTAAATGAACATCACATGCTTGAAACAAAGTTGTGTACCTGCAATTTTGGAAAGGTGCCAACAATTTTTTTCTGGCTCATTTTTAGGGTTCTGTGTGAAATGATGCTCAGCCTTTTTTAATTTTTTTGTGTTGTTTCAATAGACACAAAGGAAATAAACATGTGTAATTGCAATAATGTTCTTGGAGAAATAATTAATTTTGTGGAACAATTTCAAGGGTGCCAACACTTTCGGACACAACTATATATTCATAGTTTGGAGTATGAAACTTCCTGAAGGTATGGCGCATGCTATCTGGGACTCACCTGAAAAAGCCCTTAAAAAACTTTAAAAACAACAAACATATGCACATAAATTTCAAAACGACTGTTAAAAAGTCTACACACCCATTTTCACCCATTTTAAAATGTCTAAAAACTTCAACCTTGATCTCTTCAGACCATAACATGTTTTCCAACATGCTTTTGGCACATTTGAATTAAGCTTTGTCAAAACAAAGCTGGACTTGGATATTTTTCTTTGTAAGACGAGGCTTACGCCTTGCAACTTTATCCCACTAGCCTGAGATTTGAAGAGTAAAGGAAATTGTCACGAGCAGTACACAAAGAGTACTTGACAGAAATTAATGCAGCTCCTTTAATGTTGTTGAAGACTTCTTGGCAGTCTTCCAAACCTATCTTTTCTTTTCGTTTCATCAATTTTTCAGGGATGTCCAGTTCTGGGTTATGTTACGGTTGTGCCAAATTTAAAATTTCTTGATGACCATTATTGCATGATATAGCTAATGCCGTGTAAATATTTTTGTACCATTCTCCTGATTGATAACTTTCAACAAAGAGATCCCTTTGCTGGGTTGTAAGATGCTTACAGATCATGACTTTTGCTATAAAATAAAACTAATAAAATGTCTGGAAAATCCTACTAGAACAGCTAAACTTTATAAGGACTTCATCAGGATCACTGTAAATGATGGCAGCAGTGTACTAACATGAATATTTTTAAAGACTTTATTTTCCATTTTTTTAACACAATGAAAATATTAACAACATGAACTATTAGAATCAATAAGTATCATCAATGTCCACAGAAACCAGTTCAATGTCTGACTTGTACATGCAGTTGCATATGAAGAATTAACAACAACTAAAGAATCATATGAATACATGTAACCTCATACACAGCACCGAATCCTATTGGTTGCTATGACAGCAGCCTTCAGCTCGTCTGCATTGTTGGGTCTGGTGTCTCTCATCTTTCTCTTGACAATACCCCATAGATTCTCTAAGGTCAGGCGAGTTGACCTTTTGTGGCTTACCCTCCTTGTGCAGTGTGTCAATGACTGCCTTCTGGACATCTGTCAAGTCAGCAGTCTTCCCCATGATTGTGGAACCTACTGAAACAAAGGTACTTTTTTAAATGCTTAGTAAGCCTTTGCAGGTGTGTTTTGTTAATTATTCTAATTTACTGAGATAATAACTTTAGGGCTTTCATTGGCTGTAAGCCATAATCATCATCATTAATAGGAATAAACACTTGAAATAGATCACTCTGTTTGTAATGACTATATAATATATGAGTTTCACATTTTGTGTTGAAGAAGAACTGAAATAAATTTACTTTTTGATGATATTTTAATTTTGAGAGAAAGCACCTGTATATACACTCACCGGCCACTTTATTAGGTACACCATGCTAGTAACGGGTTGGACCCCCTTTTGCCTTCAGAACTGCCTCAATTCTTCGTGGCATAGATTCAACAAGGTGCTGGAAGCATTCCTCAGAGATTTTGGTCCATATTGACATGATGGCATCACACAGTTGCCGCAGATTTGTCGGCTGCACATCCCAAAGATGCTCCATACAAGGCAGGATGGATCCATGCTTTCATGTTGTTTACGCCAAATTCTGACCCTACCATCCGAATGTCGCAGCAGAAATCGAGACTCATCAGACCAAGCAACGTTTTTCCAATCTTCTACTGTCCAATTTCGATGAGCTTGTACAAATTGTAGCCTCAGTTTCCTGTTCTTAGCTGAAAGGATTGGTACCCGGTGTGGTCTTCTGCTGCTGTAGCCCATCTGCCTCAAAGTTCGACGCACTGTGCGTTCAGAGATGCTCTTAGGCCTACCTTGGTTGTAACGGGTGGCGATTTGAGTCACTGTTGCCTTTCTATCAGCTCGAACCAGTCTGCCCATTCTCCTCTGACCTCTGGCATCAACAAGGCATTTCCGCCCACAGAACTGCCGCTCACTGGATTTTTTTTCTTTTTCGGACCATTCTCTGTAAACCCTAGAGATGGTTGTGCGTGAAAATCCCAGTAGATCAGCAGTTTCTGAAATACTCAGACCAGCCCTTCTGGCACCAACAACCATGCCACGTTCAAAGGCACTCAAATCACCTTTCTTCCCCATACTGATGCTCGGTTTGAACTGCAGGAGATTGTCTTGACCATGTCTACATGCCTAAATGCACTGAGTTGCCGCCATGTGATTGGCTGATTAGAAATTAAGTGTTAACAAGAAGTTGGACAGGTGTACCTAATAAAGTGGCCGGTGAGTGTATAGCCTTTGAATGTTAATGTCTGTCACTTTAGCTGGAATGAATCTACTATAGTCAGGATGTATTCATGACAGTACCCAACTCAATCTAAAAGCAAGAATTTTAGTATGTGTGTTAAATAACAAAATAGGGTGATAAGAATCTGGATACATGGTGTCCTTCCCTGGCATCACTAAGACCACTGTCAGCGCTTTCCTCATAGAGTCAGGGAGATTGTCTCACAGAGCTCAAACAAATGAAGTTTAACCAAATCACAATTAGTTTTGTACCAATCCCCACCAAACCATTGGTACCAGAAGTTTTTCTAGAAGGTAGTGCTTTAATTGCATCCTCTATCTCTTCTTCACTAATCAAGGCATCTAGTGCCTCTGATTGCTTATAGGAGAAGCACAAAGCGGGAAAACCGGATAGAAAGGAGTCTACCACCTGGGAGACTTGGTAACATTTAGAAGTGTACAAATCTTGATGAAAAATTCCATTAATCAAATGCTAGTCAGTATGAAATTCCTCAGCTGGATTGATGATACACGGATTGGATACAGACCACTCAGCATGAGCAAAGTAAGCCAAAAACTTTCCATTTTTATAGCCAAGCTCAAAAATAACAGCTTCCTTCGCCAGCAGTTTCTTTTGAGTCTTCTGCTTGATCAGAATAAGTAATTCCCTCTAAACCTGGACCCCTTGCCGCTTCTATTAAACATGAGTTTAAATGTGATTGGCTAATTCTGGAGATAAGGTTAGCGTGCACTCGGTCAGGATTGCGAGGTGCCGGTGTAATGGATCAAATGATCCCAATACTAGTAAATAGAACTTCACCGCACACTCTAATGAAATCGTGTTGATTGCTTTTAAATATTTATTAATAAAGAATATATTGGGGAGCAAAACAGAAATATAAAGTAGAAGCGATATTAAACAACAAGAAGTTTCAGCTCTACCAGAGCCTTAATCATTTCATCGCTTTTTCTAAGTCAATATTAGAATGCAGAGTATGAAGTAGAAATCCCGCAGTGCCCTGAAACGGCTATTGCTGTAGCACTGCTTGTGTATTATAGATGGGTGGTAGCCCAGTGGTTTTATGGTGTCTGGTATTGTCTGGACCTGTAGCAGCGCTCCAGCGCCTTGCTGTGACAGCGGCTAATTCTGAACACAACCAAATCCCCAATTATCAGTAGATGTTCACACTTATACAACCATATTATTTAATTTTATTTTCCATCTCAAATTATTTAAGTTTGTTTTTCAATTGATTTGTAAAGATTATGTGTAACATTAAAGGTGGAAAAGGTTCTGAAATTATTCTTCATGATAATTTTTTAAATGGCAAAATTTGGTGTCATCCAGGTCGGGGTTTGCTTGTTGCTTTTCTTTCCCCGGCCTGGTTATGGTGGGGTTAACCTTTCCTGCCTCTCTTTGGTTCGTGGGTGGCTATTTATAGGTGCCATTTCTGGTAGCAATTGTCAGTGATAGTTCCAGTCCCTGGCTTGACCGGCTGATCCGTATACCCTAGTGATCCTTCTACCCTTCTGCCACACGTAACATTATAACTTATGGTCCCTTTTTCTAGTCATTGTTTTAACATGGACCATTTGTCTGTGCAAAACACATGGAGAAATGTCGTTTTTTTTTCCTTAACTAAATCTATCAATTTTAACATTGTTTTTTTTGTTTTTATTCTTAAGGCATTAATCATTTTGGAAAAATCTTGATTTAGTTTTTATAGTATGTGTTGATATAATTATGCTGATACTCCATTTATATAAACTGAACAAATATCTAAATGCAAAACTTTTGTTTTTGCTCCTATTTTTCATGAGCTTAACTCACAGATCTAAGACTTTCTATGTACACTAAAGGCCTTTTTCTCTCAAATATTGTTCACAGACTTTTCTAAATCTATGTTAGTGAGCACACTTCTCCTTTGCTGAAATAATCTATTCACTTCACAAGTATCATCAACAGTGACGCTGCTACCATGAGGCAAGTTGAGCTCTTTGGCTCAGGCGGCACTGCCGTCCCTGAAGAGAGGGGGCGGCAGATTCTGTCGGTGCAGTAACTGGATTTGCGTCAGAGACGCATGTTCAGTTACTACACTACGCTATTGAGTCTATTCAGGGCTCCGTCCAGGATCTCCTCATCCAGCCCTCCCCAACTCACGTGACATCATCACAGTTCCTGACGCTGAAGTCGCTCTTCTCCATGCATCTCCTCGGGTTGCTCATGGATGGCTGCTCTGCAGACAGGACCTGTGATGAGGTCACAGGAGGGGGAGGAGTCAGTGGTCACATGATCAGGGTCCTCGTGTATGCAGGACTCTGCTGTGGTGATTGTCATGGTGCTGGATGAGGGGAAGTTGATGTGTGGGGTCAGGAGGGGTTTGCAGGGTGGATGTAGCAGAGCCATGTGTGTACAAGGTATACGGAGCGGAGCCGTGTGTGTACGAGGTGTGCGGAGCAGAGCCGGGTGTGTACGGTGCAGAGCCGTGTGTGTACGGAGCGGAGCCATGTGTGTACGATTTGTGCGGAGCACAGACGCATGTGTACAAGGTGTATGGAGCGTGGAGCGGAGCCATGTGCGTACGAGGTGTGTGGAGCAGAGCCGTGTGTGTACTTGGCGTACAGAGCGGAGCCGGGTGTGTACGGTGCAGAGCCGTGTGTGTACGAGGTGTACGGAGCGGAGCCATGTGTGTACGATTTGTGCGGAGCAGAGACTCATGTGTACAAGGTGTATGGAGCAGAGCCGTGTGTGTACTTGGTGTATGGAGCGGAGCCGTAGGTGTACGGAGCGGAGCCGTGTGTGTATTTGGTGTATGGAGTGGAGCCGTGTGTGTACGAGGTGTATGGAGCAGAGCCGTGTGTCTACTTGGTGTATGGAGTGGAGCCATGTGTGTACTTGGTTATGGAGCGGAGCCGTGTGTGTACGAGGTGTACGGAGCGGAGACGTGTGTGTACGAGGTGTACGAAGCGGAGCCGTGTGTGTACGAGGTGTGTGGAGCAGAGCCATGTGTGTACGATTTGTGCGAAGCAGAGACGCGTGTGTACAAGGTGTATGGAGCAGAGCCGTGTGTACTTGGTGTATGAAGCGGAGCCGTGTGTGTACTTGGTGTACAGAGTGGAGCCGTGTGTGTACAAGGTGTACGGAGTGGAGCCGTGTGTGTACTTGGTGTACGGAGTGGAGCCGTGTGTGTGCGAGGTGTGTGGAAAGGAGCCGTTTCTGTACTTGGTGTACGGAGCGGAGCCGTGTGTGTACGAGGTGTACGGAGCGGAGACGTGTGTGTACGAGGTGTACGAAGCGGAGCCGTGTGTGTACGAGGTGTACGAAGCGGAGCCGTGTGTGTACGAGGTGTGTGGAGCAGAGCCATGTGTGTACGATTTGTGCGAAGCAGAGACGCGTGTGTACAAGGTGTATGGAGCAGAGCCGTGTGTACTTGGTGTATGAAGCGGAGCCGTGTGTGTACTTGGTGTACAGAGTGGAGCCGTGTGTGTACAAGGTGTACGGAGTGGAGCCGTGTGTGTACTTGGTGTACGGAGTGGAGCCGTGTGTGTGCGAGGTGTGTGGAAAGGAGCCGTTTCTGTACTTGGTGTACGGAGCGGAGCCGTGTGTGTACGAGGTGTACGGAGCGGAGCCGTGTGTGTACGAGGTGTACGGAGCAGAGCCGTGTGTGTGTGTGGTGTACAGAGCGGAGCCGTGTGTGTGGTGTACAGAGCGGAGCCGTGTGTGTGTGTGGTGTACAGAGCGGAGCCGTGTGTGTGGTGTACGGAGCGGAGCCGTGGGTGGTGTACAGAGCGGAGCCATGTGTGTGTGTGGTGTACGGAGCGGAGCCGTGTGTGTACAAGGTGTATGGAGTGGAGCCGTGTGTGTACGAGGTGTACGGAGCTGAGCCATGTGTGTACGATTTGTGTGAAGCAGAGACGCGTGTGTACAAGGTGTATGGGGCAGAGCCGTGTGTGTACTTGGTGAATGAAGCGGAGCCGTGTGTGTATGGGGTGTATGAAGCGGAGCCGCGTGTGTGCAAGGTGTACGGAGTGGAGCCGTGTGTATACTTGGTGTATGGAGCAGAGCCATGTGTGTACTTGTACGGAGTGGAGCTGTGTGTGTACAGAGCGGAGCAGCATGAGTACGAGGTGTATGGATCAGAGCCGCATGTGTACAAGGTTTACGGAGTGGAGCCATGTGTGTAGGAGGTGTACGTAGCATGGCCGCATGTGTACAAGGTGTACAGAGCAGAGCCGCATGTGTACAAGGCTTACGGAGTGGAGCCATGTGTGTACTGAGTGGAGCCGTGTGTGTGCGCGAGGTGTACGGAGCGGAGCCGTGTGTGTAAGAGGCATACAAAGCGGAACCGTGTGGTGTGTATAAGGTGTGTGGAGCCGTGCGTGTACGATGTCGGTGTATGATGGGAAGCAAACTTCATACCTCCCAACCGTCCCTGAACCAGAGGCTGTCCCGGCCGGGAGCTAACTTTTCCTGTGGACACAGGAGTACACGGCGGAGCCCCGAGGAGCACTTTAAAACTCGCACTTGACGTTCCACCGGAAGTGACGTGCTGGAAGCTGACCGGAAGTTATATAATTTCGGGAGGAGATTGTGACAGAACCATGGATGCATTCAGGGAATGCTTCAGATCCATCACCGTGTCCTCCTCCGACAGTGCGGACAGCGGGATTGCCTTGGAATAGGGGATGCCGGCCATGTGAGCGGATCATGATATGTCCTGCAGCGGGATGCTCAGGTGGGCATTACAATGGGAGCCGGGCCACTATAGTATCTTTAGAGAATCTTTCTTTCTCTCTCTCTTTCTCTCTCTGTTCTTTCCCTCTCTAATCTTTTTTCTTTATCTGTCTGTTCTTTCTTTCCCTCTCTAATCTTTTTTTCTTTCTCTGTTCTTTCTTACTCTGTGTTTTTTATTTCCCTCTCTAATCTTTTTTCTCTCCTTTCTTTCTTTCTTTCTTTCTTTCTTTCTTTCCCCTCTTTCTTTCTCTTTCTCTCTCTGTTCTTTCTTTCCTTCCTTCCTTTCTTTCTCTCGCTCTCTGTTCTTTCTTTCCCTTCTTTCTTTTTCTTTTTCTTTCTTTCTTTCTCTCTGTTCTTTCATTCCCCTCCTTTCTCTCACTGTTCTTTCTTTCTCTCTCCTTTCTTTTTCTTTCTTTCTTTCTCTCTCTATCTCTTTTCTCTCTCTCTGCTCTTCCTTTCCCTATAACCAACGAACAGAAAAAGGGGGCAGGGGTGTTAAAAAGGTACTACTGGCCTCTCAGATTCTCAGTATTAATCTGACCTGATAGCAAAATGACTATAGTTGCTCATAGGATGAATAGTATATACATGATCTCATTTATATGGTACAAATAAGTGGTGCTTATAAGAAAAGGATGTTATACCCATACATGTTATTGTGACTTACTTGGGCAAGTGGAGGACATATCCTATGGGCAACTATAGTCATTTTGCTATCAGGTCAGATTAATATTGAGGATCTGAGAAGCCAGTAGTACCTTTTTAAAGGGCGTCTGTCACCCCAAAAATCGTATATGAGCTGCGGCCACCGGCATCAGGGGCTTATTTACAGCATTCTGTAATGCTGTAGATAAGGCCCCGATGTAACCTGAAAGATGAGAAATAAAGGTTATATTATACTCACCCAGGGGCGGTCCCTGTCCGTTACGGGTCAGATGGGCGTCGCGGTCCGCTCCAGCTGTTTGCGGGAAGTCAGAAGTAACAGAAACACGCTATCAGGCCACGTTCACATGTTCAGTATGTTACCTCAGTATTTGTAAGCCAAAACCAGGAGAGTAACTATCAGAGGAAAAGTATAAAGAAACACGTCACCACTTCTGGATCTCTCACCCGCTCCCGATTTGGCTTACAAATACTGAGGTAAAATTCTGACCAAATACTGATAGTGTGAATGTGGCTTTAGGCTGGTTTCACACATCCTGATATTTCTGGAACCGGAAAAAACGGTACTGGAGATATTGGTGTCCGTGTGGGTAATACGTGTGGCAACTGTGTGCCGCATCTGTATGACACGGACGCCTGCCGGGGAAGAAGCGCTACAGTAAGCACTGTTCCCCGGCCAAGGACACAGCACACTTAAAATGAAGCAAGTTGATCACCTCACCTCAGGCGGCATTTAGTCCCTGAAGAAGTGTAAATATCAATGTTTCAAATATATTCCTATTTAAAAGTATGTATTTTCCATGTGCGTCAGGTTAGGCTAGTAAAGAGTAAACCAGATTTATTTGTACTGATTTTATTACGGGGGGGGGGGGCATTTTTCCGTTAGCCTCAGGCAGCAGAGAGGCTAGGTTCACCCCTGCATATCAAGATGCTGATTAGACAGCATGATTATTGCAAGGGTGTGCTTTAAACTGGCCAGAATAAAAGGTGTGAGGGATCTGCTCTGCAGAAGACGCTGGTTCACACACAGGACTTAGATCGCAGGTTCCGAAAAATGTGCGGTTTATTAAAAGAAGTTCATAAACCATCACAGTTACAAAGTAAAACAGCCTCTTCCAGGTAAACAAAGGTAGTATCACAGAACAAAATAGAAAATAAGTCCATATAACACACAGGCTCAGCCGTTTAAATGTGAGTCTTTTCCTCTTAGACTCCCACAGGGTCTGAGCAGCCATGTGCAAGGCTTCCTTACCTTGCAAAACACACAGAGTGGGACAGTCCCCGCTGCCTTAAATCAAACCTTCCAAGACCTGGACTGGAGGTAAGTGAGCAGCTGATCCTACCCAGCTTTTTGAGCTGCTCGTAAAACCCGGACCCATAATTTGGGCTCATAAAAACACCTTTCAGCACTCCAGGTCCTACATCAACGAGGTTTGCCACCTGGGGGACACATACCTTCCATCCATGACCTGTCCAGCTGCCACCTTACAAAGGCCACTCTAAATGTGCAGTTTTAATAGTAATAATAATAATAATCTTTATTTTTATATAACGCTAACATATTCCGCAGCGCTTTACAGTTTGCACACATTATCATCACTGTCCCTGATGGGGCTCACAATCTAAATTCCCATCCCTATCAGTATGTCTTTGGAATCAGTTTTACAGTATTGTGGCCCGGGGGGGAGCAGGGGGTGTAAAAAAAAACAGTCAGTATTTGGTGTGACTATTATTTGCCTCACTCAGTGCAACACATCACCTTTTGCATAGATTTCATAAGGTTGTTCATTGCGGCCTGTGGAATGTTGGTCCACTTCTATTCAATGGCTGTGCAAAATTGCATCCCAAAGATATCCAATGGGTGACATGTCCGATGAGTGGCCAAGCATGAACTGGGATGTTTTCAGCTTCCAGGAATTGCGTACATATTTTCCCAACATGTGGCCGTGCATTAGCATGCTACAATATGAAAATTGGGATTCAGCCGTGAAGAGAACACCTCTCCAACAAGCCAGATACTATGGAATGTGAGCATTTGCCCACTTAAGTTGGTTACAATGACAAACTGCAGTCAGGTGGAGACCCTGCTGAAGATGATGAGCAGGCAGATGAGTTTCCCTGAGATGCTTTAGTTATGCAAACTCATTGTTGCAGTAGCTGTCTGGGTGGTTGGTCTCAGATGATCTTGAAAGTGAAGATGCTGGATGTTGAGGTCCTGGGCTGGTGTGGTCACACTTGGTCTGCTTTTGTGATTCCAATTGGATGTACTGTCAGATTCTCTGAAACACCTTTGGAGATGGCTTATGGTAGAGAAATGAACATTAAATTCATGGGCAACAGCTCTGGTGGACATTCCAGCCGTCAGCATGCCAATTGCACGCTCCCTCAAAACTTGCAACACCTGTGGCATTGTGCTGTGTGATAAAGCTGCAAATTTTTTTATTGTGGCCAGCCTAAGGCACACCTGCGCAATTATCATGCTGTCTAATCAATATCTGGATATGCCACGCCTGTGAGGTGGATGGATCTCGGCAAAGGAGAAGAGATCACTATCACAGATTTAGACAAATTTGTGAACAATATTTGAGAGAAAAAGATCTTTTGTGTGTATAGAAAAAGTCTTAGATCCTTGTATTCAGCTCATGAAAAATGAGAGCAAAAACAAAATTGTTGCGTTTATATTTTTGTTCAGTGTATATATAATTTTTACGTTTTACTACTTTTGCATTAGAAAACCAAATAGTTATTTTTGCATCATATTCTGAGACTGATAACTTTTCTATTTTTTCATTTGCAAAGTTGTATAAGGGCTTGCTTTTGAGAACATAAGCCTTTTTGATAACTTTTTATTTCATTTTCTGTGAGGCAAAAAAACATGATTTCTGGCATTTTGTTTTGTGCTTTTTTTTTCCCTTTATTGCGAAGTTCAAGTTGTGGAATAAATAAAGTTATATATGTATAGTATGGATTAATACCACATGTGTCTTTTTATGTGAGTTTTTTTTCTGGATTAAACTATTTTTTATTAAGAAAAATTGGATTTTGGGAGGGTTTTTATTTTCTCTTTAAACACTGTGAGGTAGTGAGGGGGATCATATACGAGGGGGCTGGTATGTGTCTCCCAGGATGCGTATAGAGACATGCATTGTACTAGTACTGCTCTGCGGGAGATGCGTTCCTGCAAACAGCAGTAATAGTACGGCGCACCGATCACACGCTGAGTGCCGTATCGATCAGGTGCGGGTGTCAGCAGCAATGCCCACGATTGGTGATAGCAATGACTTGGACGTCATTGATAGGGCTTCTACTCACTTGAGAGCAACTCGGATGAGTCTCGCATGTTAAAACCTGGCGCTGCTGCCGGCACTCAGATCGGAGCGTGCGGCCGCATAAGAATACATGCAGCTGCACACTCCGCTCCTCTGTGCCAGGTGCAGCTCCGGGTATTGCTGTGTGAGAATCATCCGAGTCTTGCGCAAGTGAGTATGAGCCCTTAGTCTGCTGCTGGTTGCAACAGCAGCCTATTAGTCGGTCTAATGCAGCTTAGTGCTAATTACCTTATGCCATATTCCCTCCTTTATTTTGCAATCCATGTCTGATAAAGGTTCGTATCTTAGGACCAAAATGTCATTATACGTATGGTGCATTTGGGATTGCCTTATTATAAAGCATTTATAAAATATTCATCATTTGGAGTAACATATCATATCATATCAAATTTTTGGAGGGTTATTCTGTAAAAAAAAAAAAAGCAATTCAACTTTTTGGGCCTTTGATTTTTGTTGTGTCTTTTTAGTGCTAAACATTTTGTTGAACGTGTGGTATAAATTACATATTAGCTTTTCCATTCTGCTGGTCAGTATGATTATGACGTTTTTAACATTTTACTACTTTTGCATGTTAAAAATCAATTTTTAAAAAGAATAATTTATTCTTCATTCACTATATGTTCTAAGGGTCATAGCTTGTTAATTTTTTGATCGACAGAGCTATTTGAGGGCAGGACTTGGAAGGAGTACCTTACAATACACTTTCCATTTACTTTGGTATCATATTGGAAAACACAATTTTTTTTACCAATTTTCATTACATTTATGGGAGGGATGAACAAAAAACAGCAATTTAGCATTGATTTTAATTTGTTTCTTATGTTATTTGTGTTACAGACTTGGCCATAAGTTATGTACTTTTTTTTTAAATATAGCAAAGTACCGTATGTTAAAAGAAAAGATTTATTTTTTTCTGTATATAAATATCTTGAAACATTTTTTCAAACTTTTTTTTATTTAAACTTTATTTTTTGTCCCAAAAGAGGGCTTGCATATGCGATCGTAATGACTCTAACAAACTTTAGAATGACTAATGTAAGACTGTATAGCATCCTACTAAGACCTTATAGGTGTATTATGAAGGCAGACCTGAGAGACCCACTCAACCCCATGCTGTAACATGAATTTTCTTCAATGTGAACTTTCACCTACATTTTTTGATCAGGGTCTAGTTAAAAGGATCGTGAGTGAAGCTATCATCTAGCCACAAGATAGGAGATAATTTATAAGTTTGTGGGGCTGACTACTAGAACTGTCACCAATCATCAAAATGGGGCACTTTTATTCCTGTTACTCATATGACACTGATGTGTTGCACAGGAGCTATATTTGTTTGTTTTCACGGCTTTGGTTAATCTATTATCAATGGCCATTCACTACCAGGGTGCATTGCACTTATTGGTACCAATATACTTATGATATAATGCACTGTGTATATAATCCAGGTATCTCAATATATAAATATGCTCTCTATCTGCAGCGAGGTTCATGGAACTTGCCTTCATAGTATTTGTATCTTCTATATATGTCCTGTTAGGTGGTGACCTCTCGGCTGCGGATCGGACTGCCGCGTAGCTATGGTAATGCGTCCGTGACGCCGCTGACTCCGCCCCCGTTCCTGACGCGTCGGATCAGGAGGTGTAGCGGCGGTGTGGGACACGAGCCTGCGCATGCGTGGGTGGTCTGTTTCGGCGGCCGAGCGGCGCCACTATGTCAGCACTATATTAGCAAATAACAAATTTATCTTGATACCCGCCCTCTCCATCTACCTGTATACCCCTCTCTGGGCGGTGATTACTTTCTCTGTTATAGATTGTAACATCGCGCTGCTATGACAACGCGCCCATGACGTCGCAAACTCCACCCCCTGATCTGATGACACGGGCAGGGGGAAGTGACGTAGGACGCCGGTCTGGGCATGCGCAATCAGTGATTTTAACGCTGCAACCACATTAAGCATCCAATAAACATATTACTATATAAAGCCTTATTTTGGACACATTGACATACATACCCCCGGACGAAGCTAACGCGAAACGCGCGTTGGGGCTCAGGATCGCACAAAACAGGTCATGTAACAGAACTTGCATTACTAACTAAGCTATGTAACATGTGTGTATGCAGATTTATGGGGCCAAATAGGCTATATGCAATAATAGAATTCCCCATGGGTGACTGTGATGTTGCTGTGGAGGTGAGGTATGGATAAAAAGTTTAGCACAATGCACTAAAGCACTTTACTTTATCATATATACCACTGCCTCTCATTCGCAGGAATAATCGCCTTCACCTAATATTGGGGCAGCTCCACATATGTGAATTAGGCATTGTAAAAGGTTCAGCCATCTAACAAAGGAGCATTAATATTGTCTCAAGAGGTTCCCCATATGCCTGTATACACCTACATATAACAAATATATATAAATATAAACATATATATAACATGTGTTTCATGTGAAGGTTATGTGCGTTTTTTTGTAAATGCTGTCTCCATTTTTTAACTTGTGTTTCATGGTAGTTTTAAACATTTAATAAAGTATACCTGCTTTTGAAAGAAATAGGACGTTTTACTTCCGTTTTTTCTTGTTTTGGATTTGTTGACCTTTTGGAAGTGTCACTTATATAGGCCTGCAGTTTTCTATATATGCAAATATAAGACCTTATAGGTGTATTATGAAGGCAGACCTGAGAGACCCACTCAACCCCATGCTGTAACATGAATTTTCTTCAATGTGAACTTTCACCTACATTTTTTGATCAGGGTCTAGTTAAAAGGATCGTGAGTGAAGCTATCATCTAGCCACAAGATAGGAGATAATTTATAAGTTTGTGGGGCTGACTACTAGAACTGTCACCAATCATCAAAATGGGGCACTTTTATTCCTGTTACTCAGAATGGAGTCCCAGTGCACATGCTCGAGCACCACTCCATTCATTTTTTGAGGGATTGCTGAGCGTTGTTCACTTTTTCTGGCTGTCCTCAAAAAGAATGTATGTACCGATAGTCAAGCATATGCAGTGCCGATTCATTTGATAAGGATAAAAGTACCTTGTTCTGACAAATTGTTCGGGCACCAGCAGTTGAACCCCTATGATTTTTAAAATGCATCATATCTTGTGGAATAGGTGATAACTTTTTTCCCCGAACAACCCCTTTAAAGATCATTTTAGGAATAAAAAGTTAGCATACTTTCCAACTAAATGCTTTCATGGAAAATGTAGCTTTTGTTATTCTGTAAGATTGTATATTTATCAATCATCCGTAATAATGTAATGCTGCATCATGACATTTACTGACAGACTGTCAAGATGACCAATATAAATACCAGTCACAATTTCACATCATTGTCTTTCTGCCACTGATAACATTTACTTTTTGACTGCTGTCAGCCAAGGGTTACACAATGAGCATGTTATTAATGGAAAAAATGTCTGATGCACATTTAATGAGGATAAGCTCAATGTCTGCTAATGCTGCTTAATAGCAATATATCGGTGATAAAGGGGCCTCACTGCCTAGAATGTATCCATGCTGCTGTAATGTCCTATAGTATTGACAGGCCCCTTATTGGCATTACCTGTAGTGATTCTATTGGGTCTTTTGGCATTTATTTTAAGCAGAAGATGCATAATGTAATGTGTAGAATGTGCAGAGGTGAACAGATCCTCTCTGAATGGGGATCCGATATTTTTATACATTGCAGTTCCAGGTTATTCTTGACAGTGTTTTGTATCAGCAGTTATGCACTCAGCATGGATTTTCAATTTGGACATACAGAATTTCTCTCTTAGGCCTTGTGCACATGGCGGTGTGAATTTTTACCTGTAAAATGGTATGCAAAATTGAACTGTTTTCTCAACTTTTTTTCTGAGGTTCTGTTTCATGAATTGTATCCATTTATTTCTTCTAAAGAAGAACTTCGTCTTAAACAAAATATGATGGAGTATGGTACTATATATTAATATATAGCTTTTCTAATGCAGACAAAACATTTTCATATTCACCCTAGTTTGTTGACAATTTGGTACCGATGATAATAATGAAATGTAACAATTGTAGAGTTTCACTCTATGGTAGACATTAGTCCTTAGTTAGCGTTCACACAGGCAATGCAGTTTTGGTCCAAACACATGCTGTTTTTATTTCTTTCCACATGTTGCACAGCACGAAAACAACAAAATCATAAACAAGAATCCCTTGCCTGATCTAGGGACTAACTAAACAGAACAGACCCTGGCTACTCCTACACGCCTGAGCTATTCTCCACAGTATCGGACTGGGATGACAAGGGCCCACCAGTAACATTGACTTTGGGAGGGGGGGGCCCACTTTTCATCTGCATGCAAATATTAAACTACTGTCGTTCACAAATTTACCTATATATATAATAATAAACTGGGTAGTTTGGTTAATGAATGATGAGATGCTGTTTTTTTCTGTTCAGAGTGAATCAAGTGAATTATGCCAAGTACTGCTCATACAGTGGGGTTGGGGGCCCAGATCTACACAGGGGTCCACCGGGGGATTCACCTGTTACCCTGTGGGCCAGTCCGAGCCTGATTCTCCATAGCAACCACTGATACTTGCGGTTCTCTGCACAAGGCCTGTGCAGACTCTTCTCAGAGAGGGATTCTGGTCTCTATTTAGCTCCAGTCTGTGCATTCACAAGCTAACACATTTGCCTCTGCAACATCCAGCAGACTGACTGACTCCTCAGTCACTCCATTCAGAGGGAGACCCAGCAGATCTTTGCTAGCCCTGTAACACAGGTGATTGGATGCAGCGACATAGAGACACAGAGCAAGGGTTAACAGGGGAAAACAGTATTTTATTTAAAGGGAACCTGTCACCCCTCTAGGGCCTATTAAAGTAAAAGAGCCACCTTCAGCAACACTAATGCTGCATTCTGTGAAGGTGGCTCCTATGTTTATTATCCCTAGGAAAGCTGAAATAATGAGTTTTATAAATTTCCCGCCATACCTCTATTGAGTCAGGGAGGTATGTTTTCTCCCTCTGACTCAACCAGCTCGCAGCCATCCATCATCCTGCTCTGGCCTCCGGGCGCCGCCTCCTATCTTTCTCGTGACATCACCGGCACCTGCACTCTACAATCAGTTCTCAGGCATGCGCTGTGCATGCTGCTTGGAAACTTGCATCAGGTGATGTAAGGATATTGCGACTGCATGTAGCGGAGGCTCCAGATCCCGCCCCACAGTGTGTTATGATGTATTCACTCTGCGGGGCTGGGAATCTGGCACCTGCGCAGTGAGGATCTCTGGAGGAAAGAGGCGGAGGGAGATGGGGACAGGCACAGAGATCCTCACTGCGCAGGCGCCAGATTCCCAGCCCCGCAGTGTGAATACATCATAACATATGGTGGGAAATTTATAAAACTCATTATTTCAGCATTCCTATGGATAATAAACATAGGAGCCACCTTCACAGAATGCAGCCTTAGTGCTGCTGAAGTGGCTCTTTTACATTAATAGGCTTGGGGGAAATGACAGGTTCCCTTTAATCGTTACATGGATAAACCACCTCACAGGGAGCAACAGAATAAATCAGAATAATGCTAGGGAATACAAAGGGAAAGAAACTCAAGGTGGCAGTTTATATATAAGTCAATTTCACTTAGCGTGACTCGGGTGCCTGTCTCTTCTTCTGGGTTGAATGCTGGCTGCCGGCTGAGGTCGGTGCTGAGTTTTTCCAGCTTCCCCACCTAACAAGTTTGTCTTCTGGCAGCAGCGGGCTGTCACTGGTCTGACCTGCTGAGCCCCTAGTCCGTTATGCTGCTCTGCACCCAAGAGTTTTCCACGGCAGTCTCCCACTCGGTGTGCACTCCTGCGCACGCCCGACGACGTCTCAGGATCTTTAATGCACCCGACCTTTATTGCTGCCCCGGGCCTCACTGTCCCTTCTCTCTGGTGGGAACCACTTGTCTTTTCCCGCGCAAAACCTCTTATAGTCTCCTGGCTCACCATGCTCCCTCTACACATGTCAAGGGTCTGCTCCATCCTCAATCTCCTTCCCCCCTGCAACAGTAAGCTCGGCCCCAGCAGTTCCGGACCCGGTGCCCTGTCAGCACCCACAGCCAGTTCTTCTCACCTACACCCCCATTCTCCTTTAACTCGCTATTCCACGGGTGAGAACGCTTTCACCAGACTTTGACATTCCATCACTTCTTGAACAATTTGTTGCCAGATGAACTGATCTTGCTCACAACAGGTGGGGGGCACTCCAGCCTTCGTTCACTCTGATCGGCGTAATCCGCGTTGACTGATGGGAGGTGGGGAGCTATTTTGGTCCGGTGAACCCACCACTTCTGTAACTTCAGGCATTGGTAACTCAGTGCTCATTTCTCTGGGGGTGGCAGGTAGTGAATAGTTGAGGTCTGAGGGCGAGGCTGGCATCTGTTCTTCGTCAAAGTCGAGAACCGTCGAAGTGGGTACCTTGGTAATTTTAGGTGATTCTTCTCCATCCTCGGGCCCTTTGGACAGGCAGGGCCGCAACATGCTATGGTGAACTACCCAGGTAGGCGCTACTTCCATCCGTTCAGGTTGGACTTGATACACCGGCCCGTCAAAACCGACTCGTCGTGTTACGCGTTGTGGGGTCCGCTCCCATCGGCTTTCCAGCTTCCCTTGGGGCCACTTGTTAAGGAACTACATACAGTCTCAGAACTGTCCCTTCAATACGTGACACCTCATGATGCTTGAGTTCTTGAAACTTCGTCTACACCAGCTGGTGGAGGGTCTGCAGTCAATGTTGGTGCTCTTGGAACCAAGAAGACACTCCCGTCCTTGGGTAGTCCTCTTCAGTGTCCAACTCCAACTTGGTGATCTCTCGTCCCCTCAGCTACAAACTCAGGCCATCGTATCTTCCGATCTTCCTCTAATGTTGAAAGCATCTGGATCAGCGTCCGATTGAAGCGTTCACAGGCCCCATTCCCCTGAGGGTGGTAAGGAGTAGTTCTTGACTTCTCAATCTGGTATAAACTATGCAACTCTTCCATCATTCGGCCTTGGAAGCAGGCACCTTGGTCGGAATGGATCCTCTTTGGGCAACTGTACACTCAGATGAAATCCCAGCAGATGGCCTGTGCAGTCTGGTCTCAGGTCAGAGTCACTACAGCAAACTTTGTGAAATGGTCGGTCATTACCAGACAATGTTCATACCCGAGATGTGCCATGCCTATGGTCAAGTAATCGATCATCAGTACCTCCAAAGGGGCAGAAGTCATGATGGTCTGTATCGGGGCCCTCTGTTCGGGGGTTTGCATAGCTCGCAGCTCCGACATTGTTGGCAAGCATCCTCCACCGCAGCCCTCAATCGTGGGTGATACACCAGCTTCTGCAACCACTGAAATGTCTTCTTCAGACCAAAGTGAACCCCTCTCTCGTGGGCCTCTGTAGCCACTACTCAGATCAACTTTTCTGGAAGCACTACTTGCAAAGTGACCCCCACTTCTCGCAGCAGCTGCACTCTCCGGTATAGCAATCTATCTTCCAACTGGAGCCTTTCCCACTGCCTAAGAATCCACAGGGTTCCTGGAGACTGAGCATCTCTCTTTAGCCGGCTGGGAAGTTGTTTCAGTTCAACCCACTGTTGCAGCTGGGCGATTTCCTTAGCTGTCTGTTGAAGTTAAACCCAGTCATCCCAGGGCCGTCCCAACACCTGTTCTTCTGACACCTCTCTGATCTGCCTCTGCTTCACCAACAATTTGGCAAAGTCCCAGAAACCAGGAATCTCTTCCGCCTCTAGCTCTTCATCTCGAACACGTTCGGGTTGCTCATGAGTCACCCTAGAGAGGGCCAGCATGGGTGTTCTCAGCGCTTGCCTGGTAGGTGATCTTCTACCACTACTTCGCCATGCGGGCCACCCATTGTTGTTCCAAGGCCCCCAACTTCGATTTTCCAGGTGGGCCAGGAGATTATTGTCCATCCACACCAGGACTTCTGACCCAGACAAGTATTCTACAAACTTCTCAGTCATCGCTCACACCAACACCAGCAGTTCCATCTTGAAGGAGCTATGATTGTCAAGGGTTCCATTCTGAGTCATGAAGAGATCGGCTCACGTTTGCTATCACTTGTTCCTTTCCTCCCTGCATTTGTGATAGGACTGCCCCCAGACCATGTAAGCTTCCATCAGTGTGGAGAATGAAGGGCTGTGAGAAATCTGCATAGGCAAGTATTGGAGCTTCCATTAAAACCATTTCCAAGGCTCTGAAGGCTTCTTGACTGATTCCCCACTGAATAGTTTGGTTCTTTGAGTCGGCCGGCACTCCTTTTAGCAGCTCTAGTAAGGGGTTGGCAAGGTGAGTGAAATTTTTTATGGATCTTTGGTAGTACCCAGTAAGCCCCACGAAGGCCTGAATGTCTTTTACCGTTGTTGGGGTGGGCCACTTTTGTATGGCCTCTACCTTCTCACACGTGTGTCTCATTCCTTCACCGGAATCGACATGCCCCAGGTATTCAATCTGCTTGCAAAAGAGATGACATTTTTGTGGCTTTACCTTCAGGCCATGGCTCTGCAGCCAACTTAGCACTTGTTCCAGTTGCTGAAGGTGCTCTTCAAAGGTGGGACGGCGTAGACGATGATGTCGTCGAAGTAGATTAGCGTTGTCTCAAAATTCAAATCCCCCAGGCATCTCTCCATCAAACACTGGAACGTCCCGGGGACATTGGTCAGGCCAAAGGGCATACGGGTAAACTCAAACAGTCCCATGGGCAATACTAATGCCGTCTTCGGTCAGTAGTGTTCAGCCATGGGTACCTGCCAATATCCACTGGCCAGATCGAGGGACAAAAAGTACTTTGCCTTTCCCAAGGCAGATAGGGATTCCTCAATTCTTGGCAATGGATAGGAGTCCCGCACCGTGCAAACATTCAGCCATCTGTAATCAACTCAGAAACGCAAGGTCCCATCTTTCTTCCAAACTAGGACAATGGGAGCTGACCATGGATTCCGACTTTCCCGAATCACTCCACTCTGCAACATGTAAGCTAGCATCTCCTTCACTTCTTTATACATCTGGGGAGGTATCTGTCGGTATCTTTCCCGAACAGGTGCAGCACACCCCGTAGGGATCTCATGAGCGATGGCCTGAGTGCAACCAAAGACATCTTCATGGCTGGCGAAGACCTCCTGATAACACTCTAAGGCCAGGTTCACACTGTGTTAACAGCAGCCCGTTTAACACATGCATTAACCGGCTGCTGTTAACGCTAGTGCCGACTTGTCATACCGCTAGCGCAGATAGAGCTAGCAGATGCTCTATCTGCGCTAGCAGTGACGGACCCGGAAACGCTGCAGCCTGCGTCCCAGGATCCATCACTCAATGACGACACATCGCTAGCGCATGCCCATTATGGGTAGGTGCTAGTGATGCATCCGCCATAGGGCTTAATGGGGCGTTAATGGACTGCGTTACGCCACGTTATGGCCGTGGTGTAACGTAGTCCGTCTAACGGACCGCTAAAATGCAGTGTGAACCTGGCCTAACACAGCTTCCACTTGTAGCACCTGCTGAGATGAGAGTCCCATCAATTCAGCCCGCATCTGCTCTAGGATCCGATGACCCTCATGCTGCCGGACAAGTGTTCCGGTGCCATTGTGACTGCTAAAGTCCAGGAATCTCCTCACACAACAGCCAGTTGTACTGCCTCAGGTCGCACCAATTTTTCTGACATTCCCAGGATCTGGGCCACTTTGCTCTTAGGTAAGAGGGTGAGACTGTCTTCTCCCAAGTTGACGCACTGCACTACAATGTTACTGCCATGGACTGTGGCTAGCATCCAGGCTACAAGAAGTCCAGGAGGTGCCTGGTCCACCGATGTCAGCTCTATCTGTACCTCCACCCCATCAAGAGGTGTACAATCTCGTACCGTTAACATGATCACTGTCTGACCGGGCGGTAGGGTAAGTTTGGCAGCTGCAGGAACCATCACCTTCCCCAAGGCTTTCCCTTTACTTGATGTTTCCTGAGCCTGGGCAGCTCGAATCAATTGCTGGAACACATTTCATTGGGGGGTTCGCAGGCTCCACCGGTCCAAAAAGGTCTCATGCGGCTCATTGATTAGGAGTTGTCCAATCTCTTTCAGTACATTCATTCTGAGTGTCATTACAGGCCTGCTGCCCACATTCCTAGGGAACAAAATGACCCATTTTCGGCCTACATCCTTCCCGCACAATCTGATCTCCATCCAGACCACCCCTGTGACCGGAATGGGCAACTCGTTGGCTGCTGTCAATCTAATTACCGGCCCCCACTCTGGCTGTGACACTTCTGGGAAATGTTGTAAATAAGCTTCCGGCATGGTGGTCACTTGCGGCCCGCTATCAATTAAGCAATGAACCGCTCGCCTATTTACTTTAGCCCAGACTGTAGGGCTCGTGAAAACTATGCCTTCAGGACTCTCGTCTCTCTTCCTTGGTCTTTGAAGCTCTGGGCTGCGCCCCGCAGCTACAGAGCCCACTAGTTTAACGGCTGCCATGGTAGGGACTGACCTCAGCTCACACAGCCTCAGGCATAGTGTCCGGTGTTTCCACACCTGTAGCAAGTCGGGTTCCATTCTGCACTGGGTTGTCTCCTCCCTGGTGGGGTTTGACGGACAGGCGGGACTCTCTTGATGAGGGGGCCGCTCTCGATGTGTCTTGGGCTGGAGCGGGGACTTTTTTAAAGTTGGACCACTCATCCCGCATTTCCCGCATTTCCCTCTGGATTTCTTGGGCCCACTCCTGCTCAGCTGCGGTCAGGGTGGGTACCTCATTGCTCCAGACCATCCCAGCCAGGGCCGCCACCCCCTGTAGCTGCTCTCTCACGTGTGCTATGCCCGTATTTCTAAGAAAGTCATACGCAGGCTAGTATGCAGGTGTTCTCGCAAAGCCCATTTGAATGGCGCATCCCTGATACACGACACAAACTGATCCCTCAATATCATATCAGGGGGCCTCATTCCCATGGTCCCCACATCATCCCACTAAATGATATGCGCATTCACCTCCTGCAAAGCATTGATATACTGGGTCACAGACTCTCCTTCTCACTGGACGCGGTGAAACAGTCGCATCCGCAGCCCACCAATATTAGTGGGGTCACCATGCATTTCTACTAAGATCTGCATCACTTTATCCAGTGTATCCCGCTCATAGGGGGCAGAACATGACAGAGTACTGAGCCCCACTATCCAGGGCCAATAATGCAATCTCAGCTTGCATAGCAGGGGTCATCGGGTGCATCCGCACTATGCTCCTAACCCTCTCGGTCCAGTCACACTGCATCATATTACTCCCTGTAAATTTTGGGAGATTGCTGAGCATGGCCCACAATGGCAAGCTGGACCTTGGGGCACTCATGGTAGATTGATCTGCAGTGTCTGTGTCCAAATGTAACACAGGTAATTGGATGCAGCGACACAGAGGCACAGAGCAAGGGTTAACAGGGGAAAACAGTTTTTGATTTAATTGTTACAGGGATAAGCCTCCTTGCAGGGAGCAACAGGGAATAACTCAGATTTATGCTAGGGATTACAAAGGGAAAGAGCAACTCAAGGTGGCAATTTATATATAAGTCAATTTCACTTAGAGTGACTCGAGTACCTGTCTCTTCTTCTGGGTTGAATGCTGGCTGCCGGCTGAGGTCGGTGCTGAGTTTTTCCAGCTTCCCCATCTAACAAGTTGGTATTCTCTCCTCTGGCAGCAGTGGGCAGTCACCGGCCTGACCTACAGAGCCCCTAGTCTGTTATGCTGCTCTGCAGCCAAGAGTATTCCACGGCAGTCTCCCACTTGGCGTGCACTCCTCCGCACTCACGACAACGATTCAGGGTCCTTAATGCACCCTACCTTAATGGCTGCCAGGCGGCCTATCCTTACTCGCCGCGCTGCACTGGTCCTCAAAGTCACTTCTCTCTGGCGGGAATCCCTTCTCTTTTCCCACGCAAACCCTCTTATACTCTCCTGGCTCACCATGTCCCCTCTACACAGGTCAAGGGTCTGCTCCGTCCTCAATCTCCTTCCCCCCTGCAACAGTAGGCGCGGCCCCAGCAGTTCCAGACCCGGTGACCTGTCAGCACCCACAGTCCGGTCTTCTCCCCTACAGTCCCACAATGAATCTATCCTGCTTCTTAGGGAAACCATGCTGGTGCTTCTAAACAAACACTGCAGAGCTGTGATTTAACAATGTCCTTCCCAACTGTGCTACATATTCCTCCCTCTACCCAAAGCCGAGAGGGGGACACTATCTGCCAACATATGGTGCCAAGGGGGTCACTCTACTAAAACTAATTATTGGCTCCCACCTTATTGGAGAGCACCATTCATACATGCTATCTACAGCTTACACAAAGAGCTCTGCTATTTACAGACTACACGCAATGCTCTGCTACCTGCAGACCACATCACACATAGAGGCTCTGCCACCTGAATATAACGCACATAGGCTCCAATGCCTGCAAAACACTCACACAGGCTCTGCAGACACACAACCTCATACAATGAACACTGCAGAACCAATTCCGACACATCATGAGACTGGAAACTCATTGCACACAGTCCTAAACACAGCTGTATACAGTCCTACATACTACTGTACATAGTTCTGCACACCCTGTGTACATGACTGCACATCATGTGGCCTTGTTATGTTACCACACATCATGTGTCCATCACCACACATCATGTGACCTTGTCACCACAGCCGACTCCATAGCGGACTATAGGGCGCTTCAATTTCAGCCCACAAGTCTCATAGCTGCAACAAGTCCTTGACTGCTCGCAAGTTGTGGGACATGGAACCGCAGATTGTGTGTATGTCGACCTTGGCCATGGTATAGTTCTTAGCATCTTCATCTATATACCTTTGCCCCACCTCTAGGACTAGCACATGCGGTTCAACAAACTTCCTGAGTCCCGAGGTCTATCATGCCTGAGGTTGGGTGCATGGCAGGGCTCAGAAGGCAGAGAGCACCGTTTGACTTTTTGAACTCAAAATTGGCTGGAATCAATGATGGCACCATGTCGCGTTTGGAGACCCCCTGATGTACTTAAACATTGGAAACCCCCCAAATCTAACTCCAACCCTAACCCCAAAACATCCCTAATCCTAATTTCAACCCTAATCATAACCCTAACCACAAACCTAACCCTAACACTATGGGGAATACATTATATTCTATGGAGGAGGCTGTGTTATATACTATGGGGGGCTGCGTTATATTCTATGGGAGGGCTACATTATATACTATGGGGAGGTGGGCTGTATTATATTCTATGGCTGCTACATTATATTCTATGGGGGCCTGTATTAGATTTTATGAGGGAAGATTGCATCATACTCTTTGATGGGGCTACATTATATTCTATGGGTAGGTGGGCTGTATTCTATTCTATTCGGGGCTACATTATATTCTATGGGGGGCTGTATTATATTTATATTCTATGAGGGGTGATTGCATCATACTCTATGAGGGGGCTACATTATACTATATGAGGAGGGCTGCATTATATTCTATGGGGGGGTTACATTATACTCTGGGGTGGCTGTATTATGCTCTATGGGGTGGCTACATTATACTATATGTGGGCTGCATTATACTATATCGAGGACTATGGAGAATACATTATACTATATGAAGAACTATGGGATGCATTATACTATGGGAAGTGAATTGCACTACATGGATGACTATGGCAGTGCATTATACTATATGGAGCACTATGAGGAGTGTATTATACTATGTGGAGGACTGATCAGTTTATTTTAATATATGGAGGACTATGAGGAGTGTATTATACTATATGGAGGACTAGGGGAAGTGTATAATACTATATGGAGGACTATGGGGCCTATTATGTTATACTAATTTATCACAGACTGCACATGAGTCAATAGTGTAATGCAGCTGGAAAACAGGTAAACATTAGTGATGAGTAAATACATACGGCACTATTCGTTACTCGCACGAATAATACAGTGTTTGGACTATTCATTACTCAACAAGTAATTAGGTATTCGCCTCAGTATATTCAAGTGACCCGTCCAGCATGTTTGGCGCTTTATTTGCATCCAATGAACATGCTGGGCTGTCTTGCGAATCACAGTAATTTTGGCACCATCTTGCGCACATTGCAGCCGGAAATCACATAGTGAGAGCGTAGTTTCAGAGTAGGGAGAGTGATAGGAGGTTATAGTGAACGTTATTTATTCCAAAAAGTTATTTTAAGAGGTGAAGATTGAGAAAATATTACTTGTTTGTTGGGTGGAGATTTAAGCAGGGAGAGATTTAATAGGAGGGAGGGTGAAAGGCAGGCACCTGGGTGTTCTCATTATTGCAAGTATATGCTGCAGATCTCTGCTATTTTCCACTGTGTTGTATAGTAGTTACTATTATGAACAGTCTGTGGGATTAAGGTGAAATAGGGAGGGTTTCATCCACTACCAAAATATAAAAATCAGCTATTTGTAGAGGGAAATAATATTAGGTAGTAACAACATATACAGTGGATACGGAAAGTATTCAGACCCCTTTACATTTTTCACTCTGTTTCATTGCAGCCATTTGGTAAATTCAAAAAAGTACCCTTTTGTTCTCATTAATGTACACTCTGCACCCCATCTTGACTGAAAAAAAAAACAGAAATGTAGAAATTTTTGCAAATGTATTAAAAAAGAAAAACTGAAATTTCACATGGTCATAAGTATTCAGACCCTTTGCTCAGTATTGAGTAGAAGCACCCTTTTGAGCTAGTACAGCCATGAGTCTTCTTGCGAATGATGAAGTTTTTCACACCTGGATTTGGGGATCCTCTGCCATTCTTCTGTGCAGATTATTTCCAGTTCCATCAGGTTGGATGGTGAATGTTTGTAGAGAAGAAATCAAAGCCAGCACTCAATTGATGTAGTCTGCGGTGCTAGTGAACGGGATGTTTTGATCCCATATATCATAAAGTCAGAAAAATCACTGCACTCGTATGATTTTTAGATGCATAAATTGAAAAGTTTATTCGAATTGAAGAGAATAAGATACTAGGCGAATTTGACGTTTCGGCCAACTCGTGGCCTTGTTCACAAAAGTCGCTGTAACAAGCAAAGAAACAAAAAAAATATTTACAAAACAGGTAAACATATACATATATACAAATATACAAAAGAGAGCAAAGAATCCATATCAAAAGTCGATGAGCTGTCGATGGGCATACTGTGTAACGACCAAACGGTAACATATTCTGCACAACTGGAATATACAGAAAAGGCGGACTGTATAGGAAGAGGGAAGAAGACCATAACATTTGCAAACAACGGTACTGGAGGAAGAACATACCCTGTTGAATTTCTCTTGCATATAAAGAAGGATCCTTAAAATTGTGTTGAGTTATATACAATGATATGGCGATATACCTAAAGGGAACAATATAGCATGAGATAGCAGCTAAGACTTCACATCACCAGATAGCGGGCTAACCAAGACCTTGATTATTTTTAACAGGTGGTATGGGCCAAGTGTCCCTACGGTAGTATCTATATGGTGTAAGCACCCTGTATAGTGCCCGTGTAGCAAATATAAAACAGAACACTGACCTAGCTGGAACGCTAAATAACGTATGTCCATGCAAAAGAGCCGTATCCGCGGCTGGAACAGATCCTGTTATTTAAAATATGCATGCTTATGTGAGTATGAGGCATAAATCATATGTACCAACGGGGTTGTGAAGTATAGAGACATAATAATACCTGTCCTGTAGATATAGTGGGCAAAATTATAAATCAGGTACTGGTCATCCCGTGTATTCTCATATGCCCTCAAGATCACATAGAGATCTGGTGCTGCAGGCAAAACAGAGTGGAAGATACATAACCTTGTGAGGTGAATAGTCAGTGGGGCTGATACATATATGGCATAGCTCCACTAGATACCTGTGCTGCGTTGGTAAGTACGCGACCCAATGGGTACATACAGGAGACCCTCCCTGGGAATATGATATGCTGCTAGTGGGTAAAACAACCTCGTCCCTGTGGGGGGAGAATAATACATGCTATGAAGGATTCCCAAAGTGGCAAGACACTTATCTGGTGGTGACTCCGTGATCTCACGTTTCAGAGGTGCAGGCGAGGCGTACGCGTTGGTGGCGTGGTGAGGGAGGCCGACACAATCCTGTGTCTAGGCAATGGAACCGCTGAATGAGGTGTATGGTGTCCGGTGTTAAATCCAGATCCCCGGCCGGTCATGTGACCGGAAGTGCCAGGGGACGCCGGCGCCTGCGCAGAAGCAGCGCTTCTGCCGCTGAGAAGTGTAGCCTGGCGCTTGCGCACAAAACCCCATGCTAGGCGCCTATGTACAGCGCCTGCGTCTCTAGTGTGACGCCTGTACTGTGTCGGGCAGAACGCTAGTGTGTGTTAGTTGGAGGGGGAGCGCTTAGGCATGATGTTATGTGGTTCCATATTTGAGTCAGTCCGACGCCCGCGTATACCACCCTACTTAGAGTGTAATGAACTGGAGGAAGAGATCTAGTACCTAAATGTCTCTATGGCCATGGATGTTAATGACATATATAAGGGTGCCTGTAAGTGTGCCTAAAAAGAAGTGGTGACTTGTCTGGTTGAATCATGTCTCAAAGAACGGGGAAAAAAAGGGGTTAGACAATAACGGACCATCTTATAGGTACACACAAAGGCACACAACACTATTAATGTATATAACATAAATACACTGAAATGCCCTAAATAATGGTAGGAGTCCAAACGAAATAAATAGGAAAATAAGAAAAGCAAAGAAATGAAAAAACGGAAATAAAAAGAAGAAATGAAAAAGAAAATTGGGGATAATGGTACGAAGGGAGGGAATGATATAGTTATTAATCGGATATTATGGATTGAATACCAAGGTAAAAAATGAACAATATAGGGAAAATTAATTAGGTAAAAAATAAAAATAAATAAAACTAAAAAAATGAAAAAATGAAAAAAATAAATAAAATATAAAAATAATATAAAAATAATATAAAAAAGGGAACTTGATGTAAGGAAACTTATAAAGGAGGCTATAGGGGTATGCGTCTTACCATCCAGAACGCGTTTGTCATAGAGGTTGGTTGTGCAAAAAGTCAATTGGCCTATATGGGAGAAAGATTAAGTTAGCCAGTCTATCTCGCGGTTCAAGCCACGTGGATGTAGAGTGTCAAGTGTGTAGATCCAAAAGGTCTCACGCTGTTTCAATAGTTTAATATGATTCCCTCCTCGTCTTGGACGAGGAACCCTTTCTATGACCTGGAATCTGAGTTGTGCTATGTTGTGGTTGGCCTCTTTGAAGTGAAAGGGGAGGGGGAGCCAAACTTTACCACAACGAATAGTAGATTTATGGTTAGAGATACGATCTCTAACCGCTTGGGTGGTCTCCCCTACATAAAGTAACCCACAGGGGCACTTGATGATGTACACCACAAAGTTTGTTTCACACGTGTAGTAGTCCTTTATTTTGTAAGATTTACCTGTCCTTGGGTGTACCACTTCGTTGCCCTTAATCACATTCGAGCAGCTCATACATCCCAAACATGGGAAGGTCCCTGTACGTTTCTGGCCTGTGAGTGTTCTATGTGTCGGTGTTTTAAGAGTGCCCAAATCCGCCCTGACGACTCTATCCCTTATGTTCTTAGGTCTTCTTGTGCACATCAGGGGGGGTTCCTTGAATATAGGAATCGTGGGGTATGCCCTATTCAAGAGTGGCCAATGTGCCCTGATAAGATTGTGTACCCTGCGCATAGTGGGGTGGTGACTATGTACAAATGGGAGTCTGGGGTTTTTAATTCTAGACGTATCGTCTTCTTTTTCATTGAGAATTTTAGTGGATTCAGTTTCAAGAAGGTCCGTGGGGTAGTTACGGGCCTTGAATTTAGTGGACATCTCTTGTAGTCTAGTGGCTTTCAGATCCGGGTCTGAAACAATTCTAGACACCCTTTTAAACTGGGACCTAGGGAGGCTATTTTTTGTGGACTTGGGGTGGCAACTGTTGTAAAGTAAAAGGCTATTGCAATCAGTTGGTTTAGAGTATAAGTCAGTGCTTAAATTACCCAAGGAATTTTTAAGGACTTTGGTGTCTAAGAAGGTGACTTCACTGTTGTGGTAAGTAAGCGTGAAGGTAAGCTCCGGACGAACAGTGTTAATAGTCTCATAGAAGGTCTGTAGGCTGGTGTGGTTCCCTTGCCAGATACAGAATATATCGTCGATATATCTGTACCAGACTAATGCGTTTTGTTGGAAACTGGGGTTGGCATATACATATTCCCTCTCGAAGTGGTCCATGTACAGGTTTGCGTACGCTGGGGCCACATTGGACCCCATAGCGGTACCGCATGTCTGTACAAAGAAATCGTCCTCGAAAAGGAAGAAGTTCTCCCTAAGTACCAGGTTCAAGAGGTCTATGCAGAGATCGTGTGTGTTCCTATCAATGCCTGCTTCCTGGAGTGTAAGTGAAACCGCTGTGACCCCCCTATCGTGTACGATAGAGGTGTAGAGGCTGTTGACGTCCAAAGTACAAAGAAGGCTGTCCGGCGGAATGTTGGATATATTGCGAATTTTAGATAGAAAATCGCTCGTGTCCAGTATAAAGGATTTAGTTGACTTGGTATATGGTGTGAGAATTTTTTCCAAAAATTTTGAAAGGGGATTGAGCACTGAGTCAGTTGAAGCGACGATCGGGCGGCCAGGGGGATTCTGGAGATTTTTGTGTATTTTAGGCAGCACGTACAGTACTGGAGTGATTGGATAATGGTTAATGAGGTAAGTTTTGGTTTTGTTGTCTATGGTGCCTAAATTCAGGTATTTGTCAATTACAGTGTTGATTTTCCGTTGTATGGTGAATGTGGGGTCCCCCTGGAGTCTTTGGTAAGTATTTGTGTCAGATAATTGGCGTCTTATTTCGGTGACATAGTGATCCTTGTTCATAATAACAATGGCTCCCCCCTTGTCCGCGGGTTTAATTATAATGTTCCTGTTCTCACTTAGTGTGTCTAATGCTTGTTTTTCTATGAGACTAAGGTTGTGACGGACCGGGAGGAGACCAAGATGTTGTTCATGTATGGTCTCTTTGATATCTCTATCAAGGAGATTGATGAAAGTTTCTACAGCATGATTGGTTTTAGGTGGAACAAAGGAGCTAGGGTTCCTCAGGCCTAATGATCCCAAGGTAATGCCAGTCTCTCTGCTCTGGCTAGATGTGGTGCCCAATCTATTCACTACTGTATTTGGAAGTTCATTAAAGTGTACCTTAAGCCTTATATTTCTATAAAACCTTTGAAGATCCTTTTCAAGTTGAAAAGAATCCCATCTAGGGGTAGGGCAGAAGGAGAGGCCCATGTTTAAGACTTTTAGCTCAAGAGGAGAGAGGGTGTAGTCGGAGATGTTTACCACAGAGTTTGGACTCCTACCTGAGATCTCAACGTCATGTGCCGATCCTCGTTTCGTCTTCTTTCCCCTCCTTGTGGGCGCGCGGTTTGACCTAAAAAACGCGGTCCTGTAGCTTGGGCCCCGCCAGTCTCGCTGCCGGATCCTGCTGATGATCCCCCAGCCGGCGAGGAGCCCCCTGAGGGGTAGTTGCCCCCTGCTGTACGGCGAAATCTTGGTCTCGATCGGCGGGGAGCTGTGTCCTCCCATCGGTACACTTTGTTAGATAAATAGTCCTCAGTGTCCCTTTGAAATTTTGTGTGTACATTATAATTAAACCCGCGGACAAGGGGGGAGCCATTGCTATTATGAACAAGGATCACTATGTCACCGAAATAAGACGCCAATTATCTGACACAAATACTTACCAAAGACTCCAGGGGGACCCCACATTCACCATACAACGGAAAATCAACACTGTAATTGACAAATACCTGAATTTAGGCACCATAGACAACAAAACCAAAACTTACCTCATTAACCATTATCCAATCACTCCAGTACTGTACGTGCTGCCTAAAATACACAAAAATCTCCAGAATCCCCCTGGCCGCCCGATCGTCGCTTCAACTGACTCAGTGCTCAATCCCCTTTCAAAATTTTTGGAAAAAATTCTCACACCATATACCAAGTCAACTAAATCCTTTATACTGGACACGAGCGATTTTCTATCTAAAATTCGCAATATATCCAACATTCCGCCGGACAGCCTTCTTTGTACTTTGGACGTCAACAGCCTCTACACCTCTATCGTACACGATAGGGGGGTCACAGCGGTTTCACTTACACTCCAGGAAGCAGGCATTGATAGGAACACACACGATCTCTGCATAGACCTCTTGAACCTGGTACTTAGGGAGAACTTCTTCCTTTTCGAGGACGATTTCTTTGTACAGACATGCGGTACCGCTATGGGGTCCAATGTGGCCCCAGCGTACGCAAACCTGTACATGGACCACTTCGAGAGGGAATATGTATATGCCAACCCCAGTTTCCAACAAAACGCATTAGTCTGGTACAGATATATCGACGATATATTCTGTATCTGGCAAGGGAACCACACCAGCCTACAGACCTTCTATGAGACTATTAACACTGTTCGTCCGGAGCTTACCTTCACGCTTACTTACCACAACAGTGAAGTCACCTTCTTAGACACCAAAGTCCTTAAAAATTCCTTGGGTAATTTAAGCACTGACTTATACTCTAAACCAACTGATTGCAATGGCCTTTTACTTTACAACAGTTGCCACCCCAAGTCCACAAAAAATAGCCTCCCTAGGTCCCAGTTTAAAAGGGTGTCTAGAATTGTTTCAGACCCGGATCTGAAAGCCACTAGACTACAAGAGATGTCCACTAAATTCAAGGCCCGTAACTACCCCACGGACCTTCTTGAAACTGAATCCACTAAAATTCTCAATGAAAAAGAAGACGATACGTCTAGAATTAAAAACCCCAGACTCCCATTTGTACATAGTCACCACCCCACTATGCGCAGGGTACACAATCTTATCAGGGCACATTGGCCACTCTTGAATAGGGCATACCCCACGATTCCTATATTCAAGGAACCCCCCCTGATGTGCACAAGAAGACCTAAGAACATAAGGGATAGAGTCGTCAGGGCGGATTTGGGCACTCTTAAAACACCGACACATAGAACACTCACAGGCCAGAAACGTACAGGGACCTTCCCATGTTTGGGATGTATGAGCTGCTCGAATGTGATTAAGGGCAACGAAGTGGTACACCCAAGGACAGGTAAATCTTACAAAATAAAGGACTACTACACGTGTGAAACAAACTTTGTGGTGTACATCATCAAGTGCCCCTGTGGGTTACTTTATGTAGGGGAGACCACCCAAGCGGTTAGAGATCGTATCTCTAACCATAAATCTACTATTCGTTGTGGTAAAGTTTGGCTCCCCCTCCCCTTTCACTTCAAAGAGGCCAACCACAACATAGCACAACTCAGATTCCAGGTCATAGAAAGGGTTCCTCGTCCAAGACGAGGAGGGAATCATATTAAACTATTGAAACAGCGTGAGACCTTTTGGATCTACACACTTGACACTCTACATCCACGTGGCTTGAACCGCGAGATAGACTGGCTAACTTAATCTTTCTCCCATATAGGCCAATTGACTTTTTGCACAACCAACCTCTATGACAAACGCGTTCTGGATGGTAAGACGCATACCCCTATAGCCTCCTTTATAAGTTTCCTTACATCAAGTTCCCTTTTTTATATTATTTTTATATTATTTTTATATTTTATTTATTTTTTTCATTTTTTCATTTTTTTAGTTTTATTTATTTTTATTTTTTACCTAATTAATTTTCCCTATATTGTTCATTTTTTACCTTGGTATTCAATCCATAATATCCGATTAATAACTATATCATTCCCTCCCTTCGTACCATTATCCCCAATTTTCTTTTTCATTTCTTCTTTTTATTTCCGTTTTTTCATTTCTTTGCTTTTCTTATTTTCCTATTTATTTCGTTTGGACTCCTACCATTATTTAGGGCATTTCAGTGTATTTATGTTATATACATTAATAGTGTTGTGTGCCTTTGTGTGTACCTATAAGATGGTCCGTTATTGTCTAACCCCTTTTTTTCCCCGTTCTTTGAGACATGATTCAACCAGACAAGTCACCACTTCTTTTTAGGCACACTTACAGGCACCCTTATATATGTCATTAACATCCATGGCCATAGAGACATTTAGGTACTAGATCTCTTCCTCCAGTTCATTACACTCTAAGTAGGGTGGTATACGCGGGCGTCGGACTGACTCAAATATGGAACCACATAACATCATGCCTAAGCGCTCCCCCTCCAACTAACACACACTAGCGTTCTGCCCGACACAGTACAGGCGTCACACTAGAGACGCAGGCGCTGTACATAGGCGCCTAGCATGGGGTTTTGTGCGCAAGCGCCAGGCTACACTTCTCAGCGGCAGAAGCGCTGCTTCTGCGCAGGCGCCGGCGTCCCCTGGCACTTCCGGTCACATGACCGGCCGGGGATCTGGATTTAACACCGGACACCATACACCTCATTCAGCGGTTCCATTGCCTAGACACAGGATTGTGTCGGCCTCCCTCACCACGCCACCAACGCGTACGCCTCGCCTGCACCTCTGAAACGTGAGATCACGGAGTCACCACCAGATAAGTGTCTTGCCACTTTGGGAATCCTTCATAGCATGTATTATTCTCCCCCCACAGGGACGAGGTTGTTTTACCCACTAGCAGCATATCATATTCCCAGGGAGGGTCTCCTGTATGTACCCATTGGGTCGCGTACTTACCAACGCAGCACAGGTATCTAGTGGAGCTATGCCATATATGTATCAGCCCCACTGACTATTCACCTCACAAGGTTATGTATCTTCCACTCTGTTTTGCCTGCAGCACCAGATCTCTATGTGATCTTGAGGGCATATGAGAATACACGGGATGACCAGTACCTGATTTATAATTTTGCCCACTATATCTACAGGACAGGTATTATTATGTCTCTATACTTCACAACCCCGTTGGTACATATGATTTATGCCTCATACTCACATAAGCATGCATATTTTAAATAACAGGATCTGTTCCAGCCGCGGATACGGCTCTTTTGCATGGACATACGTTATTTAGCGTTCCAGCTAGGTCAGTGTTCTGTTTTATATTTGCTACACGGGCACTATACAGGGTGCTTACACCATATAGATACTACCGTAGGGACACTTGGCCCATACCACCTGTTAAAAATAATCAAGGTCTTGGTTAGCCCGCTATCTGGTGATGTGAAGTCTTAGCTGCTATCTCATGCTATATTGTTCCCTTTAGGTATATCGCCATATCATTGTATATAACTCAACACAATTTTAAGGATCCTTCTTTATATGCAAGAGAAATTCAACAGGGTATGTTCTTCCTCCAGTACCGTTGTTTGCAAATGTTATGGTCTTCTTCCCTCTTCCTATACAGTCCGCCTTTTCTGTATATTCCAGTTGTGCAGAATATGTTACCGTTTGGTCGTTACACAGTATGCCCATCGACAGCTCATCGACTTTTGATATGGATTCTTTGCTCTCTTTTGTATATTTGTATATATGTATATGTTTACCTGTTTTGTAAATATTTTTTTTGTTTCTTTGCTTGTTACAGCGACTTTTGTGAACAAGGCCACGAGTTGGCCGAAACGTCAAATTCGCCTAGTATCTTATTCTCTTCAATTCGAATAAACTTTTCAATTTATGCATCTAAAAATCATACGAGTGCAGTGATTTTTCTGACTTTAGGATGGTGAATGTTGGTGGACAGCCATTTTCAGGTTTCTCCAAAGATGTTAAATTGGGTTTAGGTCAGGGCTCTGGCTGGACCAGTCAAGAATGGTCACAGAGTTGTTCTGAAGCCACTCCTTTGTTAAGGTACCGTTACACTAAACGATTTACCAATGATCACGACCAGCGATACGACCTGGCCGTGATCGTTGGTAAGTCGTTGTGTGGTCGCTGGAGAGCTGTCACACAGACAGCTCTCCAGCGACCAACGATGCCAAAGTCCCCGGGTAACCAGGGTAAACATCGGGTTACTAAGCGCAGGGCCACGCTTAGTAACCCGATGTTTACCCTGGTTACCATTGTAAATGTAAAAAAAAAAAAACACTACATACTCATATTCTGATGTCTGTGACGTCCCTCGCCGTCAGCTTCCCGCACTGCCGGCCGTAAAGCACAGCACAGCGGTGACGTCACCGCTGTGCTCTGCTTTTACTTTACGGCCGGCGCTCAGTCAGTGCGGGAAGCTGATGGCGAGGGACGTGACAGACACCGGAATGTAAGTATGTAGTGTTTTTTTTTTTTTACATTTACAATGGTAACCAGGGTAAACATCGGGTTACAAAGCGCGGCCCTGCGCTTAGTAACCCGATGTTTACCCTGGTTACAAGCGAACACATCGCTGGATCGGTGTCACACACACCGATCCAGCGATGACAGCGGGTGATCCAACGACGAAATAAAGTTCTGGACTTCTAGCTCCGACTAACGATATCACAGCAGGATCCTGATCGCTGCTGCGTGTCAAACACAATGAGATCGCTATCCAGGACGCTGCAACGTCACGGATCGCTGTCGTTCTCGTTCAAAAGTTGCTCAGTGTGACGGTACCCTAAGTTTAGCTGTGTGCTTAGGGTCATTGTCTTGTTGGAAGGTGAAGCTTCGGCCAAGTCTGAGGTCCAGAGCACTCTGGAAGAGGTTTTCATCCAGGATATCTCTGTACTTGGCCGCATTCATGTTTCCTTCAATGGCAACCAGTCATCCTGTCCCTGCAGCTGAAAAACACTCCCATAGCATGATGCTGCCACCACCATGTTTCACTGTTGGAATTATATTGGGCAGGTAATGAGAATTGCCTAGTTTTCTCCACACATACCGCTTAGAATTATCACCAGAAAGGTATGTCTTTTGTCTCATCAGACCAGAGAATCTTATTTCTCAAAGTCTGGAAGTCCTTCATGTATTTTTAGCAAACTCTATGCAGACTTTCTTTTGTATTGCACTAAGGAGAGGCTTCCGTCAGGCCACTCTGCTATAAAGTCCCGACTGGCGGAGGGCTGCAGTGATAGTTGACTTTGTGGAACTTTCTCCCATCCTCCTACTGCATCTCTGAAGCTCAGCCACAGTGATCTTATGGTTCTTCTTTACCTCTCTCACCAAGGCTCTTCTCCCATGATTGCTCAGTTTGGCTGGACAGACAGGTCTGGGAAGACTTCTGGTGGTCCCAAACTTTTTCCATTTAAGGATTATGGAGGCCACTGTGCTCTTAGAAGCCTTAAGTACTTTATAAATTCTTTTGTAACCTTGGCCAGATCTGTGCCTTGCCACAATTCTGTCTCTGAGCTCCTTGCCCAGTTCCTTTGACCTCATGATTCTCATTTTGTCTCACATGCACTGTGAGCTGTGAGATTTTATATAGACAGGTGTGTGCCTTTCCAAATCAAGTCCTATCAGTTTAATTAAACACAACTGGACTCCAATGGAGGAGTAGAGCCATCTCAAGGAGGATCACAAGGAAATCGACAGCACGTGACTTAAATATGAGTGTCTGAGCAAAGGGTCTGAATACTTATGACCATGTGATATTTCAATTTTTATTTTTTAACAAATTTGCAAAAATTTCTACATTTATGTTTTTTTCCATCAAGATGGAGTGCAGAATGTACATTAATTAGAAAAAAGATGAACTTTTTTGAATTTACCAAATGGCTGCAATGAAGCAAAGAGTGGAAAATTTAAAGGGGTCTGAATACTTTCCGTACTCACTGTAACTAACAGTGAGCTGGATAATTCTTTACTTCCAACATATACCTGTGTACATGTGTAGTGACTTATTCAGTATGCCTACTTAGCCTTTACTACTATACTACACTCCTCATGCAAAAAATAATTTTCATGACCTTGCTATTAGATTTATGAATATTCCTAGTTCACCCACCCAAGTGTATTTTCATATGCCTGATATATACCCATGGCTTTTATTGTTATGTGATTTTAACTGCACTATAATTAAACTTTTTGTTACACTTTTGTCTGGCATTTCTTTTTTCCTTTTTTGGTATTATAATTTTATATATTTGTTTAATATAAGTTAAAGGGAAACTGCCAGGACATTTTACAACACTAAAGCGTCTTGGTATTAAGAATTTTAGTTTGTCTGTGCACAGCTTCCTGTCTGCAGTCTCCAGTACGTCTCCTGGCTGCCTGCCTCATCCTGTCTCTCAGTTATCTGTCTGCCTGCAGCTTTCAGTACCTCTGTGACTTGTCTGCGGTCTCCAGGATGTCTCCTGGCTGCCTGCAGATTCCAGTTTTTCAGTTACCTGTCTTTCTTCAGCTTTAAGTACCTCTGCAGCCTGTCTGCAGTCTCCAGAACGATGTTGAGCTGCTTATGGCTTAAAGTCCCTCAGCTACCATCCTGATATTCCCAGGATTTCTCTTGTCTGCCTGCTTCTTCCAGCATCTCTGCTACTTTTTCATGGGTTTCCAGGACCTCTGCTACTTGTCTGTCTGTGGTTTACAGCATATCTCCTGTATGCCTGTGGCTTCTAGGATGATTGCTGCTTCTCTGCAGTCTCCTGAATGTCTCAGGTCTGCCTGTAGCTTCCAGTACCTCTGCTACTTGTTCCCAGTTTTCCAGGACCTCTGCTACCTGTCAGCGGTCTCCATGACATCTCCTCTCTGCCTGCAACTTCCAGTACCTCTGCTACTTGTTCCCTATCTTCCAGGAACGCTGCTACATGTCTGCAAGTAGACTCCAGGATGTCTCTGGTCAGCTTGCAGCTTCCACTACCTCTGCTACTTGTTCCTGGTTCCAGGACCTGTGCTATTTTTCCTCTTATGGTCCCCAGTACAACTCCTGTCTGCTTTTGATTTTCTGGGCCTCTGCAACCTAGCTGTGGTTTCCAGGATGTCTCCTGTCTGCCTGAGTCTCTGATACCCATCTGTGTCTCAACTGCCTGCTGCACCAATGTCCAGGGCCCGAGTGCCTATCCAGACCTTGGGCTTCGAGGATCCACTTCATCAAGTGAGCCCTTGACACTTACATTTCCCTTGGATAAAACTTGGACATCCGAGTCAAGTGTGAGTAAAGCAGCCCGTAGTGGCACGTGATTGCTGGGAAAGGAGTGCAAGTAGTGTTGAGCATTCCGATACTGCAAATATCGGGTATCGGACGATATTCGCTGTATCGGAATTCCGATACCGAGTTCCGATATTTTTGTGATATCAGAAATCGGAATTGGAAGTTCCTATAACTTCCTAGGCGTGTGCGGTGCGTATGGTTCCCAGGGTCTGGAGGAGAAGAGATTCTCCTTCAGGCCCTGGGATCCATATTCATGTAAAAAATAAAAAATATGGATATACTCACCCCTCCGACGGACCCTGGACCTCAGCGGTGCAACCGGCAGCCTTCGTTCCTAAGAATGCAGTGAGTGTAGGACCTGCGATGACGTCGCGGTCTTGTGATTGGTCGCGTGACCGCTCATGTGACCGCGATGTCATCGAAGGTCCTTCACTCTCTGCATTCTTAGGAACGGAGGCAGACGCTTGCAGCGGTGACAGCCAGGGCTGGTCCGAGGGTGAGTATATCCATATTTTTTATTTTTATTCTTTATTTTTTACATGAATATGGATCCCAGGGCCTGAAGGAGAGTTTCCTCTCCTTCAGACCCTGGGAACTATCCAGGATCACTTCCGATATTTGTGTCCCATTGACTTGTATTGGTATCGGTATCGGCGATATCCGATATTTTTTGGATATCGGCCGATCCAATCCGATACCGATACTTTCAAATATCGGAAGGTATCGCTCCACACTAAGTGCAAGGCTTTTTTTTTTTTTTTTTACACGGGGTACTACAGCATTAAAGAAGTGTTTGCCCTAGTAGAGGACAATCCCTTTAAGAAATTTTGTGCAAACAATTCCTTTTTATAAAAATGTGTATTAGTATTTTTAGATTTTATAGGATACAGACATGAAAATCGAGATCAAAATCAAAAATCATCTTTAACTTTTAAAAAACTAGATTATAATTTTAGGGAAAAATTGCTCAGCACTAGTTGAATGTAAAATTGTGTCCACATTGAGATATTATAATAATTACAGTCGAATATGGTTTCTGTGTTTGTCCAGCAGAAACTACTTGCAGTTTATGAACTTTATAATAACAAGATAAAAGGTTACAGTATTTTCATCGGTAAGTTCTGTGGCCTGAGAATCCTCCTAAGAAGAAGCTTATATTCCAAAATAAAATAGCGGATTAACCAGCAGCTTTTCAACAGATCCATGGATTACATAGTGAGATTTCTGAAACAGCTTTCTGTTTTACCTTCTGCTTAGTGTTGCTGACTTTATCGTATTGGTGCATTATAAAACAATTTCTACACATTTAAACTTTGCAATCCATATTTATCATCAGTGCATGATTGTTCAAAAGAGCTGGTGACTTGTACAGCCCCAGACGACCTGCTGTTAAAGTTGCTTTTCCAGATATGAAAATAATATTTTGCTAGAGTTGTAAATTGGGTTTAACCAGGGTCTTGTAAATGAAAATGTATATCATTTTATGAACAACTATGGCTGGTTCTATAAAAAGATGTTTTAACTCTAAGTTTAGGTATTATATTATCTCCCTATTTCAGCATTGAACGTTTGTGATTCAGGAATTATTTAGAGGTAAAACAAAATTTGTCTTGAAATTCTATTTAGAAGATTCAGTTGCCATTACTTCATTATTGGCAAGGGTTGGATCTCTGGAATCTACACAGATCACCTGAAAGAAAGGGCAAGACATTTTTTCCTGCGCTGTGTCTCATCCATCCATCTTCTTCTTAGTGAATCGCAAAACAGCTATATTGAAGTGAATAGGGCTGTGTTGCAGTTCCCATGCACATCAAGTTGACGTCAGCTTGACGTCAGCTGCAGTGCACCCCTCCAATAATGATGTGTATAGGGAGTGTAAGATGGCCGCCAGACGAGTCCTGTATGGGACATATGTGTAATCATGGCTATTAGCTGCGGTGATGTGAGCTTGGAAGCATGCTCCAGCTCATATAGTGCTGAGAGAGCTATTTGGGCCATTCCAGGGCTGGGTTTTACAAGCTGTTATAAGAAATGGGTGGGAATGACTGCTCTCATATCCCAACCCCAGGGGCGTGGTTTGCCAGATAAAATGGAGGCCGAGTGTCTCATTCAGTGTCTGAGGCTGGAGGTGTGGAGACCTCCAGTGTGTGTTGCTAAAGACACTGACCTGACCTGAGCGGGCAGACCCACACTACTATGTGGACTATTTATGTTCAGTATGTTTTCACTTTGTGCCTGAGAAGGCTATCTTTGTTTACGTGTGCTTAAACAGGTTTATGAAGCTAATAAACCTGACCGGACATTTTCTTATGAAACCGCTTCCTGTACCTACCTCAAAACCGCAGCTGAGTGAGTACAATCCTCTACAATTGGTGGAGAATGCGGGCATTAATCCCACAGGGCAGTGTGACTGCTGCACAGGTATCGCATATCCTGGGTGAAAGCGGTTGCAGGAGCGAAATCTGACAACATGGAGGAATTAATAAAGCAACTTGTGCAGGCTAATCTCCAGCAGCAGCAGATGTGGCAGCAGCAACATCATCAGCAGTGGCAACAGCAGCAGTAGATGCAGCAGCAGTAGCACCGACAGCAGATGAAACCCCTTGTCGAGGCGATCCATGGCAGGACAACCACCCCAACCACAAATCCAGGTGATGACTGTCACGTGAGGAAGATGGTAAGAAGAGCATTGCAAAAGATGACTGTCATGGTCTGCTGAGTTTCTGGGATTAGGTGGTTTTAGGGTTAACTTGGATGGGATAAGGAAGCCCTACCAGGTATACCACATCAACCTGATTAAGCCATGGCGAGAGGGAGCCCGTGGAAGCTCCGTGTTTGGTGGCCAAACCTGAAGTGGACGTGGAGAAGGTTAAGGTGGCAGAGATGCTGTCATGTGCCCAAAAGCACCAGTTCCGGGAGTTGCTACAGTGGAACAGTAACCCCTTCTCAAAGCTGCCAGGTTGTATGAAGGTCATCGAGCATGAGGTCCTAACAGATGGAGCCACATGTCCGGGTCAACTTGAAGCCTTATCAGACTCCCAAACCCGCCGAGAGGTGATCTCAAAGGAGGTGAAGTGGATACTGAGCCTGGGAGTCATCGAGAGATCCAAGATTGACTGGTCCAGTCCAATAGTCTTAGTGCCGAAACCAGATGGAGAAAGGCATTTTTGCAATGACTATTGGAAGCTGAACAAGGTGTCTAAGTTCGACGCATACCCGATGCCCCGTGTCGATTAAATAATTGAGAGGCTAGGGCCGGCTCGATACATTACTACCCTTGACCTCTCAAAAGGGTATTGGCAAATCCCCATGTCCCAAGATGCCAAAGAGAAACCTGCCTTTTCAATGCCAGTTGGATGCTTCCAATACACAAGGATGCCGTTTGGGTTACAAGGAGCTCCAGCAACATTCCAGAGAGTCAAGGACTGAATCCTAGCTGCCCACAAGAGGTACTCAGCGGCCTACCTGGATGATATTGTGATCTTCAGTAAGGATAGGAGAAGCCATCTGAGGAAGGTCCAGGTGATATTTGATGCTCTCCAGCACATATATTGCTAAGAGAGTTATTTGGGCCATTCTGGATCGCCCCCCCCAAGGGCCGTGGGGTACTTGGTACCGGGTCCGATGTTCACTGGGGGATGTCATGGTGGCTGACCCAGTCCGTGGCCCTGGGATGTCCGTATAAAAGGGAAAGGTCTTTAAAGGGATAAAGTTTATGTTCGTGATGCCTCTTGTGGTATTCGGTCAGGGTGACCGACGCTGCTTTAAGGGGTCAGCTGGGGTGATCTTATGGCAGCTAGATGGTATACCTTCCCACAGATGAAGTATGTCCCCAGGGCTTCCCGGTGTGTAGATGGTGGTCTGGTGAGAGGTGCAGAGAAGAACGAGGACACAAGGTTGCAGTCTCTTTACCTTTACTGAAGACTTCAGCAACCACAGTCCAGGGCACCAAATCACAGGGCAGGCAGAGTCCGGCCGGTTTGGAGGCAAGTCGAGAGTTCGCTTGTCCAGGTGGAAATCAGTAGCCTTCCCTTGCGCTGCGGTGGTGTAGTCCCTTACTGCCTATGGCTTCACATAAGGGTCTCACAGATGTGCTCTCTCTGTCCCCCATTTAGGATAGGACAAAACCCGTATGACTGGTGACTTGAGCCTGTTTATGGGGTCTCTTAGATAACCCGGCTCTGTAGGTGTCACCGTGCCTCCTGGGTGTAGGTGTGGACAGGTAACCTGCAATTAGCTGTCCTGCCGGTCTCTGAAATAAGGCGTAGAGGTCCTTACTCCCTCGGTGTTCCGGCTACCGGGATTCTGCGCCTCAGAAGGAGGCAGCCTGAGCGGGGCTGGTCCCCTTCTGGTATCCTCTCCTTTGCTTCGACTTCCTTCACGCTCGCTGCAATACAGTTCTGCCTTTCAATGTCTCTTTCTGGGAGCTGCAGCTCTGAGGGCATGCACAGCTCCGATAACCTTCTGTCCTCCTCAGACTCCGGTCTGGAACTAACTGAGCTGAGCTCAGCCAGCAACTAACTTCTGTCTGGAACTTCCTAACTTTCCCTTCAGACTACCAGTTATATATATATATATATGTGTATATATATATATACACTCACCGGCCACTTTATTAGGTACACCATGCTAGTAACGAGTTGGACCCCCTTTTGCCTTCAGAACTGCCTCAATTCTTCGTGGCATAGATTCAACAAGGTGCTGGAAGCATTCCTCAGAGATTTTGGTCCATATTGACATGGTGGCATCACACAGTTGCCGCAGATTTGTCGGCTGCACATCCCAAAGATGCTCCATACAAGGCAGGATGGATCCATGCTTTCATGTTGTTTACGCCAAATTCTGACCCTACCATCCGAATGTCGCAGCAGAAATCGAGACTCATCAGACCAAGCAACGTTTTTCCAATCTTCTACTGTCCAATTTCGATGAGCTTGTACAAATTGTAGCCTCAGTTTCCTGTTCTTAGCTGAAATGAGTGGTACCCGGTGTGGTCTTCTGCTGCTGTAGCCCATCTGCCTCAAAGTTCGACGCACTGTGCGTTCAGAGATGCTCTTAGGCCTACCTTGGTTGTAACGGGTGGCGATTTGAGTCACTGTTGCCTTTCTATCAGCTCGAACCAGTCTGCCCATTCTCCTCTGACCTCTGGCATCAACAAGGCATTTCCGCCCACAGAACTGCCGCTCACTGGATTTTTTTTCTTTTTCGGACCATTCTCTGTAAACCCTAGAGATGGTTGTGCGTGAAAATCCCAGTAGATCAGCAGTTTCTGAAATACTCAGACCAGCCCTTCTGGCACCAACAACCATGCCACGTTCAAAGGCACTCAAATCACCTTTCTTCCCCATACTGATGCTCGGTTTGAACTGCAGGAGATTGTCTTGACCATGTCTACATGCCTAAATGCACTGAGTTGCCGCCATGTGATTGGCTGATTAGAAATTAAGTGTTAACAAGAAGTTGGACAGGTGTACCTAATAAAGTGGCCAGTGAGTGTATATATAGGGAGTGACCTAATAAATAGGAGCAAAAGCTCCCCCTGGTGGCCCGGAGTATGAAATGCGTTGCATGTTTGTGATACCTGGATGCAGTTATCCTTTCTTGCCTCCAAACGTAGCATCTCTCTCCCCAAGAGGAAGCAATACCACTGTGACGACCAGGACCTTGGGGCGCCACAATTCCATGACCAGGTTTTACGAGCAGTCATAATAGATGGGTGGGGATGACTGCTCACATATCCCAACCTTAGGGGTGTGGTTTGGCAGATAAAATGGAGGCTGAGTGTCTCATTCAGTGTCTGTGGCTGGAAGTGTGGAGACCTCCAGTGTGTGTTGCTAAAGACACTGACCTTACCTGAGCGGGCGGACCCGCAGTACTATATGGACTATTTATTTTCAGTTTGTTTTAACTTTGTGCCGGAGAAGGCTATCTTTGTTTGTGCATGCTTATACAAGCTTATGAAGCTAATAAACCTGACTGGACATTTTCATACCGTTTATGACTGTTTCCTGTCATTTAGCCAATTCCTTACCCATCTGCATCTAGCTTTCCCCAGTCCCGGCATATGGAGATTCAGTATAAGGCTGTTATGTGGTATAGTATCCAGATAACTCACATCAGCTGCATTACTAACATCCAGACTTGCACTTACATCCTCAAAAAAAACCAACATGTTAGTTAGAAACGGTAAAAAGAGGGGCGCCATAGCACAGTTACCAAATTAACAATTAGTTTGCTGTAAGGTAAAATTCTCAACTTTACAAGTGAGTATGCACAACACATATAATGAATATGATAGGAGGGCTGCAGATGGCACCAAACCCGCAAAGGTTCCCTTGCATGATTTTGGAGGAGCACGGAATTGTCAGCATCTTGAATATCTTGAATATCTTATATAAAATAACATGTTAGTTAGACACAACCTATCTTTCATGAATCCATGTTGGTTGTCAGTTATTATATTTATCTCTACAATATATCTCTGCAGGTCAACTCTTATTATGCCCTCTAAAACTTTGCACACTACTAAAGTCATTCTTACCAGACAGTAATTGCCTGGTTCAACCTTCTTACCTTTCTTAAATATCGGTACCACATCAGCCATACTCCAGGTCTGAGCCACCACCCCTGTTTACAAGATGTTAGGGTTGGCGGAACACACCGAATATATTTATTAGATGGGATTGGTGCGTTCGCAACCCGGGATCCACCGTGCAGGAAAGAACCTGCTGCTAAGTAAATGGCGGCACTATATGGCAGTATGAACCAGCTCTGTTAGCTTCACAGAGCGGCCGAGAAAGCAAAGCTCTGTGCCCTGTTAACTCTCACAGAGGCACAGGCTAACTACCCAAATGAGAGCAGTCAGTGGTCATGCATGCACACAAAACTCCTCGCCGGAGGTGCCAGCATTCTAGGGGGTTATTTCAGCCAGGTCCCTGAATACACTCATACACAATCTCCTCGCCGGAGGTGCCAGAATTCTAGGGGCTTATTTCAGCCGGGTCCCTGAACGCATACAAACACATGACCACACTGGCGCAAAGCACATAACTTAGGAAGATACTAGCGCATTGCCGTGCGGCCATGCGAGCCTTAAATAGCTGCAGCACGTACAGGACCTTCCTAGAAGGACCAATGAGAGGCTGCCACAGAGCCTGCGCACCTACAGGACCTTCCTAGAAGGACCAATAGATTTGGCTGCAGTACCTGAGCATGTGACCCTTGATCTCCACTGAGAGATCTTACCCTGGGCATGCTCAGTGTGTGCAAAGCAGGACTTAGTCCCATAAAAGCCTGCTCGCTGCAGATCAGTGCAGGGTACAATAGCAGAGCCTGGAGAGGCAGCAGTAACCCTTTGCACAGTATCGGTCTCGGTGAGACGCTGGGACCGACGTCTCCGCTGAGCAGGCTCCACTGCGGCCGATGCAAAATGGGAGACCGCAGCAGACACGGATTGAGATTCCCCCTGTGCAGCAGAGGAAACTCGACTCCTAACACAAGAGTCTAAAAATATAAGATACAGCAGTCTGTCAATTACTGAGCTCAATTCCCAATTCAAACTGAGCTTCCTATGTCCCAGCCCCCCTAAATCCTCAATGACCTTAACTGTGTCACTACCCTATCTATCCACTTTTTAGCACATCTACCTTCCCTCCCCCCAGATCCTAGTGTAAAAGCTCCTCCATCTGTCTGGCCTTTTTTTCCCCAAGCACAGCTGCACCCTCCCCACTGAGGTGCAACCCGTCCCTACCGTAGAGCCTGTAGCCAACAAAGAAGTCAGCCCAGTTCTCTATGAATCCAAACCCTTCCTTCCTGCACCAATTTCTAAGCCACTTATTTATCTCCCTAAGTTCCCGCTGTCTTTCTAGTGATGCTCGTGGCACTAGCAGCATTTCTGAAAAGGCCACCTTGGAGGTCCTTGCCTTCAGCTTCTCTCCTAAGCTCCCTGTAATCGTTTTTAAGGACCTTCCACCTCCCTCTAATGTTGTCATTGGTACTGATTTGTACCGTGACCAATGGGTTTTTCCCTGCCCCTCCCAGCAATCTATCCGATCTGCAATATGACGTACCTGATCAACTGGCAGACAACAACACACTGTTCGGCATTCGCAGTCTCGGCGGCAGATGACCCTGTCTGTCCGCCTAATTATAGCATCCCTTGTACTTAAAGGCAGCCCTCTCTCTGCTCAGCAACCCTCGCTTGGAGTATATTTTACTTATAGCCCTTCAAGCAGAAAGCACATGTGCAGCTAATAGAAGCAACCAGAAGCTTTTAACTTTGTAGACAGAGAGCCGGGTGTAGGCGTGGTTAGCTTTCTCAGCTCTGCTCCATTCTAAATCTAAAAGCTCTGATTGTGTCAGAACTGCTGTACTGAGTAAAGTGATACATCATTGGATTTAGCTTCTCTTTGTCTACATCACGCTGCTCTCAGATGAGGCAGCAAAAACCTGCTGACAGATTCCCTTTAAAGGGATGTTCTCAAGTTTAAAAGTTATCCCCTATCCATAGCATAAATAAAGGATAACTATCTGATTACTGGGGATCCAACCACCATGCCCCACCACCACTACCGCCAATCCTAAGAACAGGGGCTTTACAGAATCCTGGCTGAATGGAGTGGAGATTCTATAAGAATAAATGGAGAGACAGAGTGTATGATGAACATTTGCGCCACTCAGCGAGGGCTCTTCACAGCCCAGGTTCTTGCTTCGATGAGGGCCATGGTGCTTGGTTACCCAGCGATTGGAAAGTATCCAATATTCTTTGGATAAGGCCGGGGACACACTTAACGTATAAAAAAACGGTCCGTTTTTCACGGCCGAGAATCGCACAAATGTTTCAAAAACAGTGATCCGTGTGCAGTGCGAGGATGCGATTTCCTCGCATCAAATGATCCGTGTGACATCCGTATGGCATCCGTATGCCGAGATTTTCTCGCAAGCTTGCAAAACCAACATCTAATGGATTTATGTGCTCAAATGTTCGGGAAAACATATATAGAGTATATATATATATATATATATGTCATTGAGACACATATATATATTCTGTATTTATATTTCATTCAGCGCGATATCTGTGAAAAGCCGGTAATTCAATTGCCGGCTTTGCATTTCTCCTTCACAAACCCGACAGGATATGAGACATGGTTTACATACAGTAAACCATCTCATATCCCCTTTTTTTTTGCATATGGTGGATGTCCTCATATGACCTGGAGCGTGGGAAAAAGTTCCCAGGCTGCAGTTCATGAGAACATCCAGCAGGGGCGCATCACCGCGACTGAATGTAAGTATAGATCACTGTTTTCCTTTCAGCACCCGGGGATTACAGGCACGAGCGAGTGGATTATCGCAGCTCGTGCCTGTAATATTAGTTAACCCCTCCAGATGGATTACCTCGTGGGACGTGATAGGACATCAGAGAAGGTATGTATATTGTGTGTTTATTGTTTTGCCAAGCGAGGGTCTGAAAATGGATTGAGAGAGCAATAAATTATTAAAACAACCGCTGTGTTTATTTCATTAAAATACTTTTAAATCATGTGTGTGTGTTTTTTAACCCTTTCAAACAATTGGATTAATAATGGATAGGTGACATAATTGACGCCTCTCCATTATTAATCTGGCTTAATGTCACCTTCCAATAGCAAGGTGGCATTAACCCTTCATTACCCCATAGCCCACCGCTACAGGGAGTGGGAAGAGAGTGGCCAAGTGCCAGAAGAGGCGCATCTTCCAGATGTGCCTTTTCTGGGGTGGCTGGGGGCAGATGTTTTTAGCCACGGGGGGGGGGGGGGGCAATAACCATGGACCCTCTCCTGGCTATTAATATCTGCCCTCAGTCACTGGCTTTACCATTCTGGCGGAGAAAATTGCGCGGGAGCCCACGACAATTTTTTCCGCCATTTAACCCTTTATTTTAGCAGCTACAGCGCTGAAATTTTGCACATACACACTACTAACATTAGTAGTGTGGAATATGCAAAAAAAAGGGGGATATGAGATGGTTTACTGTATGTAAACCATGTCTCATATCCTGTCGGGTTTGTGAAGGAGAAATGCAAAGCCGGCAATTGAATTACCGGCTTTTCTATAGAACACCGCTGCGTATTTCTCGCAATGCACACGCATGCTCCGTGTGTAATCCGATTTTTTCGCGCACCCATAGACTTGCATTGGCGAGTCTCGGCCGAGATACGCTGACAATCGCAGCCTGCTGCGAGTTCCCTCGGATCCGAAATACGGTGGAGAAAATATCGGATGATGGGAGCTGAACCATAGATTAACATTGGGCCGAGTGCTATGCGATTTTTTATCGCATAGCACTCGTCCGTATTACGGTCTAGTGTGACCCCGGCCTTAGATATAGCATTCAAACATGAAAACACCCCTTTAAGCTCTAGTGCTCTTTCACATATTTTCTTGACACAGTAGCATTTCCAACTAAATCAAATTTGAAGAATTGCGCAATTAATCTTCTGATACAAATATCAACAAAGCTGCAGGTGCAGTTGTTTGGAAAACCTTTGATATCATGGGACATTTTTGCAAATGGCACATTCAATTATACCTTGGTGTGACAGAAGCAGTGACGGGAAAGTTCTATATTTTATAGACTGTTTTGATTGTGACAAGTTACAATATATTTTATGGCGCTAAAATTAACACTGTTTTGTGCAATAAACAATGTACACATACAGTATACTTTTTTTTTGTTTTATTAGCGTTAAACCTCATTCCACCATAGTAAATCAAATGTAATATTTCTCAATTTTTATCCACAAAATTACACATTGATCGGTGCCAGAGGAAATACATCTCTTTGTACTGAAATGCTATGCATCAGATTAGCAGTGCAAAAGTTTTCAGGTCACATGTTTCCACCTGTTGGTCAACAACAGAACTGCAGGTCTGTTCCCACATTTAGCTGCAATACATCCAAGTACATCTGACTGATTTTTATATCCAAAGTATTTATAAAGTGCAACAAATGAAATGGAGCAGTAACGAAATGATATAAATGTACAGGTGCAGGTCACTGTTACTGTATTGCTTCATCACACAAAGTAACATGCAGCGACGCTGGTAGGACACAAAGATGTAAATGAACAATGAATAAGTGAATTTTTAAATTACATTACTGCAATATAGGCTATATTATAAACTTGATATTCTTAGTACACATTTTGATCAAATTGTGTCAACTCATTTGGAGTGGTGATTACTTTCATATCAATGGAGCACTCTTCTCATCTGTCCAAGGCCTTTTACGTTAGAGCTAGATCCTACCTTCCCTTTAAATTTAGAAGTCTAGGCCCAGGAGAGATAAGTCTGTTTTATCAGATAGCACTCAGACCAATGTTATTCTAAGGTGCAGTGCATATCTTTGGGTTTTTTCTCATGCCAACTCGACTTGAGAAAAAAATCTCAGCATGCTGTGAGTGGATCTGCTAATCGGATGACACGCATCCATACAAGTCGAAAGGGTGCACATAAAACATCAAAATGCACTCGGAAGTCATCCAAGTGCAGTCTGGTTTCTGCAGACTCCAACAATGGTGAAGATGGAGAAACTGAGTTCTCCATCTTCTCCACACCTTTGCTCCGATTTCCTCATGCGAAAGAATCGGATCATACAATGTTTACACTGCTCAAACTCAGAGCAGAGTTTGGACAAAGTGTCATTAACATACTTGATCCAATTCCCTCACAGAGAGAATATACAATCTTCAAACCCCAACCTAATACTAAAGCTCTGCTGCTACCAGAACTGTCACCCAAAGCGGTGTGCTCACCCTGCAAGAAACAGGGAAGTAAGGAAACAGCACCACCCTGACCTATTGTTGCCCTATGAAACTAACATTTCCAGTGTAAATACATTCATTAATGTGAATGGTTCTGTAAAACATTAATAAAACGAAACTCAATATGCTTTACTGCACCAGCGGTGTCAAAAGGTCAGTGAGATCCTGATGTATTACAGTATTAATAGAACTGAAACAGCTGCATTCACAGGTGAATGCAAATAATAGCAAATTTATTTTGTTGACAGTATTCACCACACTACAAAGTATTAGATGATGATTTGAGAAGCGATGTGCAATGTTTTGATGCAATCCTGGGTCTTTCTCAAGCATCGCTACAAGAGAATTATACAAAAATGAATGTGTCATTCAAGCAAAAGGAAACGCAAGATACAAAGTATAACAACATTACTACAATAGTAGGTTATGAAGTTATGAAAAAAGCAGTTTTATTGAGTACTTTGGTTATTATTATTATTTATTATTATAGCGCCATTTATTCGATGGCGCTTTTCATGTGAGGAGGGGTATACATAATAAAAATGAGTAAAAGTTAAGTAATCTTAAACGATACAAGTCATGACTGGTACATGAGGAGAGAGGACCCTGCCCGCGAGGGCTCACAATCTACAAGGGATGGGTGAGGATGCAGTAGGCGAGGGTAGAGCTGGTCGTGCAGTGATTTGGTCGATCGGTGGTTACTGCAGGTTGTAGGCTTGTCGGAAGACGTAGGTCTTCAGGTTCTTTTTGACGTTTTCCATGGTAAGCGAGAGTCTGATATGTTGTGGTAGAGAGTTCAAGAGTAGGGGTGATGCTCGAGAGAAATCTTGTATGCAATTGTGGGAAGAGGAGATAAGAGGGGAGTAGAGAAGGAGGATCTTGTGAGGATCGGAGGTTGCGTGCAGGTAAGTACCCGGAGACGAGGTCACCGACTTATGAAGGACACAGGTTGTGGAAGGCTTTGTATATCATGGTTCCTCATCTAACTAAAGGATGAGGTATATATGAAAGGAATGAGTGGGGTAGGGCAAAAAAAGGGGGGGTGATCTTTGTTAACAATTATATTAAATCAAAATACTACCAACCTATGTAGTTAAGACCCTGGAGTTCGTTGTAGGGGAAATAGCTCGGGGGGGAGGGAAACTTATGAGTGGGCCCCTAACCATGAAACCCTGATTACAACTAGAGCCCAGCACCCTAATTGTGGGGAACCTCAGCAGATGACCATGGTATTAAAAAAAATCAACACTGATATTACCGGCATATGGTGCCCTTATAGGGGTAGATACCAGTTCTGTAGATGATATAGGAGATTACAGCAGGGATATAGATTGTGACATACAACTGATTTTCTTTCTGATGAAATTGTTCATTTATCATATAATTTCCATGTGGCCCAGATAGAAACAACAAATTATTAAACAACATGTATGTAAGTACCTGGATAAGAATGAAGTGATTAACCAGAGTCAGCATGGGTTTGTAACTAATAAATCATGTCAGACTAACTTAATTTCCTTCTATGACAGAATCACTGACTGGGTGGATCAGGGAAATGCTGTAGATATAGTATATCTTGACTTCAGCAAAGCATTTGACAAAGTATCTCACACAATCCTTATTGAAAAAAATGACTAAGTATGGAATGGACAAGGCAACTGTTAGGTGGATTCATAACTGGCTTAGTGATTGGACACAAAGAGTGGTCGTAAATGGCTGCACATCCAGTTGGAAGAACGTCTCAAGTGGGGTACCACAGGGTTCTGTCCTGGGCCCTGTATTGTTCAAAATCTTTATTAACTATTTAGATGAAGGAATTGAGGGTAAACTGACTAAATTTGCTGAGGACACAAAGCTAGGAGGAATAGCTAATACTAGAGAAGAGAGCGAGAGGATTCAAAAAGGTATAAATAAACTGGAGCAGTGGGCAGCAACTAACAGAATGGTTTTTAACAGGGAAAAATGCAAAGTACTACATCTGGGCAATAAAAATGAAAAAAGCATATACAGAATGGGAGGAATAGGGCTAAGCAACAGCACATGTGAAAAAGACTTGGGTATACTAATAGATCACAGACTGAACATGAGTCAATAGTGTGATACAGCAGCAAAAAGGGCAAATACAATTCTGGGATGTATTAACAGAAGCATACAGTCTAGATAACGTGAAGTCATTATTGCCCTCTACTTCTCTATGGTCAGACCTCATCTGCAATACTGTGTCCAGTTTTGGGCACCACATTTAAAAAAAGACATCAACAAACTGGAGCAAGTTCAGAGAAGAGCGACCAGAATGGTGACTGGTCTGCAAACCATGTCATATGAGGAACGTTTACAGAATTTGAGAATATTTAGCTTGCAAAAAAGAAGAATGAGAGGAGACTTAATAGCTGTCTACGAATATCTCAAGGGCTGTCACATTGTAGAAGGATCATCTTTATTCTCATTTGCACAAGGAAAGACTAGAAGCAATGGGATGAAACTGAATGGGAGGAGACAGATTAGATATTAGAAAAAACATTTTGACAGTTAGGGTGATCAATGAGTGGAACAGGCTGTCACGAGAGGTGGTGAGTTCTCCTTCAATGGAAGTCTTCAAATAGAGGCTGGACAGACATCTGTCTGGGATGATTTAGTGAATCCTGTTTTGAGCAGTGGGTTGAACCAGAAGACCCAGGAGGTCCCTTCCAACTCAACTATTCCATGATTCTTCCAACTACGACTCGTTCGCAGAGATTACAAAGACACATTAGACTTCTCACATTTCCAGCAATGTCCCCATCTAGTCCCAACTTGCGTAATCTGAGCATCCTGCTGATACCCCAATGCTGAGGCACTGCTGCTGTATGTGGCTCTTACTGCACATGCTGTATGGTACACTAACAACTCTCCTCTTTTACTGCTCCACATAGTAATGCCAGCACTGTGCCCCTTACAAAGTAATAATTAGGATTGATCGAATAGCTTTGGATAATAATAATAATAATATCCGAATAGCTACCGCACTTACAGAATAGCTGCATTGGTAAGCTGGATACCTGGATCGCTCCCTATAATCTGTGACCTGACCCAATGGGTGGTCGGTCAATGGACAGCACAACTCACAAACAACGGGATGGAAAAGTTGAGATGAAGGCCCTACCTGTAGGGAATGAGGAATGGACACCACCTGAGCTCAAACCTGAGCCTGGCCCTGCAATCCCCTAACGCCCTATGTGGGTCCTTCCCCCTCCCACTGTCAGGATACCTCATCCCTCCTAGTCACCTATTACTGCCCTGACTAGTGCACTGGCCGGCAAGGAGCACTAGCCTCACCTCTGCAGATAATACACTACACACAGAGGGAAGTGACAAACACCAAAGGGACAAGGTAAAAAAACACCACATTAAGCTTATGAATACTGCTGCTAAACTCCACACCGCAGATAATAACAGCACCTGGACTCCAATCACCAGACGTGGATGACACCAGACAGCTGCTCCTGCTAGGCTGGTCTCCAGAAAGAAACTGTATCACCAACAGTCAGCTGATGCATCAGGTAACCTTTTAAAGGATGGTGGGAGTGGTCAACACCTGCATCAGCTGACCCAGCAGCACTGCAGTAACATCAGATGGCCAGCGGGGGAAAAACTAACATTAACCCTCGATAGTCCTAAAGGAAAAAAGTTTTAAACTGAGTGGAACCAGAGCTGCCACAAATCCAAAAATGGAGCGTGATACACACAGCTAAAAACACCCAAGAATGGCTAAGAGGAAAACATTGGACTATTCTGAAGTTGCCTTCTATGAGCCCTGACCTAAATCCTATTGAGTAACTTTGGAAAGAGCTGAAACATGACCTCTGGAAAAGGCAATCTTCAAACACAAGACAACTGGAGCAGTTTGCTCTTGAGCAGTGGGCCAAAGTACCTGTCAAGAGGTGCAGAAGTTTCATTGACAGTTACAGGTATCGTTTGATTACAGTGATTACCTCAAAGGTTGTGCAACAAAATATTAAGTTAAGGGTACCATCATTTCTGTCCAGGCCTATTTCATGAGTTTTATTTATTTTTTTAATTCTGTGGAAGCATGGTTGAAAAGCAATGTTTGACTTTCATTTGTTCATTTTCACAGATTTTTTTTATTTATTGTTACTTTTGTCAGATTCAAGTTTTTTCTGTGACCATTGTGGATTTTTGTATCATTAAACGAGGGGTACCAACAATTTTGATCACATTCTTGATCACATTCGTAAGTTATGTGGGAGTATGTGGGAGGTGAGCAGACCTTCCTAGAAAGGTATGGTTCTAGGGAAATCACCTGTCCACTGTTGTTGAAGATATGAAAAAAGCAGTCTTATTAAGTACATGGTTCTGCCATCTAACTAAAGAATGATTTATGTATAGGAAAGGAACGGGGGGAGCACGGCCTATCGCAGCCGGGTGTCAGCTGACTATCGCAGCTGACATCCGGCACTATGTGCCAGGAGCGGTCACGGACCGCCCCCGGCACATTAACCCCTGGCACACTGCGATCAAACATGATCGCAGTGTTCCGGCGGTATAGGGAAGCATCGCGCAGGGAGGGGGCTCCCTGCGGGCTTCCCTGGGACGATCGGTACAAGGCGATGTGCTCACCTTGTACCGAGCGTCTCCTCCCTGCAAGCCCCGGATCCAAAATGGCCGCGGGGCTGCATCCGGGTTCTGCAGGGAGGTGGCTTCACTGCGCCTGCTCAGAGCAGGCTCCGGGAAGCCTCCAGCAGTGCACGTCAGATCGCCGATCTGACACAGTGAATTATACAAGAAAACAGCCGCACTCAAGTCTTTACAATCATGTAGAAAAAAATTTTCTTGTTGCTTTTATTCACATGTACAGACACCACCAAATAATTTCAAAGGAAAAGAAGGGTGATTGCGGACAACAGGGTTAACGTTTCGACCAGGCACGGTCTTTCTCAAAACCTCACTGCAAAACAAACAAACTGTATAAGTGTGCTGTACAAATATTCACGTGTACCATGGTCCTTCCTCTAGCCTGGTCCGTGACATACTGTGAAAAGAATTTCTTTTGGACTTAGATTAGTCCTTAGCTAATGTGTGGTAAGCTGTATATATTTTCTGTCTACCTTTGACTGGAAGTTATGGATTTTCTTCCTTTTATGTATATATGTATATATACGGCACTTGTTCACCTGTATCTCAACACGTGTATATTTGTGCAGCACACTTATACAGTTTGTATAAGAAAAAACTTGAATCTGACAAAAGTAACAATAAATAAAAAAAATCTGTGAAAATGAACAAATGAAAGTCAAACATTGCTTTTCAACCATGCTTCCACAGAATAAAAAAAAAATAAAACTCATGAAATAGGCCTGGACAGAAATGATGGTACCCTTAACTTAGCGGTGGCCATTTTCCTGAAGCCGAGTTCGCAGATTTAGATCTTGGCTTCAGGAAAATGGCCACCGCGATCTCAATCTGCGCACACGTGGCCTCCCGCGGCCATTTTCTTGAAGCCCCGGGAAGCAGAGCACTCCACCTGCGCACACGCGGCCTCAGGAAGATGGCTGCCACCACCGATAAAAACATGATTCACCCGGCTCTGCTGCTGCTGCTGCATCATCTCACCGGTGAAAGGGACCCTGCTCACTGCGCCTCCTCATCCCCGCACCTCTGCCGCCGCCGCCGCACCTCTGCCGGTAACCACTGCTGCAATCCTCCCATGGACACCAGGCCAAGGCGTCGCCCACCTAAGCAGGAAGGGACCCTGCTCAGGTGCACGCCGTACCGCATCACCCCACCTCTGCCGACACCATGCCTCCTGTGACCCTGCTCTGCCACCGCCAGCCCTCAGGTAAGATACTGTAAATTCGGACAACAAGACGGACCCCCATCTGCAATTTTCACCCCAAATTTGGGGTTCGTCTTATGGTTCGGTGCGTCTTACAGTCCGAAAAATACGGTACATTCCTTTAGCTAAATAAAATTAAAAAAACTATAAAAGTACACATATTTAGTATCGCCACGTCCGTAACGACCCGACCTATAAAACTGTCCCACTAGTTAACCCCTTCAGTGAACACCGTAAAGAAAACGAGGCAAAAAACAACGCTTTATTATCAAACCGCCAAACAAAAAGTGGAATAACATGCGATCAAAAAGACGGAAATAAATAACCATGGTACCGCTGAAAACGTCATTTTGTCCCGCAAAAAACGAGCCACCATACAGTGTCATCAGCAAAAAAATAAAAAAGTTAAAGTCCTCAGAATAAAGTGATGCAAAAATAATGATTTTTTCTATAAAATAGTTTTTATCGTATAAAAGCGCCAAAACATAAGAAAATGATATAAATGAGGTATCGCTGTAATCGTACTGAACCAAAGAATAAAACTGCTTTATCCATTTTACCAAACGCGGAACGGTATAAACGCCCCCCCAAAAAGAAATTCATGAATAGCTGGTTTTTGGTCATTCTGCCTCACAAAAATCAGAATAAAAAGCGATCAAAAAATGTCACATACCCGAAAATGTTACCAATAAAAACGTCAACTCATCCCGCAAAAAACAAGACCTCAAATGACTCTGTGGACCAAAATATGGAGAAATTATAGCTCTCAAAATGTGGTAATGCAAAAAACATTTTTTGCAATAAAAAGCATCTTTTAGTGTGTGACGGCTGCCAATCAAAAATCCGGTAGAAAACGCGCTTAAAATAGTACCCCCTTAGTTACGAAAAATTAAAAAATTTAAAAAATGTATTTATTTCCATTTTCCCATTAGGGTTAGGGCTAGGGTTAGGGCTAGGGTTAGGTCTAGGGTTAGGGCTGGGGTTAGGGCTAGGGTTAGGGCTAGGGTTAGGGTTACGGTTGGGAATAGGGTTGGGATTAGGGTTAGGGGTGTGTCAGGGTTAGGGGTGTGGTTAGGGTTACAGTTGAGATTAGGGTTAGGGGTGTGTTTAGATTAGGGTTTCAGTTATAATTGGGGGGTTTCCACTGTTTAGGCACATCAGGGGCTCTCCAAACGCGACATTGCGTCCGATCTCAATTCCAGCCAATTCTGCGTTTGAAAAAGTAAAACAGTGTTCCTTCCCTTCCGAGCTCTCCCGTGCGCCCAAACAGGGGTTTACCCCAACATATGGGGTATCAGCGTACTCAGGACACATTGTACAACAACTTTTGGGGTCCAATTTCTACTGTTACCCTTGGGAAAATACAAAACTGGGGGCTAAAAAATAATTTTTGTGTAAAAAAGGATTTTTTATTTTCACGGCTCTGCGTTATAAACTGTAGTGAAACACTTGTGGGTTCAAAGTTCTCACAACACATCTAGATAAGTTCCTTGGGGGGGTCTAGTTTCCAATATGCGGTCAATTGTGGGGGGTTGCTACTGTTTAGGTACATTAGGGGCTCTGCAAATGCAACATGACGCCTGCAAACCATTGCATCTAAGTCTGCATTCCAAATGGCGCTCCTTCCCTTCCGAGCCCTCCCATGTGCCCAAACGGTGTTTCCCCCCCCCCACATATGGGGTATCAGTGTACTCAGGACAAATTGGACAACAACTTTTGGGGTCCAATTTCTCCTGTTACCCTTGGGAAAATACAAAACTGGGGGCGAAAAAATAATTTTTGTGGGGAAAAAAAAAGATTTTTTATTTTCACGGCTCTGCGTTATAAACTGTAGTGAAACACTTGGGGGTTCAAAGCTCTCACAACACATCTAGATGAGTTCCTTAGGGGTCTACTTTCCAAAATGGTGTCACTTGTGGGGGGTTTCAATGTTTAGGCAAATCAGTGGCTCTCCAAACGCAACATGGCGTCCCATCTCAATTCCAGTCAATTTTGCATTGAAAAGTCAAATGGCGCTCCTTCCCTTCCGAGCTCTGCCATGCGCCCAAACAGTGGTTTACCCCCACATATGAGGTATCAGCGTACTCAGGACAAATTGTACAACAACTTTTGGGGTCCAATTTCTTCTCATACCCTTGGGAAAATAAAAAATTGGGGGCGGAAAAATCATTTTTGTGAAAAAATATGATTTTTTATTTTTACGGCTCTACATTATAATCTTCTGTGAATCACTTAATGGGTCAAAGTGCTCACCACACATCTAGATAAGTTCCTTAGGGGGTCTGCTTTCCAAAATGGTGTCACTTGTGGGGGGTTTCAATGCTTAGGCACATCAGGGGCTCTCCAAACGCAACATGGCGTCCCATCTGAATTCCAGTCAATTTTGCATTGAAAAGTCAAATGGCTCTCCTTCGCTTCCGAGCTCAGCCATGCACCCAAACAGTGGTTTACCCCCACATATGGGGTATCGGCGTACTCAGGACAAATTGTCCAACTTTTGGGGTCCATTTTCTCCTGTTTTCTTGGTAAAATAAAACAATTTGGAGCTGAAGTTAATTTTTTGTGTAAAAAAGTTAAATGTTCATTTTTATTTAAACATTCCAAAAATTCCTGTGAAACACCTGAAGGGTTAATAAACTTCTTGAATGTGGTTTTGAGCACCTTGAGGGGTGCAGTTTTTAGAATGGTGTCACACTTGGGTATTTTCTATCATATAGACCCCTCAAAATGACTTCAAATGAGATGTGGTCCCTAAAAAAAATGGTGTTGTAAAAATGAGAAATTGCTGGTCAACTTTTAACCCTTATAACTCCCTAACAAAAAAAATGTTGGTTCCAAAATTCTGCTGATGTAAAGTAGATATGTGGCAAATGTTACTTATTAAGTGTTCTGTGTGACATATCTCTGTGATTTAATTGTATAAAAATTCAAAGTTGGAAAATTGCGAAATTTCCGTTTTTGTTTCACAAATAAACGCAGGTAATATCAAAGAAATTTTACCACTATCATGAAGTACAATATGTCATGAGAAAACAGTGTCAGAATCACCTGGATCTGTTGAAGTGTTCCAGAGTTATAACCTCATAAAGGGACAGTGGTCAGAATTGTAAAAATTGGCCCGGTCATTAACGTGCAAACCACCCTTGGGGGTAAAGGGGTTAACAATAATATTAAATTAAAATACTACCAACCTATGGAGTCAAGACCCTAGAGTTCATTGTAGTGGAAAATATCCTTTTGGTGGTGTCAGACCTGTTGGAACATACCTTAGGCCGTGCAGCAGATAGTGACATGCTGACTACCTCTGACCTCTCCCATAACTCTAAAGATCTCTGCATGGGACTTCTAACATTGGTCTTACATGAAAACTACTTTATGTTCAGTGACCAATTTTTTTCAGCAGATCTACTTCATTTGTGATCAGCTCGGGAGCTGGTGATGCCACAATTGCTGTTGGTGGAAGAAACTCAACAGAAACTGAAAGCTTTGGTCATAGTAATGCTAGGTCCTACGTGCAGACATTTGAGGTGTGGGAATTCTTTTCCACGTTGACACTCCGAGTCATTCTGTTGTAGGTTACAAAAGAAAATTGGTGCACTACCAATATAAAATATATCAGGGGTGCAAACTAGTGGTAATATGGTATAGTGAAAACAAAAAGAGCAAGAATACCACCATGGAGAATGTACACCACTATTTAGATAATGTATAAAAAGGTAAACTTTTATTTGACAAACTGCATAAAAACAATTAAAAACAATGACAACCAAACCCCCCCCCCCATACACACACACACACATGTGTTGTCCCGCAGATATACAGGTGTATGGAATTATATAATATATGAACATGCCAATACACTCCGGATAATGCACATGGAAGCAACAATAATGCTGACCCAACACCTGGATCAAAATAACCCCTAATAAACCCAGATGGTGGAAGAGAAAATCCTGGAACCAGGATAATGCAGAGCAATTGTGCAATAATATGCAAAAATGACAAGAGAGACTGGTGCGCCTAAAGCAAACAATATGCTGATATAAGGAATATTTAGGAACAATAACCTGTGGCAAAAGCTATAATAGCCACGTGACAGCCCATGAGAGTGCACAAAAAAAGTGAACAATCTGTCAGCACTCACAGGGATAAATGTACCCTAAGTGACCGAAGCAAAATAGCCAAAGGCTGCACTAGAGAAATGAACCATGAAGTCATGGAACGAGCTCACATGTATGCAAAGAAACCAAGCATCCAGCTCCCAGGATGCAGAACAGGGGAAGGGGAACGAGAAGGCGTGGGAGGGGGAAAGCCCAACGCGTGTCGCCGTTGCAACTGAACATGGACAAAACAGAATTCATCATCTTTCCCCCATCTCACTCTCCCCTTCCACGAGACCTATCCATCAATGTCAATGGCTGCTCACTATCCCCAGTCCTACACGCTCGGTGCCTTGGGGTGATCCTCGACTCTGCTATCTCTTTCAAGCCACATATCCAAGCCCTTGCCTCTTTCTGCCGACTCAAATTCAAAAATATTTCCCGGATCTGTGCATTCCTTGACCATGAAACCACAAAAATACTAGTGCACGCCCTTATCAGCTCCTGCCTCGACTACTGCAACCTCCTACTCTCTGGCCTCCCCTCTAGCACTCTGGCACCTCTCCAATCCATCCTACACTCTGCTGCCCGATTAATCCACCTGTCTCCCGGTTGTTCTCCAGCCTCCCCTCTCTGCCAAGCCCTTCACTGGCTTCCTATTGTCCAGAGGCTGCAGTTCAAAACCCTAACTATGACATACAAAGCCATCCACAACCTACCTCCTCCATACATCTGTGACATGGTCTCCCTGTACTTACCCACACTCAACCTTAGATCCTCTCAAGATCTCCTTCTCTACTCCCCTCTTATCTTTTCTTCCCACAACCGCATACAAGACTTCTCCCGTGCTTCGCCATTCTCTGGAACTCTCTACCCCAACACATCAGGCTCTCGCCTACCACAGAAACCTTCAAAAAGAACCTGAAGACCCACCTCTCCCAACAAGCCTACAACCTGCAGTGATCCTTAGTCTGCTGAACTGCAGCACAACTAGCTCTACCCTCTCCTAATGTAGCCTCACCCATCCCCTGTAGACTGTGAGCCCTCACGAGCAGAGTCCTCTTTCCCTCTGTACTTGTGTGTGCCTTGTTTTGCTCATGTTTATTGTACTTGTCTAATATTTGCCCCTTCCACCTGTAAAGCGCCATGGAATAAATGGCGCTATAAAAATGAATAATAATAATAAATAAAAACATTGGCCTGTAGTGTCTTCTTCTTGTAAAACTCAGCTGGATTGGCTGCCTGAAAAGGATGTTGTGTGCACATTCCCTTAATAAGTTTGGTGTTATTTTGGAATTGGTTCCTTTGCAATGCTATATGTTCTCCCAAGTATTCAAAATAAATGTTATTACATGTAATATCACTTAATATTTACAAATAGGTGCTCTGTGTATATATGCCACATGCTCTTCACTTATCTGTATCAATGGGAAACTTACTACATGGACTACATTTGCTAAGTACACTTGTACATGCATGCACTCATTACAGCAAAATCACACATTCAGAAGGACAGGAGAAAGTGTGCCAGCTTCTTGGTCTCCAGTCCCCTTATGCTATCCTGCTAGAGTCACTAAAATAAGTGCTGCCCATGTATGCCACGGTAGCGCAAATAATACTTTATCTCGATTAGTTCTTAAGAGCCACTGCATAAATAAAAAATGGTACATTTCATCAGAGAATACATGAGAATTATTTAGCAACTTTTTGAACTCCAAAAGTATATTTCTAACTTTAAATAACTTTTTCTTTAGACATGCCCAATGTTGTATTTTCAAGTGTCTGTATAACAAACTCTATAGCATTCTCAAAGCATAGATACCACAGATGACATCTTCTCTATGACGTGACATAAGTTGTTTAAATGAGATCTAAAGATCCAAGGTCGGCTGTAACAACCTGTCATTGCAGGCTAATGATATGTTATTCTGTAATTTCTGATTTTGTTTGTACATGTTCCCTCTCGATTGTAAAGTGCTGTGGAATATTTCAGCACTATATAAATATATATTATTATTATTATTATTATTATTATTATTATATGTGAAAATGACCCTTTCCTAAACTGAAGGCTTCAGTGACTGTAGCAGCTCTGGAGACTGTGCAGATTGACTGAGCAGACAGCTCAGGGGTCATAGTGAAGTCAAGAATTCAGCAGCTTCCTTTTATCCCTGACAGATTTAAGGTCTTTCATCTCTACTATTTGCTTGTTTGTATCAGTTTATTTTGTACAGTTATTTACAGCATCCCATCTGGAAACAAGAAAGAACAGATTGTCAATCCACACATGGGATTAGCCATAGGGGAGCCAAAATTGGATGATCACCTCCCCATACCCTACACTTTGTATAAAAAGTAAATGAAAAATATCAGTTTATAACTAAGGTGTGTGACATACACAAATATCACATATATCTACATCTACATTCACGTCTTTGAGAAAGAATAATTCCTACTGTTGCAGTTCTTTCTCCAAATAGTATCTGTAGACAAGTGACCCCATATTGGAAACTAGACCCCCAAGGAACTTATCTAGATGTGTTGTGAGAACTTTGAACCCCCAAGTGTTTTGCTACAGTTTATAATGCAGAGCCGTAAAAATAAAAAATCCTTTTTTTCCACAAAAATTATTTTTTAGCCCCCGGTTTTGTATTTTCCCAAGGGTAACAGGAGAAATTGGACCCCAAAAGTTGTTGTACAATTTGTCCTGAGTACGCTGATACCCCATATGTTGGGGTAAACCCCTGTTTAGGTGCACGGGAGAGCTCGGAAGGGAAGGAGCACTGTTTTACTTTTTCAACTCAGAATTGGCCGGAATTGAGATCGGACGCCATGTCGCGTTTGGAGAGCCCCTGATGTGCCTAAACAGTGGAAACCCTTAAATTCTAACTGAAATCCTAACCCAAACACACCCTTAACCCTAATCCCAACCATAACCCTAACCACACCCCTAACCCGAACATACCCCTAGCCCTAACCCCAACCATACCCCTAACCCCAACACACCCCTAACCCCAACACACCCATAACCCTAATCCCTAACCCTAACTGTAGCCCCAACCCTAACTGTAGCCCTAACCCTAACTTTAGCATCAACCCTAACCCTAACTTTAGCCCCAACCCTAACTTTAGCCCCAGCCCTAACCCTAACTGTAGCCCCAACCCTAACTGTAGCCACACCCCTAACTCCAACAGACCCCTAGCCCTAATCACAACCCTAATTCCAACCAGAAATGTAATCCAAACCCTAACTTTAGCCCCAACCCTAACCCTAACTTTAGCCCCAACCCTAACCCTAACATTAGCCCAACTCTAACCCTAACTTTAGCGCCAACCCTAACCCTAACTTTAGCCCCAACCCTAACCCTAACTGTAGCCCAAACCCTAACTGGAGCCCCAACCCTAGCTTTAGCCCCAACCCTCACCCTAACTTTAGCCCCAACCCTAACTTTAGCCCCAACCCTAACCCTAACTGCAGCCCCAACCCTAACCCTAACTGCAGCCCCAACCTTAACTGTAGCCCCAACCCCAACTGTAGCCCTAACCCTAACTTTAGCCCCAACCCTAACCCTAACTTTAGCCCCAACCCTAACTCTAATGGGAAAATGGAAATAAATACATTTTCTTAAATTGTATTATTTCTTTAACTAAGGGGGTGATGAAGGGGGGTGATTTACTTTTACAGCGGGTTTTTTAGCAGATTTTTATGATTGGCAGCCGTCACACACTAAAAGATGCTTTTTATTGCAAAAAATAGTTTGCGTCTCCACATTTTGAGAGCTATAATTTTTCCATATTTTGGTCCACAGAGTCATGTGAGGTCTTGTTTTTTGCTTGACGAGATGACGTTTTTATTGGTACCATTTTCGGGCACGTGACATTTTTTGATAGCCTTTTATTCCGATATTTGTGAGGTAGAATGACCAAAAACCAGCTATTCATAAATTTCTTTTGGGGAGGGGCGTTTATACTGTTCCACGTTTGGTAAAATTGATAAAGCAGTTTTATTCTTCAGGTCAGTTCAATTACAGCGATGCCTCATTTTTATCTTTTTTATGTTTTGGCGCTTTTATACGATAAAAACTTTTATATAAAAAATAATTATTTGTGCATCACTTTATTCTGAGGACTATAACTTTTTTATTTTTTCGCTGATGACGCTGTACGGTGGCTCGTTTTTTGCAGGTCAAGATGACGTTTTCAGCGGTGCCATGTTTATTTATATCCATCTTTTTGATCGCGTGTTATTCCACTTTTTGTTCAGCGGTATGATAATGAAGCGTTGTTTTTTGCTTTGTTTTTTTTTTTTACGGTGTTCACTGAAGGGGTTAACTAGTGGCACAGTTTTATAGGTCGGGTCATTACAGACACGGTGATACTAAATATGTGTACTTTTATTGTTTTTTGTTTTATTTAGATAAAGAAATGTATTTATTGGAACAATATATATATTTTTTTCTTTATTTAGGAATTTTTTTTTTTTACACATGTAAAATTTTTTTGTAACTTTTTTACTTTGTCCCAGGGGGGGACATCATACTATAGTGTTAGATCACTGATCTGACACTTTTTCAGCGATCTGGCAGGCACTGCAGGGAGGCTTCCCGGCGCCTGCTCTGAGCAAGCGCTTGAAAGCCACCTCCCTGCAGGACCTGGAAGGATCCCCACAGCCATTTTGGATCCAGGGCCTGCAGGGAGGAGGTAGGAGACCCTTGAAGCAATGCGATCACATCGCGTTGCTCCTAGGGTCTCAGGGAAGCACGCAGGGAGCCCCCTCCCTGCGCGATGCTTCCCTATGCCGCCGGAATGCAGTGTTCCGGGGGTTAATGTGCCGGGAACGGTCTGTGACCGCTCCTGGCACATAGTGCCGGATGTCAGCTGTAATAATCAGCTGACACCCGGCGACGATCAACCGCGCTCCCCCCGTGAGCGCGGCCGATCGCCTATGACGTACTATCCCGTCACTGGGAATTAAGTCCCAGGTCACCTCGACGGGATAGTACATCATATAGGATAAAGAGGTTAAAGAGGTTGTCCTCTATTCAGACAACCCCTTCTGAGTACCTGGGTTTCATTCCCAGTAAAATAATCACATGTATACTCACCTCCAGTGCTGGAGAAACACAATCCTGGAGGTCTACACACCTTCACACACAGACAGGTGAGAGACAAACGGGTCCTAATTTACAAAGTGAACCACATCCAGGTATGGAGATATGATGGGCAGCTGTCCCACCCAGGCTTCACTGCTCACATTAAAACCAGCCCTGTCATGGCCGATTAAACCCTCATAGTACTTTATTTAGTAGAACATTATTCCAGGTTTACATTACAGAGTACAACCACCTCTGAGATACACACACAAGTGGTCAAAATTGTTGGTACCCCTCCTTTAATGACAGAAAAAAACACAATGGTCACAGAAATAACATGAATCTGACAAAAGTAATAATAAATAAAAGGTCTATGAAAATGAACAAATGAATGTCAGACATTGCTTTTCAACCATGTTTCTGTAAGGAGAAGACCCAGATCGGGTGTACCTACTCCGTGAAAGATCCAGAACTGTCGGGGTTGTCACCCAGGTTGCATGGGAAAAAACATAAGGCCCCGGATCGACCTTTGCACCTGGGTGTAGGGAGCGCGGCTAACTTAAAAGAGATGCAGCGCGTGGGAAAGCAGTCAGTCAGAGCAGGAACGCACAGTGCGCAGGAGGGCAGTGTCAGGGTTCTTACTGTTGGACCTCCAGACAAAGCAGACCACAGTCAGACGGGTCTGTGAGCCGTGACAAGACACTGTCGACAATGATGAATCCGGTCCCCTCTGACAGCATTTGACTGTGAGTGACAAACCCCAGTAGTCAGTGCGTTGACACACTCACAATTATCTTCGGGGAGTTGGGACACCGGTCGTGAGTGGTTTCCAGTTACACCTGCTTCCAACCAGTTACTGTCCCTGGACTCTGACGAGATAAAGTACTGTGTTTCTTCCTGCTCAACGCTTCTACACCCGCCGATCACGGACCAGACCACAAGGATTCACCAGTGCCGCCAGGATCCAGGAAGCCATCTTCTCCAGGACTACATCGGACCTCTCATGCGCCAGGGCCTCACTGATGCTACGACCCCCCAGACAGCGGAATACGTTTGTGAAAGTGTTGCATGTACTAGAGGAGACGCATGGGGACCCCACAGATGTAGGGGAGCTGCGCATGTGGCTGTTTAGCCGGGTCCAGAGAGAGGAGGAGAAAGTGACACAGTACATGAATGTGTTACAGGAGATCCACACTGCTATAACCCGAAAAGATGGCGTGGGGAGAGGGCCGATTGACGTAGTGCTGCGTGACCAGTTAGTGACTGGGTTGAGAGATGCGCTGCTGAAACAGGCTCTGCAGGAGCGCTTGCGTGTAAACCCACACATGACTTTTGCAGAAGTTGGAGGTGAAGCGCGCGTGCATGAGCAAGAGCAGGGAGTGACAGTTCCGGTTGCGAAGGTCCGGAGTGGAGAGGTAGCTGTGAATGTAGTGGCTGCACCAGGATGGGTGGAAGATTTAAGGAAAGAAATCCAAGTGATGAGGGAAGACTTGACAGAAACAAAAAAAAAAGAGACCTCACTGATCACCTCTGGGGGCAGAGCTTCCTTAGCACCGTGACAGGGCGGAAGAATGTCTAGACGGGAAGAGCTTCCCACCTGCTTCCTCTGTGGAGGGAAGGGACACATGGCCCGGATGTGCCCGCAAAGGGCACGACCTCTACAGCGTCATCCGTTAAACTAGGAGGCTCCAAGGCTGGGGGACGCCGCCTGGAGCCAGAACAGCCAGTAAGAAGAAACAAGTCCCACCAACTTAGTTTCAGTGTGTCCTTTAGTCTGGGGCGAAATAGATGGATGGGCCGTAAGCTGCCTGGTAGATACCAGTTATTAAGTAACTATGATGCCTGAGAAGTACTTCAGAAACCACTTTACTGAAGCGATGAGACCTGAGTGAGGCAGGTGATAAAGTTGGTGGCTGCCAACCAGCCCCCCATCCCATTCGCAGGGGTGGCATGGATGCAAATTAGGGTCTGCGGCAAAGACTTGGGCCGCAAAGGTGTGATACTGACTTCTAGCGATGCCGAGCGTGGATATACTGTTACCATGGGGATGAATGTGCTTAAGGAGTTTGGAAGTTTGCTTATCAACGAGTCCCCGAATCTGTTCCTGAGACAGTGGAGCCCACAAACGCCTCAAAGGAAAATATTTCAACAGTTGATTCAGACAGCTCAAGCACAAGACATCTCCTGTGAAGGCAAAGTGCTGGGAAAAGTGATCATTCCGGCTGCGAACAATCTTGAAATACCTCTGGGGCAGACCGTGTTCTCCATTCCTGTGTGGGCCTGCACACCTCTGGAAGGAGTAGAAGTACAACTAGAACCAGCTGCTGTGGAAAATCTGCCACCAGGACTTAGTTGCCTGAACCCTGGCTACCGTTCGTGATGGAAAGGTACTGCGATGTGTAAACTTGAGAGACGACACACTGACACTCCCCCCCAAGAGCGAGTTAGCACAAATTGTCGGCATGCCACAGGAGCTGATAGCACCACAGATTGTCCAATTGACAGCAAAAAAGGAGATCCTTGGACTGTAGCTGTAGAAGCCCATTCGACGTCAGAACCCTACAGAAAAAAAGGGACAAAGAATTTTAGAGCAAATGCGGGCTGAACTATCCAAGCTCACACTGCGACAGATACAGCAGGTGGATGATGTATTCGGACATTATCAGGACGTATTCGCTCGTCATGAGAATGATTTTGGCTGTACCACTGCAATTACACATGAGATCCCAACAGGCAATGCTGTGCTCATCAGACAATGCTATCGACAAATTCCTCCACAGCTGTACCAGGAGATGAAAGGGATGCTCACACAGATGTTACAGAATGGTGTCTTCCGGGAGAGCCGAAGCCCATGGCTTGATCCCATAGTCCTAGTACGAAAGAAAGATGGTACTCTGAGATTCTGTGCGGACTATCGCAAGTTAAATGCCTGCACTATGCGAGATTCATACCCGTTACCCCGTATCGAGGAGTCCTTATCCGCCCTGGGCCACACAAAATACTTCTCTACACTAAATCTGGCCAGTGGATATTGGCAAGTGCCGATGTTCGAACACGACCGAGCGAAGACGGCCTTTATACTACACATGTGCCTGTTTGATTTCAACAGAATGCCATTCGGGCTGGCTAACACTCCTGGAACTTTTCAGCAACTGATGGAACAGTGTTTGGGTGATCTGAACTTTGAAACCACTTTAAGGTACCTGGATTATATAATTGTGTATTCTACCACGTTCGAAGAACATCTGCATCGTTTAGAACAAGTGCTGAGCCGACTCCAGAGACATGCTGAAGGTAAAACCATCGAAGTGCCATCTATTCTGCACCCAGAACGAATACCTAGGACATGTGGTCTCTGCGGAAGGAGTGCGGCCATCCCGGGAAAAGATTACCGCAGTACAAGATTGGCCCACCCTGAAGACCTTGAAGGATGTTCGGGTCTTTCTGGGGTTAACAGTCATGGTCTGGGTGGTAGTTCTGGCCTGGGGCATCAGGAGTTCATTCTTTTGGCCTCCTTCTGGTTGTGGGAGGGCTTTATTTAGCCTCTTGTGAACTCAGTCCAGCATCAGTTATATTATTGCCCTCGGTTGAATTTCTGACCCTGCATACCTTTGCACTTTCTGCTTGTGGATGCTTGTTTGTGTATGACCCATCCATTTACGTTTCTGTGTTTGTCTCCCGCTTTTGTACTTTTGGCATCTCTCTGGTTTTGACCCCGGCTAGACCCTGACTACTTCCCTGTCTGTCCCCGCTGGTACCAGTCCGATCTCTCTGGTTCTGACCCTGGCCTGGCCCTGACTACATCCCTGTCTGTCCTCTCTGATACCTGTGTTGTTCTCTGGTTTTGACCCACGCCTGTCCGACATCACTTCTGCTTCCACTGCCAGAGCTTAGTTCTCCGGGGTTGTTTCTGCCCCCGGCCACTCCCCCGGCAGTCACGTGCTTCATGTCCTTCATGCCTGAAGCACATCTCCCCACTGCCATCACTCCACACCTCCGGGATCCTTGACTGCCTCCTGGACGCTGCCCTCCCTATTCAAGACACTCGCACCGTGCTAGCTTGTAAGTACCGTGCGGTGTGCCTGACATTATAACTGATCTCTACTTTTCCCTGTGTGTGTGTGAGTAGGGGACTTTGTAGGTACTTCATTAGGATGGATCTTATTCATACGCTCTCTGAGCAGGTGAATACCCCGACTCAGATGATGCAAAAGTTGACTGTAGAGCAGAAAGCCCTTGCTCAGTCACAGCAGTAGGTTACTGATGCTGTACAAGGGGCTCTATCTTCAGGTATTCGAGGGACTGCTGTCAGTGATGTTTCGCTTTCTTCCCCCGAACAACCTGTTAAATTGCTAGACACGTTCTCAGGGGATAAAAAGAAGTTTAGAGCCTTCAGGGAAGGTGTGGTGAAATATGTATATATATATATATATATATATATATATATATATATATATATATATATATATATACAGTGGGGCAAAAAAGTATTTAGTCAGTCAGCAATAGTGCAAGTTCCACCACTTAAAAAGATGAGAGGCGTCTGTAATTTATATCATAGGTAGACCTCAACTATGGGAGACAAACTGAGAAAAAAAAATCCAGAAAATCACATTGTCTGTTTTTTTATCATTTTATTTGCATATTATGGTGGAAAATAAGTATTTGGTCAGAAACAAACAATCAAGATTTCTGGCTCTCACAGACATGTAATTTCTTCTTTAAGAGTCTCCTCTTTCCTCCACTCATTACCTGTAGTAATGGCACCTGTTTAAACTTGTTATCAGTATAAAAAGACACCTGTGCACACCCTCAAACAGTCTGACTCCAAACTCCACTATGGTGAAGACCAAAGAGCTGTCAAAGGACACCAGAAACAAAATTGTAGCCCTGCACCAGGCTGGGAAGACTGAATCTGCAATAGCCAACCAGCTTGGAGTGAAGAAATCAACAGTGGGAGCAATAATTAGAAAATGGAAGACATTCAAGACCACTGATAATCTCCCTCGATCTGGGGCTCCACGCAAAATCCCACCCCGTGGGGTCAGAATGATCACAAGAACGGTGAGCAAAAATCCCAGAACCATGCGGGGGGACCTAGTGAATGAACTGCCGAGAGCTGGGACCAATGTAACAAGGCCTACCATAAGTAACACACTACGCCACCATGGACTCAGATCCTGCAGTGCCAGACGTGTCCCACTGCTTAAGCCAGTACATGTCAGGGCCCGTCTGAAGTTTGCTAGAGAGCATTTGGATGATCCAGAGGAGTTTTGGGAGAATGTCCTATGGTCTGATGAAATCAAACTGGAACTGTTTGGTAGAAACACAACTTGTCGTGTTTGGAGGAAAAAGAATACTGAGTTGCATCCATCAAACACCATACCTACTGTAAAGCATGGTGGTGGAAACATCATGCTTTGGGGCTGTTTCTCTGCAAAGGGGCCAGGACGACTGATCCGGGTACATGAAAGAATGAATGGGGCCATGTATCGTGAGATTTTGAGTGCAAACCTCCTTCCATCAGCAAGGGCATTGAAGATGAAACATGGCTGGGTCTTTCAACATGACAATGATCCAAAGCACACCGCCAGGGCAACGAAGGAGTGGCTTTGTAAGAAGCATTTCAAGGTCCTGGAGTGGCCTAGCCAGTCTCCAGATCTCAACCCTATAGAAAACCTTTGGAGGGAGTTGAAAGTCCGTGTTGCCAAGCGAAAAGCCAAAAACATCACTGCTCTAGAGGAGATCTGCATGGAGGAATGGGCCAACATACCAACAACAGTGTGTGGCAACCTTGTGAAGACTTACAGAAAACGTTTGACCTCTGTCATTGCCAACAAAGGATATATTACAAAGTATTGAGATGAAATTTTGTTTCTGACCAAATACTTATTTTCCACCATAATATGCAAATAAAATGATAAAAAAACAGACAATGTGATTTTCTGGATTTTTTTTTCTCAGTTTGTCTCCCATAGTTGAGGTCTACCTATGATGTAAATTACAGACGCCTCTCATCTTTTTAAGTGGTGGAACTTGCACTATTGCTGACGGACTAAATACTTTTTTGCCCCACTGTATATGTACAGTGACCTATGTATAGGTATTGTGTGACTAGTAACATCTGTCCTGAAGGCTGCATGTCTCACCCAGGTGCTAATATGTATTTTCCTGAGTCAAGCAGGCAGACTTCTGTCTCCAAATCTCACCAGGGGGTCTAGCTAGGACCAAGAAGAAAGGGTTAGGGTACCGTCACACAGTGCCATTTTCATCGCTACGACGGTACGATTCGTGACGTTCTAGCGATATCGTTACGATATCGCAGTGTCTGACACGCAGCAGCGATCAGGGACCCTGCTGAGAATCGTACGTCGTAGCAGATCGTTTGGAACTTTCTTTCGTCGCTTGATCACCCGCTGACATCGCTGGATCATTGTGTGTGACACCGATCCAGCGATGTGTTCGCTTGTAACCAGGGTAAACATCGGGTAACTAAGCGCAGGACCGCGCTTAGTAACCCGATGTTTACCGTGGTTACCAGCGTAAACGTAAAAAAAACAAACAGTACATACTTACATTCCGGTGTCTGTCCTCCGGCGTCTCAGCTTCTCTGCACTGTGAGCACCTGCCGGCCGGAAAGCGAGCACAGCGGTGACGTCACCACTCTGCTTTCCGGCTATGGCGCTTACACAGTGCAGAGAAGCAGAACGCCGGGGGACAGACACCGGAATGTAAGTATGTACTGTTTGGTTTTTTTACGTTTACGCTGGTAACCACGGTAAACATCGGGTTACTAAGCGCGGCCCTGCGCTTAGTAACCCGATGTTTACCCTGGTTACCCGGGGACTTCAGCATCGCTCCAGCGCCGTGATTGCAAAGTGTGACCGCAGTCTACGACGCTGGAGCGATAATCATACGACGCTGCGACGTCACGGATCGTGCCATCGTAGCGATGAAAATGGCACTGTGTGACGGTACCCTAACACTTGACACCTCCTAGCTCTTGGAAGAGAGATGTCAATTACGGCCTGATAGTATCTCTGTGAGAAAGTTTACACAAAGGATTTCAAGAGAAAATAACGTATTCATTAGCAGCACGGCCGTGTTCCAATCAAAAACAAGCAATTATGATATTAACCTGAGGGGCTGGTCTAGAAATCTGACCTCCAGACCAAATCTATAAATTAGACCTGTATACCTAGAATCGTGTTCACATGTGAGGGCAGCCTGAGAAGCTGATGTGTTCCACCAACTCCATATTCACCCCCCCTCAGGGAGCAGTAAGCAGACTACCCAGCTACATGATTTCTGTAAGTTTTCTCCTCTTTATGTTATACTGTTTTGCATAAGTTGTATGTCTATTTATTATCATATTTTTATACCTTTTTCTTACTGTAAGCATTGAACCTTTTTGTATTAAAGTATAAACTTTAACAAGTTGAACCTTGAATATTCTAACAAATCCATAGCCTAAGGTGTGTGAGCCTTATGAGTGGTAGACAATATTATTATTAATATTTCCGGGACTCATCACCCGTGTGTTCGATGAGTGGTTGCAGCGTGTATGAGCGAGTGTGTGGCCTGGGTCGGTGTGTGATTTATGCTCCCATTATAGCATAGGACAGAGGTTGAATGCTGGACTGAGAGTAGGGAGATAGATTAACCCTTGCAGGCACAACCCCAAGTCACATGCTGAGAGTGGATACGTGATGAATTAGTGACACCACGGAGTGGGCATCCGTGACAGAAGGGTGCAAACTTTTTTCTCCCTGAGACCCCGTTCTTCAGGGGATGAGAGTCAGAGGGTGGGCATAATAATCTCTCTGTTAAGGGAAGCCTCTCAGGCTTGGGCTTTTCTCTTCGCCCTCGGTCCCTGAGAGAATGTTGGTGAATGCATTTTTTGAGGCTCTCGGGTCTTATCTATGATGAGCCTGTTCATATACGCTTGGCTGAGGATATGATTATGAGGTTACTCAGGGGAAGCATTCAGCCGTGTGGTATTGTTCCGAATTCCGATGCTGGGCTCCTGAGGTTTCATGGAATGATGCCGCCCTCAGGGGTTTATTCTGCAGAGGACTGTCTGAGCGTTTGCAGGATGCCCTGGCTCTACACCCCATCAGTTCATTGGTGGATGCTATGACTCAGGCAGTCCATATGGACCATAGACTGCGTGCTAGAGAGGTAATGCATTTCAAACACCGTTATACCCCAGAAAGTGTGACACCCTGTCTCCAGTTGAGCCCATGGAGGTTGGGGCCATCACCTATAAAGAGAAGGAAAGAAGACGTAATCGAGAGAAGCAGCTCTGTTTCTATTGCGGGGAATCGGGACACTGGAGGAAGGACTGCCCCTCCTGTCCTTCAGCAGCTAAAAGTTAAGGAAACAACTAGTTCTGGGTAGTTGTTGAGGAGCCTACCCAGATCCTCAGGTACATTTTTCCTCATGTTCAAAAGTATTGCTTCAAGTGGATCTGTTAGTGGATTGTTGTGTTTTTTCTTCTTCAGCTTTTGTTGATTGCCGTTCATCCATCAACCTGGTTGACTCCTGTCTGGTGTCGCAATGCAATATAGGGACAGTTAGGCTGGAGACTCTCGTTAAGGTGGTGGCCATTGACTCCTCCCCTCTCACCAATGAGGGGTTCCTCTATGTCTCAGAGGTCTTTTCACTAAAAGTGGGTTCAGCCCATGCTGAAATGATAAGTTGTTTCTTTTTGGAAAATCTGCCTATGGGGTTGATGTTGCGGAAGCCCTGGTTGCAACGCCACAATCCAGTCATCAATTAGGAGCCTGGGGAGATTATTTGATGGGGTCCTAACTGTGCTAGCCAATGTTATAAATCTGTTTTGTTGTCTAAACCTGTAAAATCTGTCTCAGTGTCGTCTGTCGGTCTGGAAGGTATTCGGGAGTAACTGAAGGACTTCGAAGACATGTTCTCCGAAAGCGATCCTGCGGTTTTAATGCCACATCCTTCCTTTGATTGTGCTATTTAATTGGTTCCGGGTGCTAAATTCCCCAAAGCCCATCTGTTTAATTTATCTGGCCTTGAACTTTAGCCATGAAGGAGTATATTAGGGAAAGTCTCCGCAAGGGGCACATACGTCCTTCTGTCTCTCCAGTGGCTGCAGGTTTTTTTTGTTAAAAAAAGGATGGCGGTTTACGTCCCTGCCTCGACTTTCGGGATCTTAACAAAATTACTGTGCATAACACTTACCCTCTGCCTCTTATTCCAGATTTGTGTAACCAGTTGGGGCAAATTGGTTCTCCAAGTGAGATCTTTGTGGGGCATATAATCTGATAAGGGTCCGGGAGGGGGATGAGTGGAAAACAGCATTTCTAACATCGGAGCGGCTTTTTGAAAATCTGGTTATGCCGTTTGGTCTTAGAAATGCTCCCGCCATATTTCAAAATGTCATCAATGTGGTATTTGCTAATCTTATTGGTCGCTTTGTAGTTGTCTATCTAGATGACATTTTGGTTTACTCCCCAGATAGTCTTACTCATCTTGAACATTTACGTACGGTCCTTCAAAGTCTCAGGGAAAACCAATTGTTTGCCAAGCATGAGAAATGTGCTTTCTTCTTACAAGAATTGTCTTTTTTGGGGCTAATTGTGTCCGGTGAGGGGTTTTGTATGAATCCCAAGAAGGTGCAGGCCATTGTTGACTGGGTTCAGCCCAGGAACCTTAAGGGCATCCAATGCTTCTTGGGATTCGCCAACTATTATCGAAAGTTTATTAGAGGTTTCTCTCAGGTGGTTAAGCCGCTCACTGATCTTACACGCAAGGGTGCAGATGTGAAGAATTACCGTATTTTCCGGCGTATAAGACGACTGGGCGTATAAGACGACCCCCCAACTTTTCCAGTTAAAATATAAAATCTTCTTAAAAGTCGGGGGTCTTCTTATACACCGTATGTCGTCTTATAGGGCCGGTGAATATGTGCCTTTTGGGGGGGGAGTGGTCCTGATGACGACGAGGGGGCGTCTCACAGGAAAGTGAGTATCCCCCATTACCTGATCGTAGCGCTGCAGCGTGGGGTCTCTGCTGGGAGCGGCGGCTGCTGTGCTGTGGGGCGGCGGCTCCTCTTCTGCAGTGTGGGGCCTCTGTGCTGTGGGGCGGCGGCGGCATATCTTCATGCAGTCGGGGCTCCTCCGGCATCTCGTTAAATCCCGAGATCTCGGGAGATGAGATCTGAATCTGAGCAGCGGCCATTTTCCCGGAGGCAGCTCAATAGGTGTTATGCGGTGGCCTCCGGGAAAATGGCCGCTGGGGGCGGCGCATGCTCAGACTCAGATCTCGTCCCGAGATCTCGGGCCACGAGATCTGAATCTGAGCAGCGGCCATTTTCCCGGAGGCCACCGCATTGCACCGATTGAGCTGCCGGCGGGGCTTCCGGGCTTTAACGAGATGCCGGAGGAGCCCCGGCTGCATGAAGATACGCCGCCGCCGCCGCCCCACAGCACAGAGGCCCCACACTGCAGAAGAGGAGCCGCCACCCCACAGCACAGCCGCCGCCGCTCCACAGCACAGCCGCTGCAGCTCCACAGCACAGCCGCCGCCGATCCCAGCACAGCCGCCGCCGATCCCAGCACAGAGACCCCACGCTGCAGCGCTACGATCAGGTAATGGGGGATAGTCCATGCACTTTCCTGTGAGATGCCCCCTCGTCATCATCAGGACCACTCTCCCCCCCCACCCACCATATACACCGGCGTACAAGGCGATACCCGGCGTATAAGACGACCCCCGACTTTTAAGAAGATTTTCAGGGGTTAAAAAGTCGTCTTATACGCCGGAAAATACGGTAGCCTGTTTCTGCCAAAGAATCCTTTTTGATGTTAAAAAATTGTTTTCTGTCTGCCTCAATATTGGTACAGCCAGATCCGTCCAAACCTTTTACTCTGGAGGTGGACACTTCTGAGGTGGGTGTGGGGGCAGTTTTATCTCAAGGACCTGCCACCTTGACCAATCTCAGGCCATGTGACTTCTTTTCCAAGAAGTTCTCTTCAGCCAAGAGAAATTATGATGTGGGCAATAGAGAACTTCTTGCGATCAAGCTGGCGTTTGAAGAATGGAGACACTTTTTGGAGGGGACGGCTCATCAGATCACTGTTATTACTGATCATAAAAATTTGGCCTATATTGAATCAGAAAAATCCCTCGTCAAAGCTGAAGCGAAACGCGCGTCGGGCCGTGCGGGTCTACCATCGGGGTATGTACAACTATGGCAATATATTACCACAGCGCAATTATACTTGATGCACTGATATGGCGTGCATCGTAGTGACTAGGCTATTTTGTATTTGGTACCCCCCATTTTTATATTAATTATTTACCACTCTTTTTATTTAGTTTCTTGGGGAAATTTACTATTTATGCACAGCGCTCACTTTATCTTAAGTATTTATTCGACACGTATTTTAAATGATGAAATTTGAGATGTGAATAGTTGGTGCATATTAGCCTTTTCTATATATATATATATATATATATATATAATTATTATTCGTACATAGTAAAATAACAGAGGTTTTTATTGTATTTTATTGATTAAATTTACTATCAACTTGATACATTTATTTATTGCCCATACCCTTATATGGTACCCTGCTCTTTATTGCCACCTGTGGTCTGTTCCCTTATTTTAATGTTGTGATTATTGTATAATAATAAACTATATATATTTTTCTGAAGATTCTGGTTGTGTATCATATTTGTAGGTGTTTGAATATTTGATAGATACATGACTATATTTACATTATTCTGCTTGGTAAATTAACTATATTGAATCAGCTAAGAGTTTTCTATCATGTTCCTTCCTGGCTCCAAGAATGTCAAGGCAGATGCCTTGTCTCAGAGTTTTGATTCAGTGTCGCCCCCGGAACCACCGTCTTCCATTCTTCATCCTGGGGTAGTTGTGTCTGAGGTCTCGTCCGAACTGGAACAAGAGATTTTTGAGGCCCAGTCTCTTGCTCCTACCGCTAAGGTGTGTGGTAAATTGTTTGTCCCGGAACTATTGCAGCATAGACTACTTATAGAGTTTCATAAATCTAAGCTGAGTGCCCATCAGGAGATTTCAGCCACACAGGAGACTGTGGCAAGGGTTTTTTGGTGGCCCTCGTTGGGTTTGGATGTCAAGAAATTTGTATCTGCATATGGGGTTTGTGCCCTTTCTAAGAGCTCTCACAGTCGGCCGGCTGAGGAACTGGTGTCTTTGCCAATTCCCGATAGACCATGGACTCATCTGTCCATGGACTTTATCACCAACCTCCCTCCTTCTAGGGGTAATCCCGTGGTGTGGGTGGTGGTGGACAGGGTTTCCAGGCAGACTCAGTTTTTGCTCTCATCTGAGACCTATACCTGAGAAACGTGTCAGGAAGCATGTAAGGCAAGTAATAATAATAATTATTTGTATAGCGCCAACATATGCTGAAGAATATACTGCTAGATAGTAGAATTAGTATCAAATGCACAAATAAATCAAAAAACTAATACCTAAACGATAATTTTATTTAATCAAAAATTACACACAATAGGACTTATAAAAGCATATACAACACCCAACAGCTTTCAAAAGTAGTGGGTTAATAAAAACCTGGCCCGATAATTAGGAGAAGACGGGTGGGGACATATATGTATATCGCTCTATCTGTCCCTAAATTTATCGCTGCCTGTCAGCGGAGGTTGGCACCCTCTTGAAACGCAATATGGCGCCTCCGCTCAACGGCGGCTCACCCTGAAAACCCTACGGGTCCCTAAACACTCATGGGAATCCTAAAATCATATAGATGTATGATGTAGTCCTGAATTACCCACAGTGCAGGGCCCAAGAGACAACAACAAACCAAATCAGTGCCAAGTGATATTTTCACCAAAGTGTAACACAAACCTAATATGGTCTGACCGTTCCTTTATCTAACCGTCCTGCTCTAATGGCTATTACACCCTCAAGGGTCCCTTACCTGGTGACCCTGCCTGCCAGCGGAGGTTGGCACCCTCTTGGACGCAAAATGGCGCCCCCGCTCCTCGGCGGCTCTCCCTAAAAGCCCTACTGAATCCCTTACCGTATGGGGATACTAAAGGGGTAGGTGCCTTGGGGACTATACTAGTGATCCATGCCCCCGGACAGCTCTTAACAGTCAGACCATAAAGAAAAACCCAAGATAGCAAACAAAACACCTAGGGCACCTGCTGCTACTTGCTGTAACCTACTCCAGATTATATTAGTAGTCACAGCATGTTCTTAATGCGTCCGTCTAATTACCAAAAACACATACCTAGGTACAGGGTTGTGAACCCACAAACGGTGAAAAACAAAAGTAAAGTTTAAAAAACACTGATAAACTTATCTGTGTTCATATCTCGCCTCAACGCGTTTCCCCCCCATGATGTGGTTCCTCAGGAGATATGGGAAAAGATTCTGTGTGTATGAAACACATCAGAGATGTATGCTGCGCCTGGTTGCAGGTGTAGGCAACACTTTACAATTTTAGAATGGACTTGTACAGACAATAAAGAAATTGCAGAATAACACATAACTCAGATATCAAAAGGAGTGAAGGCACTGCTTGAAGTTTAAAATCTATAAGGAAATAGGGGAAACACTAAAGGTGGATGGTATCAATTGCTTGTATTGTATGGTCCAACCATCAATGTAATAAATAGGGCATGCACATAATGCTGCAAAGGTTCACCAGCCAGTATGTATACACATAAAGACAAAGAGGGCTAAATGTTAAGTGCAAGTAGGGTGTGTGAAGAGATGCTCATGCTTTAGGCTTTAGCATTGTACTAATGCTAAAGTGTTACCTTGGTTGGCATTACTGTTAGATTAGGTCTCCTGCTGTCCATCTCTAATCAAGTTTTCTTCTATTATCCTCCACAGGTCTTCACAACTTTATTTCCTACTTTATTTCCCACGGTACGTCACAGCTCACTGAGACTCCTACTCCAGCAGCTGGGAAACCCCCAAGTGCTTGAGTTCACTGGATTTCATCTGAGGGACTCTCCGACGGCATAAATTTTCCCACGCTAACTTCCACAGTGATTGCTACATTTGATATCATTTGAGCCCTGTCTTCTTTTAAAACAAGTTTTGTTTCACATAATTTATATTTTATTACAATAACACTCTCAATTTTGCGTTATAATTTTTTCTTATTAAATAAATTATTTTACTTGTTCTAGCTTTTACACTGGATCTTTTTCACTTGTTTCTGATCACTCATCCTCCATTGTAGCACTCCAGTGTCTGTCACTCATACCAACTCTTGCAACTTGATCTAAAAAGTTTTAGTCCTTCCCAAACATCCGCAATTTCACACCGCTATATACATATATTTTTTGACCCCTTTACCACCAAGCTTGTCTGCACCTTCATGACAAAGCCAAATTTTACAATTCTGACCAGTGTCATTTTTTGAGGTAATAACTCTGATACGCTTCAACGGATCCCACTGATTCTCAGATTGTTTTTGGTGACATATTGTGCTTCATAATAGTGGTAAAATTACTTTGATATGACTTGCATTTATTTGCGAAAAATAGAAATTTGGGAAAAACTTTTGATTTATGCCCTAAAATCAGAGAGATATACCACACAAAATAGCTAATAAATAGCATTTCCCATAAGCCTACTTTATAAAAGCACAAGTTTTGAAAAATACATTTTTTTTGTTAGGAAGTTATAAGGGTTAAAAGTTGACCACCGATTTCTCATTTTTTCAACAAAATTTACAAAACCACTTTTCTTAGGGATCACATTGCATTTGAAATTATTTTGAAGGGTCTATGTGACAGAAAATACCCCAAAGAGACACATTCTATAAACAGAACCTCTCAAGTTGCTCAAAACCACATTGCAGAAGTTTATTATCTCTTCAGGTGCTTAACAGGAATTTTTGTAATGTTCAAGGGAAAAAAAATTACTTTGTCCACAAAAATTTTACTTTGACCCAAATTTTTTTATTTTCACAGGGGTAGCTGGAAAAAAATGGACCCCAAAATCTATTGTGCAATTTCTCCTGGGCATGCTGATACCCCATATGTGGGGAAACCACTGATTGGGTGCATGGCTTGGCTCAGAAAGGAAGGAGCGCCATTTGACTCTTTAAATGCATTTTCATAAGGGTAACAGTTAAAATTGCACTTTACAGTTTGTTGTGCTATTTCTCCTGAAAACGCTGATACCCAATATGTGGAGGAAAACTACTGTTTGAGTGCACAACAGGGCTTTGAAAGAAAAGGTACCGCATTTGTAGATCATTAATAAATCAATGTAATGTAACATAACATGCTGTTATATCCAAGTTTTGAATGCATTGGAAACATATTTCGTGTGTTATAGGAGTTTAAAGAAGGCAATGGGGGCTGACATCTTGCTTTCACAGTAGCTGCGCGACACTTTCAGTGTCATAATATGTCACCCCATGGTCATAGGAGACCCTATTTATTGTAATAGAACTGTCACTGCTGTGAACTGGGCACGCCTCTGTGGGCTGCACAATTCACAGTAGTTGGAGTGTTCTGCTGCCATAATCATGGATCCCTTGGATCTGCTAACATAAGCAGTACTGCTTCCAGCAGAACAGATACTAGATTGACATCTGACGGGAGTAAAATGCAGTAGAAAAGTACGGGCAGAATAGCAGAGACATCAAGGAGGAACAGTGTACCATTAGCATTATCGGAACAGGAGCTGTCAGCTGCTTGGCAGGAGCTGTGATTAATCCCTTAGTAACATAAGATAAGAAGCAGCAGGTCTGCAGTGAATGGCCAGACATTGTGGAGAGGGATGAGAGAATCATTTAATCTGGGTGAAAGAGACTGATGGGAGAGAGAGAGAGGGTATGTGCACACGTCCGGATTTCTTGCAGAAATTTCTTGAAGAAAACCGGAAATTTTCTGCAAGAAATCCGCATTTTTTTTTTGCGGTTTTTTTCCGTTTTTTCGCGGTTTTTTTTAGCATTCTGCAAGCGTAATTAGCTTGCAGAATGCTAAAGTTTTCCAAGCGATCTGTAGCATCGCTTGGAAAACTGACTGACAAGTTGGTCACACTTGTCAAACATACTGTTTGACAAGTGTGACCAACTTTTTACTATAGATGCTGCTTATGCAGCATCTATAGTAAAAGATAGAATGTTTAAAAATAATAAAAAAAATAAAAAAATGGTTATACTCACCCTCTGCAGACAGCCAATCTCCTCAGCGGCGTCCGTTCCTATAGATACCGGTGTGGTTCAGGACCTTCGATGACGTCGCGGCTTGTGATTGGTCGCGTGAGTCACATGAGCGGACACGCGACCAATCACAAGACAGCGACGTCATCACAGGTCCTGAACCACACCATCTATAGGAACGGAAGAGAGAGCATGCACGGGAGAGGCGGGAACACTTCGGGGGCCATCAGAGGGTGAGTATATCACTATTTTTTATTTTAATTCTTTTTTTTTTACCAATTATATGGTGCCCAGTCCGTGGAGGAGAGTCTCCTCTCCTCCACCCTGGGTACCAACCGCACATAATCTGCTTACTTCCCGCATGGTGGGCATAGCCCCGTGCGGTAAGTAAGCAGATCAATGCACTCCTAGGTGTGCGGAATCCCCGCAATTCCGCATTTTTAACCCCTTCACCCCCAAGGGTGGTTTGCACGTTAATGACCGGGCCAATTTTTACAATTCTGACCACTGTCCCTTTATGAGGCTATAACTCTGGAACGCTTTGACGGATCTTGGCGATTCTGACATTGTTTTCTCGTGACATATTGTACTTCATGTTAGTGGTAAAATTTATTCGATATAACTTGCGTTTATTTGTGAAAAAAATGGAAATTTGGCGAAAATTTTGAAAATTTTGCAATTTTCCAACTTTGAATTTTTATGCCCTTAAATCACAGACATATATCACGCAAAATACTTAATAAGTAACATTTCCCACATGTCTACTTTACATCAGTACAATTTTGGAACCAAAATTTTTTTTTGTGACGGAGTTATAAGGGTTAAAAGTTGACCAGCAATTTCTCATTTTTACAACACCATTTTTTTTTAGGGACCACATCTCATTTGAAGTCATTTTGAGGGGTCTATATGATAGAAAATACTCAAGTGTGACACCATTCTAAAAACTGCACCCCTCAAGGTGCTCAAAACCACATTCAAGAAGTTTATTAACCCTTAAGGTGTTTCACAGGAATTTTTGGAATGTTTAAATAAAAATGAACATTTAACTTTTTTTCACACAAAATTTATTTCAGCTCCAATTTGTTTTATTTTACCAAGGGTAACAGGAGAAAATGGACCCCCAAAGTTGTTGTACAATTTGTCCTGAGTACGCTGATACCCCATATGTGGGGGTAAACCACTGTTTGGGCGTATGGCAGAGCTCGGAAGGAAAGGAGCGCCATTTGACTTTTCAATGCAAAATTGACTGGAATTGAGATGGGACGCCATGTTGCGTTTGGAGAGCCCCTGATGTGCCTAAACACTGAAACCCCCTTTAAGTGACACCATTTTGGAAAGTAGACCCCCTAAGGAACTTATCTTGATGTGTGGTGAGCACTTTGACCCACCAAGTGCTTCACAGAAGTTTATAATGCAGAGCCGTAAAAATAAAAAATCATATTTTTTCACAAAAATGATCATTTCGCCCCCAATTTTTTATTTTCCCAAGGGTAAGAGAAGAAATTGGACCCCAAAAAATGTTGTGCAATTTGTCCTGAGTACGATGATACCCCATATGTGGGTGTAAACCATTGTTTGGGCGCATGGCAGAGCTTGGAAGGGAAGGAGCGCCATTTGACTTTTCAATGCAAAATTGACTGGAATTGAGATGGGACGCCATGTTGCGTTTGGAGAGCCCCTGATGTGCCTAAACACTGAAACCCCCTACAAGTGACACCATTTTGGAAAGTAGACCCCCTAAGGAACTTATCTTGATGTGTGGTGAGCACTTTGACCCACCAAGTGCTTCACAGAAGTTTATAATGCAGAGCCGTAAAAATAAAAAATCATATTTTTTCACAAAAATGATCTTTTCGCCCCCAATTTTTTATTTTCCCAAGGGTAAGATAAGAAATTGGACCCCAAAAAATGTTGGACAATTTGTCCTGAGTACGCTGATACCCCATATGTGGGTGTAAACCATTGTTTGGGCGCATGGCAGAGCTTGGAAGGGAAGGAGCGCCATTTGACTTTTCAATGCAAAATTGACTGGAATTGAGATGGGACGCCATGTTGCGTTTGGAGAGCCCCTGATGTGCCTAAACACTGAAACCCCCTACAAGTGACACCATTTTGGAAAGTAGACCCCCTAAGGAACTTATCTTGATGTGTGGTGAGCACTTTGACCCACCAAGTGCTTCACAGAAGTTTATAATGCAGAGCCGTAAAAATAAAAAATCATATTTTTTCACAAAAATGATCTTTTCGCCCCCAATTTTTTATTTTCCCAAGGGTAAGATAAGAAATTGGACCACAAAAAATGTTGGACAATTTGTCCTGAGTACGCTGATACCCCATATGTGGGTGTAAACCATTGTTTGGGCGCATGGCAGAGCTTGGAAGGGAAGGAGCGCCATTTGACTTTTCAATGCAAAATTGACTGGAATTGAGATGGGACGCCATGTTGCGTTTGGAGAGCCCCTGATGTGCCTAAACATTGAAACTCCCTACAAGTGACACCATTTTGGAAAGTAGACCCCCTAAGGAACTTATCTAGATGTGTGGTGAGCACTTTGACCCACCAAGTGCTTCACAGAAGTTTATAATGCAGAGCCGTAAAAATAAAAAATCATATTTTTTCACAAAAATGATCTTTTCGCCCCCAATTTTTTATTTTCCCAAGGGTAAGAGAAGAAATTGGACCCCAAAAAAATGTTGGCCAATTTGTCCTGAGTACGCTGATACCCCATATGTGGGTGTAAACCATTGTTTGGGCGCATGGCAGAGCTTGGAAGGGAAGGAGCGCCATTTGACTTTTCAATGCAAAATTGACTGGAATTGAGATGGGACGCCATGTTGCGTTTGGAGAGCCCCTGATGTGCCTAAACATTGAAACTCCCTACAAGTGACACCATTTTGGAAAGTAGACCCCCTAAGGAACTTATCTAGATGTGTGGTGAGCACTTTGACCCACCAAGTGCTTCACAGAAGTTTATAATGCAGAGCCGTAAAAATAAAAAATCATATTTTTCACAAAAATGATATTTTTGCCCCCAATTTTTTATTTTCCCAAGGGTAAGAGAAGAAATTGGACCCCAAACAATGTTGGCCAATTTGTCCTGAGTACGCTGATACCCCATATGTGGGTGTAAACCATTGTTTGGGCGCATGGCAGAGCTTGGAAGGGAAGGAGCGCCATTTGACTTTTCAATGCAAAATTGACTGGAATTGAGATGGGACGCCATGTTGCGTTTGGAGAGCCCCTGATGTGCCTAAACATTGAAACTCCCTACAAGTGACACCATTTTGGAAAGTAGACCCCCTAAGGATCTTATCTAGATGTGTTTTGAGAGCTTTGAACCCCCAAGTGTTTCACTACCGATTATAACGCAGAGCCGTGAAAATAATTTTTATTTTTTTTCTCAAAAATGATTTTTTAGCACCCAGCTTTGTATTTTTACAAGGGTAACAGAATAAATTGGACCCCAAAATTTGTTTTCCAATTTGTCCTGAGTACGCTGATACCCCATATGTGGGGGGGAACCACTGTTTGGGCGCATGACAGAGCTCGGAAGGGAAGGAGCGCCATTTGGAATGCAGACTTAAATGGATTGGTCAGCAGCCGTCACGTTGCATTTGCAGAGCCCCTGATGTACCCAAACAGTACAAACCCCCCACAAGTGACCCCATATTGGAAACTAGACCTCCCAAGGAACTTATCTAGATGTGTTTTGAGAACTTTGAACCCCCAAGTGTTTCACTAAAGTTTATAGCGCAAAGCCGTGAAAATAAAAATTCTTTTTTTTTTCCACAAAAATGATTTTTTTAGCCCCCAGTTTTGTATTTTCACAAGGGTAACAGGATAAATTAGACCCCAAAAGTTGTTGTCCAATTTGTCCTGAGTACGCTGATACCCCATATGTGGGGGGGAACCACTGTTTGGGCGCATGACAGAGCTCGGAAGGGAAGGAGCGCCATTTGGAATGCAGCCTTAAATGGATTGGTCTGCAGGCGTCACGTTGCATTTGCAGAGCCCCTGATGTACCCAAACAGTACAAACCCCCCACAAGTGACCCCATATTGGAAACTAGACCTCCCAAGGAACTTATCTAGATGTGTTGTGAGAACTTTGAACCCCCAAGTGTTTCACTACAGTTTATAACGCAGAGCCGTGAAAATAAAACATCTTTTTTTTCCCACAAAAATGATTTTTAGCCCCCCAAATTTTTATTTTCCTAAGGATAACAAGAGAACTTGGACCCCAGAAGTTGTTGTACAATTTGTCCCGAGTACGCTGATAACACATATGTTGGGGTAAACCCCTTTTTGGGCGCACGGGAGAGCTCGGAAGGGAAGGAGCACTGTTTTACTTTTTCAACGCAGAATTGGCTGGAATTGAGATTGGACGCCATGTCGCGCTTGGAGAGCCCCTGATGTGCCTGGACAGTGGAAACTCCCCAATTCTACCTGAAACCCTAACCCAAACACACCCCTAACCCACCCATAATTCTAATCCCAACCCTAATCCAAACGTAAATGTAATCCAAACCCTAACCCTAACTTTACCTCCAACCCTAGCCCTAACCCTAACCCTAACCCTAACCCTAAACGTGACTGAAATACGTGGCACTGAAATACGTGGCACTGAAATACGTGGCACTGAAATACGTGGCACTGAAATACGTGGCACTGAAATACGTGGCACTGAAATACGTGATACGTGGCACTGAAACACGTGGCACTGAAACACGTGGCACTGAAATACGTGATACGTGGCACTGAAATACGTGGCACTGAAATACGTGGCACTGAAATACGTGGCACTGAAATACGTGGCACTGAAATACGTGGCACTGAAATACGTGGCACTGAAATACGTGGCACTGACATATGTGATACGTGGCACTGAAATACGTGGCACTGAAATAAGTGGCACTGAAATACGTGGCACTGAAATATGTGATACGTGGCACTGAAATACGTGGCACTGAAATACGTGGCACTGAAATACGTGGCACTTAAATACGTGGCACTGAAACACGTGGCACTGAAACACGTGGCACTGAAATACGTGGCACTGAAATACGTGGCACTGAAATACGTGGTACTAAAATATGTGGCACTGAAATACGTGATACGTGGCACTGAAATACGTGGCACTGAAACACGTGGCACTGAAATACGTGATACGTGGCACTGAAATACGTGGCACTGAAATACGTGGCACTGAAATATGTGATACGTGGCACTGAAATACGTGGCACTGAAATACGTGGCACTGAAATACGTGGCACTGAAATACGTGGCACTTAAATACGTGGCACTGAAATATGTGATACGTGGCACTTAAATACGTGGCACTGAAACACGTGGCACTGAAACACGTGGCACTGAAATACGTGGCACTGAAATACGTGGCACTGAAATACGTGGCACTGAAATACGTGGTACTAAAATATGTGGCACTGAAATACGTGATACGTGGCAGTGAAATACGTGGCACTGAAACACGTGGCACTGAAATACGTGATACGTGGCACTGAAATACGTGGCACTGAAATACGTGGCACTGAAATACGTGGCACTATGACTGTCAGAAAATGTTCATTAAACGGTTAGGGGTGAGGTTAGGGGTAGAGTTAGGGTTAGGGTTTGGATCCCTTTATCACCTTGATGGTGGTGGGTGGCTTTTCAGTGTGTTTTCTGTTTTTTTTCGATAAAAATGCATGCGTTTTTAACGCAAACGCATGTGCTTAAAAACGCAAGAAAATACTGCAGGTTGTATTTCTGAAAATGAACGCATGCAGAAAAAAACCGCATGCGTTTGAAAACGCGACCAAACGCGTACAAAAAAAACGCATGCGTTTTCAATGTTAAATATAGGGAAAAAACGCATGCGTTTTTTTGTGCAAAAAACGCTGCAGACAAAAACGCAAGTGTGAAACCAGCGACGCTTTTTATAGCAAAAAAATTTTTGCGTCTCCACATTTTGAGACCTATAATTTTTCCACATTTTGCTCCACAGAGTCATATGAGGTCTTGTTTTTTGCGGGACGAGTTGACGTTTTTATTGGTAACATTTTCGGACACGTGACCATTTTTGATTGCTTTTTATTCCGATTTTTGTGAGGCAGAATTACCAAAAACCTGCTATTCATGAATTTCTTTTGGGAGAGGCGTTTATACCGTTCCGCGTTTGGTAAAATTGATAAAGCAGTTTTATTCGTCGGGTCAGTACGATTACAGCGATATCTCATTTATATCATTTTTTTATGTTTTGGCGCTTTTATACGATAAAAACTAAAATATAGAAAAAATAATTATTTTGGTATCGCTTTATTCTCAGGACTATAACTTTTTTATTTTTTTGCTGATCATGCTGTATGGTGGCTTGTTTTTTGCGGGACAAGATGACGTTTTCAGCGGTACCATGGATATTTATATCAGTCTTTTTGATCGTGTGTTATTCCACTTTTTGTTCGGCGGTATGGTAATAAAGCGTTGTTTTTTGCCTCGTTTTTTTTTTTTTTTTCTTACGGTGTTTACTGAAGGGGTTAACTAGTGGGGCAGTTTTATAGGTTGGGTCGTTACGGACGCGGCGATACTAAATATGTGTACTTTTATTGTTTTGTTTTTTTTATTTAGATAAAGAAATGTATTTATGGGAATAATATATATTTTTTTATTATTATTTATTTAGGAATTTTTTTTTTTTTTTTTTTTTAGACATGTGGAAAATTTTTTTTTTTACTTTTTTACTTTGTCCCAGGGGGGGACATCACAGATCATTGATCTGGCAGTGTGCACAGCACTCTGCCAGATCGACGATCTGCTGTGCAGGGCTGCAGGCTTACGAAGTGTCTGCTCTGAGCAGACACTCGGTAAGCCACCTCCCTCCCTGCAGGACCCGGATGCCGCGGCCATCTTGGATCCGGGACCTGCGGCGAGGAGGGAGGTAGGAGACCCTCAGAGCAACGCGATCACATCGCGTTGCTCCGGGGGTCTCAGGGAAGCCCGCAGGGAGCCCCCTCCCTGCGCGATGCTTCCCTATACCGCCGGTACACCGCGATCATGTTTGATCGCGGTGTGCCGGGGGTTAATGTGCCGGGGGCGGTCCGTGACCGCTCCTGGCACACAGTGCCGGATGTCAGCTGCGATATGCAGCTGACACCCGGCCGCGATCGGCCGCGCTCCCCCCGTGAGCGCCGCTGATCGATGATGACGTACTATCCCGTCGGCGGTCATACGGGCCCACCCCACCTCGACGGGATAGTACGTCTGATGTCAGGAAGGGGTTAATGAACATGTTGCTTTTTTTTCCGCGATGCGATTTTTTCGCGGAAAAAAATGCAACATTTGCACAAAAAATGCGGAATACCCTGTAAATAATAGGAGGCATATGTAAGCTTTTTTTCGCATTTTTATAGCGAAAAAACGCGAAAAAAACGCGAAAAATCCTGAACGTGTGCACATGGCCAGACAGTAACTGCTGGTGATAACAGATCACAGGGCAGTCACCCACAAAATGGCACTACCCTGTGATTCTGCTGTTCATTCTGCCCCAGGGATACTAGACCTCCCAAAAGGGGAGGGAAATGGTGATGTCAGCAGTTACTGCCCCAATTTTCCAGCTAACAGTAAAGCTGGTAAGCCTTACTATAGCTGCTTGAGGTCTAAAATAGAAAATGATCCCCCTAGTGGTAAATATATATATATATTTGTAAGAAAATGTATTATATTTTTCTTGTAGAAGTGTTTGTAAACAGTGCAAACATTGCATTAATACATTTTAATTACTATTTTAAGCTTAATTTCACAGAAAAACAAACTACAAGAAAACTGGTGGCACCTTCTGAATGAGCACCATTTCACTTTTTGAAAGCAAAATTGCTGAAATAATTAGCAGGCGCCATGTTGCGTTTGGAGAGCCCCTGATGTGCCTAAACAGTGGAAACTTTTATTTTCACAAGTGTAACAGGAGAAATTGCACCATACAAATTGTTATGCAAGTTCTCCTGAGTACGCCGATACCCCATATAGTGACAGAAATAATTATTTGATCCCTTGCTGATTTTGTAAGTTTGCCTACTGACAAAGACATGAACAATGTCATTACTCTGACAGGATGGTTCCGCCTCCATCCTGGTCAGGTCAGGGTTAATTCTAGAGCACTCTCTTTGGTTCTGTGGCAGCTATTTAATGTTGGTAGTTCCTGGGTTTGGTGTCGGTGATACTTCCGTATACTCGGTTTGTGGTTGCTGACCCAGGTTACTCGTCCGTAATCGTTGTGCCTCTGTGCATGTGAGCTTTTGCTGTGTATGATACTTGACTATTGCACTTAAACACACGGGCTGATGACCGGATCATGCAGCTTTATATGAAAGCCTCTATTATAATTGCCAGACCTGAAATAACAAGCACTTTTCACCTATTGTGTCCCCCCCATTGCCTTGTAGATTGTAAGCTCGCGAACAGGGACCTCACCCCTAATGTCACTGTTTAAATTGTCTTAACTTGTATTGAACTTGTCTGTACATGTCCCCGCTTAATTGTAATGTGCTGCGGAATATGTTGGCGCTATATAAATAAAAATTATTATTATTATTATTATTATTATTATTATTATTATTATGACCCGGTTTGTCCCCTGACTTTTGCCTGTGTATCTTGCTTTGTACTGCACTGTCCTTCCTGGTTATCTGATCCCTTGGCTCGTCTCGGTTTACTCTCTGTCTTATCCCTAGGTACCTCGCTCTCATCTGGTTTTTGATCCTCGGATCTCCTTTGGCAATGTTTACATTTTTGTGCTGTGTACTCCGCGCTCCCAGCTGCCTTCCCTGGCAACATGCATGGTGACTCCGCCCCTGTCATTACGTGACTGCTTGTTCCAGGTCCTCTGCTCGCTGCTTAGTCTCAGGTCCTTGTGCACTGCGTGCCTTGTTCCCCCCACTCCCTGCATTCATTCCCGTGCCCTCTGATAACGCCCCATAGGCTGCGCCAGTGACACCATCGGTGTCATTACAAACAGCCTATAATTTTAAGGGTAGGTTAATTTTTAACATTGAGAGATCCATGACCTTAATATGTTTCGTTTTGAGCCACACCTGCAGGATTTTAAACCTTTATGGCGTAATGTGTTACCAATGGTTTTCTTAGTGACTGTGGTCCAGCTGCTCTGAGATCATTAACGTGTTCCCCCTGTGATGTGCCTAAACAGTGGAAACTTTTATTTTCACAAGTGTAACAGGAGAAATTATACCATACAAATTGTTGTGCAATTTCTCCTGAGTATGCCGATACCCCATATAGTGACAGAAATAATAATTTGATCCCTTGCTGATTTTGTAAGTTTGCCCACTGACAAAGACATGAACAGTCTATAATTTTAAGGGTAGGTTAATTTTTAACATTGAGAGATAGAATATCAAAAATAAAATCCAGAAAATCACACTGTCTAAATTATATAAATTTATTTGCCCTTTGCAGTGAGAAATAAGCATTTGATCCCTCTGGCAAGCAAGACTTAATACTTGGTGGCAAAACCCTTGTTGGCAAGCACAGCAGTCAGACGTTTTTTGTAGTTGATGATGAGGTTTGCACACATGTCAGGAGGAATTTTAGTCCACTCCTCTTTGCAGATCATCTCTAAATCATTAAGATTTTGAGGCTGTCCCTTGGCAACTCGGAGCTTCATCTCCCTCCAAAGATCGTACCAAAAGTTTCCTAAAATTCCTGCTGAATATGGAAATACCTCATATCTGGCTGTACACTACTGCTTAGCCATACCATGAGACTCGGGAGGAATGGAGCGCTATTTGCCTCCTGAGTGCAGATTTTCCTAGAATAGTTTGCAGATTCCATATCCAGAGCCCATAAGTGTCAGAAGAGCAGAATTCACCCTCAAATGACCTCAAATGGTCATTTTGGAAATTATACCCCTTTGGGAATTTATCTACAGGTGTAGTGACTATTTTGACTTCATGGGTGTTTTTTCCAGAAACAAGAAGCTCTGGATGTTACTGAGTAGTAACCAGTACGTTGTAGTAACCAGTACATTGTACCCAGCTTGTCCTTCTGGAGACATGCATCCTTAAATTAGGCGGGCTCTTATCACTACAGAAATGCTAAATGTGGTTTAGGCACACTGGGGCTCAGAAGGGAGGGAGTCATTTGGATTTGGGAGTGCAGAATTCGCTGGATTTCTTTGATTTGTGAGGAGCCATAGTGCTGCATGTTTCCCGGATTATGGGACTGGGTCTTGAATGGGACTTCGGCATTCATGAAGGTAGGCCGGGCCCCAATTTATATATTTATCTAGTGTTTTATATTGACTATATTACGGTCCTTATAAATGGACCCTTTTTGGTCGAGGGGATGGTTATATTTATATTTACATGTTCACATCCACCGTTTTTAAGTGTGTGCTAGTTTACTGGTTTTTCCTATAAATTCCTGGATGGATCTCCTTCACACATATTATATGACTGCCTGGGAAGGAGATGGGATTGCTGGTTATTCTGTACACATATGTTATGCTATTGTCTATTCATACTTATAATATTATCTATAATATAACGCTGGGAGCGTCACTCTGTCCGAAGCCTCTATAGACTTGTAATGACCAGAGGTCCGAATAAGATCCAGTGAGTCACAAACCAAGACTAAGGCAGAAATCTCCAACGGTATTTACTCAAAGGCAAAATAATAAAGGTAATATGGAGAATATTAAAGTAGATGCACCCCAAAGATACAACAGCTCAGCAGCAGCTGAAATCACTGTGCCAGTCCAAGGTCTCCTGAGAACTGTATGCTACAACAGACTAGTAAGAAATTTACCTAGCAGGGCAACTAAACAGGAACAAGTGTAAATTGATTGTAGTGTTATAAAGGGAGCCCCTGGAATGGCACACTGAGTATAACTTACACAACTCTAATATAAGATACACCTCTAAGTAACAATTAACCACTCTGAACAGGGATACCCGGGTATCTATAGCTATGGTACCGTATCCTGAGATGGATTTTCTCTCAGGCAGGAATCCGCACAGGCTGCAGCCCAGTCCAAATCTTCAGCGCCAATAAGTTACAACAAGCTCCTCTGTATTGTCGGCCGGTGCCGAGCCCAAACGCCGGGGACTTAGTTAGTGGTCTCACGATGTTGTTTCTTCTTCTGTAGCTCCTAGGGATGCTTCCACGACAGCCCGTCCGTCTCTGTATCCGCAGTCTGTCCAGGCTTGTTCCTCCACACGATGCACAGGGGATCCACAGACTTCCAAATACGTACTGGGTTTTTAGTCAAATCTCAGTCTTTTTAGATAATGGGTTAGCTCTTCTTCAGAATACGCTAGCAACGAAAGTCTCTCACAGGTTAACAAAAGATTAGCTCTTCTCCAGGGGAACGTTAGCAAGACAAAGTCTCTCAACAGTTTCTTTTCTCCACACACTCGCAGTAAAGTCCACACACTGTCTCTTTTCAATATCACCGCAGCTTCTGTCTTTTCTTCCCGCACTTCTTCTCTCTCACTTCCTTGTTTCACTTTTACACAGAAGTCACCAGACCCCACCCACCAGCACAGATTGTCTCCGGGATCCTGGCAGTGTCTGAATCTGTCCCTTGCTGCAGCAGGCAAAACCCACAGGGTCCTAGTGCTCTCTCAGTGGGACCACAGTTCACCCTCTTACATGCCACCCCACTAGAGGTTGGCGTCCTCGACACACCTTCCCACTCAAATTCATCCTGAGCATATCGCTGAGGCGGTATTCCTGCCGTAGATCGTGTAGTTCTCCTGAGTCCTACATCAACAGGTGCAACCCTAGAGGGAGCTAAAGTCTCTTCCGTGATCGTGTTAGTGGGCGCAAGTGGAGTTGCCTCCTTCCGCGGCTCGATGTCCCGCGATACAGCGTCAGGACCAAGCAGTTGACCTGATGCGCTCTCCTCAACAGCATCCGCCACATTCTCAACATTCTCATCACACGAGGCAAGATTGGTCACAGGGGGCAAATAAGCAGGCGCAGGAGTAAGCACACCATCAAACTCAAGATCATTCAGAGTTCCCGCCCCTTGGGACATGGCCTCTAGCTCTGGGGAAATAGGCGCCGAATCTTCAAACCAGCACCGTTGTAGCATGTTACGGTGCAAATTACGGGTTGGCCCCCCTGTCCCCACCGGTTCAACTTTGTACACTGGAATCTCAGGATTCACCTGTTTTTTTATCAGATACGGTATCGCCTCCCATCGGTCACTCAGCTTTCCTAACCGTCGCTTTGTCCTCACCAACACTCTGTCTCCCGGAGAGAACAATTCTGTTTGCACGGGTCGCGTGTCCCTATGGACCACCTGGCGAAGACGGTCGCCCACCACCTGATGCACCACCCTTAACCGTTGCCGATGTTCTCGTACCCACTCGGATGCAGTCCGAGGGGGGACGGAGGAGGGATCTGGCATGTTTAAATCCTCAATGTCTCGGCCAGGTCTACCAAACATCAACATGTGTGGCGAGTAACTAGTAGTACTGTGCACCCTGTTATTGTAAGCCCACATCAATTCGGGGAGATACTCAGGCCAGCATGTCTGTTGCTGACTCTCTAAGGACCTCAACATTTGCAACAAGGTCCGATTAAAACGCTCACATGCCCCGTTACCCTGAGGGTGGTAAGGCGTTGTTCTCGACTGCTCGATACCATAGAGCTGGTGCAACTCTTTCATCAGCGTCCCCTGAAAGCAGGCCCCTTGATCAGAATGTATTCTCTGCGGACACCCAAACACTTGGAAGAAATGTCGGCACACGGCCTCAGCCGCTGACTTGGCCGTCTGATCTCTTGTCGGCACCGCTACAGCATACTTGGTAAAGTGATCTGTCATCACCAGGCAATAGGAGTACCCTGACATAGAGTACCCTATCAACACGTAATCAATCATGAGTAGCTCCAGTGGAGCTGAAGTCTTGATAGACTGTGTGGGAGCCCGCTGCTCAGGGCTTTTGTTGAGCCCACAAATTCGGCACTGCCGACACGCGTCGGCCACCATCCCTCCCAACTCAGGGCAGTAGAGAACTCGCTGAAACCACTGAAGTGTCTTTTCACTTCCAAAGTGGGCCCCCTTCTCATGCGCCTCACGAGCGACCACTGGACCCATCCCCACAGGAATTATCAGTTGGTACCGATGCTGCAGCTCCGATGGCAGGTACACCTTACGATACAAAAGACCTTGTTCCACACACAATTTATCCCATTGTCGAAGGAGTTTCATTCCTTCCATGGACAACTGAGCCTTGTCCTCTGCACTGGGCCAGGCCTTGTTTTGTACCCAACGGCGCACAAGTGCAACGTCCGGACACTCATCCTGGACTCTTGTCCAATCTGAGGATGTTTTACCCAGGACACAGGGCATCCCGGTGGCCACCCCACTTGAGTGTACCACACTTTGGAAGATAGGTATCTGCCCCAAAGCTGGAGTTTCAGTGTCCTCAAGTTGTTCGTCAACATCTTCCCCTGATGACCCAAGGGGCACTCTTGACAATGCATCTGCATTGCCGTTTTCATGACCAGAGCAAAATTTAATGCGGTAATTGAACTTGGCTAATCTGGCGACCCACCGCTGCTCTAACGCTCCCAGTTTTGCATTCTCTAAGTGAGCTAGCGGGTTGTTATCTGTCATGACTAGCACCTCAGCTCCTGTTAGATACTCGGCGAAGCGTTCTGTCATTGCCCACACTAGGGCCAGCAATTCCAGCCAGAATGAGCTGTAGTTAGCCGGATTTTGCTCGGAGTCTCTTAAAGATCTGCTGCCATAAGAAATCACTCGCTCTCGGCCGTCCTGCACCTGTGCTAGTACTGCCCCCAACCCATGGAGACTACCATCGGTATACAACAAAAAAGGGGTGTCAAACCGGGCGTAGGCCAGCAATGGGGCACTCATTAGGGCGGTTTTCACTTCATCAAATGCCTTTTTCTGTAGGGGCCCCCATGGGATGGGGCGATTTCGAGGACCCAGCGCTGTCCCTCTCAAAAGTTCATTCAAGGGACTCACCACTTGTGAGAATTTAGGCACAAACCGCCGATAGTATCCTGCTAGGCCCAGGAAGGCCCGCACTTCTCGCAGGTTACAAGGAGGTGGCCACTCTTGTACCGCCCTGATCTTACTGTCTAAAGGTAGTACCCCGTCCGGGGTCACCAGATGCCCCAAATATTCAATCTGGTTACGTAACAGTTGACATTTTTTTGGCTTTATTTTCAGGCCGTAGCTCTTGAGCCACCGGAGAACTTGACGCAGCTTCTCCAGATGATCTTCAAATGAGGTTCCGAACACCACAATGTCGTCTAGATATATCAGGACTGATTCAAAATTTAGATCGCCCAAACAATGTTTCATCAGGCGTTGGAAGGTTCCCGGGGCGGTGGCGAGGCCAAAGGGCATCCGGTTGAACTCAAAGAGCCCCATTGGCAAGACAAACGCCGTCTTGGCCCGATCTTTTTCAGCCATTGGGACCTGCCAGTACCCGCTTGCCAAATCCAACGTTGAGAAATACTTGGCCCGACCCAGGGCCGACAGGGATTCTTCAATACGGGGTAAAGGATATGCGTCCCGTACGGTGTGGGCGTTCAATTTTCGATAGTCCACACAAAATCGGAGTGTCCCATCCTTCTTGCGGACCAAAACTACAGGAGCCGCCCAGGGACTCCGGCTCTCTCGGATCACTTGGTTCTCCAGCATGCTGGCCACCATGCTCTTCACCTCTTGATAAAGTGCTGGAGGAATTTGCCGATATCTTTCTCTAATGGGTGGAGTATCCCCCGTTGGAATCTCATGTTCAATCATCTGGGTACACCCGAAGTCCTCTCCATGTCGGGAAAAGGTCTCTTGATGTTCCCACAAAACTCTCTCCAACTGCTCCAACTGCACGGGGGTCAGCTTCTCCCGATCCACTCCCATCTGCTCCATGATCACATGACCATTCCATTCCTCCGTAGGAGGCTCTGTCCGGCCTACCTCCACTGCAAAGGTCCAGGATGACTGTTGGTCTGGTCGCAGTTCGAATCCTGCATTTTCCGGCACCTTTTCTGCCGGCACGAACAGTTCAGCCAGTATGGTTCCAGCAGGAATTGCAACAGCTTCATCTAAAACATTGATGCATCGGACCGGCACTCGTCCATTCTTCACAATCGCCAGAGACCGGGCCACATGTACCTTGGCAAATGAGGAACCTTCTCGGGCGAGCTCAAGTAGCACTTCAAGCCCATTCAATCTCTGTGCAGCTCCCACCGGCAGCATTAAGAGCTCCTCTTGTCTTGGTCCCAGCAGGATCGGGGCCCTCGATGGCACTCGGACCCGGCCCACCCGGCCGCCTGGGACCGCACTTTTCAGCAAGTCGCAACTCAGCACTAGACGGTGTAGAATTCTCTGTGTGGGTCAGTGTCTTGTCGCACAGGCCCAGTATCGGGGTCCTTCACTGGCATACATCTATCTGGTGATTCAAGTCTCGCAGCACGTTCATTCCGAGCGTCACTTCCATCCCTCTTCTAGGGGGGTGATCCACCAGGACTACCCCTTTCTGTCCCAGCTCTTGACCAAACATTTTTAGTTGCATCCACACGATTCCCTTGACTGACAGTTGACCATTATTTGCGGCGGTCAGTCGTATCACTCGGCCATCCTCTGGAATCACTAGTCGACTGAAGATGTGTCCCTGGCGCCCACACTTCCAGCAGGTGATTGCTCCTCTAGTGGACGAGGGCTTGACTCATTCTGATAGGACGACCTGGCCGTCTGTGGGGTCACCGTTCCAGGGGGTGGGGCAGGAGGCCCCCGTGAGGGGGTAGAGGCGGGATCAACTGTCAGTTGAGACAATTTCAGCTTCAACTCCTTCACCTCAGCACGCAAAGCTTGTACCACGCTCACCAGCCCCTCTCCCCCTGACCCTGATGACCCACCTTCTTCCAGCTGGGCACTGTTCACTGACCCCTCGGGCACATGGGTAGATTTCTCTTCCCTTTCCACTGCAGCTCGGTAAATCTGCCAGAAGGATAATTCTGGTGCAGCCCGGGCCATTTCCAACAGTTTGTCCCGGAGAAGTCTATTAGCTAAACCGGTGATGAATTGATCCTGGAGCAAGCGGTCTACCTCCCGGAACGCTCCCATGGCCCCCTGGTCTAGTCGCTGCATCTCATTCAGCGTCTCTTGCAAGATATTAGAGTACTGCATCAGGGACTCACACTCTCTCTGGGGACGATTAAAGAATAGGGACCGAAGCTGGGCCACACGCGCTCGGCCCCCCAAACTCCCCTCTAACAGTTCCAAAATCTTTTCTAACGTATCCCTCTCTGATTCTGGGCGCACCATCACCATACGTCTAATATCGCCCTCCAGTGCATTTAATGCCAGCTCAGCGCGTAACGCGGGGGTCAAATTACACATGCGCAGAATACTCCGGATTCTCTCAGCCCAATCTTGCAACGCCATATTGCGCCCGTGGTATTTCGGCATGTGCTGAAGCAAAGCTCCTACAGGCACATACCCCCCCGAAATCGCCGCGGCTGCCAGGGGAACCCCAACCCCCGAGGATGCGGATACAGCGGGGTCATTTCTACCCTCGCCCTCGTCCATGACAAACACTGGATCCTGCCGACTACGCCAAAAATGTAATGACCAGAGGTCCGAATAAGATCTAGTGAGTCACAAACCAAGACTAAGGGTACCTTCACACGAAGCGACGCTGCAGCGATAGCGACAACGATGTCGATCGCTGCAGCGTCGCTGTTTGGTCGCTGGAGAGCTGTCACACAGACCGCTCTCCAGCGATCAACTATGCCGAGGTCCCCTGGTAACCAGGGTAAACATCGGGTAACTAAGCGCAGGGCCGCGCTTAGTAACCCGATGTTTACCCTGGTTACCAGCGTAAAATCTAAAAAAAACAAACAGCACATACTTACATTCACGTCCCCCTGCGTCCACTTCCTGACTGACTGAGCGCCGTACAGTGAGAGCAGAGCGGTGACGTCACCGCTGTGCTGCTTTCACTTTCACTTTGCGGCGCTGAGTCAGAGGAGGAAGCAGACTGCAGGGGACGCAATGTGAGTATGTGCTGTTTGTTTTTTTTACATTTTACGCTAGTAACCAGGGTAAACATCCTGCGGCCCTGCGCTTAGTAACCCGATGTTTACCCTGGTTACCAGTGTAAAATATCGCTGGTATCGTTGCTTTTGCTTTCAAACACAACGATACACAGCGATCGGACGACCAAATAAAGTTCTGGACTTTATTCAGCGACCAGCGACATCACAGCAGGATCCTGATCGCTGCTGCGTGTCAAACGAAACGATATCGCTAGCGAGGACGCTGCAACGTCACGGATTGCTAGCGATATCGTTATAATGTCGTTTCGTGTGAAGGTACCTTAAGGCAGAAATCTCCAACGGTATTTACTCAAAGGCAAAATAATAAAGGTAATATGGAGAATATTAAAGTAGATGCACCCCAAAGATACAACAGCTCAGCAGCAGCTGAAATCACTGTGCCAGTCCAAGGTCTCCTGAGAACTGTATGCTACAACAGACTAGTAAGAAATTTACCTAACAGGGCAACTAAACAGGAACAAGTGTAAATTGATTGTAGTGTTATAAAGGGAGCCCCTGGAATGGCACACTGAGTATAACTTACACAACTCTAATATAAGATACACCTCTAAGTAACAATTAACCACTCTGAACAGGGATACCCGGGTATCTATAGCTATGGTACCGTATCCTGAGATGGATTTTCTCTCAGGCAGGAATCCGCACAGGCTGCAGCCCAGTCCAAATCTTCAGCGCCAATAAGTTACAACAAGCTCCTCTGTATTGTCGGCCGGTGCCGAGCCCAAACGCCGGGGACTTAGTTAGTGGTCTCACGATGTTGTTTCTTCTTCTGTAGCTCCTAGGGATGCTTCCACGACAGCCCGTCCGTCTCTGTATCCGCAGTCTGTCCAGGCTTGTTCCTCCACACGATGCACAGGGGATCCACAGACTTCCAAATACGTACTGGGTTTTTAGTCAAATCTCAGTCTTTTTAGATAATGGGTTAGCTCTTCTTCAGAATACGCTAGCAACGAAAGTCTCTCACAGGTTAACAAAAGATTAGCTCTTCTCCAGGGGAACGTTAGCAAGACAAAGTCTCTCAACAGTTTCTTTTCTCCACACACTCGCAGTAAAGTCCACACACTGTCTCTTTTCAATATCACCGCAGCTTCTGTCTTTTCTTCCCGCACTTCTTCTCTCTCACTTCCTTGTTTCACTTTTACACAGAAGACACCAGACCCCACCCACCAGCACAGATTGTCTCAGGGATCCTGGCAGTGTCTGAATCTGTCCCTTGCTGCAGCAGGCAAAACCCACAGGGTCCTAGTGCTCTCTCAGTGGGACCACAGTTCACCCTCTTACAGACTGCGCAAGCGCACACGCCAGCGCAGTCTAGACCCCACAGAGCGACGCTCCCAGGAGATCGCGGTATGCGTAAACACTGAACGCACACTGCGATCTCCAACGGAGAAGCAGGGACCGCCAGGAGGGTAAGTATGATATATTTACCTGTCCCGTTCCTCCGTTGCGCGCTGCTCCTCCGTCCTCCGGTCCACATCCTCTGCCTGACTGTGACGTTCACAGTTCAGAGGGCGCGATGACGCGCTTAATGCGCGCCGCCCTCTGACTGAACAGTCACAGGCAGAGGACCCGGAAGACAGACCGGCGTGCAGCGCTGGATCAGGCCCAGGTAACTATAGCAAGTGCCGGGGGCCTGAGCTAGCGGCGACTCCGGCACCTGACCCCCACAGCGCGCCGGTGTCCCCGCCTGCTCAGGCCCCCAGCACCGCCGCGCACAGCCACCGCACCCAGCACAGCCTGAGCAACCGCACCCAGCACAGCCTGAGCCACCGCACCCAGCACAGCCTGAGCCACCGCACCCAGCACAGCCTGAGCCACCGCACCCAGCACAGCCTGAGCCACCGCACCCAGCACAGCCTGAGCCACCGCACCCAGCACAGCCGCCCACAGCCGCCGCACCCAGCACAGCCTGAGCCACCGCACCAAGCACAGCCGCCCGCACCCAGCACAGCCTGAGCCACTGCACCCAGCACAGCCACGCACAGCCGCCACACCCAGCACAGCCGCCGCACCCAGCACAGCCACGCACAGCCGCCGCACCCAGCACAGCCACTGCACCTAGCACAGCCACGCACGCCTAGCACAGCCACGCACAGCCGCCACACCCAGCACAGCCGCCGCACCCAGCACAGCCACGCACAGCCGCCGCACCCAGCACAGCCACCGCATCTAGCACAGCCACGCACACCTAGCACAGCCACGCACACCTAGCACAGCCACGCACAGCCGCCCGCACCCAGCACAGCCACGCACAGCCGCCCGCACTCAGCACAGCCACGCACAGCTGCCCACACTCAGCACCGCCACGCACAGCCGCCCGCACTCAGCACCGCCACGCACAGCCGCCCATGCACAGCACAGCCACATACAGCCGCCCGCACTCAGCACAGCCGCCCGCACTGATGGGGGCGCAGGATGGAGCAGCACATGACAGGATGGGGGTGCAGGATGGAGCAGCACATGACAGGGTGGAGCAGCACATAACAGGATGGGGGCGCAGGATGGAGCAGCACAGCCACCGCACCCAGCACAGCCACCGCACCCAGCACAGCCACCACACCCAGCACAGCCACGCGCAGCCGCCGCACCCAGCACAGCCACTGCACCTAGCACAGCCACGCACAGCCGCCCGCAGCCACGCACAGCCCCCTGCACTCGGTACCGCCACGCACAGCCACCCACAGCTACGCACAGCCGCCCGCACTCAGCACCGCCACGCACAGCCGCCCGCACCCAGCACAGCCACGCAGCCGCCCGCACCCAGCACAGCCACGCACAGCCGCCCGGGCGAACCCAGCACAGCCACGCCCAGCCGCCCGAACCCAGCACAGCCACGTGCAGCCGCCCGCACCCAGCGCAGCCGCCCGCACCCAGCACAGCCACGCACAGCCACGCGCAGCCGCCCATGCACAGCACAGCCACATACAGCCGCCCGCACTCAGCACAGCTGCCCGCACTCAGCACAGCCGCCCGCACTCAGCACAGCCGCCCGCACTCAGCACAGCCGCCCGCACTGATGGGGGCGCAGGATGGAGCAGCACATGATAGGATGGGGGCGCAGGATGGGTGCACATGACAGGATGGGGATGCAGGATGGAGCAGCACATGACAGGGTGGGGGCGCAGGATGGAGCAGCACATGACAGGATGGGAGAGCAAGATGGGAGCAGCACATACCAGGATGGAGACCATATACCAATATAAATGCTCGCCACACGGGCGTAGAACGGGTTCAATAGCTAGTATATAATAAAAGTTTAATTCTAACAAAATTGTTTGTCTATAACTGCATATGGCCCTTCGCCTTGGCGGAACGTGAGTGGTTGTTTGTTGGATCCCCGGGGAGATGTGCGAGCCTCTGGTTGGTGTATGTGTATATGTCATATGGATTGTTCTGGTATACATGCACCTTGGTCTTTTGGCCATGTTTTATTAGTCTTATAGTGCATGGATGTGTGCATGTGTATGTGGAGGTATGTGTGTCCATCGTATGTATGTGCATGGAGGCGTACATGTATATCTGTATACATGTGCATATATAGGTTTGTTACTCTACACACATCTATAACAAAAAAAAAACAAAACACCCCACAAACCCCCCCTCCCCTCCCTTCCCCCCCCCCTTTCCCCCCCCCTTTTATCATACCTATTATTATACCACTCCTTACGGCTTCCAACTAATATACGTCCCCTATGGGCCTCATGATATACCTAGGCCGTTTTGTTCTTGCATGCTTTATACTGGCCCCTTGACTGCACTTGCGCAGGATTTACGTCCCGCGCGTGCGCAGTCGAGTGGATAATGTGACCCAGGTGCGGATGCGCACAGATCAATGGGAGTCCTCTGGTCCAGTCGCGGATGCGCGCTGGCCAATGGGTGCCCGGTCTCCTTGTCTTCCTCATTCATTCTTCGGCCGCTTGTATCTCTGGCCAATTTCAGGTATTTACGCATGCGCAGTTCTATTTAGGGCTGTGCGCCGTCGGGTTCATTGGGCACGCACGTTCTGTTGTGCAGTCGTCCATCTTCCTGCATAGGCTCATGCTTTCTACGTGCCCTGCCTTCAAGTCCTTCAGAGCACGTCATTTCCGTATCCAGGGCGGCATGCCAGTTCCGTACTTATGGCGGTATATGATTACACACCGGTAGGCGGTTAAAGCACTTATTATGCATGTATATATTCACTTGTGCATTGGCTATCTGTATACTTCCCCTGACGAAGCCTCATTCGGGAGGCAATACGCGTGCGGCTATGGTCCACTAGGCTCCTGGATACCTCAGTCTGTCCCTCTATAGGCCGGCTTGTATGATATCACTGCTTTTCAGCGTCTATGATTCCATATTATTGCTTGGGGACTCTCTTGCTACCATTATATGGGTAGCCTTGCGGTTATTTAGCCTATTTTCTTTTTGGGCTTTGATAGTTATCATGCCCTATAGATACCCCATGAGCCGCTAGGCAGGTTGGTATTATCTGGTATTATCTTATATACTTTTTCACTCTACTGGCATATCGACAGGCTGTATATTTGTATGTATATGTATTTACATCATGTACTCAGGTCGTCCATAGTGGCGTAGTGATTTTAACTGTTTTTACTATTATGCCAATAAAGTGTTGTGTTTTGTTATATATATTATTGGGTGGTGTGCATATTGCAGCAGTGTCTTTTTTCTTTCTTTTTTGCCTTGTCTACCATTCTGCTGCTTGCACCCCCTGTTTGGATACATTATTCATGGCTGTGCGCCGGTTTTCTTGAAATTCCTTCTTTTCGGAAGTGCACAAAACTGTGGTGGACCTCGATTTTTTGCATTTCTAAAAAGACAGACACCGCCGGATCACCGGCTAGACAGTGTCCACAGTGACTCCATCTGCTTTGTCTTAGGTAATCTTCCACCAGACTTTCCATCTAAATGACGTATTTCAGACATTTACACTTAAACCCTGGTGTAAGCACTTAGCGTAGAGCATAGGATAAGCCTTGCTGCGATCTTTGGGTGGCAGAATGAACAAATCAGCAGCAGGTGAAGAATTGTTTTTATTAATTTTGTTCACCATTCCTCTTGCATTATAAGTGATTAGATGACTTTATTCTTTGGATCAGTGCGATTATATAGTTTTTTATGTTGGCTGCTGTCACACACTAAAAGATGCTTTTTACTGCAAATACTAGTTATTGCATCGCCATATTTAGATAACTATAATTTTTCAATATTTCGACAGAAAGAGTCATATGAGGGCTTGCAGACGTTAAGTTCATATTGGTTAAGCTTTTGGTCACATGACATTTTTAATCGCTCTCTATTTTGATTTTTGGGAGACAGAATGAAGAAAAAACAGCAATTCAGGATTTTTTTATGCCATTCCTCGTGTGGTAAAATTGATAAAGCAGTTTTATTCTATGGGTCAGTCCGATTACAGTGATACCACATTTATATAGTTTTTTTTACACCGAAAAAAATATTTTATAGAAAAAGCTGTTTGGCAGCTTGTTTTTTGCGGAACAAGATGACGTTTTCAAGATACCATTTTTATTTACATTTGTCTTGTTGATCGTGTTTTATTTCACTTTTTGTTTGGCGATTTGATGAAAAAGCATGTTTTTTCCCCCTTTTTTACGGTGTTCACTAGTGATGAGCAAATATACTCGTTACTCGAGATTTCCCGAGCACGCTCGGGTGTCCTCCAAGTATTTTTCAGTGCTCAGAGATTTAGTTTTCATCGCCGCAGCTGAATGACTTACATCTGTTAGCCAGCATAAGTACATGTGGGGGTTGCCTGCTTGCTAGGGAATCCCCACATGTAATCAAGCTGGCTAGTACCTGTAAATAGTGTTGAGCATTCCGATACCGCAAGTATCGGGTATCGGCCGATACTTGCGGTATCGGAATTCCGATACCGAATTCCGATACTTTTGTGATATCGGGAATCGGTATCGGAACCATATTCATGTGTAAAATAAAGAATTAAAATAAAAAATATGGACATACTCACCTCTCCGGCGGCCCCTGGATCTTACCGCTGTAACCGGCAGCCTCCGTTCCTAAGAATGAGCGCGTGAAGGGCCTTCGATGATGTCGCGGCTTCTGATTGGTCGCGTGCCGCTCATGTGACCGCTCACGCGACCAATCACAGGCCGCGACGTCATCGAAGGTCTTAAACTGCTCATTCTTAGGAACGGAGGCTGCCGGTTACAATCGGTAAGGTCCAGGGGCCCCCGGACGGGTGAGTATATCCATATTTTTTATTTTAATTCTTTATTTTTTACATGAATATGGATCCCAGGGCCTGAAGGAGAGTTTCCTCTCCTTCAGACCCTGGGAACCATCCAGGATACCTTCCGATACTTGAGTCCCATTGACTTGTATTGGTATCGGGTATCGGTATCGGCGATATCCGATATTTTTCGGGTATCGGCCGATACTATCCGATACCGATACTTTCAAGTATCGGAAGGTATCGCTCAACACTACCTGTAAATCATCCAACTGCGGCGAAATAAACTTAATCTCCGAGCACTAAAAAATACTCAGAAGACACCCGAGCATGCTCGGGAAATCTCGAGTAACGAGTATATTCACTCATCACTAGTGTTCACTGAAGGGTTATCTAGTGGGACAGTTCTATGAGTCAGGTCGTCTACCAAACATGTGTACTTCTGTTGTTTACTGTTTTTTAACATAAAAATAGAAATTTATCAGTACAATATATATATTTATTGTTTTCTGATTTTTTAAAAAATATTTTTAATTTTCTTTTAACTTTTTTACTGTGTTCCATTATGGAATTTTCACTTTTCAGCAGCCTAAGCACGAGTAATGCAATGGATTATAACTGTCAGTGCTGAAATTTAGATCGTGCTCTGTGCATGGTCTCAGGGGCATGTCGTAGCCTGGTGACCCGGATATCGACATTGGGTCACCATGGTAATGATCAGCCCCCAGCGATAACATCGCGGGGCACAGATCGGAGTGCAGAAGGGGGTTCCTCACTCTGCATGCCTGCTAAATGCTGTGATCGCTAGTATTTAAGGAGGATAAAGTGACGGGATTTAAACCTGCCATTTCCTCCTTTTGTTGCTAATTATTTTCAGTTCTGGTGGGTGGGTAAGACCAGTGTTTCTCTGCTTCTGAGGAGGTTCATGCTTTGGTGCCTGCGAATGATTTATCATTGTTCACCTTAGTTCCTGCAGTTGCACTGCAGTTTTTGGTTATGTTGTTTGCCCTGTCTGCTGTTTGCGTGTCTGGTCACCAGCCGCCGTGCTGATCGTCACCTGGGAAGAGCTCTGCTAAAGTTCCCCCTTGCTGGGACCGGAAGGCAGGTGAAGAGTATATCTGGCCCCTTGGGTGCAAGGCAGTGCGACTTCTGGCATCAAGGGTGACCCACACACACCTCTTGCTGGCTAGTAGTACGTCATTGCACCATCACCCAGCATAACATAATAATCAGCCCAGATTGAATGCATCCAGTCCGTGAGCTAGTGGAACAGATGCTGAATCTGCTTAGCATGTTTCAGGATTTGTCTGGTACTGTGGAGCATCATACCCAAGCCATTGAGGAATTTTTTAGGGCTCTGGGACTAATTTATGATGAACCAAACAGAGCCGCCATTGTTGAATCTAACCTCAGATCACTCGTTCAGGATAGCCTTCTGGTGGAGGAATATTGTTCTCAAAACAGATGGTGGAATGTTGAGATGGGGTGGAATTATGCAGCCTTATGGAGCATGTTCCTGAATAGACTGGCAGATTTCGCAAAGGACATGTTGGTGCACCACTAACCGCCTCAAAGACTGGAGGCATGACTCTGCCAAATGACTCTGGCAATAGGAGATGAAATCGGTTATGGGACAAAGCCTCTGGTAGGAGAGTAGTGCCATTCCCGGAACTACCTTCAACTCCTGGGGAGTAGCCGATGCAAGTGGGAAAGGTGGCCGCCTCACATGAGTAAAGACGCCGTCCTCTGTAGGTCGGCTAAACATCTGGTGCAAGACTGCCCTAGTCTGGAGCATTCGGGAAATGACCACACCTATTTGGAGTAAATCAAGAAGTGGCTTACTGTAATAATTGCAGGTGCTCTGGAAAAATATAGACAATCTCAAGAAGAAAAAATCCGGCACACTGTACTTCAAGTCAAAAAATGAAATAAATGTTATTCTTTTTTAAATATTTGTTTCTTCATTTCATATTCAAATCAATTTAGCACAACAAAGGACCATTAGGGTACATGATGAGGGTATCATAATTCCAACGTTTCGGCTATTACATAAGCCTTTATCAAGTGATACCTAAATATAAGATAACATAAATTTATTTTTAATCCATAGAAGAATTATATCTGATAATAAACTAAACCAATAAATAAAGTATATACATACATCATTACATAGAAAACATAAATTAATCAATTCATATGGATTGGTTAATTGATTCATAGAAAGATAGGTAAATGACTCAGTCATACGTGCATACATAGTGGGCACCGATCATTGTCGTCAAAGACAAGTCTATATAATGAATATAATGAATATAACCAAAAGAAAAAATGTGATAATTAATTGAGCAACTGACATAAAAATATATGTCCCAATTAATATATCTCCAATAAGGAAGGTAAAAAAGGAAACCAAGATGCAAAAATATCTCTATCGGGAAGCCAGGAAAAAGAAACATAATCCTGTCAATAAAGTAAAGTAAATGCGCCTATCTGGTAAAGTAAAAAGAGAACAAGATTCCCAGTACTAGATACCGTGATCTTACCCAAGGCGGTGAGTTCGGGTGCTTAGAATGGTCCGGAGTGCGGTACTAGGACGCTGAAATCATGCGTCCTCTTATACAACCTGGTTAAACCCGGTATGCGAATACTTCCTGGTGTCAGTGTGAAGGTGCGCGTGCGTGGCTAGTAAGCCGAGTGGAGCCGAGTGAAGCCGGAAAAGGCCGATAAACCCGGCCGATCACGTGACACTCCTATTTCTAATCAGCGAGGGTCAGCGCCTGTCTGTGGAAGAAAAAGAAGAAACACATTGAAAAGATGTATTTATATCAGCTGCTATCGTTGCAAAATATCTAGTAATAACAAATAAACATATAAACTATATCTAATGATATATTTAAAACTAAAAATAAATATGCTATGTAATATGTGATATTACAATGTGATATGTGATATTACAATGGACCATGACTGAATGAAGAATGGGGATAGATAGTATCGGGTCCATGCAAGTATAGTCACCTAATGCATAACCTCATATTCCCTGTTGAGGCCAAATGGAGAAAGAGTCTGCAACTTATGAATCCAATAAGATTCCCGCACCTTTAGTTTTTCAATTCTATTACCCCCTCTTCTCATAGGGGGTTGTTGTGAATTAGACTTTTTTGGCTCCCTCTTGTGGTCACTAGTGATATGACTCTGGGATTGTCTTTCCTCAGTTTGGCACCCACCTGGGTCGTTAGTCCAGGGGTGTTGCTATATAAACTTCCTGGTTTCTCAGTCCAGTGCCTGGCATCGTTGTAATCAGTTCCTTTCTGTTTGCTCCTGTCTGCTGGTCTTGGATCTTGCAAAATTAAGCTAAGTCCTGCTTCCTTGTTTTTTGGTTATTTGCTTTGCTCTTATTTTTTGTCCAGCTTGTACTAAATGTGATTCCTGATTTTGCTGGAAGCTCTAGGGGGCTGGTGTTCTCCCCCCGGGCCGTTAGACGGTTCGGGGGTTCTTGAATATCCAGCGTGGAAATTTTGATAGGGTTTTTGCTGACCATTTGCTGACGTTTGTCTTTTCTCCTTACCTCACCGTTATTATTTGTTGGGGGCTTGTATCCAACTTTTGGGGTCTTTTCTCTGGAGGCAAGAAAGGTCTATCTTTTCCCTTCTAGGGTTAGTTAGTTCTCCGGCTGGCGCGAGACGTCTAGAACCAACGTAGGCACATTCCCCGGCTGCTGCTATTTGTGGTGCTAGGATTAGATATATGGTCAGCCCAGTTACCACTGCCCTATGAGCTGTTTTTTTGTGTTTGCAGACTTGGTATGTACTTTTGAGACCCTCTGCCATTGGGGTCATAACAGGGGGTATCCAATCAATAACTTGATATCTAAGTTGTGCAACTGTATGATTATTCTGAGAAAAATGTGCAGGAACCGGGAGGAGGGTACGCCCACATCGAATAGTAGATTTATGCTGGGAGATGCGGTCCCGGATATGTTGGGTAGTTTCACCCACATATCTGAGACCGCATGGGCATTTAATAAGATATATAACAAATGATGAATTACATGTGAAATGTCCTTTTATAGGAAATCTTTGCCCTGAACGTGGATGAGTGAATGAATCTCCCTTCATGACATTGGAACACTGTAGACATCCCAGGCAAGGGAATGTCCCATATTTCCTATAAAAGGACATTTCACATGTAATTCATCATTTGTTATATATCTTATTAAATGCCCATGCGGTCTCGGATATGTGGGTGAAACTACCCAACATATCCAGGACCGCATCTCCCAGCATAAATCTACTATTCGATGTGGGCGTACCCTCCTCCCGGTTCCTGCACATTTTTCTCAGAATAATCATACAGTTGCACAACTTAGATATCAAGTTATTGATTGGATACCCCCTATGAGAAGAGGGGTTAATAGAATTGGAAAACTAAAGGTGCGGGAATCTTATTGGATTCATAAGTTGCAGACTCTTTCTCCATTTGGCCTCAACAGGGAATATGAGGTTATGCATTAGGTGACTATACTTGCATGGACCCGATACTATCTACCCCCATTCTTCATTCAGTTATGGTCCATTGTAATATCACATATCACATTGTAATATCACATATTACATAGCATATTTATTTTTAGTTTTAAATATATTATTAGATATAGTTTATATGTTTATTTGTTATTACTAGATATTTCGCAACGATAGCGGCTGATATAAATACATCTTTTCAATGCGTTTCTTCTTTTTCTTCCACAGACAGGCGCTGACCCTCGCTGATTAGAAATAGGAGTGTCACGTGATCGGCCGGGTTTATCGGCCTTTTCCGGCTTCACTCGGCTCCACTCGGCTTACTAGCCGCGCACGCGCACCTTCACACTGACACCAGGAAGTATTCGCATACCGAGTTCAACCAGGTTGTATAAGAGGACGCATGATTTCAGCGTCCTCGTACCGCACTCCGGACCTTTCTAAGCACCCGAACTCACCGCCTTGGGTAAGATCACGGTATCTAGTACTGGGAATCTTGTTCTCTTTTCACTTTACCAGATAGGCGCATTTACTTTACTTTATTGACTTGATTATGTTTCTTTTTCCTGGCTTCCTGATGGAGATATTTTTGCCTCATGGTTTCCTTTTTTACCTTCCTTATTGGAGATATATTAATTGGGACATATGTTTTTATGTCAGTTGCTCAATTAATTATTATCACATTTTTTCTTTTGGTTATATTCATTATATTCATTATATAGACTTGTCTTTGACGACAATGATCGGTGCCCACTATGTATGCACGTATGACTGAGTCATTTACCTATCTTTCTATGAATCAATTAACCAATCCATATGAATTGATTAATTTATGTTTTCTATGTAATGATGTATGTATATACTTTATTTATTGGTTTAGTTTATTATCAGATATAATTCTTCTATGGATTAAAAATAAATTTATGTTATCTTATATTTAGGTATCACTTGATAAAGGCTTATGTAATAGCCAAAACGTTGGAATTATGATACCCTCATCATGTACCCTAATGGTCCTTTGTTGTGCGAAATTGATTTGAATATGAAATGAAGAAACAAATATTTCAAAAAGAATAAAATGTATTTCATTTTTTGACTTGAAGTACAGTGTGCCACACCTAATTGGATCAGGGCCCCCCAACTAGACACACAGGTACCCCTGTTTAAAAAAAAAAGTTCCCATTATATTGGGTTATCAGGGGAGGGAGGCTAAATGTTGTAATTTTGTTGATTGTGGGGCAGACATAATTTTTTTAATATCTGCATGGCTAAGGCTTTGGAGATTCCTTTCAGAGCTTTGGAAACAGTTATTAAACTTACCTCACTGAATAACTCCCTTCTCAGTGTATAGAAATTTGTACTGATTTTACAGTATCCCTCCACAAGATAAACAAGAATTATTGGTTCTTCAAACACTTTCAGCTCCCATGGTACTGGGTCTTCCTTGGCTCAGAAAACATAATCCTCATATTGACTGGGTTACTGGTCATGTCATTGGGTGAGGGGAAGAGTGTCGGGGCAAATGTTTTCACGGAATTGCTCGCATTAAGTGCTCTACCACTCAAACTCCTTGGTATTTGGAGGAGTTTCCACAGGTATTCTCTGAAAATGGGAGCTAAGTTATTCCTTCCCATTTTCCCTATGATTGTGACATATACCTGATGACCGTTGCCCCACTACCCAAGGGTAGACTCTTTAAACTGTCTGAATCTGAAAGGGTAGTTATGAGGGACTATCTCAGAGAGCATGTATATAAAGCATTCACCCACCCTTCTAAATCCACTGTGTAAGCTGGGTTCTTTTTTGTGGCTAAAAAAGATGGAGGTTTAGACCATGCATTGACTACCAGGAGCTTAATAAGATTACTGTTAAAAAAAACAGTATCCTCTTCCTCTTTTTTGCAGATTTGTTTAACCAACTCATTGGGGCAAAGAGCTTTACTAAACTGAATTTTAAGAGAGCCTATAATCTTGTTCACATCAAGTCAGGAGATAATTAGAAAACCGCTTTAAACACTACCGAGGAGCATTATGAATATTTGGTAATGCCCCTGCAGTATTTCAGGCTTTGGTTAATGACATCTTTAGAGATATTCTGGGGAGTTTTGTTATTGTCTACATTTATGATATTATTCTTTCCTCTAAGGATGTGTCGTTCCATAGTGATCAAGTTTGTATTGTCTTCAATAGACTTAAAGATAATTTTTTATATGTAAATCTACCCAAATGCTCTTTTGAGGTAGAAGAGATTGAATTTCTTGAAGTAATTTTGTCCTCCACTGGTTTCTGTATGGACCCTGCTAAAGTACAAGCCATACGGGACTGGGTGCAACCCAAGAACCTCAAGGCTCTTCAAAGTTTTTTTGGTTTTGCTAACTACTATATAAGCTTTATTATGGGTTTTTCAAAATGGTGAAACCCCTTACAGACTTTACTCTCAAGGAGGCTGATGTAGCTCGTTGGGGGGGTTGAGGCTGATAGGGCATGTTCTACCCTCAAGGAGGCATATGCCTCTGCCCAGGTTCTGGTCCAGTCAGACCTCGATAGACCATTTTTGGCGGAGGTGGATGAATCTGAGGTCGCAGGGAGGGGAGTGTTGTCTCTGAGATCTGCTTCTCTCACTCACCTTTGGTCTTGTGCTTTTTTCTAAGAAATTCTCTCCCATGGAATTAAATTATGATGTGGGCAACTGAGAGTTTTTGGCCATTAAATAGGGTTTTGAGGCGTGGAGGCACTTTCTGGAGGGAGCTAGACATCTGTTCATAGTACTCACTGATCATAAAACGTAAATCTTTTTGGAAAATGCGAAGAGGCATAATCCCAGACAGGTCAGATGGGCCTTGTTTTTTTCATGATTTCATTTTTCTATTACTTCCATTCCTGGGTCTAAAATCACCTGTTCGGATGCTATCTCCAGAGCTTATGCCCTGTTCAACAGGAGGAGGTTTCTCCCCTCCTATGTTTTTCCCTGATACTGTATGTTGGACACCACTACCTATGTGGAATGGGAGATTGTTTAGTCACAGCATTTGGCCCCTACTGATATCCCACAGTTGTTTGTGTCTGCTAACCTTAGGCTCCATATTTTCCAGGACTGTCATGATTCTGTCCTGACTGGCCACCCAGGGGTCAAGGGTACCATGCTCTTGGTGAAATGAGGGTATTGGTGGCCCTCCTTGGGCCAGGATGTGGAGGAAGCATTCGTTCAGTACTGTGAGATGTGCGACAAGAGCGGTCCGCTCAGCCTAGTAAATTCCTCCACTTCCATTCTGGACTGACTCTGGTCACACATCTCAATAGATTTTAAAACGGATCTACCTGCCTCCGATGGGATGACTGTTTTGTGGGTTATCGTTGACTGGTTCTCCTGCCAGTGCCATCTCATGCCATGTTTGCCTTCCTTTCATGAGATGGTAAACATGTTTATTGATAACGTGGTCAGGTTGTATGGTTCCCCAGTTAATATACTGTCTGATCAGGGTTCACAGTTTATTTCTAGGTTTTGAAAGGCTTTCTCTTGTAGGACTGGGACGAAACTGTCATTTTCCTCTGCATAACACCCCCAGTGGTCTTTCAGAAAGGACTAATTGGTCATTGGAAACGTACCTTAGGTGCTTTTGTTCTTAGAACCAGCTTGAATTGGAGGACCTGCTAAATTTACATTTGGTGGAGTTTGCCATTAATAATCAACATCATGAGTCATTGGTACGTCTCCTTTCTTTTGTAACTTTGGTTTCCATCCCAGGTCTCCTGCTTTCCTCAGAGGTTGGGAAGAGATTCCTGGGGTCTCTGAGACAATTAATAGGCTGAGGGCGGTTTGGGAGGGGATTCACCAGCAGCTTCAGAAGGCATCCACCGGGCAGAAGATTGCAGCTGATAAACGTCGGTCTCAGGGAGAGCAGTTGGCAGTTGGAGATCTGGCTTGGATGTCCACTAAAAATATTAAACTTAAGTTACCCTGCTGTAAGCTAGGACCTCGGTTTTTTGGACATTTTCACATTCTGGAGGTGGTTAATCCGGTTGCTCCCTGCTGCCATTAGGATCCCAACGTCTTTCATTGGTTCTTCCTAAAGAAAACTTAGTCCAATGGCCCCTTCTTCCCAATGGACCCTGTCCTGGTGGATAGTCAGGATGAGTATGAGGTCGAACAGATTGTTAATTCCGGAAAAGTGCAGAATTCTGTTCAATGATTAATTCAGTACCAGAAGAGAGGTTGTGGGTCTTCAAGGGGCACATACAGGCCAGTGAGTTGAATGCCAAATTCCATGCCAAGTTTTCTGGCAAACCAGATGCTCAGAGTCTGGAGGTCTGTCCTCAAGAGGAGGATACTATCAGGAATCATAACTTCATACCAGAGCTGGACTCTCAATCTCCTGGGCAGGCTCCAACTCTCTGGTGGGTCACTCGTTGCTTTTCACTGGCCATGAGGGGTGGCGTGTCACATCCAGGGCAGAAGCTTGCAGGGGTGCTTGCTCATTCCGGATATCGTATTCTAGGAGATGCACTCCTTGCATTGCTAGGACGTGGGATGCCCCTGATCCCAGCGATTATGCTGTGCAGGGAATCTGGGATGCCAGGTCCCCTGGTGATAGCTGCTGCCAGCAGGTGCGGGAACACTCCAGTTTTCTCCCCCCTCATTTGATGTCTCTATGGTCTGGGGGTTGGAGATTGGGCGTTGCCACAGCTTGGTCCAGGTGACTGCAGGGGGGCAGATATAAATCTGCTGTTTCCTTCTTTTGACTATTTTCAGTTCTGGTGGGTGGTTAAGGTCAGTCTTTCTGAGCTTCTGAGCATGTTAATGCTTGAGTGCATGCTCTTGGTTTATCATTGTTCACCTTAGTTCATGCATTTGCGCTGCAGTTTTTGGTTCTGGTGTGTTTGACCTGTCTGCTATTTGAGTTTCCGATCACCAACCACTGTGCTGCTTGCCGCTTGTGAAGGGTTCTGCTGAAGTCCCCCTTTCCAGGAGCAGGAGGCGGGTGAAGAGTATACTCGGCCCTCTGAGTACGATCCAAAGCCACTCTTGCTGGCTAGCAGTAGTTCATTACGCCATCACTCAACATAACACTTTCCAAAAGGTAAAATTTTTCTCCTACATAAAAATTCAGTATTTTTCAGACCATTTTGGATGTAAATTAGTTGTCAAGAAGCTTCAACTTAAAATGTCACTTCAGAAAGGACACTCTCCCTATTGAACAGACAGACATAATTCCGTAGGCAATTGATGCATCAACTTTCAACTTTAATTTTCAGGAATTGATTAATTTATCCAATCTCATATATGTGCAGTCGGAATCATTAGTTACTACAAATTCTCTTAAATCGTTTGTAAGACACAATCCCTATTTTTATCCTATCCAGTCGAGACCCCCTACTCTCGATTTTTTCCAAGAATTGGTTGAGAAGGAATCAAAGGGAACCTGTCACCTGAATTTGGCGGGACCGGTTTTGGGTCATATGGGCGGGATTTTCGGGTGTTTGATTCAACCTTTCCTTACCCGCTGGCTGCATGCTGGCTGCAATATTGGATTGAAGTTCATTCTCTGTCCTCTGGAGTACACACCTGTGCAAGGCAGTATTGCGAGAAATGCAGTTTGACACCTCTGCACTAGTCAGAACATCCCTGGTTTCATCAGGGACACAGCTGTTGTTTCTGCTTTTCCCCATTTTGTATGGGAACCTGAACATAAATGGCTCAGCTGTGACATCATTAGACTCTATCAGTCAATCCATCACAGTACTGCCATCAACTGCTTAACATTTTTTTTTTATAAGAAAATACAGCACCTGTACAATAAAAATTCAGGACTTTTTGATTATGACTATCCTTTTTCTGGTAACATATGTATTTTTTCATTTAATAACTACTTTTTTATACAGAAACAGGGGGTTAACATGGGGGGTAAATTATCTGACTTCCTAGCTAACATTGTTATGGTGGTATGACTTTTAAACAAGCAATAAAATGGTTTTGACACTATATTGGCGACTTCTTGTTTGTTTGGTCAGGTATCCAGGAAGAAGCCTTAATGTTTGTGAATTATATTGTCAACAACCCACATAGTTTGAAGTTCATGCATGTGTTTTATGAGGTATCAATTCATTATCTTGACAACACATTTACGGGGGATGTTCACATCCTTAGGGTCATTTCTACAACAAATAGAAAACCGACAGACTGCCATTTACACTATGTTCCAAATTATTATGCAAATGACGTTTTTCTCAGATTTTCCTAAATGGTCGGTGTAAATGACAGTCAGTCTAATAAAAGTCATCACCCGTTAGAGTATACATCGAATTTTATTGAATAAACCTCCCAATGATAACAGTATAATCTCCAAAATGAATAAAAACTCACAATGCACTGTTCCAAATTATTAGGCACAGTCAGTGGCGTAACTACAAAGTTATGGGCCCCGGTGCGAACTTCCAAATGGGGCCCCCCCCCGCAGCCCTGCCATACAACTCAAGGTAACCCCCATAGAATACAACGCAGCCCCCCTCATAGTGCTCCATACCGTTGATTATTGCCCCATAGATGCTCCATATAAAGCTGCCCCATATATAATGCTCTGCACCGTTCATTATGGCCCCATAGATGCTCCACATAAAGCTGTGCCATATATAATGCTCTGCACCATTCATTATGGCCCCATAGATGCTCCATAGAAAGCTGTGCCATATATAATGCTCTGCACCGTTCATTATTGCCCCATAGATGCTCCATAGAAAGCTGTGCCATGTATTATGCTCTGCACCGGTCATTATGGCCCCATAGATACTCCATATAAAGCTGTGCCATATATAATGCTCTGCACCGTTCATTATGGCCCCATAAGATGCTCCGCACAGCCACAGTCCCTTATAGTGCTGCACAAGTGTTATGGCCCCATAAGATGCTCCGCACAGTCACTGCCCCTTATAGTGCTGCACAAGTGTTATGGCCCCATAAGATGCTCCGCACAGCCACTGCCCCTTATAGTGCTGCACAAGTGTTATGGCCCCGTAAGATGCTCCGCACAGTCACTGCCCCTTATAGTGCTGCACAAGTGTTATGGCCCCATAAGATGCTCCGTACAGTCACTTGCCCCATATAGTGCTGCACAATTGTTATGGCCCCATAAGATGCTCCGTACAGCCACTTGCCCCATATAGTGCTGCACAAGTGTTATGGCCCCATAAGATGCTCCGTACAGTCACTTGCCCCATATAGTGCTGCACAATTGTTATGGCCCCATAAGATGCTCCGTACAGCCACTTGCCCCATATAGTGCTGCGCAATTGTTATGGCCCCATAAGATGCTCCGTACAGTCACTTGCCCCATATAGTGCTGCACAATTGTTATGGCCCCATAAGATGCTCCGTACAGTCACTTGCCCCATATAGTGCTGCACAATTGTTATGGCCCCATAAGATGCTCCGCACAGCCACTGCCCTTTATAGTGCTGGCGCTGCACAAGTGTTATGGCCCCATAAAATGCTCCGTATAGCCACTGCCCCTTATAATGCTTCACAAGTGTTATGGCCCCGTAAGATGCTCCGCACAGCCACTGCCCCTTATAGTGCTGCACAATTGTTATGGCCCCATAAGATGCTCCGCACAGCCACTTGCCCCATATAGTGCTGCACAATTGTTATGGCCCCATAAGATGCTCCGCACAGCCACTGCCCCTTATAGTGCTGGCGCTGCACAAGTGTTATGGCCCCATAAAATGCTCCGTATAGCCACTGCCCCTTATAATGCTGCACAATTGTTATGGCCCCATAAGATGCTCCGCACAGCCACTGCCCCTTATAGTGCTGGCGCTGCACAAGTGTTATGGCCCCATAAAATGCTCCGTATAGCCACTGCCCCTTATAATGCTGCACAATTGTTATGGCCCCATAAGATGCTCCGCACAGCCACTGCCCCTTATAGTGCTGCACAAGTGTTACGGCCCCATAAGATGCTCCGCACAGTCACTTGCCCCATATAGTGCTGTACAAGTGTTATGGCCCCATAAGATGCTCCACACAGTCACTGCCCCTTATAGTGCTGCACAATTGTTATGGCCCCATAAGATGCTCCGCACAATCACTGCCCCTTATAGTGCTGGCGCTGAACAAGCGTTATGGCCCCATAAAATGCTCCGTACAGTCATTTGCCCCTTATGCTTTTGCTGCCATAAAAAAAATAAATCACATACTCACCTCACATCTCTCTCTTCGCTCAGGACCCCCGGCACTTTCAATATTTACCTGGCTGCTCCTCGTGCGGCTCCGTCTTCGGCACTGATGTTCAGCAGAGGGCGCGCACTGACTACGTCACCGCGCCCTCTGACCTGAGCGTCACTGCCAGAGGACGCTGATGACAGAGCCGCACCGGAACGAGGAGCGATAAATATCGCGCAGCGCTGCGCAGCGCTGCGCAGCGCTGCGCAGCGCTTTATACTCACCTACTCCCGGCACGGTCCCTGGACGTCCCTGCTTCTTCCAGTGCTGCAGATTCTTCCTGTATTGAGCGGTCACAGTTACCGTTCAATACAGAAATGAATATGCGGCTCCACCCCTATGGGAGGTGGAGCCGCATATTCATTTCTGTAATGAGCGGGACCATGTGACCGCTCAGTGCAGGAAGAATCTGCAGCGCTGGAAGAAGCAGGGACGTCCAGGGACCGTGTCGGGAGTAGGTAAGTATAATTAGAGAGCGGTGACGGCTCCCTGCTGCGGGTCACTCACAAATGGTGGATCATCATCAATCATGGGTCATTTCATTCCCCTGCACTCCTGTCCATGGGGCCCCTAAGTAGTCTGGGCCCCGTCGCAGCTGCGACCGCTGCGACCGCGGTAGTTACGCCCCTGGGCACAGTAGAATTTCTAAACATTTGATATGTTTTAAAGGACTGAAAATGCTCATTTGTGGAATTTGCAGCATTAGGAGGTCACATTCACTGAACAAAAAAGCTATTTAACTCCAAAACATCCTAACAGGCCAAGTTACATGTTACCATAGGAACCCTTCTTTGATATCACCTTCACAATTCCTGAATCCATTGAGTTTCTGCTTGCATTTCTTTGCATGAAGTCAGAATCGCCTCCCAGAGCTGCTGTTTTGATGTGATCGGCCTCCCACCCTCATAGAACTTTTGCTTGATGATACTCCAAAGGTTCTCCATAGGGTTGAGGTCAGGGGAAGATGGTGGCCACACCATGAGTTTATCTCTTTTTATGCCCATAGCAGCCAATGACTCAGAGGGATTCTTTGCAGCATGAGATGGTGCATTGTCAGCATGAAGATGATTTTGCTCCTGAAGGCACATTTCCGCTTTTTATACCATGGAAGAAAGTTGTCAGTCAGAAACTCTATATACTTTGCAGAGGTCATTTTCACACCTTCAGGAACCTTAAAGGGCCCTACCAGCTGTTTCTCCATGATTCCAGCACAAAACATGACTCCTCCACCTCCTCGCTGACGTCGCAGCCTTGTTGGGACATGGTGGCCATACACCAACCATCCACTACTCCATCCATTTGGACCATCCATGGTTGCTCAACACTTATCAGTAAACAAGAATGCTTGGAAATTAGTCTTCATGTATGTGTGGCCCCAATGCAACCATTTCTGCTTGTGAACACTTTTTAAGGGTGGCCGAATAGTAGGTTTATGCACCACAGCAAGCCTTTGAAGGAGCCTACACCTTGAGGTTCGAGGGACTCCAGAGGCACCAGCAGCTTCAAATATCTGTTTGCTGCTTTGTAATGGCTTTTTAGCAGCTGCTCTCTTAATCTGATGAACTTGCCTGGCAGAAATCTTCCTCATTATGCCTTTATCAGCTCAAACACATCTGTGCTCAGATTCAGCCACAAATCTCTTAACAGTACGATGATCACGCTTAAGTTTTTGGGAAATTTCTAATGTTTTCATCCCTTCACCAAGGCATTGCACTATTTGATGCTTTTCGGCAGCAGAGAGATCCTTTTTCTTTCCCATGTTACTTGAAAACTGTGACCTGCATAATAATGTGGAACATCATTTTTAAGTAGTTTTCCTTTAATTAGAATCACCTGGAAAACTAATTATCCCATGTGTTTAAGATTGATTTCAGTGATCCATTGAGCCCTGAGACACAATACCATCCATTAGCTTATTTGAAAAGCAAAACAATTAAATCTTTATCACACTTAAATCCAATTTGCATAATAATTTGGAACACAGTGTAATTCTGCAGGCAGAATCTTGTCACTCCCCCCCCCCCCACACACACACACACACACACACATATCATAAAGAATATATCCGGGGAGAGTTTATTAGAATGAGGAGAAATTTCACCAAGTCTGGGAACTATAAACAAGAGACTAAAAAAAACCTTTTCTAGATTAGAAAAAAATCAAGGTTATAAGGAATCACATTTAAATCATGTCATACATACAGTGACAGAGATTGACAGACCAGAATTACTAGATGATATACAGAGTTGTAAAAACTGTATGTTTGGGACACATAATAGCGGTAATCATAAAAATCATAAAGACCCTAAAAATCATATGTTTGGGACATACAATAATCACAAAAACCATAAAGATACTTCTAAAAAGAAAAATTACAACTCTACTCTGATTACCGTTGCGACACAATTTAGTTCTCAATATTATGACGATTGTCAAAAAACATTTACCTATTCTAAATCAAGATCTCCTTCTCTCAGATACTATGGAAGACACTAACATTAAATTTGTTGCAAAAAAAAAATTAGGATCAATTTTATTTCCTAGTTTATTTCAATATAATAGTTGTGAACCCACTGGAACTTGGTTCACTTTAAAAGGCTTCTTCAAATGTGGACATTCTCGGTGTATTTCATGTGCACATATGAATAAGTCTAAAACCTTGATATCATACTCCACAGGACACAGTTTTAGTATTGCTAGTTTCATAAACTACAACTCGGCAGGTGTAATCTATTTAATAGATTGCAAACTGTGCCATGTACAAAAAGTAGAATGCATAGCTCCCAACCGTCCCTCATTGTGCGGGACTGTCCCGGTTTTGTTGCTTCGCCCCGCTGTCCAGCACGGGACGCTCTGATCCTGCCCCCTGCCCGCTCTCCCTGCTTGAAGATGATACTCACCTCACCTTGCTCCAGCGATGGTCTCGGCGTACACAGCTCGTCCTGAATGAGCGGTCACGTGTTACCGCTCATTAAGGTCACGAATATGCGCATATTCATGACCTTAATGAGCGGTATCACGTGACCGCTCACGCAGGAAGAAGGTGCTGCGCCGGGAGTCGGGACAGAGCGAGGGGGATGTCGGCGTGGCCACGCGATGTGAGACAGGTGAGTATGAGGGACAGGTGAGTATGAGGGACGGGGGGATGAAGGAGGACATAAGCCGGCGCGCCATGCAAGATGGGAGCGGGAGCGGGGGGGTGGAGAGATAAGCCATGCATTCAGGAGGGAATATGAGCCATGCATTCAGGGGGGAATATGAGCCATGCATTCAGGGGGGAATATGAGCCATGCATTCAGGGGGGAGTATGAGCCATGCATACAGGGGGGAGAATATGAGCCTTGCATTCAGGGGGGGAATATGAGCCATGCATTCGGGGGGGAATATGAGCCATGCATTCGCGGGGGAATATGAGCCATGCATACAGGGGGGGAATATGAGCCATGCATTCAGGGGGGGGAATATGAGCCATGCATTTGTGGGGGAATATGAGCCATGCATTCGTGGGGGAATATGAGCCATGCATACGGGGGGGAATATGAGCCATGCATACAGGAGGGGGAATATGAGCCATGCATACAGGAGGGGGAATATGAGCCATGCATTCGGGGGGGGGAATATGAGCCATGCATTCGCGGGGGAATATGAGCCATGCATACAGGGGCGGAATATGAGCCATGCATTCAGGGGGGGGATATGAGCCATGCATACAGGGGGGGAATATGAGCCATGCATTCAGGGGGGGGGGTTGAGCCATGCATACAGGGGGGGAATATGAGCCATGCATTCAGGGGGGGATATGAGCCATGCATACAGGGGGGGGAATATGAGCCATGCATTCAGGGGGGGATATGAGCCATGCATACAGGGGGGGAATATGAGCCATGCATTCGGGGGGGGAATATGAGCCATGCATTCGGGGGGGGGAATATGAGCCATGCATACAGGAGGGGGAATATGAGCCATGCATACAGGGGGGAGACTATGAGCCATGCATTCAGGGGGGGGGAATATGAGCCATGCATTCAGGGGGGGAGGGAATATGAGCCATGCATTCAGGGGTGGGGAATATGAGCCATGCATATAGGAGAGGGAATATGAGCCATGCATACAGGAGGGGGAATATGAGCCATGCATACAGGAGGGGGAATATGAGCCATGCATACAGGAGGGGGGATATGAGCCATGTATATGGGATGGGAGGGAGATGAGCCATGCATACAGGTGGGAATATGAGCCATGCATACAGGAGTGAGGGGGATCATGTGGGATCATTATACAGTATGGAGAACTGTGTGGCCATTATACAGTATTGAGCATCATGTGTGGTCGTTATACAGTATGGAGCATCATGTGTGGCCGTTATACAGTATGGAGCATCATGTGTGGCCAATGGCCATTATACAGTATGGAGCATCATGTGTGGTCATTATACAGTATGGAGCATCATGTGTGGCCATTATACAGTATTGAGCATCATGTGGGATCATTATACAGTATGGAGAACTGTGTGTAGCCGTTATACAGTATGGAGCACTATGTGTGACCATTATACAGTATGGAACACTGTGTGGCCATTATACAGTATGGAGCACTGTGTGGCCATTATACATTATGGAGCATCATGTGTGGCCATTATACACTATGCAGCATCATGTGTGACCATTATACAGTATGGAATACTGTGTGGCCATTATACAGTATGGAGCACTGTGTGGCCATTATACATTATGGAGCATCATGTGTGGCCATTATACACTATGGAGCATCATGTGTGGCCATTATACAGTATGGAGCATCATGTGCGGCCATTATACACTATGGAGCATCATGTGTGGCCATTATACAGTATTGAGCATCATGTGCAGCCATTATACACTATGGAGCATCATGTGTGGCCATTATACAGTATTGAGCATCATGTGTGGCCATTATACAGTATGGAGCACTGTGTGGCCATTATACAGTATGGAGCACTGTGTGTGGCCATTATACAGTATGGAGCACTGTGTGTGGCCATTTTACAGTATGGAGCATCATGTGGGGTCATTATACCGTATGGAGCACTGTGTGGCCATATTTTTTTTTGTTTATAATTATTGTATATAAAACAGTGTGATCAGCAGTGCTAAATGGGTGTGGTTGGGACGTGGATATGGGTGTGACTAATTATGAATGGGTGTGGTCAGAGGCATGGCCTAAAATTTGCCGCGACGTGCGTTGTGCGCCGCAAACTTTGTCCCTCTTTCCCATCTTCAAAAGTTGGGAGGTATGGTAAAATGTACAGTGGGACCTTTAAAAAAAATGCATTGGATGCCACATGTCTGATGCATTTAGTACTATGGCTGTGAACACCTCTGCATTATCCAGACATTTTGCACAAATGCATAGAGGTGATGTATCTGCGTTAATGTTTAATGGGATAGACAAAGTAACCGCGCCTACTGGGGGACGGTAATTATAGAAGAAAAATTCTTAATAGAGAATCATACTGGATTTTCTTATTAACCCCTTTCTGATGTCAGTCTCCCTCCCTTTGATGTGGGCTGCGGCGCTGAACCCACATCTTTTATGGCACATGTAAGCTATTTTGAACAGCTGACATGTGCCTCTAACAGCCGAGGGTGGAATCGTGATCCACATGTGGCTGTTAACCCGTTAAATGCAGCTGTCAAACTCTGACAGCAGCATTTAACTTGTGCTCCCGGTAAGTGCGTTGGAAATCCTGCCCATCGGTGGCCCCGCCTGTGGTCGGCGCTCATAGCAAGCCAGCAATTCTGCTACATACAGGCGATCTGATTGTCGTCTGTATGTAGCAGAGGCGGTCTGGTTATGGCAGCTTCTAGTCACCCATAAAGACGATTGAAGCATGCCAAAAGTAAAAAAATAAATGTTTTTAAAAATATATAAAAAAAAATAAAAAAAATAAAAGTTCAAATTACCCCCCTTTCACCCCATTCAAAATAAAACAATAAAAAATCAAACATACACATATTTGGTATCGCTGTGTTCAGAATCGCCCATTCTATCAATATAAAAAAGACCTTTTTTTGGTTGCCGCAACATTGCATTAAAATGCAATAACAGGTAATCAAAAGATCATATCTGCACTAAAATTGTATCATTAAAAATGTCAGTTTGGCACTCAAAAAATAAGCCCTCACCCAACCCGAGATCACGAAAACTGGAGATGCTACGGGTATTGGAAAATGGCACAATTTTTTTTACTAACGTTGGAATTTTTTTTCATGACTTAAATAAAAAAGAACTTATACATGTTTGGTGTCTATGAACTCGTAATGACCTGGAGAATCATAATGGCAGGACAGTTTTAGCATTTAATGAACATGGTAAAAAAAAAAACTGTGGGATTGCACTTTTTTTGCAATTTGACCGCACTTTTTTTCCCATTTTCGAGTACAGGACATGGTAAAACCAATGGTGTTAGGCAAAAGTACAACTTGTCCTGCAAAACATCAAGCCCTCACTTGGCTATTTTGACCAAAAAATAAAATGGTTATGGCTCTGGGAAGAAGGGGAGCAAAAAATGAAAATGCAAAACCAAAAATACTTCTGGTCCTTAAGGGGTTAATCACCAGAATCGTACTGGGCTTAAATGTCAGACCAGACCTCATTTTGCAATATACATAATTTAGTAAACACTGTCAATTTTTCATACATTTACAAGCATTACAGATACCTTAGGGTTAATGCTGGGCTTGTTTCCCTTGTGAATTTGCATACACACATGTGTTTTGATTGTAAAGGTGTTGTAAATGGATACAGATACTCTGTGGCTCATGTAAGTTTTTATTTAAAGACTGTATTCACTCCATTTTGGTATAACCATGAGTAAGGCGTAGCCAAAATGCTTTGGTTTGAGACCACTGGAGAAACCCCAAGCATTTTAACTATGGTTAATAAACATTGAACGTTTAATTAACTTTGCTTCTTTGCTGGAGATTTATTTTTCCCGAAGAATGCTAATAGCTTACTTGACTGATGTCCTAGCTCAAAGTAAGATTGTCTTGTGAAGAACAGTTTGTGTTTTGAATGTAAGTGTTGTGTTGCCTCCTCTATTCTTGTGATGCTGTCTTCCTTCTGTGCTTCGCGTGGTGTGACGCATACTACATCATCCACACAGTATACCAGGCATTATGCTCCTGCGCAAGCGTACGTCTCTGCCCTGACCAATTTTTAATTTTTTTTTACAAAAAATGGAGGTCCATTTATTCCCGAGTACACCAATACCCTACATGTAATCGGGAAATATTTTTCAGGCACAGTGCAAAGCTCCGAAGCATACTATAATGGAGGTTTTACTGTTATGGTTTACAGGTGCCATGACGAATTTTACAAACTACACCTTTCAACTAATTCATCTAGGGGTACAGTGATCATATTGACAACACGGGTGTCTCACATAATTTTATACATTGGGCAGTGAAGTAAAAATAACATTTTTACCACCCAAATTTTGTTTTAGCATCATATTTTACATTTTCATACAAGAAGTTGGTAAAAATGGCACCATAATTTGTCCCACAATTTCTACTGAACGTGGCAATACCAAATACAGTGGGGCAAAAAAGTATTTAGTCATTCAGCAATAGTGCAAGTTCCACCACTTAAAAAGATGAGAGGCGTCTGTAATTTACATCATAGGTAGACCTCAACTATGGGAGACAAACTGGGAAAAAAAAATCCAGAAAATCACATTGTCTGTTTTTTTATCATTTTATTTGCATATTATGGTGGAAAATAAGTATTTGGTCAGAAACAAAATTTCATCTCAATACTTTGTAATATATCCTTTGTTGGCAATGACAGAGGTCAAACGTTTTCTGTAAGTCTTCACAAGGTTGTCACACACTGTTGTTGGTATGTTGGCCCATTCCTCCATGCAGATCTCCTCTAGAGCAGTGATGTTTTTGGCTTTTCGCTTGGCAACACGGACTTTCAACTCCCTCCAAAGGTTTTCTATAGGGTTGAGATCTGGAGACTGGCTAGGCCACTCCAGGACCTTGAAATGCTTCTTACGAAGCCACTCCTTCGTTGCCCTGGCGGTGTGCTTTGGATCATTGTCATGTTGAAAGACCCAGCCACGTTTCATCTTCAATGCCCTTGCTGATGGAAGGAGGTTTGCACTCAAAATCTCACGATACATGGCCCCATTCATTCTTTCATGTACCCGGATCAGTCGTCTTGGCCCCTTTGCAGAGAAACAGCCCCAAAGCATGATGTTTCCACCACCATGCTTTACAGTAGGTATGGTGTTTGATGGATGCAACTCAGTATTCTTTTTCCTCCAAACACGACAAGTTGTGTTTCTACCAAACAGTTCCAGTTTGGTTTCATCAGACCATAGGACATTCTCCCAAAACTCCTCTGGATCATCCAAATGCTCTCTAGCAAACTTCAGACGGGCCCGGACATGTACTGGCTTAAGCAGTGGGACACGTCTGGCACTGCAGGATCTGAGTCCATGGTGGCGTAGTGTGTTACTTATGGTAGGCCTTGTTACATTGGTCCCAGCTCTCTGCAGTTCATTCACTAGGTCCCCCCGCGTGGTTCTGGGATTTTTGCTCACCGTTCTTGTGATCATTCTGACCCCACGGGGTGGGATTTTTCATGGAGCCCCAGATCGAGGGAGATTATCAGTGGTCTTGAATGTCTTCCATTTTCTAATTATTGCTCCCACTGTTGATTTCTTCACTCCAAGCTGGTTGGCTATTGCAGATTCAGTCTTCCCAGCCTGGTGCAGGGCTACAATTTTGTTTCTGGTGTCCTTTGACAGCTCTTTGGTCTTCACCATAGTGGAGTTTGGAGTCAGACTGTTTGAGGGTGTGCACAGGTGTCTTTTTATACTGATAACAAGTTTAAACAGGTGCCATTACTACAGGTAATGAGTGGAGGAAAGAGGAGCCTCTTAAAGAAGAAGTTACAGGTCTGTGAGAGCCAGAAATCTTGATTGTTTGTTTCTGACCAAATACTTATTTTCCACCATAATATGCAAATAAAATGATAAAAAAAACAGACAATGTGATTTTCTGGATTTTTTTTTCTCAGTTTGTCTCCCATAGTTGAGGTCTACCTATGATGTAAATTACAGACGCCTCTCATCTTTTTAAGTGGTGGAACTTGCACTATTGCTGACTGACTAAATACTTTTTTGCCCCACTGTATATGGCTTTACAGTGCTGCTTAGTCACACGGAGAGACTTGGGAGGGACGGAGAACTATTTGCCTCCTGGAGCACAGATTATCCTAGAATAGTTTGCAGACTCCATATACAGAGCCCCTAATTGCTAGAAGAGTAGAATCCCCCTCAAGTGACTCCATTTTAGAAATCATACTCCTTTTGGAATTTATCTACAGGTGTAGTGACGATTTTGACTCCATGAGTGTTCTCCAGAAACAAGCAGCAGTGGATGTTGTCGATTGAAAATTGCAAACTGCCCTTGTAGTGACCAGTAAGTTGCATTCACCAGTACATTATGCCCAGCTCTTGCTTCTGGAGACATGCACCCGTAAGTTAGGCGGGCTCTCAACGTTTCAGAAATGACAAATACATGGACACTATATGTGGTTTAGGCACACTGTGGGGCTCAGAAGAGAGGGGGTCATTTGGATTTGGGAGCACAGAATTTGCTGAATTTCTTTGAGGGGCAAGGAGCCATTTCACTTTTCCCTAGCCTTTGTACCAGTACCAGTAGCGTGGAAGCCCCCTATATTTCCATTAACAGATTTCAGACCTGAGTGGGGGCTTGGTTTTTTTGTGGACTGAGTTGAAGCTTTTTTTTGGGAACCTTTTACATAACGTTTGGGATCACATTTATCCAGCGCCCTACGCTGAGCACTTACTTTGGTGTTTCCATCTAAATCTATGAGTGATGTGATTCAGATGAAACCTCCAAGGGATCCATTCACTATAATGAGGCAGCAGACTTACTCTGGACTCTGTCTGGCCTCTGTGCAGTGTTGTCCTTTGTCTTTGTTGTCTTGTCTTTTCAGAAGTGCACAAAACTGTGGCCGACGGCACTTTTATGCAATCCCAAAAAGACGGATATTGCCGGATCACAGGTCCTATGGCATCCACAGTGTCTCCATCTGCCTCATTATAGGGAATTTTCCAGCAGGGGTTCCTTCTGAATAACGTATTTCAGAGATTTACACGGAAACCCCAGTGTTAGCGCTCAGCACAGAGCACAGGATAAATGTGCGCCGAACCTTACTGCGATCTTTGGGAGGCCAAATGAACACAACAGCAGGTGAAGAATTGGTTTTATTTATTTTTTAAGTGGTTCCTTGTGCGATATAAGTGATTAGCCAACTTTATTCTTTGGGTCAGTGTGATTACAGCGATACCAGATTTATATCGTGTTTTTATATTTGGCTGCTATCACACACTAAAAGATGCTTTTTATTGCAAAACACAGCACCATATTTTGAGAGCTATCATTTTTCCATATTTCGCCCCACAGAGTCATGTGAGGCTTGTTTTTTGCGGGACGAGTTGACTTCTTTATTGGTACCATTTTCAGACACATGACAATTTTTGATTGCTTTCTATTCCAATTTTTGGGAGGCAGAATGTACAAAAATCAGCAATTCAGGAATTGTTTTTAGGGGGGTTATGTCATTCTGCATGTGGTAAAATTGATGAGGCAGTTTTATTATACGGATGAGTACGACTACAGCAATACCCAATTTATATCTTTTTTATGTTTTAGCGCTTTAATGCAATAAAAACTATTTTATAGAAAAAAATATTATTTCTGCATTGCTTTATTCTGAGAGCTATAACATTTTTATTTTTCTTCTCATTGACCTGTACGCAATTTTTGTTTGGCAGCATCATGATACAGCATTGTTTTGCCTTCTTTTATTTATTTTTTATGGTGTTCACTAAAGGGGTTAACTAGTGAGACAATTTTATAGAGCGGGTCATTCCAGATGTGGCGATACCAAATATGAACAGAAAATTACATACACTTATAAAAAGACACATACAGTGGAGAAAAAAGTATTTAGTCAGCTACCAATTGTGCAAGTTCTCCCACTTAAAAAGATGAGAGAGGCCTGTAATTGACATCATAGGTAGACCACAACTATGCGATGAGAGTCAAAATGAGAAAAAAAATCCAGAAAATCACCTTGTCTGATTTGGCAAAATTTATTTTGCAAATTATGGTGGAAAATAAGTATTTGGTCACCTTAAAACATGCAAGCTTTCTGGCTCTCACAGACCTGTAACTTCTTCTTTAAGATGCTCCTCTGTCCTCCACTCACTACCTGTAGTAAAGGCACCTGTTTGAACTTGTTATAAGTATAAAAGACACCTATCCACAACCTCAAACAGTCACATTCCAAGCTTCACTATGGTAAAGACCAAAGAGCTGTCGAAGGACACCAGAAACAAAATTGTAGCCCTGCACCGAGCTGGGAAGACTGAATCTGCAATAGGCAAACAGCTTGATGTGATGAAATCAACTGTGGGAGCAAAAAAGAGAAAATGGAAGACATACAAGACCACTGATAATCTCCCTCAATCTGGGGCTCCACGCAAGATCGCTACCTGTGGGGTCAAAATGATCACAAGAACGGTGAGCAAAAATCCCAGAACCACATGGGAGGACCTAGTGAATGACCTGCATAGATCTGGGACCACCGTAACAAAAGCTACCATCAGTAACACACTACGCCGCCAGAAACTCATTTAAATTATCCAGAAGAGTATTGGGAGAATGTCATATGGTCTGATGAAACCAAAGTAGAACTGTTTGGTAGAAACAAAACTCGTCGTGTTTGGAGGAGATAGAATGCTGAGTTGCATCTAAAGAACACCATGAAAGAATGAATGGGGCCATGTACTGTATCGTGAGATTTTGAGTGCAAACCTTCTTCCATCAGCAAGGGCATTGAGGATGAAATGCTGATGGGTCTTTCAGTATGATAATGATCCCAAGCACAACGCCAGGGCAACGAAGGAGTGGCTTCGTAAGAAGCATATGAAGGTCCTGGAGTGGCCTAACTAGTCTCCAGATCTCAACCCCATAGAAAACCTTTGGAGGGAGTTGAAAGTCTATGTTGCCCAGCGACATGCCCAAAACATCACTGCTGTAGAGGAGATCTGCATGGAGGAATGGGCCAACATACCAATAACAGAGTGAGCCAACCTTGTGAAGACTTACAGAAAACTTTTGACCTCTGTCATTGTCAACAAAGGATATATAACAAAATATTGAGATGAACTTTTGTTTATGGCCAAATACTTATTTCCCCCCATAATTTGCAAAATAAATCTTGCCAAATCAGACATGGTGATTTTCTGGATTTGTTTTCTCATTTTGATTCTCATAGTTGTGGTCTACCTATGATGTCAATTGCAGGCCTCTCTCATCTTTTTAAGTGTGAGAACTTGCACAATTGGTGGCTGACTAAATCCTTTTTTTGCCCACTGTACATGTCAGTGACACACACATAAATGTACAGGTCCTTCTCAAAAAATTAGCATATAGTGTTAAATTTCATTATTTACCATAATGTAATGATTACAATTAAACTTTCATATATTATAGATTCATTATCCACCAACTGAAATTTGTCAGGTCTTTTATTGTTTAAATACTGATGATTTTGGCATACAACTCCTGATAACCCAAAAAACCTGTCTCAATAAATTAGCATATCAAGAAAAGGTTCTCTAAATGACCTATTACCCTAATCTTCTGAATCAACTAATTAACTCTAAACACATGCAAAAGATACCTGAGGCTTTTAAAAACTCCCTGCCTGGTTCATTACTCAAAACCCCCATCATGGGTAAGACTAGCGACCTGACAGATGTCAAGAAGGCCATCATTGACACCCTCAAGCAAGAGGGTAAGACCCAGAAAGAAATTTCTCAACAAATAGGCTGTTCCCAGAGTGCTGTATCAAGGCACCTCAATGGTAAGTCTGTTGGAAGGAAACAATGTGGCAGAAAACGCTGTACAACGAGAAGAGGTGACCGGACCCTGAGGAAGATTGTGGAGAAGGACCGATTCCAGACCTTGGGGAACCTGAGGAAGCAGTGGACTGAGTCTGGTGTGGAAACATCCAGAGCCACCGTGCACAGGCGTGTGCAGGAAATGGGCTACAGGTGCCGCATTCCCCAGGTAAAGCCACTTTTGAACCATAAACAGCGGCAGAAGCGCCTGACCTGGGCTACAGAGAAGCAGCACTGGACTGTTGCTAAGTGGTCCCAAGTACTTTTTTCTGATGAAAGCAAATTTTGCATGTCATTCGGAAATCAAGGTGCCAGAGTCTGGAGGAAGACTGGGGAGAAGGAAATGCCTGAAGTCCAGTGTCAAGTACCCACAGTCAGTGTTTGTGTGGGGTGCCATGTCAGCTGCTGGTGTTGGTCCACTGTGTTTCATCAAGGGCAGGGTCAATGCAGCTAGCTATCAGGAGATTTTGGAGCACTTCATGCTTCCCTCGGCTGAAATGCTTTATGGAGATGAAGATTTCATTTTTCAGCACGACCTGGCACCTGCTCACAGTGCCAAAACCACTGGTAAATGGTTTACTGACCATGGTATTACTGTGCTCAATTGGCCTGCCAACTCTCCTGACCTGAACCCCATAGAGAATCTGTGGGATATTGTGAAGAGAAAGTTGAGAGACGCAAGACCCAACACTCTGGATGAGCTTAAGGCCGCTATTGAAGCATCCTGGGCCTCCATAACATCTCAGCAGTGTCACAGGCTGATTGCCTCCATGCCACGCCGCATTTAAGCAGTCATTTCTGCCAAAGGATTCCCGACCAAGTATTGAGTGCATAACTGAACATTATTATTTGATGGTTTTTTTGTTTGGTATTAAAAAACACTTTTATTTGATTGGTCGGGTGAAATATGCTAATTTATTGAGACAGGTTTTTTGGGTTATCAGGAGTTGTATGCCAAAATCATCAGTATTAAAACAATAAAAGACCTGACAAATTTCAGTTGGTGGATAATGAATCTATAATATATGAAAGTTTAATTGTAATCATTACATTATGGTAAATAATGAAATTTAACACTATATGCTAATTTTTTGAGAAGGACCTGTATATGTATATACTGTATATATTACATGGATAGATAAATAGATAGAAGAAAAGCCGGCAATTCAGCAGCCACGTACTGTAAAATCATAGCAGGAGCCGACAGCATAAAATAGATGGATTACATACAGTATATACACATAGAATAGATAGATACAGTTGTGCTCAAAAGTTTACATACCCCAGAAGAATTTTTTCTTTCTTGGCCTTTTTTCAGAGAATATGAATGGTAACACCAAAACATTTTCTCCACTCAAGGTTAGTGGTTGGGTGAAGCCAATTATTGTCAAACTACTGTGCTTTCTCTTTTTTAAATCATAATGACAGCCCAAAACATCCAAATGACCCTAATCAAAAATTCACATACCCCATTTCTTAATACCGTGTATTGCCCCCTATAACATCAATGACAGCTTGAAGTCCACTGTGGTAGTTGTGAATGAGGTTCTTTATTTTATCAGATAGTAAAGCTGCCCACTCTTCTTGGCAAAAAGCCTCCAGTTCCTGTAAATTCCTGGGCTGTCTAGCATGACCTCTTCGTGCTTGAAATCTCCCAAGAGTGGCTCAATGATATTGAGGTGAGGAAACTGAGATGCAACTCCAGAATGTTCGCTTTGTTCTGTTGTATAAAAGACACCTATCCACAACCTCAAACAGTCACACTCCAAACTCCACTATGGTAAAGACCAAAGAGCTGTCGAAGGACACCAGAAACAAAATTGTAGCCCTGCGCCAGGCTGGGAAGACTGAATCTGCAATAGGCAAGCTGCTTGGTGTGATTAAATCAACTGTGGGAGTAATAATAAGAAAATGGAGGACATACAAGACCACTGATAATCTCCCTCGATTTGGGGCTTCACGCAAGATCTCATCCCGTGCGGTCAAAATGATCACAAGAATGGTGAGTAGTGTTGAGCGATACCGTCCGATACTTGAAAGTATCGGTATCGGAAAGTATCGGCCGATACCGGCAAAGTATCGGATCCAATCCGATACCGATACCCGATACCAATACAAGTCAATGGGACTCAAGTATCGGACGGTATTCCTGATGGTTCCCAGGGTCTGAAGGAGAGGAAACTCTCCTTCAGGCCCTGGGAACCATATAAATGTGTAAAAGAAAGAATTAAAATAAAAAATATCGCTATACTTTACCTCTCCGACGCAGCCGGGACCTCAGCGCAGGAACCGGCAGCGTTGTTTGTTTAAAATTCCCGCTTTTACATGGTTACGCGAACTCCCGGCTTGTGATTGGTCAGGGCGCCCATGTTGCCGGGCCGCGGACCAATCACAGCAAGCCGTGACGAAAATACGTCACGGCTTGCTGTGATTGGTCCGCGTCCCGGCAACATGGCCGCCATTAACCAATCACAAGCCGTGACGTCACGGGAGGCTGGACTTGCGCGCTTTTGAAAAAGCGCGCGTGTCCAGCCTCCAGTGACGTCCCGGCTTATGATTGGTCACGGCGCCATGTTGCCGGGACGCGGACCAATCACAGCAAGCCGTGACGAAAATACGTCACGGCTTGCTGTGATTGGTCCGCGGCCCGGCAACATGGCCGCCATTAACCAATCACAAGCCGTGACGTCACGGGAGGCAGGACAAGCGCGCATTTTAAAATTGCGCGCGTGTCCAGCCTCCCGGCTTGTGATTGGTTGATCGCGGCGCAACCAATCATAAGCCGGGACGTCACTGGAGGCTGGACACGCGCGCTTTTTCAAAAGCGCGCAAGTCCAGCCTCCCGTGACGTCACGGCTTGTGATTGGTTAATGGCGGCCATGTTGCCGGGACGCGGACCAATCACAGCAAGCCGTGACGTATTTTCGTCACGGCTTGCTGTGATTGGTCCGCGGCCCGGCAACATGGGCGCCCTGACCAATCACAAGCCGGGAGTTCGCGTAACCATGTAAAAGCGGGAATTTTAAACAAACAACGCTGCCGGTTCCTGCGCTGAGGTCCCGGCTGCGTCGGACAGGTGAGTATAGCGATATTTTTTATTTTAATTCTCTCTTTTACACATTTTAACAATGTTAAAATGTGTAAAAGAGAGAATTAAAATAAAATGTTGTTCCGATACCCGATACCCGATACCACAAGAGTATCGGAATCCCGGTATCGGAATTCCGATACAGCAAGTATCGGCCGATACCCGATACTTGCAGCATCGGAATGCTCAACACTAATGGTGAGCAAAAATCCCAGAACCACACGGGGGACCTAGTGAATGACCTGCATAGAGCTGGGACCACCGTAACAAAGGCTACCATCAGTAACACACTACGCCGCCAGGGATTCACATCCTCCAGTGCCAGACGTGTCCCCCTGCTTAAGCCAGTACATGGTCTGGTGTCAGCTGATTATCACAGCTGACATCCGGCACTATGTGCCAGGAGCGTTCCAGAGGCATAGGGAAGCATCGTGCAGGAAGGGGGCTCCCTGCCTGCTTCCCTGAGATCCTCCGTTCTCCTCCCTGCAGGCCCCAGATCCAAGATGGCCGTGGGGGTCCTTCCGGGTCCTGCAGGGTTGCGGCTTGCGAGTGCCTGCTGAGAGCAGGCGTGGCAAGTCTCCAGCACTGCCTATCAGATCGCTGATCTAACCCAGTGCTGTGCAAAGTGTCAGATCAGCGATCTGACACTATACTGTGATGTACCACCCTGGGACAAAGTAAAAAAGTAAAAAGAAAAAAAATTACAGTGTGTAAAAATAGATAAAAAGAAAATTCCTAAATAAAGAAAAAAAATATTCTTCCAATAAATACATTTCTTTATGTAAAGAAAAAAAAAATAAAAGTACACATATTTAGTATCGCTGTCAGTAACGACACGACCTATAAAACTGTCCCACTTCAGTGAACACCATAAAAAAATAAATAAAAAAAAACCGAGGCAAAAAACAATGATTTATCATCATACCGCCGAACAAAGAGTGGAATAACACGCGATCAAAAAGATGGATATAAATAAACATGGTGCTGCTGAAAACATCACCTGGTCCCGCAAAAAATGAGCTGCCACCCAGTGTCATCAGCGAAAAAATTTAAAAGTTATAGCCCTCAGAATAAAGCGATGCAAAAATAATTATTTTTTATATGAAATAGTTTTTATTGTATAAAAGTGCCAGAACATAAAAAAATGATAGAAATGAGATATCGCTGTAATCGTACTGACCCGAAGAATTTTTGTGTAAAAACCCGCTATAAAAACCCGCTATAAATAGTAAATCAAACCCCCCTTTATCACTGCCTTAGTTAGGGAAAAATAATAAAATTTAAAAAATATATTTATTTCTATTTTCCCATTAGGGTTAGGGCTAAAGTTAGGGTTGGGGCTACAGTTAGGGTTGGGGCTAAAGATAGGGTGAGGGTTGGGGCTAAAGTTAGGGTTAGAGTTTGGATTACATTTACGGTTGGGATTAAGGTTGGGATTAGGGTTAGGGGTGTGTTGGATTTAGGGGTGTTGTTAGGGTTGGAATTAGGGTTAGGGGTGTGTTGGGGTTAGGGGTGTGGTTAGGGTTGGGATTAGGGTTAGGGCCTCTGATCTCACACTAGGAATACACCGATGTATATTTCTAGTGTGAGATCAGTGGCTCAAAGTCATTTAACCCCTTAAAAAGTCAGTTAGTTATTCAAATCTGTGAAAATGGGCTGTTTGCCCACTTTGATGCCAGTTCTGATGCCCAGAACCCATTTGGGCCAGGCTGGAGGGACTTTGGTTTGTTGCAAGGCATTACTATCTGTGCATTCTTAGTGTGAGATCAGTGGCCCAAAGTCATTTAACCCCTTAAAAACACCAGATACTTATTCAAATAGCCAAAATCGACTGCCCACTTTGATGCCAGTTCTGATGCCCAGAATGCATTTGGGCCAGGCTGGAGTGACCTGGTTTTGATGTGGGGCGCCCTGTTCTATATGTCTGCAGTGTGATATCGGTGGCCCAAAGTGATTTATCCCTTTCATTAATGCCCTTCGGTGCCCACTTTGATGCCCATTTTTGTGCCAGTTTTATAATTTTTGTAGCTGTTATGTGTATTCACATCAGGGCTCCTCGCTGCATTGTATGTTATTATTGTGATGCTTATTATTTGTTGTTAAACTTATAAAAAACAGAAAAGAAAAAATTGTCAAATAAGAAACTGACAAATAAGAAACCAACTTCAGCCTTGTGTTTAGCTGTATATAAAATAGCGACTGCAAAGCTGGATATATAAATGATGCACATATATATGTGTGTGTGTAAATAGATCGGCTACATGTTTACCTGAAAGCTCTGCTGCACAGCGGTGTGTGTGATTGGCTGCATACATGATATACTGTATATCTAGAACTCGGCCGCATAGCAATAAATATACACGCAGAGACACCACTCTGCAGCAGAGCTTTCACATACTGTATAACTTGTAGCCAACCTATTTCCATACATATAGCGTGCTCTGCAGTGAAGCGATTTTATAACCAGATTCATTATATAGAATACACACATACACACAGAGGCACTGCAGCAGAGCTTTTCCGTGGCCAGCAGTACACACAGGCAGCCATACAGATGTGCCTGCCATGGGCGATGGATGTCACACACTGCTCTGCTGCAGCCAGCTGACACACGCCAGGCTCTGCACACAGTGCTCTGCTGCAGCCTGCTGACACATGCCAGGCTCTTCACACAGATCTGCTGCAGCCAGCTGACACACGCCGGGCTCTGCACAGTGCTCTGCTGATGGGCTCTGCACAAAGCGCTCTGCTGACGGGCTCTGCATACAGTGCTCTGCTGATGGGCTTTGCACACAGCGCTCCGCTGATGGACTCTGCACACAGCGCTCTGCTGACGGGCTCTGCACACAGCGCTCTGCTGATGGGCTCTACATACAGTGCTCTGCTGATGGGCTCTGCACACAGCGCTTTGCTGACAGGCTCTGCATACAGTGCTCTGCTGACGGGCCCTGCATATAGTGCTCTGCTGATGGGCTCTGCACACAGCGCTCTGCTGACAGGCTCTGCATACAGCGCTCTGCTGATGGGCTTTGCACACTGTGTTCCGCTGATGGACTCTGCACACAGCGCTCTGCTGACGGGCTCTGCACACAATGCTCTGCTGACAGGCTCTACATACAGTGCTCTGCTGATGGGCTCTGCACACAGCGCTCTGCTGATGGGCTCTGCATACAGTGCTCTGCTGATGGGCTCTGCACACAGCGCTCTGCTGACGGGCTCTGCACACAGCGCTCTGCTGACGGGCTCTGCACACAGCGCTCTGCTGATGGGCTCTGCACACAGCGCTCTGCTGACAGGCTCTGCATACAGCGCTCTGCTGATGGGCTCTGCACACAGCCAGGCACGTTCTTCCTGGGCACCACGCAGGCTTTATATGTAGCTTGCCTTTCTATTCATGTGCCATCACTACACATCACCAAGCACATCCCACAGCCTGACGCTCCTCCCATAGAATCATGTGATCCTGACATCATCAAAGGTCCTTTGGCCAACTAGGCTCCCACATCCAGCAGTAGAGAAGTGTTGGGTGTCACGGAGGAAGCTCGGTCCTCTGCTTTTTGTAGGGGTGCGGAGGAGGAGAAAGGGACGAGTCGGCACTTCACATGTCTGCAGCACACAGGACTTGCACTTTCCCCGCCAGCTTCTATAGTGTCGGCACCACGTTATCTGACTGCAGGGGGCGGCGCGGCTCTGCCGCCCCCTGTCTTCAGCAACGCAGTGCCGCCTGAGGCGAAGTGATCAACTTGCCTCATTATTGGTGCGCCCCTGGATGTGTTCAGTAGAGTTTCTTCATTCATTGAGAGTATTTATTGCAGACTTGATTGGATTTGTGGAATAATAAATAGCAAACTGTTCAGCACTACTTTTTTCTGCAAAACAAAAATATTTGTTCGGGACACACACATTAGGGACCTTTATTTGACAAATCCAGCTTTCCAACATTTTTAATTTTCTCATTCGAAATCACACGGAATATAGGAGTATAATGAAGATACAAGTAAGAGGTGCACAATATAAGATACATTTTAGAAGGGACCTGCAGCACAATAAGTAATATTAGGAATACATTACATTAAGTTCAATTAGAATAGGATGTCTTTAAAAAGCCAGAAATAATGACTATACAGAAGCTCTGCTGCTAACAGTGCTGATTTGTTCTATGGCTGGATACAGAATTAAGTGAGCACAACAAGATATAACATTTAAATTCACATTTGCCAGAAGGCTAATGTCCTCAAAGATGCCTATAAGGCAATTTCAATAAAGCATTTGACCATATTCACATTACTGAGGCATAGAAAATGTATTTGTTTTGTGTTTAACAAATCAGTTTGGAAATGAGTTAAATATTCATATTAGCCTATTAAGCAATTCATTAAGTCACATTGTGTGGTAATGCTAAAACCGCCATAAATGGTAAAATTATGTGTGCCAGGTTTCATGCCTTATCTTTAAGTATTGTTGGCAGTTATCCAAAGAATGTAAAGTATACAGTGCTCAGCATAAATGAGTACACCCCTTCTTAAAATATATACAGTAGCATGCAAACGTTTAGGCACCCCTGGTCAAAATTACTATTATTGTGAACAGTTAAGCAAGTTGAAGATGAAATGATCTCTAAAAGGCCTAAAGTTAAAGATGACACATTTCCTTTAAATTTTAGGCAAAAAAATTGTCATGTTTTACATTTTAAAAATTACAAAAAGGAAAATGGACATTAACTTTAGTTCTTTTAGAGATCATTTCATCTTCAACTTGCTTAACTGTTCACAATAATAGTAATTTTGACCAGGGGTGCCTAAATTTTTACATGCCACTGCAGTGCTCAGCATAAATGAATACACCCCTTTTGAAAAGTAAGATTTTAATCAATATTTTATGGAATACAAGAACAGTTTCAAAAATTTTGACAAGACAGTTTCAAAGAATATTTTTTCCCATACCATGAGCGCAAGATTAATGATCTAACTTTCATTACAAAATATTCAGTTTCACTCAAATTAATTGTTGCAAAAATGAATACACCCCATGTCAGAAATTGCTACATCTGGTATTATATATGACCTCCATGATTTTAAAGACAACACATAGACTTAAAGGCATGGAATGAACAAGTTGGTGACATACAGTGGGAACGGAAAGTATTCAGACCCCTTTACATTTTTTACTCTGTTTCATTGCAGCCATTTGGTAAATTCAAAAAAGTTCATTTTTTTCTCATTAATGTACACTCTGCACCCCATCGTGACTGAAAAAAACCTGAAATATAGTAATTTTTGCAAATTTATTTAAAAGAAAAACTTAAATATCACATGGTCATAAGTACTCAGACCCTATACTCAGTATTGAATAGAAGCACCCTTTTGAGCTAGTACAGCCATGAGCAGGTACAGACTGGGGCTGAAATTCAGCCCTGGCATTTGAAATTACACAGGACCATGTTGTTCCCGTCCCCATGAACCAGATGGGATATATTACTAATATTACCCTGGATGGAGGAAAGGAAGATTTTCTACAAGACCAATATTTTATTTCTAATGATACCCGTGGCTGCTGGGGTAAGTGACGGAGTCAGCAACTTTGTGCTCCATCACAACTCTTAACAGTATGGGTATCTTGAGAACACTGATTCTGTTAACAACATAGCAGACAAGGCAGCCCATGACAAGTCAGGCCCTTCTGGCATTTGCAAGATGGCCAGTCCGGCCCTGGCCATGAGTCTTCTTGGGAATGATGCAACAAGTTTTTCACACCTAGATTTGAGGATCCTCTGCCATTCTTCCTTGCAGATCCTCTTCAGTTCCGTCAGGTTGGATGGTGAACGTTGGTGGACAGCCATTTTCAGGTCTCTCCAGAGATGCTCAATTGGGTTTAGGTCAGGGCCCTGGCTGGGCCAGTCAAGATTGGTCAGAGAGTTGTTCTGAAGCCACTCCTTTGTTATTTTAGCTGTGTGCTTAGGGTCATTGTCTTGTTGGAAAGTAAGCCTTCGGCCAAGTTTGGGGTCCACAGCACTCTGGAAGAGGTTTTTGTTATGGTTCTCAATGGCAAGAGAACATAGCCCAGCATACGTAGGAACTAGCTCTTGGAAGGATGGAAACTTAAACTGACCATGAACTAAACCTGCCGCACAACTAACAGTAGCCGGGTAGCGTAGCCTGCGTTTTATCCCTAGACGCCCAGCGCCGGCCGGAGGACTAACTAATCCTGGCAGAGGAAAATATAGTCCTGGCTCACCTCTAGAGAAATTTCCCCGAAAGGCAGACAGAGGCCCCCACATATATTGGCGGTGATTTAAGATGAAAATGACAAACGTAGTATGAAAATAGGTTTAGCAAAATCGAGGTCCGCTTACTAGATAGCAGGAAGACAGAAAGGGTACTTTCATGGTCAGCTGAAAACCCTATCAATACACCATCCTGAAATTACTTTAAGACTCTAGTATTAACTCATAACATCAGAGTGGCAATTTCAGATCACAAGAGCTTTCCAGACACAGAAACGAAACTGCAGCTGTGAACTGGAACAAAATGCAAAAAACAAACAAGGACAAAAGTCCGACTTAGCTGGAAGTTGTCTGGTAGCAGGAACATGCACAGAAAGGCTTCTGATTACAATGTTGACCGGCATGGAAGTGACAGAGGAGCAAGGTTAAATAGCGACTCCCACATCCTGATGGGAACAGGTGAACAGAGGGGATGATGCACACAAGTTCAATTCCACCAGTGGCCACCGGGGGAGCCCAAAATCCAATTTCACAACAGTACCCCCCCCTCAAGGAGGGGGCACCGAACCCTCACCAGAACCACCAGGGCGATCAGGATGAGCCCTATGAAAGGCACGGACCAGATCGGAGGCATGAACATCAGAGGCAGTAACCCAAGAATTATCCTCCTGACCGTATCCCTTCCATTTGACCAGATACTGGAGTTTCCGTCTGGAAACACGGGAGTCCAAGATTTTTTCCACAACGTACTCCAACTCGCCCTCAACCAACACCCGAGCAGGAGGCTCAACGGAAGGCACAACCGGTACCTCATACCTGCGCAACAATGACCGATGAAAAACATTATGAATAGAAAAAGATGCAGGGAGGTCCAAACGGAAGGACACAGGGTTAAGAATCTCCAATATCTTGTACGGGCCGATGAACCGAGGCTTAAACTTAGGAGAAGAAACCCTCATAGGGACAAAACGAGAAGACAACCACACCAAGTCCCCGACACAAAGCCGAGGACCAACCCGACGCCGGCGGTTGGCAAAAAGCTGAGTCTTCTCCTGGGACAACTTCAAATTGTCCACCACCTGCCCCCAAATCTGATGCAACCTCTCCACCACAGCATCCACTCCAGGACAATCCGAAGATTCCACCTGACCGGAGGAAAATCGAGGATGAAACCCCGAATTACAGAAAAAAGGAGACACCAAGGTGGCAGAGCTGGCCCGATTATTGAGGGCAAACTCCGCTAAAGGCAAAAAAGCAACCCAATCATCCTGATCTGCAGACACAAAACACCTCAAATATGTCTCCAAAGTCTGATTCGTCCGCTCGGTCTGGCCATTAGTCTGAGGATGGAAAGCAGACGAGAAAGACAAATCTATGCCCATCCTAGCACAGAATGCCCGCCAAAATCTAGACACGAATTGGGTTCCTCTGTCAGAAACGATATTCTCCGGAATACCATGCAAACGAACCACATTTTGAAAAAACAGAGGAACCAACTCGGAAGAAGAAGGCAACTTAGGCAGGGGAACCAAATGGACCATCTTAGAGAAACGGTCACACACCACCCAGATGACAGACATCTTCTGAGAAACAGGAAGATCCGAAATAAAATCCATCGAGATGTGCGTCCAAGGCCTCTTCGGGATAGGCAAGGGCAACAACAATCCACTAGCCCGAGAACAACAAGGCTTGGCCCGAGCACAAACGTCACAAGACTGCACAAAGCCTCGTACATCTCGTGACAGGGAAGGCCACCAGAAGGACCTTGCCACCAAATCCCTGGTACCAAAGATTCCAGGATGACCTGCCAACGCAGAAGAATGAACCTCAGAAATGACTTTACTGGTCCAATCATCAGGAACAAACAGTCTACCAGGTGGGCAACGATCAGGTCTATCCGCCTGAAAATCCTGCAAGGCCCGCCGCAGGTCTGGAGAAACGGCAGACAATATCACTCCATCCTTAAGGATACCTGTAGGTTCAGAATTACCAGGGGAGTCAGGCTCAAAACTCCTAGAAAGGGCATCCGCCTTAACATTCTTAGAACCCGGTAGGTATGACACCACAAAATTAAACCGAGAGAAAAACAACGACCAGCGCGCCTGTCTAGGATTCAGGCGTCTGGCGGACTCAAGATAAATCAAATTCTTGTGGTCGGTCAATACCACCACCTGATGTCTAGCCCCCTCAAGCCAATGACGCCACTCCTCAAAAGCCCACTTCATGGCCAAAAGCTCCCGATTCCCAATATCATAATTCCGCTCGGCGGGCGAAAATTTACGAGAAAAAAAAGCACAAGGTTTCATCACGGAGCAGTCGGAACTTCTTTGCGACAAAACCGCCCCAGCTCCGATTTCAGAAGCGTCGACCTCAACCTGAAAAGGAAGAGCAACATCAGGCTGACGCAACACAGGGGCGGAAGAAAAGCGGCGCTTAAGCTCCCGAAAGGCCTCCACAGCAGCAGGGGACCAATCAGCAACATCAGCACCCTTCTTAGTCAAATCAATCAATGGTTTAACAACATCAGAAAAACCAGCAATAAATCGACGATAAAAGTTAGCAAAGCCCAAAAATTTCTGAAGACTCTTAAGAGAAGAGGGTTGCGTCCAATCACAAATAGCCCGAACCTTGACAGGATCCATCTCGATGGAAGAGGGGGAAAAAATGTATCCCAAGAAGGAAATCTTTTGAACCCCAAAAACGCACTTAGAACCCTTCACACACAAGGAATTAGACCGCAAAACCTGAAAAACCCTCCTGACCTGCTGGACATGAGAGTCCCAGTCATCCGAAAAAATCAGAATATCATCCAGATACACGATCATAAATTTATCCAAATAATCACGGAAAATGTCATGCATAAAGGACTGAAAGACTGAAGGGGCATTTGAAAGGCCAAAAGGCATCACCAAATACTCAAAGTGGCCCTCGGGCGTATTAAATGCGGTTTTCCACTCATCCCCCTGCTTAATTCGCACCAAATTATACGCCCCACGGAGATCTATCTTAGAGAACCACTTGGCCCCCTTTATGCGAGCAAACAAATCAGTCAGCAGTGGCAACGGATATTGATATTTAACCGTGATTTTATTCAAAAGCCGATAATCAATACACGGCCTCAAAGAGCCATCTTTCTTAGACACAAAGAAAAAACCGGCTCCTAAGGGAGATGACGAAGGACGAATATGTCCCTTTTCCAAGGACTCCTTTATATATTCTCGCATAGCAGCATGTTCAGGCACAGACAGATTAAATAAACGACCCTTAGGGTATTTACTACCCGGAATCAAATCTATGGCACAATCGCACTCCCGGTGCGGAGGTAATGAACCAAGCTTAGGTTCTTCAAAAACGTCACGATAGTCAGACAAGAATTCAGGAATCTCAGAGGGAATAGATGACGAAATGGAAACCAAAGGTACGTCCCCATGCATCCCCTTACATCCCCAGCTTAACACAGACATAGCGTTCCAGTCGAGGACTGGGTTATGAGATTGCAGCCATGGCAATCCAAGCACCAACACATCATGTAGATTATACAGCACAAGAAAGCGAATAATCTCCTGATGATCCGGATTAATTCGCATAGTTACTTGTGTCCAGTATTGTGGTTTATTACTAGCCAATGGGGTGGAGTCAATCCCCTTCAGAGGTATAGGAGTTTCAAGAGGCTCTAAATCATACCCACAGCGTTTGGCAAAGGACCAATCCATAAGACTCAAAGCGGCGCCAGAGTCGACATAGGCATCCGCGGTAATAGATGATAAAGAACAAATCAGGGTCACAGATAGAATAAACTTAGACTGAAAAGTGCCAATTGAAACTGACTTATCAAGCTTCTTAGTACGCTTAGAGCATGCTGATATAACATGAGTTGAATCACCACAATAAAAGCACAACCCATTTACGGAATTTTTGGCAGTATATTTCAACTTCATCTTGCCCCTGAGATAGGGACATCAAGGCTTTTTCCGCCTGAAGCTCTAAATGAGGTTCCTCATAAAGCAACCCCAAGGCCAGAAAAAACGCATCCACATTGAGCAACGCAGGATCCCCTGGAGCCAATGCAAAAGCCCAATCTTGAGGGTCGCCCCGGAGCAAGGAAATCACAATCCTGACCTGCTGAGCAGGATCTCCAGCAGAGCGAGATTTCAGGGACAAAAACAACTTGCAATTATTTTTGAAATTTTGAAAGCAAGATCTATTCCCCGAGAAAAATTCAGGCAAAGGAATTCTAGGTTCAGATATAGGAACATGAACAACAAAATCTTGTAAATTTTGAACTTTCGTGGTGAGATTATTCAAACCTGCAGCTAAACTCTGAATATCCATTTTAAACAGGTGAACACAGAGCCATTCCAGGATTAGAAGGAGAGAGAGAGAGGAAGGCTGCAATATAGGCAGACTTGCAAGTGATTCAATTGAAAGCACACTCAGAACTGAAGGAAAAAAAAAAAAAAAAAAAAAAAAAAAAGATTTTTCAGCAGACTTCTTTTTTCTCTCCTTTCTCTGCCAATTAATTTAACCCTTTGTGGGCCGGTCAAACTGTTATGGTTCTCAATGGCAAGAGAACATAGCCCAGCATACGTAGGAACTAGCTCTTGGAAGGATGGAAACTTAAACTGACCATGAACTAAACCTGCCGCGCAACTAACAGTAGCCGGGTAGCGTAGCCTGCGTTTTATCCCTAGACGCCCAGCGCCGGCCGGAGGACTAACTAATCCTGGCAGAGGAAAATATAGTCCTGGCTCACCTCTAGAGAAATTTCCCCGAAAGGCAGACAGAGGCCCCCACATATATTGGCGGTGATTTAAGATGAAAATGACAAACGTAGTATGAAAATAGGTTTAGCAAAATCGAGGTCCGCTTACTAGATAGCAGGAAGACAGAAAGGGTACTTTCATGGTCAGCTGAAAACCCTATCAATACACCATCCTGAAATTACTTTAAGACTCTAGTATTAACTCATAACATCAGAGTGGCAATTTCAGATCACAAGAGCTTTCCAGACACAGAAACTAAACTGCAGCTGTGAACTGGAACAAAATGCAAAAAACAAACAAGGACAAAAGTCCGACTTAGCTGGAAGTTGTCTGGTAGCAGGAACATGCACAGAAAGGCTTCTGATTACAATGTTGACCGGCATGGAAGTGACAGAGGAGCAAGGTTAAATAGCGACTCCCACATCCTGATGGGAACAGGTGAACAGAGGGGATGATGCACACAAGTTCAATTCCACCAGTGGCCACCGGGGGAGCCCAAAATCCAATTTCACAACAGGTTTTCATCCAGGATATCTCTGTACTTGGCCACATTCATGTTTCCTTCAATGACAACCAGTCGTCATGTCCCTGCAGCTGAAAAACACCCCCATAGCATGATGCTGCCACCACCATGTTTCACTGTTGGGATTGTATTGGGCAGATGATGAGCAGTGCCTGGTTTTCTCCACACACACCGCTTCAAATTATAACCAAAAAGGTCTATCTTTGTCTCATCAGACCAGAGAATCTTATTTCTCATAGACTGGGAGTCCTTCATGTGTTTTTTAGCCAACTCTATGTGGGCTTTCATATATCTTGCACTGAGGAGAGGCTTCCGTCGGGCCACTCTGCCATAAAGGCCTGACTGGTAGAGGGCTGCAGTGATAGTTGACTTTGTGGAACTTTCTCCCTTCTCCCAACTGCATCTCTGGAGCTCAGTTGCAGTGATCTTGGGGTTCTCCTTTACCTCTCTCACTAATGCTCTTCTCCCATGATTGCTCAGTTTGGCTGGATGGCCAGGCCAAATTGTGGTCGTTCCAAACTTCTTCTATTTAAGGATTATGGAGGCTACTGTGCTCTTACAAACCTTGAGTACTGCAGAAATTCTGTTGTGACTTTGGCCAGATCTGTGCTTTGCCACAATTCTGTCTCTGAGCTCCTTGGCCAGGTCCTTTGACCTCATGATTCTCATTTAGTCTAACATGCACTGTAAGCTGTGAGGTCTTATATAGACAGGTGTGTGCCTTTCCAAATCAAGTCCTATCAGTTTAATAAAGCACAGCTGGAATCCAATGAAGGAGTAGAACTATCTCAAAGAGTATCACAAGGAAATGGACAGCATGCAACTTAAATATGAGTGTCTGAGCAAAGGGTCTGAATAGTTATGACCATGTGATATTTCAGTTTTTCTTTTTTATTAAATTTGCAAAAATTTCTAGATTTCTCTTTTTTTGCAGTCAAGATGGGGTGCAGAGTATACATTAATGAGAAAAAAATGAACTTTTTTGAATTTACCAAATGGCTGCAAAGAAACAAAGAGTGACAAATTTAAAGAGGTCTGAATTCTTTCTGTACCCACTGCATAAGATTTTGGCCTCTGAAAATATGTAATGAAAATGGTGATAATTTCAAATTGAAGATTACTAAAATGTTCTTAATACAATGCTAATATTTTGTTTAAATAAAATTGGAAACCCCCTTTTTCCTCAATTTTGAAGTCCTCAGATTCCATACTGTTGAATTTAGTTTTGGCATTATCTTATGGTTATTTAAAGTATTTTATTTGTAATTATGACTTTTTCTACTTGAAATAATTTCTAAAGAACCTTGAAGTATCTCCTGCTAAGTCAATGCCCTGTGCCACTGAGAGATTGGATAACTGTTTTATAAATGCAATTATAAGAGCAGTTTGACATCTGCTGAATGTGGGATCAGATTAGGACTGCCAATATGTAAGGACCCTTGACGCGGGTTGGCAGCTTAAATATTGTGGCCATAATATCGACCAATACCTTGCATACATTGTTATGTTTTTGGTGCACTGTATATTTTTCCAGGGTACAGCTGGGCCCTAGATGGCTCTGTATACTGTGGCCTCTGTTCACACAGGATGCATTATGGTGAGCCCGCTTTATGGTATCATTAATAGGCTTTGAGCCATATACTTTGCATTTCTGTGTGAACACACCACATACAGACTATTTGTTTGCACAGGTGCACCAAGCAGCCAATTCCTGATTATAGGGTGGCTGCTTTATCGGTATTATTGCACCTGTGTATTTGCCATCTTAACTTGGGTCCGCTGCACCTTGGCTAGTGCAATTGTTTGGAGGCCTTGGACAGGTAAGCATCTCTGCCTGTGTACTGGTGTTTTTTTTGTTTAGAATAGTGGAGGTCTTTCCTCTTAGGCTGTGTGCACACGTAGCAGATTTTTTGCGTTTTTTTCGCTATAAAAACGCTATAAAACCGCGAAAAAAACGCTAACATTAAGCATCCTATGTAACAGAATGCAATCCGCATTTTTTTGTGCATATGCTGCATTTTTTTCCTGAACGGAATCGCAATCCAGAAAAAAACGCAGCATGTTCATTAAAATTGCGGAATCGCGGCGATTCTGCACACATAGGAGTGCATTGATCTGCTTACTTCCCGCACGGGGCTGTGCACACCATGCGGGAAGTAAGCAGATCAAGTGTGGTTGGTACCCAGGGTGGAGGAGAGGAGACTCTCCTCCACGGACTGGGCACCATATAAATGGTAAAAAATAAAAGAATTAAAATAAAAAATAGCGATATACTCACCCTCTGGCGGCCCGACCTTCTCAGAGGCTTCCGAGGTGTGTGTGAAGGACCTGCGATGACGTCACGGTCACATGACCCGCGGTCACGTGACCGCTACGTCAATGGAAGGTCCTGAACACACAGCATTAGGAACGGAAGCCGCTGAGGTGAGTATAACCTTTTTTTTTATTTTTTTTATTATTTTTTACATTCTACCTTTTAATATAAATGCTGCATAGGCTGCATCTATAGTAAAAAGTTGGTCACACTTGTCAAACACTATGTTTGACAAGTGTAACCAACCTGTCAAACAGTTTTCCAAGCGATGCTACAGATCGCTTGGAAAACGCTAGCATTCTGCAAGCTAATTATGCTTGCAAAACGCTAGTTTTCTGCGGGTATATGCAGGCTAATTCTGCATGCGATATACCCGCGGCAGGAGGCGCAGAATTGCCGCGGAAATTTCCGCGGCAATTCTGCTACGTGTGAACTTAGCCTTATGGTGTTTTTCTTAGATTAGGAATCCAATGAAGGAGTAGAACTATCTCAAGGAGGATCACAAGGAAATGGACAGCATGCGACTTAAATATGAGTGTCTGAGCAAAGGGTCTGAATACTTATGACCATGTGATATTTCAGTTTTTCTTTTTTATTAAATTTTCAAAAATTTCTAGATTTCTCTTTTTTTGCGGTTAAGATGGGGTGCAGAGTGTACATTAATGAGAAAAAAATGAACTTTTTTGAATTTACCAAATGGCTGCAAAGAAACAAAGAGTGAAAAATTTAAAGAGGTCTGAATTCTTTCTGTACCCACTGCATAAGATTTTGGCCTCTGAATATATATAATGAAAATGGTGATAATTTCAAATTGAAGATTACTGAAATGTTCTTAATACAATGCTAATATTTTGTTTAAATAAAATTGGAAACCCCCTTTTTCCTCAATTTTGAAGCCCTCAGATTCCATACTGTTGTATTTAGTTTTGGCATTATCTTATGGTTATTCAAGTATTTTTATTTATAATTATGACTTTTTCTACTTGAAATAATTTCTAAAGAACCTTGAAGTATCTCCTGCTAAGTCAATGCCCTGTGCCACTGAGAGATTGGATAACTGTTTTATAAATGCAATTATAAGAGCAGTTTGACGTCTGCTGAATGTGGGATCAATAGAGCATAAGCAGCTTTGTAAGATGAATCTTTTGATTTTATCATTGTAATAAGTTACATACTTTCTGAAGTTGGTGATGATAACACTCAAAGTCAAAATGTTTAAAGTTCAAATAATTGAACAAAATATTGCAGCAGCAATGTATAATTTATGTAGGTGTTCTGTTTAGGCTCCTGTAACTTTCTCAAGTGATTTACCCGTAACTTGGAGAGAATGTGATTAAGTTACACGGTCCTTCCATTTCAGGTGAACATACAATTAAATTGTTGATCCAGATTTAATAATCCTATTTTCCACATCAGATTAAGTTAAACATATATTTCAAATAGTTTGGTTGAAAGTTAGAGGGGTTGTCCGGTCTCAATCGATAATTCTGCAATCAATCTGTGGGACTGCGCAATTATGAAACAGTGCAAGGGGGCAGTGCACTCACTGTGCACTGCAAGTATTCACCAGTTTCTGAAACGGAACCGGAGGGTATGTATACTTATGCATACTCTCAACCCGACAAGTAGGGACTGCTTCTATCCATACACTTGTATAGAGTGTATGGAGCGAAAACCGCGCCCACTGGACTGGCACTGGCCAGGAGTATGTACAATGCATACATACATCTGGTCTTGGCTCAGAAACTGGCAAGTCCTCGCAGCACACAGAGCTTGCGCTGGGGAGATTCACAGAGTTGCACAGAGTGACTGCACACTTATTGAGTTGGAGCGGACAACATCTTTAAAGTATTCCCCCAACTCCATAACAAATTTGAAAGGTCAGCTCATCCAAGCTTTTATTTCAGTAGGAAGAGGGGAAAATGCCTCACCAGACCCCAATGGCAGCAGCTTATCACCCTTGGAAACCAAGAAATTTATTTGTTAACCCCTTCGCAACATGCGCCGTACTAGTACTGCTCTGCGGGTGGTGCGTTCACACCAGCCGCTGTACTAGTACAATGCCGCGATCACGCGGACTCACGCTGAGAGCCGCCACGATCACATATGGGTGTCAGCTGTATGTGACAGCTGACACCCCGCAGCAATGCCAACAATCAGTGCTAGCACCGATAGCGGGCATTTAATCTGCAGTCTGCAGTGTGATTCCTATATGCGTGTCCTAGAAGTGTAAAGATTAATGTAGAATTAAAACCAGAAGGATGTATACAGACTGTACCCTGCTATCTGCCACCATCGCACTCTAACCAGCATGTCTATTCTTCCTACAGGTATGTTCATGCACCCAGCTCTCCATCCTGCTTTCCTGCCTTGTCTGTCTATGAAGTGCATATAGTACATCATCCATCTTTCCACAAAGACTTACCTCTACTCCTAGCTTCCACTTGGTATGTTCATGCACCCATCTCTCCAGCCTGCTCTCCTGCCTTGTCTGTCTATTAAGTGCATACAGTACATCATCCATCTTTCCACACAGACTTACCGTATTTTCCGGCGTATAAGACGACTTTTTAACCCCCGAAAATCTTCTTAAAAGTCGGGGGTCGTCTTATACGCCGGGAATCGTCTTGTACGCCGGCGTATATGGTGGGTGGGGAGGGGGAGTGATCCTGATGACGAGGGGGCGTCTCACAGGAAAGTGAGTAATCCCCATTACCTTATCCTAGCGGTGCAGCGTGGGGGTGTCAGTGCTGGGAGCGGCTGTGTTCTGGTGCGGCGGCTCCTCTTCTGTGTGGGGCCTCTGTGCTGTGGGGTGGCGGCGGCAGCGGCGTATCTTTATCCAGTTGGGGCTCCTCCGGCATCTCCTTAGCCCTGGAGGCCCCGCCGCAACTCCATCGGTGCAATGTGGTGGCCTCCGGGAAAATGGCCGCTGCTCAGATTCAGATCTCGTGTCCCGAGATTTCGGGACGAGATCTGAATCTGAGCAGCGGCCATTTTCCCGGAGGCCACCGCATCGCACCTATTGAGCTGCCTCCGGGAAAATGGCCGCTGCATTGCACCGATGGAGTTGCGGCGGTGCCTCCAGGGCTAAGGAGATGCCGGAGGAGCCCCAACTGGATAAAGATATGCCGCCGCCACCGCCACCCCACAGCACAGAGGCCCCACACAGAAGAGGAGCCGCCGCACCAGAGCACAGCAGCCGCCGCACCAGAGCACAGCAGCCGCCGCCGCCACTCCCAGCACTGAGACCCCCACGCTGCACCGCTACGATAAGGTAATGGGGGATACTCACTTTCCTGTGAGACGCCCCCTCGTCATCAGGATCACTCCCTCCCCCCCCCCAAAAGGCACATATTCACCGGCCCTATAAGACGACATAGGGTGTATAAGAAGACCCCCGACTTTTAAGAAGATTTTATATTTTAACTGGTAAAGTTGGGGGGTCGTCTTATACGCCCAGTCGTCTTATACGCCGGAAAATACGGTACCTCTGCTCCTAGCTTCCACTTGGTATGTCTTTCAACTAATCCCAGCTTTAACCACCCCCACACCCGTGTTATTTATGACGTTGTTTACTCTGGCTTGATTATATGCATCTGGTCCACTCTTAATTCTCTGACCAAGATGAACAGAGACCACTCCTCTCTGCTTCACACCTGAATGCAGTTAGTTGTACATATATTGCATAGCACAAGTCTGCAATGACTTTAGTCTGCAATGTGATTCCTATAAGTGTGTCCTAGAAGTGTGAAGATTAATGTAGAATTAAAACCAAAATTGAACCAGAAGGGAACTGAAGGTAACTGGCCAGTCACTGTAAACAATGTTTCTGTTTCTTTTCACTTTCACCCCTATAATCCTTCACTTTCTGCTAACTCCCCTAATCCCTACACCTAGTAAGGAAATGTTCATCTCTTCCTCAATCCTCCCCATCCATCTCACCTCCTCAGAACTGTTTCTCAACATACAATCCTCTGTCTCCAAGCACAGACAGCCCCCTCATGCCCTCTCCTGCTCCCACCTGCTAACACTTTCTCTGCTCCTTCTCACTGCTGGTGATATCTCTCCAAATCCTGGTCCTCCTCACAACATCCCCACAGTCAGTTCTTCCTCCCATCCACGCTTTATCACAAATTTCCGTAACCTCTCTAACCTTAAACTAAGCCCGGCCCCCACTTCCCCAGTCCCACTAACAGGAGCTCTATGGAATGCTCGTTCTGTCTGCAACAAACTTTCCTACATCCATGATCTTTTTACTACTAACAAACATTCCTTCCTCGCCATCACCGAAACCTGGCTCACCCTTTCTGACACAGCCTGTCCTGCTGCACTTTCGTATGGTGGCTTCCACCTTTCTCACACACCCTGCCCCAGCAGCAAGCATGGCGGAGGAGTTGGTTTTCTCCTGTCAGATAACTGCTCCTTTACCCCAATCCCACTTCCACCCTCTGTTACCCTCCCTTCCTTTGAGGTGCACTCTGTGCACTTCTACTCCCCCTCCAACCTCCAACTGGCTGTCATTTATCGCCCCCAGGGCCAGGCACCACCTTCTTTGGCCACTTCACCACCTGGCTACTTCATTTCCTTTCTGCAGACATTCCCACTATCATCATGGGCAACTTCCCCTTTGACACTTCCCTCTCAGCTGCCACTAAACTTCTATCTCTCACTTCCTCCTTCAGCCTCACTCAATAGTCTTCTGCAGCCACTCACAAAGATGGTCACTCACTGGACCTCATCTTCACCCACCTCTGCTCTCTATCTAACCTCTCTAACTCACCTCTTCCTCTTTCTGACCACAATCTACTCACATTCTGTTCCCTCTCCACTCCTTGTCTACAATCCCCACCCCACAAACTTGCACACCCTCGCAGAAATCTTAAACACCTCAATCTACAATCACTCTCTGAATCCCTCCTCCCTCTCACAGACATAAGTTCCCTACACAATGTGGATGGTCTATATAACACCACAATAGCTGTAGCTTTGGAATCTATTGCCCCTCTCACACATACCAAAGCTCGCAAAATAAACAGACAGCCCTGGCACATCAGCCTGACCAAAGAACTGAGGCGAGATTCCAGGGCTGCTGAGCCCAGATGGAAAAGATCCCACTCCAACGAGCACTTCATCGCATTCAAACAGTCCCTTACTACTTTCAAGACCACACTCGCCACAGCAAAACAAACCTACTTCTCATCTCTCATATCCTCCCTGTCTCACAACCCTAAACAGTTATTCAACACCTTCAATTCTCTCTTCCGTCCCCCAGCTCCTCCTCCCTCCCCACTCATCTCAGCTGATGAAGGCTTTGCCTCATTTTTCAAGCAGAAGATTGAGAACATCAGAGACAGTTTTAGTGGACAACCCCCAGAGCCCTTCCTCCCAACTACCCAGTCCTCCACCTCCAAAACCAACTTCTCCACCATTACAGAAGATTGACTCTCCACTCTACTCTCAAGATCACAGCTCACCACCTGTGCACTTGACCCGATCCCATCCCACTTCATCCCAAACCTCGCCACAGTATTCATCCCAACTCTAACCCATCTCTCCAACCTATCACTAACAACTGGTGTTTTCCCCTCAAACTTTAAACATGCCTCAATCACACCTATCCTTAAAAAGCCCTCTCTTGATCCATCCTCTGTATCTAGTTTTGCCCTATATCACTTCTCCCCTATGCCTCAAAACTACTGGAACAACATGTCCATCTTGAACTGTCCTCCCATCTATCTTCCTGCTCCCTCTTCGATCGCCTACAATCAGGCTTCCGGTCATACCACTCCACTGAAACTGTCTTAACTAAAGTCACCAATGACCTATTAACCGCCAAGAGCAAGCGACACTACTCTATCCTCCTCCTGGACCTGTCCTCTGCCTTTGACACAGTGGACCATTCCCTGTTGCTGTGGACCCTCTCATCCCTTGGCATCACAGACTTGGCCCTATGCTGTATCTCATCATACCTAACTGACCGGACATTCAGCGTCTCCCACTCACACACCACCTCCTCACCTCACCCCCTATCTGTCGGAGTCCCGCAAGGTTCAGTTCTAGGGCCCCTGCTCTTCTCCATCTACACCTTTGGCCTGGGACAGCTCATAGAATCTCACAGCTTTCAGTATCATCTCTATGCTGATGACACACGGATTTATATCTCTGGACCAGATATCACCACCCTACTAACCAGAATCCCTCAATGCCTGTCCGCTATTTCATCCTTCTTCTCCGCTAGATTTCTAAAACTTAACATGGACAAAACAGAATTCATCGTCTTTCCCCCATCTCACGTGACCCCCCTAACGAACCTATCCATTACAGTAAACAGCTTCCCACTGTCCCCAGTCCCACAAGCTCGCTGTCTTGGGGTAATCCTTGACACTGATCTCTCCTTCAAACCACATATCGAAGCCCTTTCCACTTCCTGCCACCTTCAACTCAAAAATATTTCATGGATCCATACATTCCTAAACCAAGAATCTGCAAAAACCCTAGTCCATGCCCTCATTATCTCCCGCCTCGACTACTGTAACATCCTGCTCAGTGGCCTCCCCTCTAACAGTCTTGCACCCCTCCAATCTATTCTAAACTCTGCTGCCCGACTAATCCACCTGTTCCCCCATGATTCCCTGGCCTCTCCCCTGTCAATCCCTTCACTGGCTCACATTACCCAGAGACTCCAGTACAAAAGCCTAACCATGACATACAAAGCCATCCACAACCTGTCTCCTCCATACATCTGTGACCTCGTCTCCCGGGACTTTCCTGCACGCAACCTCCGATCCTCACAAGATCTCCTTCTCTACTCCCCTTATCTCCTCTTCCCACAATCGCATGCAAGATTTCTCTCACGCATCACCCCTACTCTGGAACTCTCTACCACAACACATTAGACTCTCGCCTACCATCGAAACCTTCAAGAAGAACCTGAAGACCCATCTCTTCCAACAAGCCTTAAACCTGCAGTAACCACCGATCGACCAAACCGCTGCACGACCAGCTCTACCCTCACCTACTGTATCCTCACCCATCCCTTGTAGATTGTGAGCCATCACGGGCAGGGTCCTCTCTCCTCCTGTACCAGTTGTGACTTGTATTGTTCAAGATTATTGTACTTGTTTTTATTATGTATACCCCTCCTCACTTGTAAAGCGCCATGGAATAAATGGCGCTATAATAATAAACTAACTGACAGCAGCATAGAGAAGCCCCCTCCCTGCACGCTTCCATCAGAATAACGTGATACAATGGTCTCCATGGAGACCCCCGGCACCAAGATGGCCACAGGGTCCTTTCGGGTCCTGCAGAGAAGGGGGCATGTGAGCTCCTGCTGACAGCAGGCGCCGGCATGCCTCCTTTCCTGCCTGTAAGATCCTGATATGACACTCTGCTGTACAGAGCGCCAGATCAGTGATCTGCTGTAAAATAGTAATGTCCAATTGCTGGGACAATGTAATAAAGTAACAAAATATATATTATAATGTGTAAAAATATATTTTTTTTAATCCCCAAATAAAGAGCAAAAATAGAATAAATATTTTACTAATAAATACATTTATTTATGTAAATAAAAAAAGTACACATATTTGGTATCGCCGCGTCCGTAATGACCCACTCTATAAAACTTTCCCACTAGTTAACCCCTACATTGAACACAGTAAAAAAATAAGAATAAAAAACAAGGCAAAAAAACAATGCTTTATCATCATACCACCGAACAAAAAGTGCAACAAAATGCAATAAAAAAGACAGATGTAAATAAAAATGGTACAGCTGAAAACATCATCTTGTCCCGCAAAAAACAAGCTGCCATACAGCTCCATCAGCAGAAATTTAAAAAAAGTTATAGCTCTCAGAATAAAGCGATGCAAAAATAATATTTTTACCGTAAAATATGGTAGTTTTTATTGTGTAAAAGCGCCAAAACATAAAAAAATATATAAATGAGGTATTGCTGTAATCGGACTGACCCGAAGAATAAAGCTGCCTTACCAATTTTACCACACATGGAACAGTATAAAAAAGGGGGAGGATTCTGCTTTTCTAGCACTTAGGGGCTCTTTATATGGAATCCACAAACTATTCTAGGAAAATCTGCGCTCCAGGAGGCAAAAAGCGCTCTGTCCCTCCCGAGTCACTTCGTATGGCAAAGTAGTACTGTAAAGTCACATATGGGGTAATTTTACATTCAGCAGAAATTGTGGGACAAATTCTGGTACCATCATTTTTACCCATTTTCCAGTGTGAAAATGTAAAACTTGGGGCTAACACACAATCTTGGTGCTAAAAATGTAAATTATTTTTTCTTCACTGCCCAATGATATAAAAGTTTGTGACACACTTGTGTCACTGCACCCCTAGGTGAATTCATTGAGAGGTTTATTTGGTAAAATGGGGTCACTTATGGGGGGTTCTGCTGTTCTGGCACCTCAGGGGCTCTGCCAATATAACATGGCACCCTCAAACAAGTGCAGCAAAATCTGCACTGCAGTATGGCGCTACTTCGCTTCTGAGCTCTGCACTGTGCCTCAAAAGTAGTTTACCACCACATATGGGGTATCAGTGAACTCAGGAGAAATTGCACAAAAAACTTGGGGTCCATTTTCTCCTTTTGTAGCTAAAAAAGATTTATTTAGGAAAAATTTGATTTTTTTATTTCCACGGCTCTACATTATAAACTTCTGTGAAGCACCTGTGGGTTCAAGGTACTCAATACATGTCTAGATAATTTCCATAAAGGATCTAGTTTCCAAAATGGTGTCATTTGTTCGGGGTTTCCGCTGTTTAGGCACATCAGGGGCTCTTCAAACGCGACATGGCAACTTCTAATTATTCCAGCATATTTTACATTCAAAAAGTTCAATGGCATTCCTTCCCTTCCGAGCCCTGCCGTGTGCCCAATGCCGTGTGCCCAAACAGTAGATTTTCCCAACATATGCATGCTCAGGAGAAGTTTCACAAAAAAAAATGTATTGTCCATTTTTTCCTGTTACCCTTGCAAAAGTAAAAAACATTAGGTCTAAAGGAAAATTTTTGTGCAAGAAAAGTAAATGTTTATTTTTTCCTTCCACATTCCAAAAATTCCTGTGAAGCACCTGAAGGGTTAATAAGCTTCTTGAATGTGGTTTTGAGTACCTTGAGTGGTGCATTTTTTAGAATGGTGTCATTTTTGGGTATTTTCTTTCATATAGGCCCCTCAAACTCACTTGAAGGCCAGTCTCACACGTCCAGATAATTCCAGTACCGGAAAAATTGGTGCCGGAGTTATCCGTGTCCGTGTGTCCGTGAGCTCACATGGCACATCAGTGTGGCACACGTGCGGCAGCCGTGTGCCGCCCGTGTGCAGACTGGGTACCACACGGACCGAGCAGGAGACAGCGCTAGAGTAAGCACTGTCCCCTGCTTTGGGTGCTGAAGCCGGAATTCATTCCTTCTTCCCAGCAGCGTTTGCTGGAGAGAAGGAATGAAAAATCATTGTTTTTTTTATTTTTTTGCGGTTGAAATAAAGTTCCCGGTAACTAACCCCCTCCCACCCCCTGTGCGTCTGCCCACTGGAAATAAAATACTCACCCAGCTCCCTCGATGCTTCCTCTCAGCGTCGCAGCTTGTCCTGTATGAGCTGTCACGTGGTACCGCTCATTACAGTGATGAATATGCGGCTCCACCCCTATGGGAGGTGGAGCCACATATTCATCACTGTAATGAGCGGCACCACGTGACCACTCATACAGGAAGAAGCTGCGGCGCTGAGAGGAAGCATCGAGGGAGCTGGGTGAGTATTTTATTTCCAGCGGGCGGGCGCACAGGGGGTGGGAGGGGGTTGGTTACCGGGAACTTTATTTCAAATGCAAAAAAAAAAAAAAATGATTTTTCATTCCTTCTCTCCAGTGAACGCTGCTGGAGAGAAGAAATGAATGGCGGCTTCAGCACCACAGGCTGGGGGGGACAGCGCTTACTGTAGCGCTGTCTCCTGCACGGCACATGGACAGCATCCGTGTGCGGTACGTGTTTTACATGGACCCATTGACTTTAATGGGTCCGTGTGATCCGTGCGCTCCCACGAACACTGACATGTATCCGTGTTTTTCAAACGGACACACGGTCCGTGAAAACACGCTGACATGTGCAGAGACACATTGATTTTAAAGTGTCTACGTGAGTCAGTGTCTCCGATACGTGAGGAAACTGTCACCACACGTACCAGAGCCACTGACGTGTGAAACAGGCCGAAGTGTGAGATGGTCACCCAAAAAATGGTTTTGCAAATTTGGTTGCAAAAATGAGAAATCGCTGGTCAAAAAAAATATATGTTTCCAAAATTGTGCTGATGTAAAGTAAACATGTGGGAAATGTTATGTATTAACTATTTTGTGTGATATGACTCTCTGATTTAAAGGGAACCTGTCACCACGTTTTTGGAAGATGGTATAAAAATAGCGTTAAATAGGGGCAGAGGTGGGCGTTACATTAGTGTGTTTGTTATGCGTTTATTACCCACCTAAGTTGCCGAAATACCTTTGCAAAGTCTCCGTTTTCGCCTGTCAATCAGGCTGGTCTGGTCAAAAGGGCGTGTTGTCTTCCCCCAGATTTTGCATAGTTTTCCGTTGGTGGCGTAGTGGTGTGTGCATGCCCAAGGTCCCGAATCCTCTGCCAGGGGATTTAAAAGAGCGCGCTGTTCGTTATTTCATTGGTGATCGGTGGGCGCGGCCATCTTCCTTTGGCCGCGCGTGCGCAGAAGCGGCGCTCTGCTGGCCGCGGCGCTCTGCTGGCCGCGGCTTCAGGAAAATGGCCGCCGCGATATCCATCTGCGCACACGCGGCATCCCGCGGCCATTTTCCTGAAGCCGCGGCCAGCAGAGCGCCGCGGCCAGCAGAGCGCCGCTTCTGCGCACGCGCGGCCAAAGGAAGATGGCCGCGCCCACCGATCACCAATGAAATAACGAACAGTGCGCTCTTTTAAATCCCCTGGCAGAGGATTCGGGACCTTGGGCATGCGCACACCACTACGCCACCAACGGAAAACTAAGCAAAATCTGGGAGAAGACACCACGCCCTTTTGACCAGACCAGCCTGATTGACAGGCGAAAACGGAGACTTTGCAAAGGTATTTCGGCAACTTAGGTGGGTAATAAACGCATAACAAACACACTAATATAACGCCCACCTCTGCCCCTATTTAACGCTATTTTTATCCCATCTTCCAAAAACGTGGTGACAGGTTCCCTTTAAGGGAATAAAAATTAAAATTTGAAAATTGCGAAATTTTAAAAATTGTCACCAAATTTTTTTCACAAGTAAACGCAAGTCATATCAAAGACATTTTACCACTATCATACAGTATAATATGTCACGAGAAAACACTCTCAGAATCTGTGGGATCCATTGAAGCATTCCAGAGTTATTACCTCATAAAGTGACAGTGGTCAGAATTGTAAAATTTGGCCTGGTCATGAAGGTGAAAACTGGCTCCGTCTCTAAGGGGCTAAAATTCAATATGCTTCTGCAACATCTGAGGTGAGGTAGTGTTAGAATAACTTCATGCACAGGGCCGCCATCAAGAATTTTTGGGCCCCAAGCAGCCAAGAAGACCCTCTTATTTCCCTTATTTCCCTCTAGACCCTCTTATTTCCCTGATTGTCGGGAAGGATAGCAATAGGGAAGACATGCTAGCAAAGACTCTGGGAAATGGGAATGACACATTGTGACAGAGCTCAGTGAATTCTACAAAGGGGAAACTCATATCTTAGATGGTTATGTTCTGTTAGATAAGGGCAATGGATGGTTACTGGCGCTGTCAAAGACCAAGGAGAAAATGCTAGGTGGCTCTTTTCCTACATTATAATGCTCTCAGAAGAGGTAGCAAAAACCTAGTGACATTAATGACATTATGCCAGAGCACAGTGTGTAGGAGCAGAAGTGTATCTTTCCCATGCTGCTGGATCGCTGATGGTAGGTGAATATCCCGACCTCTGCTGTACGGCGCAATACGAGATGACTTACCACAAACTTCTGTACAATGTATGATGCAATGAGGGTGCCAGTTCACAATCAGGGCATTATTAGCAGGTGTCAGTGTAAAGGGTCTGCTAAAGCTATGTGATGTACCCCGCTCCCCTTGCCCGTGTTTGTGTTATGTCATGTATGTGTTGTAATGCTGCTACTGTATAGTTTAATGTGCAAATATGTATGTTGTAGGGAAAGTGCAATACTTAAGTTAGCCCACTAGATGGGGACACATAAGCACAATAGTTTATATAGTTAACTAATAGGAGGAGTCTGCTGTGGGTAAGCAAGGAGCATTTCCTGTTTTTAGTCAGAAGGGCCAGGAAGCCCAAGACATCCTGTAGGGCTTTAGAGCCCGGGACAGCGCAGTGACTCCACAGCGTTCAAGTTAAGAGCCCAGTTGGTCCAGGGCCGGATAGTGGCTAAAGGTTACTACAGAAGTGAGAGCAGCAGTGACATCAGAAGTCACAGCAGAACAGAGAAGCAGGTCGCTCCAAGAAGTGGCAGCTTACTACGTGGGCAAATGCTTTTATGTCTGGTGGAAAACAGACAGGGGAACTACTGACAAGTAAATTCTTTATCGTTGAGTTGGACCTGGACTCTGTCTCTTTTTGTATAACAATGCCAGCAGCAGTACTTCAGCCGCCCAGATGGTACCCTGATAGTGCACTGAAGAGGGGACATTGTTTTCATATGACAGAGGACCAGGGCGCGATTGAGCAATATATGTCAGCCACAACTACGGCCCTGCTACCCCTCGCATCAGCTGAATATAATAGCTGTTACCCTACTGCAATTTGAAGCGTATGACTTACTTAAAATTAACCCTATACTTGCTATAGATATATATATATATATATATATAAAAATACGTATAAAATACATATGATATAAATATATAATAATTAGATTGCTATTTTTAGCCAAAATAATAAATAATCTGTGGAATCACTGTATTTACAATTCAAGATTTATTACTTTAACTCCAACAAAATAATATCTGTCATAAGTATTCTTAAGTTACTGTAACACACCATTTGATACAGGTTTAACCCCTTCATGACTAGAGCTTTTTCGGTTTTGCATTTTCGTTTTTTGCTGCCCTCCTTCCCAGAGCCATAACTTTTTTATTTTTCCATCAATATGGCCATCTGGGGGCTTATTTTTTGTGGGACGAGTTGTACTTTTGAACGACACCATTGATTTTACCATGTCATGTAACAGGAAAAAAATTGCAAGTGCAGTGAAATTGTAAAAAAAAGTGCAATCCCACACTTGATTTTTGTTTGGATTTTTTGCTAGGTTCACTAAATGCTAAAACTGACCTACCATTTTGATTCTCCAAGTCATTATGAGATCATACACACCAATCATGTCTAAGTTCTTTTTTATCTAAGTGGTGAAAAAAAACACAAATTTGCTAAAAAAGAAAAATAAAATTGCACAATTTTCCAAGACCCGTAGCGTCTCCATTTTTTGTGATCTCGGGTTGGGTCAGAGCTTATTTTTTGCATGCCGAGCTGACGTTTTTAATGATACTATTATTGTGCAAATACGATCTTTTGATCGCCCGTTATTGCATTTTAATGCAATGTCATGGCGATCAAAAAAAGTAATTTTGGCGTTTTGATTTATATTCTCGCTACGCCACTTAGTGATCAGGTTAATCCTTTTTTTATTGATAGATCTGGCGATTTTGAATTTGAATGTAGCGATACCAAATATGTCTATGTTTGATTTTATTTTTACTGTTTTATTTTGAATGGAGTGAAAGGGGGGTGATTTTAAATTTTATATTTTTTCATTTTTCTCACATTTTTTAAAAACATTTTTTTTTACTTTTGGCATGCTTCAATTGCTTCCATGGGAGGCTAGAAGCTGCCACAACTTGATCGGCTCTGCTACATAGAGGCAATGCTCAGATCGCCTCTATGTAGCTGAATTGCAGAGTTGCTATGAGCGCTGACCACAGGGTGACATGTCTCGGCTTTGAGGTGGGCTCACCGCCGCAGGCCACGTCAAAGCGGGGGATACTGACATCGGCATATTAGTACATCTGATGTCAGTAAGGGGTTAATATAAATGGTGCATTGATAAAGGAAAAAGCATTTTTGTTATTGGTAATGCACATTTAGGTGTCATTTTATAAACCATTCTAGAACATGTGACTAGTGATGAGCGAGTATACTCGATGTTTGGGTTTTTCCAAGCACACTCGGGTGATCTCCGAGTATTTGTTAGTGCTCGGAGATTTAGTTTTCGTCGCCTCAGCTGCATGATTTACTGCTGCTGGACAGCCTGAATACATGTGGGAATTCCCTAACAAACAGGCATTCCTCACATGTATTCAGCCTGTCTAGCAGCCGTAAATCATGCAGCTGAGGCGACGAAAACTAAATCTCCGAGCACTAACAAATACTCGGAGACCACCCGAGAGTGGACTCGCTCATCACTACATGTGACAAATCACTGGCAAAGTGCTGGAGGGGAGATATGTTTCACTGAGGCTGTTAGCTTCAGTGATTTGAAACCCAGAAGTTTGCTACAGCACACTAGGTGATGAGAGGGGTTAAACTGCCATTTTAAGGGCTGGGTTTCTGTGGACAATAATAGGGCAGTTGGGAGGTTGTCAACCTTATCTCCACCCCAGGGTGTGGTCTGCTGTTTAAATAGAAGGCCTCCTGAGGTATTTAGTGTTTCTGGAGATGCAAACTCCAGAGAAGTGTTCGTGCTTGGGCTAACCTGAACTGGGTGTTTTTGCTGAAACCTGAGCTGATGGATCCCCACTAACACAAGGACTGTGCTTTATGTTACCTCTTTGTTTTGTTTTCCTGTTTTTGCCCAAAAGGGCTGTGTTTATTTTGACTTTACTATGGTTTATACTGCATATAAAACAAACCAGTGACAATCTTAAAAAGACAGTATTTCCGTGTCTACCTCCGTGTACAGCTGAGTGAGCTGATCTACCACATACACTTACTATTGGAAATCACCAGACAAGTTCATCCTAATAGGCTAAAGCATGCACCATTTGCTATAATGTCACAAGTAGGGTTGAGCGAAACGGATCGTTCATTTTCATAAGTCGACGACTTTTGGCAAAGTCGGCGTCTCATGAAACCGAGCCGATCCCTGTGTGGGGTCTGCCATGCGGTACGCGACTTTCGCGCCAAAGTCGCGTTTCAATGACGCTAAAAGCGCCATTTCTCAGCCAATGAAGGTGGACGCAGAGTGTGGGCAGCGTGATGACATAGATCTCAGTCCCCACTGTCATGGTTCCCAATGGCAAGGGAACGTCAGAGAACATAAATAACAGAACAGCTCTTGGGTGATGGAATCTCGAGCTGACCGTGAGCTAAACCTACCACACAACTAACAGTGGCCGGGTGGCGTACCTACGTTTTATCCCTAGACGCCTAGCGCCAGCCGGAGGACTAACTAACCCTAATAGAGGAAAAGACAGACCTGGCTTACCTCTAGGGAAATTCCCCCAAAAAGGAGACAGAAGCCCCCCACATATATTGACGGTGAGTTCAGAGGAAAAGACATACGCAGTATGAAGGTAGGTTCAGCAAAGCGAGGTCCGCTTACTAGATAGCAAGAAGATACAATAGGGAACTTCACGGTCAGCTGAAAACCCTATTAAAGTACCATCCCGAAATTACTTTAAGACTCATGTGTCAACTCATGACACCGGAGTGGCAATTTCGGCCCACAAGAGCTTCCAGCTACAGAAAAATAACATAACTGTGAACTGGAACAAAAATGCAAAACAAACTTAGGACTAAGAGTCCAACTTAGCTGATAGTAGTCTAGAAGCAGGAATATGCAACAGAAAGGCTCTGGTTACATTGATGGCTGGCACTAGAATAACTGAGCAGCAAGGCTAAATAGGATACACCCATATCCTAATGGAAACAGGTGAACAGAGAAAGTGAAGCACACAAGTCCAGTACCACCAGTGACCACCGGGGGAGCCCAAAAACCAAACTCACAACAGTACCCCCCCCTCGAGGGGGCACCGAACCCTCACAAGAACCACCAGGGCGATCAGGACGAGCCCTATGAAAGGCACGGACCAAATCAGAGGCATGAACATCAGAGGCTGTCACCCAAGAATTATCCTCTTGACCATAGCCCTTCCACTTGACCAGATACTGAAGTTTCTGTCTGGAAACACGGGAGTCCATGATCTTCTCCACAACGTACTCCAATTCACCCTCAACCAACACCGGAGCGGGAGGCTCAACGGAAGGCACAACCGGTACCTCATACCTGCGCAATAATGACCGATGGAAGACATTATGGATAGAAAAAGATGCTGGGAGGTCCAATCGAAAGGACACGGGGTTAAGAATCTCCAAAATCTTATACGGGCCGATGAACCGAGGCTTAAACTTAGGAGAAGAAACCCTCATAGGGACAAAACGAGAAGACAACCACACCAAGTCCCCAACACGAAGACGAGGACCAACACGGTGACGGCGGTTAGCAAAATGCCGAGTCTTCTCCAGGGACAACTCCAAATTGTCCACCACCTGTCCCCAAATCCGATGCAACCTATCCACCACAGTATCCACTCCAGGACAATCCGAAGACTCCACCTGACCGGAAGAAAAACGAGGATGAAACCCCGAATTGCAAAAGAAAGGAGAAACCAAAGTGGCAGAACTAGCCCGATTATTGAGGGCAAACTCCGCCAACGGCAAAAAGGCAACCCAGTCATCCTGATCCGCAGACACAAAACACCTCAAATAAGTCTCCAAGGTCTGATTAGTTCGCTCAGTCTGGCCATTAGTCTGAGGATGGAACGCAGACGAAAAAGACAAATCAATGCCCATCCTAGCACAGAACGCCCGCCAAAATCTAGACACGAACTGGGTCCCCTGTCAGAAATGATATTCTCCGGAATACCATGCAAGCGAACCACATTTTGAAAAAACAGAGGAACCAACTCGGATGAGGAAGGCAACTTAGGCAAGGGCACCAAATGAACCATCTTTGAAAAACGGTCACACACCACCCAGATGACAGACATTTTCTGAGAAACAGGGAGATCAGAAATAAAATCCATAGAGATGTGAGTCCAAGGCCTCTTCGGAATAGGCAAAGATAACAACAATCCGCTAGCCCGAGAACAACAAGGTTTGGCCCGAGCACAAACATCACAAGACTGCACAAAAACTCGTATATCTCGAGACAGGGAAGGCCACCAGAAGGACCTAGCCACCAAATCCCTGGTACCAAAGATCCCGGGATGACCTGCCAACACAGAAGAATGAACCTCCGAGATGACTCTACTGGTCCAATCATCAGGAACAAACAGTCTACCAGGCGGGCAACGATCAGGTCTATCCGCCTGAAACTCCTGCAAAGCCCGTCGCAGGTCTGGGGAAACAGCAGATAATATCACCCCATCCTTAAGGATACCTGTAGGTTCAGAATCACCAGGGGAATCAGGCTCAAAACTCCTAGAAAGGGCATCCGCCTTCACATTTTTAGAACCTGGTAAGTATGAGACCACAAAATTAAACGGAGAGAAAAACAACGACCAGCGCGCCTGTCTAGGATTCAGGCGCCTGGCAGACTCAAGATAAATCAAATTCTTGTGATCGGTCAATACCACCACCTGATGTCTAGCCCCCTCAAGCCAATGACGCCACTCCTCAAAAGCCCACTTCATAGCCAAAAGTTCCCGATTACCAATATCATAATTTCGCTCGGCGGGCGAAAATTTTCGAGAAAAGAACGCACAAGGTCTCATCACGGAGCAGTCGGAACTTTTCTGCGACAAGACCGCCCCAGCTCCGATCTCGGAAGCATCGACCTCAACCTGAAAAGGAAGAGTAACATCAGGCTGATGCAACACAGGGGCGGAAGAAAAGCGGCGCTTAAGCTCCCGAAAGGCCTCCACAGCAGCAGGAGACCAATCAGCAACATCAGCACCCTTTTTGGTCAAATCAGTCAAAGGTTTAGCAACATCAGAAAAACCAGTTATAAATCGACGATAAAAATTAGCAAAGCCCAAAAATTTCTGAAGGCTCTTAAGAGAAGAAGGTTGCGTCCAATCACAAATAGCCCGAACCTTGACAGGATCCATCTCAATGGAAGAGGGGGAAAAAATGTACCCCAAAAAAGAAATCTTTTGAACCCCAAAAATACACTTAGAACCCTTCACACACAAGGAATTAGCCCGCAAAACCTGAAAAACCCTCCTGACCTGTTGGACATGAGAATCCCAGTCATCCGAAAAAATCAAAATATCATCCAGATACACGATCATAAATTTATCCAAATATTCACGGAAAATGTCATGCATAAAGGACTGAAAGACTGAAGGGGCATTTGAAAGACCAAAAGGCATTACTAAATACTCAAAATGGCCCTCGGGCGTATTAAATGCGGTTTTCCACTCATCCCCCTGCTTAATTCGCACCAAATTATACGCCCCACGGAGATCAATCTTAGAGAACCACTTAGCCCCCTTTATTCGAGCAAACAAATCAGTCAGCAGTGGCAGAGGATACTGATATTTGACTGTAATTTTATTCAAGAGTCGATAATCAATACACGGCCTCAAAGAGCCATCTTTTTTAGATACAAAGAAAAAACCGGCTCCTAAGGGAGATAAAGAAGGACGAATATGTCCCTTTTCCAGGGACTCCTTAATATATTCTCGCATAGCAGCATGTTCAGGTACAGATAGATTAAATAAACGACCCTTTGGAAATTTACTGCCCGGAATCAGATCTATGGTACAATCGCAATCTCTGTGAGGAGGTAGTGAACCAAGCTTAGGCTCCTCAAAAACATCACGATAATCAGATAAAAATTCCGGAATCTCAGAGGGAATAGATGACGAAATGGAAACCAAAGGTACGTCCCCATGAGCCCCCTGACATCCCCAGCTTAACACAGACATTGCTTTCCAGTCAATAACTGGGTTATGAGATTGTAACCATGGTAATCCGAGCACCAAAACGTCATGTAGATTGTACAACACAAGGAAGCGAATCATCTCCTGATGGTCTGGATTCATACGCATAGTCACTTGTGTCCAGTATTGTGGTTTATTACTAGCCAATGGTGTAGAGTCAATACCCTTCAGAGGTATAGGAACTTCCAGAGGCTCTAGATCAAACCCACAGCACCTGGCAAAGGACCAATCCATTAGACTCAAAGCGGCGCCAGAGTCGACATAGGCATCCGCGGTAATTGACGATAATGAACAAATCAAGGTCACAGACAGAATAAACTTAGACTGTAAAGTGCCAATTGAAATAGACTTATCAACCTTTTTTGTACGTTTAGAGCATGCTGATATAACATGAGTTGAATCACCACAATAGAAGCACAACCCATTTTTTCGCCTAAAATTCTGCCGTTCGCTTCTGGACAGAATTCTATCGCATTGCATATTTTCTGGAGCCTTCTCAGAAGACACCGCCAAATGGTGCACAGGTTTGCGCTCCCGCAAACGCTGATCAATCTGAATAGCCATTGTCATGGACTCATTCAGACCTGTAGGTGCAGGGAACCCCACCATAACATCTTTAATGGCATCAGAGAGACCCTCTCTGAAATTCGCCGCCAGGGCGCACTCATTCCACTGAGTAAGCACAGACCATTTACGAAATTTTTGGCAGTATATTTCAGCTTCATCTTGCCCTTGAGATAGGGCCATCAAGGCTTTTTCAGCCTGAATCTCTAAGTTAGGTTCCTCATAAAGCAACCCCAAAGCCAGAAAAAACACATCCACATTGAGCAACGCAGGATCCCCGGGTGCCAATGCAAATGCCCAGTCTTGAGGGTCACCCCGCAGCAAGGAAATTACTATCCTAACCTGCTGTGCGGGATCTCCAGCGGAGCGAGATCTCAGGGAAAGAAATAATTTACAATTATTTTTGAAATTCAGGAAACGAGATCTATCCCCGGAGAAAAATTCTGGTATAGGAATTCTAGGTTCAGATATAGGAGCATGAATAACAAAATCCTGTAAATTTTGAACCTTCGTAGCAAGATTATTCAAACCTGTAGCCGAACTCTGAGGATCCATTTTACTCAGGTGAGATCAGAGCCATTCAAGGATTAGAAGGAGAGAGAGAGACAAAGGCTGCAATTAGAGCAGAAATGCAAGTAAGTCCACTATAGAGCAAGCTCAGAGGAAAAAAAAAAATAAATCTGCAGACTTCTTTTTCTCTCCTTTCTTCTGCCAACAGTTTTAACACTGGGCCGGCCATACTGTCATGGTTCCCAATGGCAAGGGAACGTCAGAGAACATAAATAACAGAACAGCTCTTGGGTGATGGAATCTCGAGCTGACCGTGAGCTAAACCTACCACACAACTAACAGTGGCCGGGTGGCGTACCTACGTTTTATCCCTAGACGCCTAGCGCCAGCCGGAGGACTAACTAACCCTAATAGAGGAAAAGACAGACCTGGCTTACCTCTAGGGAAATTCCCCCAAAAAGGAGACAGAAGCCCCACACATATATTGACGGTGAGTTCAGAGGAAAAGACATACGCAGTATGAAGGTAGGTTCAGCAAAGCGAGGTCCGCTTACTAGATAGCAAGAAGATACAATAGGGAACTTCACGGTCAGCTGAAAACCCTATTAAAGTACCATCCCGAAATTACTTTAAGACTCATGTGTCAACTCATGACACCGGAGTGGCAATTTCGGCCCACAAGAGCTTCCAGCTACAGAAAAATAACATAACTGTGAACTGGAACAAAAATGCAAAACAAACTTAGGACTAAGAGTCCAACTTAGCTGATAGTAGTCTAGAAGCAGGAACATGCAACAGAAAGGCTCTGGTTACATTGATGGCCGGCACTAGAATAACTGAGCAGCAAGGCTAAATAGGATACACCCATATCCTAATGGAAACAGGTGAACAGAGAAAGTGAAGCACACAAGTCCAGTACCACCAGTGACCACCGGGGGAGCCCAAAAACCAAACTCACAACACCCCACCATCTTAGAGAAGGGCATTGCAGTGATTGGCTTGCTTTCTGCGGCGTCACAGGGGCTATAAAGGGGCGTTCCCACCGACCGCCATCTTACTGCTGCTGATCTGAGCGTAGGGAGAGGTTGCTGCAGCTTCTTCGGAAGCAGGGATAGTGATAGGCAGGGTACATAAAGCTACAAACCGCTTGTGCTGTAGCGATTTCCACTGTCCAACACCACCTTTTGATTGCAGGGACAGTGGAAGCTACATTTTTTTTCCTCAGCGCTGTAGCTCATTGGGCTGCCCTAGAAGGCTCCCTGACCCTGATAGCTGCGTTGCTGTGCCTGTGTGTACGCCGCTGTGCAAACCAACTGCTTTTTTCAAAGCACAAATCCTGTTTTTCCTTCCTTTCTGCACAGCTATCTTGTGTGTTTGTCCACACTTTTGTGTGCAGCAGTCCTTTTTATAGCTGCCTGCCATACTTTTCTGAGATAACTGCAGGGAGATAAATATTGGCAAGTCTGCCTCCGTGCCATTGCTGTGTGTGGTATCTGTCTCTCATTGTGTGCCACCGAAAACACTGTGTAATACTTGGCCCTTTTTTTTTTTCCTAAATTCTCCCTTTCCCCAAAAAAAAATTAGTGGGAGATAAATATTGGCAAGTCTGCCTCCGTGCCATTGCTGTGTGTGGTATCTGTCTCTCATTGTGTGCCACCGAAAACACTGTGTAATACTTGGCCATTTTTTTTTTTTTTGCGGTACATTCTCCCTTTTCCAAAAAAAAAAAATTAGTGGGAGATAAATATTGGCAAGTCTGCCTCCGTGCCATTGCTGTGTGTGGCATCTGTCTCTCATTGTGTGGCACCGAAAACACTGTGTAATACTTGGCCATTTTTTTTTTTTTTTTGGGTACATTCTCCCTTTTCCCCCAAAAAAATTAGTGGGAGATAAATATTGGCAAGTCTGCCTCCGTGCCATTGCTGTGTGTGGCATCTGTCTGTCATTGTGTGGCACCGAAAACACTGTGTAATACTTGGGCCATTTTTTTTTTTTGGGGGTACATTCTCCCTTTTCCAAAAAAAAAAGTTAGTGGGAGATAAATATTGGCAAGTCTGCCTCCGTGCCATTGCTGTGTGTGGTATCTGTCTCTCATTGTGTGCCACCGAAAACACTGTGTAATACTTGGCCATTTTTTTTTTTTTGCTAAATTCTCCCTTTTCCAAAAAAAAAAAAATTGTGTGAGATAAATATTGGCAAGTCTGCCTCCGTGCCATTGCTGTGTGTGGCATCTGTCTGTCATTGTGTGGCACCGAAAACACTGTGTAATACTTGGCCATTTTTTTTCTTTTTTGGGGTACATTCTCCCTTTTCCAAAAAAAAAATTAGTGGGAGATAAATATTGGCAAGTCTGCCTCCGTGCCATTGCTGTGTGTGGTATCTGTCTCTCATTGTGTGCCACCGAAAACACTGTGTAATACTTGGCCATTTTTTTTTTTTTTTTTGCTAAATTCTCCCTTTTCCAAGCTGAGCTTCCACCTTCTGGCTTTCGGCCTATAGTATCAGATATTAAACTGCATTTGGCCTTCAACTTTGGTTACGGCCTACTAACGGTGTCTGCCCCTGCCTGGTGTTTGTCCTCAACTGAATAAAGCTGAGCTTCAACCTTCTGGCTCTCATTAAGTGCTGTGTTTTTAGAAATTGGTGGTTAGGGCCTACTAACGGTGTCTGCCCCTCCCTGGTGTTTGCCCTCAACTGAATAAAGCTGAGCTTCCACCTTCTGGCTTTCGGCCTATAGTATCAGATATTAAATTGCATTTGGCCTTCAACTTTGGTTACGGTCTACTAACAGTGTCTGCCCCTGCCTGGTGTTTGTCCTCAACTGAATAAAGCTGAGCTTCAACCTTCTGGCTCTCATTAAGTGCTGTGTTTTTAAAAATTGGTGGTTAGGGCCTACTAATGGTGTCTGCCCCTCCCTGGTGTTTGCCCTCAACTGAATAAAGCTGAGCTTCCACCTTTTGGCTTTCGGCCTATAGTATCAGATATTAAACTGCATTTGGCCTTCAACTTTGGTTACGGCCTACTAACGGTGTCTGCCCCTGCCTGGTGTTTGTCCTCAACTGAATAAAGCTGAGCTTCAACCTTCTGGCTCTCATTAAGTGCTGTGTTTTTAAAAATTGGTGGTTAGGGCCTACTAACGGTGTCTGCCCCTCCCTGGTGTTTGCCCTCAACTGAATAAAGCTGAGCTTCAGTCTTAGGCTTTTGGCCTATAGTATCAGATATTAAACTGCATTTGGCCTTCAACTTTGGTTACGGCCTACTAACGGTGTCTGCCCCTGCCTGGTGTTTGTCCTCAACTGAATAAAGCTGAGCTTCAACCTTCTGGCTCTCATTAAGTGCTGTGTTTTTAAAAATTGGTGGTTAGGGCCTACTAACGGTGTCTGCCCCTCCCTGGTGTTTGCCCTCAACTGAATAAAGCTGAGCTTCCACCTTCTGGCTTTCGGCCTATAGTATCAGAAATTAAACTGCATTTGGCCTTCAACTTTGGTTACGGCCTACTAACGGTGTCTGCCCCTGCCTGGTGTTTGTCCTCAACTGAATAAAGCTGAGCTTCAACCTTCTGGCTCTCATTAAGTGCTGTGTTTTTAAAAATTGGTGGTTAGGGCCTACTAACGGTGTCTGCCCCTCCCTGGTGTTTGCCTTCAACTGAATAAAGCTGAGCTTCCACCTTCTGGCTTTCGGCCTATAGTATCAGATATTAAACTGCATTTGGCCTTCAACTTTGGTTACGGCCTACTAACGGTGTCTGCCCCTGCCTGGTGTTTGTCCTCAACTGAATAAAGCTGAGCTTCAACCTTCTGGCTCTCATTAAGTGCTGTGTTTTTAAAAATTGGTGGTTAGGGCCTACTAACGGTGTCTGCCCCTCCCAGGTGTTTGCCCTCAACTGAATAAAGCTGAGCTTCAGTCTTAGGCTTTTGGCCTAAAGTATCAGATATTAAACTGCATTTGGCCTATTAGTGTGTTTGGGCCCTTAAAACAGTGTCTGCTGCTCCTGGGTTTGCTACTCCACTGAACAAAGCAATGCCGCCTGTTTAGTCCTGTTACCAATTTTGAACTGCATTTAGCCTACTTTATTCTTTGGCCCTATATCTGTTTCCTCCTCATCCTGCCCATTGCCCAGACTCTGCTAGATGAGTCTGCTGGTACATTAACCTAGACCACTACATTCCCCTTGCACTCTACACAGCCAGAATCTGACCCTGCTGAAAGTAAGGTTCCCCTTCCCGCATGTTATACCACCTTACACAGGGACAAAGAGGAAGGTGCAGATGAAAGTGCAGGTTCCTTCATCAGGTGGGGGGGGCATACTCGTTGGCGACGTCACTGGCACAGGGCCCCTCAGAGTACGCAAAAGTGTCGCTGCTGGTGGGAGGCGCCCCCGCCATGCAAACACACCGCTGTACTTTGAGGGGCCCTGTGCCAGTGCCAATGCGAACAAGTGTGCCCCCCTGCTTCCTCAGGATCACAGCACTTGCAACGTTGAAATACTTACCTCTCCCTGCTCCACCGCCGTGACGTAGTCCACGATTCCTGGGCCCACTAAAACCTTGAACCAGCCCTACCCCCCACAAATTTGCCAAATGACCCCCAAGTTCCATTGAACAACTATTATTATAAAGTTAATTAAGATTGACAAGCTTCAGAAACAAGAATGGATGTTTTTGGCATTAAAATGGGCACTGTAGGTGTTTTCCTGGCCTCCACTCACTGCCGACTATGCTTCCCCATTGACTTGCATTGGGTTTCGTGTTTCGGTCGATCCCCGACTTTTAGCGATAATCGACCGACTGCACTTGACTCGACTCTGGACAAAGTCGGGTTTCACAAAACCCGACTCGATCTTTAAAAAATGAAAGTCGCTCAACCCTAGTCACAAGTCATATTAACTAAACACATATATTATAAAATATTGCAAATAAATATTTTTCTTGTTACCAACTTCTCGCAGGTGTTCATACCTGATTTCTGCAATCAATGTAATGCATATCTGCAAGTTAAATTCCAGTTTTCCTATACTTCAATGCATTCCTGCAATTAATCATTGCCTTGCTGGAAAATACCAAACTGCATTTACTTCTTTGTTACATTAATTTTATTAACCAATGCCCTTATGGAAGAAAAAAGACTGAATTTATTTCTTTATTATTCCTGTGTTTAACCATTGCCCTGCTGGAAAATACCTGACTGCATTTCTGTGATAATAACAATAATTTTTATCTATATAGCGCTAACAAATTCTGCAGCACTTTACCACGAAGCAGGGACATGTACACAAAATAAAAAATAATACAGTGTAACACATTTCAACAATTACAGATGGAGCGAGGGCCCTGCTTGCAAGCTTATATTCTAAAAGATTGATGTGATGAATTGCTCCACTGCCAGAAGATACCAGTTTTCGATACTGCTACTGTTCTTGTGTGTATCCTGGCTTTACTTCATCTATGCTAACTGTTCCACTTGTTTGTTTGCTGAACTGCATACCCTGCTGTCCTCATTGTCATGTATCCACATGTCGTCAGTCAAGACGCTACTGAATTGTCGCCTCCGGTCCATGCTGCTCACCCTGACATAAGGCTTAGTGAATCTACCTAGCCCAGGAAGCCCATAACAAAAAAAAATCACAGAAAGCCAGAGGATGTGTCACATCTTCACCAGAACCTGCTTCTTCTCTGTCACCAGGTGATGCCGTATTAATCCTGCGGGTGGCGCTGGTGATAGAGGAGATGTCAGAACGAAGAACTCTTGATGTGGGCTCTGTCTAGCCACCAAGGATAGAGTGGAAGGGACCTGCAGTGCTGTCCAGTCTGGCACTGCGGGTCTGTGTGCTGGCTAGCTGAAGCTATCAGCTCCCTGCTGCAGCAAATTGGAAAGCACCATACCCTATTAAAGCTACCAGCTTGCTGCTGGAAGCTGCCAGATATAGCTTGTTCTTCCCTGATTAAGTATGTGTGTCGTCTGCCCCTGTTTGGTTCTAGTGTTCTTCTGTTTTGACCTCAGCTTATGTTTCTGACTATTCTTATGGATCCTGATTTTGTCCTTGACCTCTCAGCTCTGACCATCTTTGGGGACCATTCCTGTCTCTGGACAGCAGCCTTTCCGTGGTAGCATTCCAATGGGTCCTGTTGTAAAACCAGATCCCTGTAAAGAGGTAAAAGGGTATCGCGATTTCTCTGCAATCTGCCAGATGGAGTGGCTTGTGCCAAATCTTTTCGATGTAGCCTTTTGAGCCTGTGATTTCAGACAGGCATTACAGGACGAGAGAGAGCTGAAGACAGGACTGAAGTGAAAGCATGTCATCCGTCAAGACTCTCTTTGCTGCATTGTCACCTCCGATCCATGTTCCTCACCTAAACCTATGACTTAAATAATCTACCTCCCCATGTGAGACGATAAAATAAAAAAGCAGTCATGATACTGCAAGCCAGAAGATGAGGCCAATGATGTTAGAAAGAAGCACTGATTGACATAGCAACATGATTCTACTACTGTGGGGGCAGTAGAGTATAGACCAGCTCAGTTTAGCCATGGCTGTCAGAAGTGAGAGAGATGCATGCAGGGCATCTAGTTGCCCGGCAGCTCAACACATCCTTCTAGCAGACAACCAGCAAGAATGGGCCCATGAGCAAGGTAAAGTGAGTAACATATGGACGTTAGAGGCTGCACTTTTAAAATTTTATAATGATAACATGTCGCCCTCTGATTTCTATAAAATCTCTTGTCAGAAAGACCCTGTGTGGATTTAGATCATCATCCATATCAATATCAACATTCAGTTCGAACAGTAACAAATATGTGGATGTTGACTGATTTTACACGAGATCTTTATGACCACAACAAACCTTACAGAAATCAAAATGGGACATGATGTCCATCGAAATTAAACAATGTTTGTGTTGGAATAGATTGTATATACAATTTATACCAACTATTAATGGTCAGAAAAAAATGATGAATAAAAATGAAATAAATTGTCCTTAAACTCCCACCCCATCCATGCAAGTTTCTGTTTAAATGAAATAACATGGGTCACATACATCGATTCTCCCCAGGGCACAGATCAATAGGACTACATAAGCAGTGAATATGGTAGATTGATTAAAGATATGTGCTGCCTGGAAGTCAGACGGTAAAAGCAGCTTGTTTAAGCTTATGAGCTATTAGCTGAATACCAGCAAGATTAAAGGGTCCCTAAGCTTATATTATTATACATACTTGTGTCTCAAGGACATAATAGGGAACTTACAGAGAACGCAGAGTCTTTGAACAACTGAGAGTTTTTCTGCCTGCTACATGACCTTACCATCTCCAAAGATCTGTTACCTAAATTATTGAAACCATCGCCTGTTCTTCCTTTTAAAGCAACTAGGTATAACGCAATTATGGAGGGAATATCTTCCTATCTTAAAATCCACATTATACAGACAAAGCATGTAGGTGTCTACACTTTGCTATGTATATTTATATATTGGAAAGAGTACATTTGTGCCCCACATTGCAGAGCAGTGCTTATAAATAATAAACACCCAACAAAAACGTTATCATTTTTTTATTGAGATAGTAGGTAAAATCACAACAGGTTGAGTACTATTCAACGTAGAAAAAAGATTTTTTAAGAAAATAATTAAAAGCAAATAAAATAAATATTTGAAAGAGATATTACAACACTAAAGTGGAATACAATACTCAGGTATAATCTTCCATCCACAAAGAGTTAATAAGTTTACATATTTAGCATAAAAACCAACACTTATATGTCCACTATTAAATGGATGAAATGTATTCGTTTTAATGATATTAATCTTTAAATAAATGCATATACAGTGCCTTGCGAAAGTATTCAGCCCCCTGGAACTTTTCCTCCTTTTCCCACATATCTTGCTTCAAACATAAAGATACCAAATGTAAATTTTTGGTGAAGAATCAACAACACGTGGAACACAATTGTGAAGTTGAACAAAATTTATTGGTTATTTTAAATTTTTGTGGGAATTCAAAAACTGAAAAGTGGGGCGTGCAATATTATTCGGCCTCTTTAACTTAATACTTTGTTGCGCCACCTTTTGCTGCGATTACAGCTGCAAGTCGCTTGGGGTATGTCTCTATCAGTTTTGTACATCGAGAGACTGAAATTCTCGCCCATTCTTCCCTGGCAAACAGCTCAAGCTCAATGAGGTTTGATGGAGATCGTTTGTGAACAGCAGTTTTCAGCTCTTTCCACAGATTCTCGATTGGATTGAGGTCTGGACTCTGACTTGGCCATTCTAACACCTGGATACGTTTATTTGTGAACCATTCCATTGTAGATTTTGCATTATGTTTGGGATCATTGTCTTGTTGGAAGACAAATCTCCGTCCCAGTCTCAGGTCTTTTGCAGACTCCAACAGGTTTTCTTCAAGAATAGTCCTGTATTTGGCTCCATCCATCTTCCCATCAATTTTAACCATCTTCCCTGTCCCTGCTGAAGAAAAGCAGGCCAAAACCATAATGCTGCCACCACCATGTTTGACAGTGGGGATGGTGTATTCAGGGTGATGAGCTGTGTTGCCTTTACGCCAAACATATTGTTTGGCATTGTTGCCAAAAAGTTCGATTTTGGTTTCATCTGACCAGATCACCGTCTTCCACATGTTTGGTGTGTCTCCCAGGTGGCTTGTTGCAAACTTTGAATTACACTTTTTATGGATATCCTTGAGAAATGGCTTTCTTCTTGCTACTCTTCCATAAAGGCCAGATTTGTGCAGTGTACAACTGATTGTTGTCCTATGGACAGCCTGTCTCACCTCAGCTGTAGATCACTGCAGTTCATCCAGAATGATCATGGGCCTCTTGGCTGCATCTCTGATCAGTCTTCTCATTGTTTGAGATGAAAGTTTAGAGGGACGGCCGGGTTTTGGTAGATTTGCAGTGGTATGATACTCCTTCCATTTCAATATGATTGCTTGCACAGTGCTCCTTGGGATGTTTAAAGTTTTGGAAATCATTTTGTATCCAAATCTGGCTTTAAACTTCTCCATAACAGTATCACGGACCTGCCTGTTGTGTTCCTTGGTCTTCATGATTCTCTCTGTGCTTCAAACAGAACCCTGAGACTATCACAGAGCAGGTACATTTATACGGAGACTTGATTACACACAGGTATATCATATTTATCATCATTAGGCATTTAGGACAACATTGGATCATTCAGAGATCCACAATGAACTTCTGGAGTGAGTTTGCTGCACTGAAAGTAAAGGGGCCGAATAATATTGCACGCCCTACTTTTCAGTTTTTGAATTTCCACAAAAATTTAAAATAACCAATAAATTTCGTCCAACTTCACAATTGTGTTCCAATTGTTGTTGATTCTTCACCAAAAATTTACATTTGGTATCTTTATGTTTGAAGCATGATATGTGGGAGAAGGTTGAAAAGTTCCAGGGGGCCGAATACTTTTGCAAAGCACTGTACAATGCATTGAAAATAATTAAAATTCAATCCAGAAAAACTACTTTCTTGAGGCCCTTGTGGAAAATATTAGATTAATGAAAATATACATAGCAGACTATATACATTTATTGTACAACATAATATAAGATGACTACCAGTCACACTTTAATCTACTAAAAAATAAAAGTATTGTACATCTTTCGGTTTTCATCCTTGCTAACCATTAACGAAAGTTATTATATTTATTTGTATGTATCTACATCGGGATATGGTTATATTGTTGTCCTTATGTGTTTTTTAGTCCCTATACGGTTTAATACAGTACATGGTAAAAATGTATCAGTCCAAAATTACACATAAGAACCGCAATGCATCTTCATCCAATTAATTATAATAGCAATTATAATTACAAGCAAAGTTGGAAACCGACTGATGTACAATAATATTATTTTTAGGTATACTAGTGTGTTACTGGTAGTCATCTTATACGCGTTATGTTTCACAATGCAACATGCATAATTATTGGTCCGACGTGATATGTATATTTATATTGACCTAATTTTTTCCACAAGGGACCTGCGGAATTAATTGCTTGGATTTTAATTATAGTGTTTTCGCATTGTATATATATTTAAGAATTAATATAGTTATAACTAATATATTTTGGCCATTTATTAATGGACATGAAAGCATTTTAATTTAAAGTAAATGTCCACACATCGCCATTTTTTAATAGCCAACAATTCTGATTAAGTTTAACCTCTCAATAAATATTTATTTCAGTTGAAAAAGAGTTAATGGGGCATCTCTGGTACAAGAAGTTATCACCTATCCTGCAGATAGGTAAAAATTTCTAGATGAAACTATGAAACCCACACAGGTTGTGACAATGGAGCAATTTTGTCTCTTGTCTGAATAAAGCTGTAGTGTGTATGCTTGACCACCATTATTCTCTGTAGAACTGTTGGCGAAGGCTGAGCGAAGCGCTTATTTCCCCAGAAGTCCCAGAGAGAATAAATTGAGTGACATTTCGACCATACACAATACAGCTCCGTTGAGGCCGGTGACAAAAGTGCCCTATTCTGGTTGATCAATGGGGTCTTGGCAGTTGGACCTCCACTGATCCACTGATCAAGGTCCTAACTTTTTATAACTGAAACATCAGTTTTAAAGATACGATTCTTTTTGATCTGCAACTACAACTGTAGGGAACCTTGTAATGTACTATTATTATTATTCATTTTTATAGCGCCATTTATTCCATGGTGCTTTACATGTGAAAAAAGGGGTGTATATATAGACAAGTACAATAAACATGAGCAATGCAAGGCACACACAAGTACAGAAGGAGAGAGGACCCTGCCCGCGAGGTCTCACAGTCTACAGGGGATGGGTGAGGATACACTAGGAGATATTATATATAAATTTACGCAAGTTTTGTGTTGCATACTGAGTTTGTAGGGCATTCTTGGCCATGCCCCCTCTGGCTAAGCTTTACCCACTTTCCAAGAAGATCCCTGAGCTGGCCGAGACTGAATTAAAAATGTAAAAAATGGCAACATTTTCAATAACTCATGCAGTTTTATGCCACAAAACTTGCATAAGTTGCTTGATGAACTGGGGATGATATCTATACATTGCATTTTAAAGGACCTTTCACAAATTTTAGTATTATAAACTATATATTAGTACACAGAATAGCATGAATATAAATGAAAATGTTTGCTTTTTCATTTTTTCTTCACTCCGCTAAGGAGATACAATGTGCTAAAGTTATTGGCGTCAATTTCCTAATCGTTTAACTGGGTGTGTCATTTCTTTCAGCTATCTGGGCGTGTGCTGTGTACCCACTATGCTGTTGTATTAAAGGCAGCTTCATGAAAAAGTAGATGTCGATAGCTCTGACCAAAATGGATCCCCATAGAGAAGGTTAGAACTGTGCCTGCGTGGTCATGTGAGAATGTATCTGTCTCTCGTGACTCTGCTGACAACGCCTTCCTAACACTAATACTTACCTGTAGTTGGTCTGCCATCCTCAGTTGCTCCTGCAATGCTCCTCACTCTGATGCTGCTGTCTGCCTCATCTCCCAATGATTTAACCCCTTAGTGACCACCAATATGTCTTTTTACTGACCTGCGATATAGGAGAATAGCATCCCCCTCCAGATAACATTCCAGCAGCTGTCGGCTGTACACTACAGCTGACAACTTTCTGCATCAGCCACTATCAATGTTGGCACCAACCATAGCTGTTTAACAAAAAGCATGGGCTATTGTTTTTGGAGCGAACTACAGCATGGTAGTAGGGCGGCTCACTCCCTCCAGCCTTGTCTTACAAGTGGCCCATGGCCACATATTCCATTTGAAAACTCTGCAGCAAAGGGTTGGGTGTGTCAGTCTTGGTTTGCAAACTGCAGAGCAGGTGGCTCTGCAATATCCGGCTTGTGTGAAGTAACATGGAGCCAAGGGAAGCAAAAATGCCTGGCATCCCTCTGCGTGACACGGCAGTGCAATCGCCCATGGCAATGGTCTCGGATACGGAATGTCTTGATGCCCCAGCTGCAATCCGGAGGATACCATTTGCTTTCCATTCATGAGTTTCTTTGGACATTTGCTTTGAACTTATATGTGGTCCCTGCCTATCTGTTGCACTGCACCAACTGCGCTGCACTACAATATATATAGTCATTTTTTACATTTTAGAAATTACTAAAACCAAAATTGGTCAATGCAAAAGTTTGTTCAACCTGCATGGTTAATATATAGTATCACCCCCTTTTGCAAGTATCACAGCATGTAAACACTGTAGCCAGCCAAGAGTCTTTCAATTCTTGTTTGAAGGATTTTGTCACACCGTTACCGGCAATAAAGGGGCAGGACGGCGTACTGGGACCCGCATCTGTCCCTGCCACTAATATGGGGCCCTGGCTTTCCCTTATCTCAGGGGTACCTATGATGGTTAGGAGGCCTGAGCCGCCAGCGTATCCCTGTCTCCTGTGCAGGCCCTATCAGTGGCCCCCTCCCCCCCCAAGGGAGGTGGACTGCATCAGTGTATTAATACAACAGTTAACAGGGTATACAGAAAAGGTAAAGGAAAACCAAACTTAGCTTAATGCTGCAGGACACAGCACCACAGGAAGAAACACCAGATTCACTGGACACAGCAGTAGAACAGTTTCCAGCAAGCTCCTACTCCCAGCTTGGTCGCTGAAGAATGAACTAACACCGACAGTCAGCTGATGAACCAGGTGACCTCTTAAAGGATGGAGGGAGTGGTCACCACAAACATCAGCTGACCCAGCAGCAATGCAATAACAGCAGCGGCCACCAGAGGGGGAAAAACTATATTAACCCCAGATGACCAGAAAGGAAAAAAGGTCTAAAACTGAGGCAAACCAGATCTGCCACAAATCCAAAATTGGATCGTGACAGATTTTCATCCATTTTTCCTCAGATAATTCTTCCAGTTCAGTGAGATTCCTGGCTTGTCTTGCATGCACTACTATTTTGAGGTCTAGCCACAGATTTTCAATGATCTTCAGATCAGAGGACTGAGAGAGCCATTGTAAAACCTTCAGCTTGCGCCTTTTGATGTAGTTTATTGTACATTTTTAAGTGTGTTTACAATCATTATCCATTTGTAGAAGTCATTCTCTTTTCAACTTCAGCTTTTTTTTACAGATGGTGTTATGTTTGCATCAAGAATTTGTTGAAATTCCATTGAATCTATTATTTCTTCTACCTGGGAAATGTTCCTTGTGCCATTGGCTGCAACACAATCCCAAAGCATGATTCTTCCACCCCCATGCTTAATGATTGGCTATATATTCTTTTCCTGAAATTCTGTGTACTTTTTTCTCAACACATAGGTTTGATGATTGTGGCCAAAGAGTTTTATTTTAACCTTGCAGGAGGCTGGGTTTTTATAAAGCTGGGAAATTTGCATCACGTGGCCTTTCCTGATGATCATAGTGAATAAGGAATAACCCTAACAGGCTAATTAAGGTATGAAACATTGGTCAAAGTTATCTGAGTACAAAAATCTCCAAGGGTTCCCAAACGTTTGCATTTGACCATTTTCCTTTTTGTAATTTTTAAAATGTAAAAATTATTATTTTTTTGCCTAAAACTTAACCCCTTTCTGACCTCGGACGGGATAGTACGTCCGAGGTCAGATCCCCCTCTTTGATGCAGGGCTCCGCGGTGAGCCCGCATCAAAGCCGGGACATGTCAGCTGTTTTGAACAGCTGACATGTGCCCACAATAGCGGTGGGTGAAATCGCGATTCACCCGCCGCTATTAACTAGTTAAATGCCGCTGTCAAACGCAGACAGCGGCATTTAACTACCGCATCCGGCCGGGCGGCCGGAAATGACGGCATCGCCGACCCCCGTCACATGATCGGAGGTCGGCGATGCTTGTACATTGTAACCATAGAGGTCCTTGAGACCTCTATGGTTACTAATCCCCGGCAGCTGTGAGCGCCACCCTGTGATTGGCGCTCACAGCACACCTGCTTTCTGCTACATAGCAGCAAACATCAGATCGCTGCTATGTAGCAGAGCCGATCGTGTTGTGCCAGCTTCTAGCCTCCCATGGAGGCTATTGAAACATGGCAAAAGTAAAAAAAAAAGTAAAAAAAATGTGAAAAAAATAAAAAAAATATAAAAGTTTAAATCACCCCCCTTTCGCCCCATTCAAAATAAATCAATAAAAAAATAATCAAACCTACACATATTTGGTATCGCCACATTCAGAATCGCCTGATCTATCAATAAAAAAAAGCATTAACTTGATCGCTAAACAGCGTAGCGAGAAAAAAATTAGAAACGCCAGAATTATGTTTTTTTGGTCGCCGCAACATTGCATTAAAATGCAATAACGGGCGATCAAAAGAACGTATCTGCACGAAATGGTATCATTAAAAACGCCAGCTCGGCACGCAAAAAATAAGCCCTCACCCAACCCCAGATCATGAAAAATGGAGACGCTATGAGTATCAGAAAATGGCGCAATTTTTTTTTTTTTAGCAAAGTTTGGATTTTTTTTTCACCGCGTAGATAAAAAATAAGCTAGTCATGTTAGGTGTCTATGAACTCGTACTGACCTGGGAAATCATAATGGCAGGTCAGTTTTAGCATTCAGTGAACCTAGCAAAAAAGCCAAACAAAAAACAAGTGTGGGATTGCACTTTTTTTGCAATTTCACCGCACTTGGAATTTTGTTCCCGTTTTCTAGTACACGACATGGTAAAACCAATGATGTCTGTTACATATTCGCTTCCACCGCGGTTCCCTGCTCCCTCTTGCACTCACCTGTCTTCGGCGTCCTCTCATCTGCGTGCGCGCCCGGACTCTGCTTCTCGCCGGCTGCGCGCGCACGCTCGATTCAGCGCTGTGCGCGTACGTCTCTGAGAGTGTCCCTGCTGCCCTATCTTCTCCTCTCTTTTCCCTGGAGGACACCAACCCGGAAGTGCTCACAGCACTGGCCTTATTAGTCCGCCTCTTCCTACAAACCTCGCCTTGTGATCATTTGTACTTGCAACTGACCTTGGCCGCACTATTGTCCTGCGTCTCATTCGCCTGACCTTGTGCTTCTTTCTCTTTTTCCCTAGGTCCTGTCCTTGTTCCTCATCCAGTCTACCTCCACGTAGTCCTGCTTGCTTGTCCGCTTCCACTGCACCGTCCCTGCTTCACTCTCCAGCTAGTCCTCAGTTATCTTCTGGATTCGTGCTTCTCTCTTGTACCACTTCACCATCCTGTCATATCTCTTTTAGTCTGGTATACCCTTCTGGTTCCTATTTCTTGCCCTCTCACCCAGCCTTCCAGCTGCCGTGGCGATAGTCTCTCACGGGTCTGCCCCTAACGCTCCCTGTATAGTGGGCGGTTCCATCTGGTCAGCTCGCCCGTGGGAGGATCGTTGTCACGGTCCAGTGGGTCCACTCCTTCATTCCTTTTTTCGTCTCTGTCATAGTCACTTTAGTCACAGTAGTAGTAGTTACAATGTCGTTCAAAAGTACAACTCGTGCCGCAAAAAATAAGCCCTCACATGGCCAAATTGACGGAAAAATAAAAAAGTTATGGCTCTGGGAATGAGGGGAGCGAAAAACAAACACGGAACAATGGAAAATCCCAAGGTCATGAAGGGGTTAAAGGCCTTTTAGAGATCATTTCATCTTCAACTTGCTTAGCTGTTCACAACAGTAATTTTGACCAGGGGTTCCAAAACTTTTACATGCCACTGTATGTTATGTTCTACCAATCCAAGGATATGTGCACATTAACCCCTTTCTGACATGCACTGTACTAGTACTGCGCTGCGGGAACTGCATTTCTGCAGTTCCCGCTTAGAGCAGGCGCCGGCTAGCCTCCTGCACTGCCTGTCAGATTGCTGATCTGACACACAGTGCTATGCAAAGTGTCAGATCAGCGATCTGACATGATATAGTGATGTCCCAACTTGGGACAATGTTATAAAGTTTTTAAAAAAACAGAATGTGTAAAAATATTTTTTTTTAAAATCCCCAAATAAGGAAAAATAAAATACATATTTTTCCAATAAATCCATTTACTTATGTAAATAAAAAAAACAATTAAAGTACACATATTTGGTATTGCCACGTCCGTAACGACTCACGCTATAAAACTGTCCCACTAGTTAACCCCTTCAGTGAACACCGTAAAAAAATAAAATAAAAAAAAGAGGCGAAAAACAATGCTTTATCATCATACCGCCGAACAAAAAGTGTAATAAAACGCGATCAAAAAGACAGATGTAAATAAAAATGGTACAGCTGAAAACGTCATCTTTTCCTGCAAAAAAACAATACAGCTCCATCAGCAGAAAAATGAAAAAGTTATAGATCTTAGAATAAAGCGATGCAAAAATAATTATTTTTTCTATAAAAGAGTTTTTATTGTGTAAAAGCGCAAAAACATGAAAAAAGATATAAGTGAGATATTGCTGTAATTGTACTGACCCGAAGAATAAAGCTGCCTTATCAATTTTACCACACGCGGAACTTTATAGAAAAAACTATAAAAAAAAAAGTTCATTCTGCCTCCTAAAAATCAGAATAAGAAGTGATCAAAAAATGTCATGTGCCCAAAAATGGTACCAATAAAAATGTCAACTCGTCCCGCAAAAAACAAGACCTCACATGACTCTGTGGGCCAAAATATGGATAAATTATAGCTCTCAAAATGTGGTGATCCAAAAACTATTTTTGCAATAAAAAGCTTCTTTTAGTGTGTGACAGCAGCCTAACACAAAAACCTGCTATAAATAGGCTTGGGGGTAAAGTTAGGGTTAGGGTTGGGGCTAAAGTTAGGGTTAGGGTTGGGGCTAGAGTTGGGGTTAGGGTTTGGATTACATTTACGGTTGAGGTTAAGGTTGGGATTAGGGTTTGGATTAGGGTTAGGGGTGTGTCAGGGTTAGGGGTGTGGTTAGGGTTATGGTTAGGGTTGAGATTAGGGTTAGGGGTGTGTTGGGGTTAGGGGTGTGGTTAGGGTTGGGAATAGGGTTAGGGGTGTGTTAGGGTTAGGGGTATGTTGGGGTTAGGGGTGTGGTTAAGGTTGGGATTAGGGTTAGGGGTGTGTTGGGGTTAGGGGTTTGGTTAGCATCATGGTTAGGGTTAGGATTAGGGTTAGAGGTGTGTTGAGGTTAGGGTTGGAGTTAGAATTGGGAGGTTTCCACTGTTAGGCACATCAGGGGCTATCCAAACGCAACATGGTGTCCGATCTCAATTCCAGCTAATTTTGCATTGAAAAGTCAAACGGCGCTCCTTCCCTTCCGAGCTCTGCCATGCGCCCAAACAGTGGTTTACCCAACCATATGGGGTATCAGCGTACTCAGGACAAATTGCACATCAATTTTTGGGGTCCAATTTCTCCTGTTACCCTTGGTAAAATAAAACAAATTGGATCTGAAATAAATGTTTTTGTGAAAAAAAGTATAATGTTCATTTTTTTTTAAACATTCCAAAAATTCCTGTGAAGCACCTGAAGGTTAATCAACTTCTTGAATGTGGTTTTGAGTACCTTGAAGGGTGCAGTTTTTAGAATGGTGTCACTTTTGGGCATTTTCTGCTATATAGGCCCCTCAAATTCACTTCAAGTGTGAGGTGGTCCCTAAAAATTTTGCAAATTTTGTTGTAAAAATGAGAAATCGCCGGTCAACTTTTAACCCTTATAACTTCCTAACAAAAAAAATTATGTTTCCAAAATTATGCTGATGTAAAGCAGACATGTGGGAAATGTTATTTATTAACTATTCTATGTCATATGACTCTAATTTAAGGGCATAAAAACTAAATGTTTGAAAATTGCGAAATTTTCTAAATTTTCTCCAAATTTCCGTTTTTTTCACAAATGAACACAAATCATATTGAAGAAATTTTACCACTACCATGAAATATAATATGTCACGAGAAAACATTCTCAGAATCACCAGGATCTGTTGAAGCGTTTCAGAGTTATGACCTCGCTATAGTTAAGCTGCTCATTCAGACCAAGGGGTGGCAGATATTCAAGCAGAAGATCTACCTCGATTCTCTTTGTAGGATAGCCCTGTAAAAATCTCCTCCTCTCTTTAATGGTTTCACTCTTTCAATACCCATAAATTGTAGCATTTTCACATCTCCACCGTGCATACCGTTAACATGTTTTGCTAGCGGTGTTTCTCTTTTATTTCGAATGTCTCCCAAATGCTCCCCACCCTGTTTCTGAATTCCTTAATGGTTTTCACAACATAAACCTTCCTACAATTGCATGTGACTTTATAGATGACCCCTTTTGTCTAGCAATTGATAAAATCTTTGATTTCAAATGTTTCAGTGGTATTTTCATTACAAAACCTTTTGCCCGTTTGAACAAAATTGCAGGCTACACAACTTCCACACTTGAAAGAATAAACTTTTTGGTTTGGCAGGTAACCATTTACTATTTGTCCTGGGGGTAACTAAGTGACTGTGCACCAAATGATCTCCAATAGTCTTATTTCTCATATACGTTATTTGCAGTCTTTCCCCACAAACACTTTGATGTCACTGTCCATATGGAATATACCCCAGTGCTTCGGTACAATTTGTCTTACAATAGGAGCTCCATTGTCAAAGGCGCATATGAGTCATGCCAGTTTGTCCATATTATTGGTCCTATCACGAGGTACCATCAGATTCCTCATTTCTGTTTATTGGCTTGCCTATAAGTATCCCTCAGCATACGGTCAGGGTAACCTCTAGTGAGGAATCTCTGGCGTAAATCGTCCGCCTTGGTTTTAAAATCTTTTGTGTCTGAGCTGTTCCATGAGCCTTAGATACTGGCCTTTAGGTATGCCTTTCTTCAAAAAATACGGGTCATGACTCTCCCACCTGTTATGACCCCAATGGCAGAGGGTCTCAGAAATAAATACCAAGTCTGCAAACACAAAAAACCAGCTCATAGGGCAGTGGTAACTGGGCTGACCGTATATCTAATCCTAGCACCACAAATAGCAGCAGCCGGGGAACGTGCCTACGTTGGTTCTAGACGTCTCGCCCCAGCCGGAGAACTAACTAACCCTAGAAGGGAAAAGATAGACCTTTCTTGCCTCCAGAGAAAAGACCCCAAAAGTTGGATACAAGCCCCCAACAAATAATAACGGTGAGGTAAGAAGAAAAGACAAACGTAAGAATGAACTAGGTATTTAGCAAAGAGAGGCCCACTGACTAATAGCAGAATATAGTAAGATGACTTATACGGTCAGCAAAAACCCTATCAAAATTTCCACGCTGGATATTCAAGAACCCCCGAACCGTCTAACGGCCCGGGGGGAGAATACCAGCCCCCTAGAGCTTCCAGCAAGATCAGGAATCACATTTAGTACAAGCTGGACAAAAAATAAGAGCAATGCAAATAACCAAAAAACAAGGAAGCAGGACTTAGCTTAATTTTGCAAGAACCCGGACCAGCAGACAGGAGCAAACAGAAAGGACCGATTACAACGATGCCAGGCACCAGACTGAGAATTCAGGAAGTTCATATAGCAACACCCCTGGACTAACGACCCAGGTGGGTGCCAAACTGAGGAAAGACAATCCCAGAGTCATATCACTAGTGACCACAAGAGGGAGCCAAAAAAGTCTAATTCACAACAGTACCCCCCCTTTAAGGAGGGGTCACCGAACCCTCACCAAGACCACCAGGGCGATCAGGATGAGCAGCGTGAAAGGCACGAACTAAATCGGCCGCATGCACATCAGAGGCAACCACCCAGGAATTATCCTCCTGACCATAGCCCTTCCACTTGACCAGATACTGAAGCCTCCGCCTGGAGAGACGAGAATCCAAGATCTTTTCCACCACGTACTCCAACTCGCCCTCAACCAACACCGGAGCAGGAGGCTCAACAGAAGGAACCACAGGCACAACGTACCGCCGCAACAAAGACCTATGGAACACGTTGTGAATGGCAAACGACACCGGAAGATCCAAGCAAAAGGACACAGGATTAAGGATTTCCAATATCTTGTAAGGACCGATGAAGCGAGGCTTAAATTTAGGAGAGGAGACCTTCATAGGAACAAATCGAGAAGACAGCCATACCAAATCCCCAACACGAAGTCGGGGACCCACACCGCGGCGGCGGTTGGCAAAACACTGAGCCTTCTCCTGTGACAACTTTAAGTTGTCCACCACATGATTCCAAATCTGCTGCAACCTATCCACCACAGAATCTACCCCAGGACAGTCAGAAGGCTCCACATGTCCCGAGGAAAAACGAGGATGGAAACCAGAGTTGCAGAAAAATGGCGAAACCAAAGTAGCGGAACTAGCCCGATTATTAAGGGCAAACTCAGCCAACGGCAAGAAGGTCACCCAATCATCCTGATCTGCAGAAACAAAACACCTCAAATAAGCCTTCAGAGTCTGATTAGTTCGTTCCGTTTGTCCATTAGTCTGAGGATGAAAGGCAGACGAAAACGATAACTCAATGCCCATCCTAGCACAAAAGGATCGCCAGAACCTGGAAACAAACTGGGATCCTCTGTCAGACACGATATTCTCAGGAATGCCGTGTAAACGAACCACATTCTGAAAAAACAAAGGAACCAGATCGGAAGAGGAAGGCAGCTTAGGCAAAGATACCAAATGGACCATCTTGGAAAAGCGATCACATACCACCCAGATGACAGACATGCCCTGAGACACCGGAAGATCTGAAATGAAATCCATGGAAATGTGTGTCCAAGGCCTCTTCGGGACAGGCAAGGGCAAGAGCAACCCGCTGGCACGAGAACAGCAAGGCTTAGCTCGAGCACAAGTCCCACAGGACTGCACAAATGACCGCACATCCCGTGACAAGGAAGGCCACCAAAAGGACCTAGCCACCAAATCTCTGGTGCCAAAAATTCCCGGATGCCCTGCCAACACCGAGGAATGAACCTCGGAAATGACTCTGCTGGTCCACTTATCAGGAACAAACAGTCTGTCAGGTGGACAAGAGTCAGGTCTACCAGCCTGAAATCTCTGCAACACACGTCGCAAATCCGGAGAAATGGCTGACAAGATTACTCCCTCTTTAAGAATACCAACTGGTACTGTACTGGTACTCTCCAGGAGAGTCAGGCACAAAGCTCCTTGAAAGAGCATCAGCCTTCACATTCTTTGAACCTGGTAAATACGAGACCACAAAGTCAAAACGGGAGAAAAACAATGACCAACGGGCCTGTCTAGGATTCAGGCGTTTAGCAGACTCGAGATACATCAGATTTTTGTGATCAGTCAAGACCACCACACGATGCTTAGCACCCTCGAGCCAATGACGCCACTCCTCAAATGCCCACTTCATGGCCAGCAACTCCCGATTGCCAACATCATAATTCCGCTCAGCAGGCGAAAACTTCCTAGAGAAAAAAGCACATGGTCTCATTACAGAGCAACCAGGGCCTCTCTGCGACAAAACGGCCCCTGCCCCAATCTCAGAAGCATCCACTTCAACCTGAAAGGGAAGTGAGACATCAGGCTGGCACAAAACAGGCGCTGAAGTAAACCGGCGCTTCAACTCTTGGAAAGCTCCACGGCTGCAGGAGCCCAGTTAGCAACATCAGAACCTTTCTTGGTCATATCCGTCAAAGGTTTAACAACGCTAGAAAAATTAGCGATAAAACGACGGTAGAAGTTAGCAAAACCCAAGAACTTCTGAAGACTCTTAACTGACGTGGGTTGAGTCCAATCATGAATAGCTCGGACCTTGACTGGGTCCATCTCCACCGCAGAAGGGGAAAAAAATAAAACCCAAAAAGGGAACCTTCTGTACTCCAAAGAGACACTTTGAGCCCTTAACAAACAAAGCATTCTCACGCAAGACCTGAAACACCATCCTGACCTGCTCTACATGCGAGTCCCAATCATCAGAAAAAAACAGAATATCATCCAGATAAACAATCATAAATTTATCCAGATACTTCCGGAAAATATCATGCATAAAGGACTGAAACACTGAAGGAGCATTAGAGAGCCCAAAAGGCATCACCAAGTACTCAAAATGACCTTCGGGCGTATTAAATGCAGTTTTCCATTCATCTCCCTGCTTAATGCGCACAAGGTTGTACGCACCACGAAGATCTATCTTGGTGAACCACTTGGCACCTTTAATCTGGGCAAACAAGTCCGACAACAGAGGCAAAGGATACTGAAATTTAACAGTGATTTTATTCAGAAGCCGATAGTCAATACAAGGTCTCAAAGATCCGTCCTTCTTGGCCACAAAAAAGAATCTCGCACCAAGAGGGGAAGAGGATGGACGGATATGCCCCTTCTCCAGAGACTCCTTGATATACGAACGCATTGCGGTATGCTCAGGTACAGACAGATTAAATAGTCTACCCTTAGGAAATTTACTACCTGGAATCAAATCTATAGCGCAGTCACAGTCCCTATGAGGAGGCAGAACACTGGACCTGGACTCGCTGAATACATCCTGAAAATCAGACAAATACTCAGGAACTTCCGAAGGAGTAGAGGAAGCAATAGACACCGGCGGGGAATCACCATGAATTCCCTGACAGTCCCAACTTGACACAGACATTGCCTTCCAATCTAAGACTGGATTATGGGTCTGTAACCATGGTAGACCCAAAACGACCAAATCATGCATTTTATGCAGAACAAGAAAAGGAATCACCTCCCGATGTTCAGGAGTGATACACATGGTTACCTGTGTCCAAAACTGGGGTTTATTTTCCGCCAATGGCGTAGCATCAATACCTCTAAGAGGGATAGGATTTACCAATGGCTCAAGAACAAAACCACAGCGCCTGGCAAATGACAGATCCATAAGACTCAGGGCAGCACCTGAATCCACAAACGCCATAACAGGGTAGGAAGACAATGAGCAAATTAAAGTCACAGACAAAATAAATTTAGGTTGCAAATTACCAATGGCGACAGGGCTAACAACCCTTGTTAGGCGTTTAGAGCATGCTGATATAACATGTGTAGAATCACCACAGTAAAAACACAACCCATTCTGACGTCTATGATTTTTCCGTTCATTTCTAGTCTGAATTCTATCACATTGCATTAAATCAGGTGTCTGTTCAGACAACACCACCAGAGGATTAGCAGTTTTGCGCTCCCGCAAACGCCGATCAATTTGAATAGCCAGCGCCATGGAATCATTCAGACTTGTAGGAATGGAGAAACCCACCATCACATTCTTAATGGCTTCAGAAAGGCCATTTCTGAAATTTGCGGCCAGAGCACACTCATTCCACTGAGTAAGCACGGACCATTTTCGAAATTTTTGGCAATACACTTCAGCTTCATCCTGGCCCTGAGAAATAGCCAGCAAGGCTTTTTCTGCCTGAATTTCAAGATTGGGTTCCTCGTAAAGCAATCCGAGCGCCAGAAAAAACGCATCAATATTCGCCAATGCCGGATCTCCTGGCGCTAGCGAGAAAGCCCAATCCTGAGGGTCGCCCCGCAAGAAAGAGATAACAATTTTAACTTGCTGAGCTGAGTCTTCAGACGAACGGGGTCTCAGAGATAGAAACAATTTACAATTATTCCTGAAATTCCTAAACTTAAATCGATCTCCAGAGAACAGTTCAGGAATAGGTATTTTAGGTTCAGACATAGGACTACTGGTAACAAAATCTTGTATGCCCTGCACACGAGCAGCAAGCTGGTCCACACTTGTAATCAAGGTCTGGACATTCATGTCTGCAGCAAGCTCAAGCCACTCAGAGGTAAAGAGGAGGAAGAAAGAGAGGAAAAAAAAAAAAAAAACTCAGAATTTCCTTTCTTATTATCCCACTTCTGCAATGCATTAAACATTCAATGTTGGCCTGGCATACTGTTATGACCCCAATGGCAGAGGGTCTCAGAAATAAATACCAAGTCTGCAAACACAAAAAAACAGCTCATAGGGCAGTGGTAACTGGGCTGACCGTATATCTAATCCTAGCACCACAAATAGCAGCAGCCGGGGAACGTGCCTACGTTGGTTCTAGACGTCTCGCGCCAGCCGGAGAACTAACTAACCCTAGAAGGGAAAAGATAGACCTTTCTTGCCTCCAGAGAAAAGACCCCAAAAGTTGGATACAAGCCCCCAACAAATAATAACGGTGAGGTAAGAAGAAAAGACAAACGTAAGAATGAACTAGGTATTTAGCAAAGAGAGGCCCACTGACTAATAGCAGAATATAGTAAGATGACTTATACGGTCAGCAAAAACCCTATCAAAATTTCCACACTGGATATTCAAGAACCCCCGAACCGTCTAACGGCCCGGGGGGAGAATACCAGCCCCCTAGAGCTTCCAGCAAAATCAGGAATCACATTTAGTACAAGCTGGACAAAAAATAAGAGCAATGCAAATAACCAAAAAACAAGGAAGCAGGACTTAGCTTAATTTTGCAAGAACCCGGACCAGCAGACAGGAGCAAACAGAAAGGACCGATTACAACGATGCCAGGCACCAGACTGAGAATTCAGGAAGTTCATATAGCAACACCCCTGGACTAACGACCCAGGTGGGTGCCAAACTGAGGAAAGACAATCCCAGAGTCATATCACTAGTGACCACAAGAAGGAGCCAAAAAAGTCTAATTCACAACACCCACCTCAACAATGAGTTGGTGGATGTGAGTTTTCGATAGATGGTAGTACTGAGAGTGTCCCCCCTCCCCGACTTTGTGATCTGAACGTCAAGGAATGGGAGTGATTTGTCATTGATCTCCGAGGTAAATCAGAGACCTATTTAATTTTTGTTGAGTGATTCAATGAAATTTAAAACCGCATCTTTTTTACCCCTCCAAAGAACAAAAATATTGTCTATGAATCTGACCCAAAGGTCAATGCAGGTGGTGTAGTCCCTGTAGGTGTCAGTGAAGACGATGGTGTCCTCCCACCAGCCCAGAAACAAGTTGGCATAATTAAGTGCACATGGATTACCCATGGTGGTGCCCCTGAGCTTGTGGATTTTACCATCAAACGTAGAGAAGTTGTTGTGTAGCACAAAGTCGAGAAAGGTCAACACCAACTCATTGTGAAGGATGAATTGGAGGCCCTTGGTTGCCAAAATTGCTTAATGCTCTCTATTCCAAAATTGTGTAGGATTCATGAGTAAAGCGTTTCTACGTCTATACTGGCCAGATAAACAGTACCTCTGGCTCAATATAGATGTCTTCCAATCTGCCCAGGAGCTCCATCGTGTCCCTGATGTAGGAGGGCAGTGAGCTGATAAAGGGTCTAGTTTGTTATGATTTATCCAGTTTTTCCATGGACTGGTTATTTCCATTTTTGTTCTGTTATTTTGTTAACCAGACGATTTATTGAATTTAATAAAGCACCTGTTTGTTTTGCACCGACGAACTGAATCCCTGTGTGTGAACTAGTGTCTACCACAGAGCCGATCCCTCACAGTGGACAGAAAAATAAAAAAGCTATGGCTCTGTGAAGAAGGTGAGGAAAAAACAAAAATGCATAAACGTAAACTCGCCACATCCTGAAGGGGTCAAAAATAAAAACGTTGAGGAAAAATATGGGCACCACTAAATATTTTTTGGATCAACTAAACACATACTAAAAACTGGATGCAATAAAAGAGAGAAAAAAGTAGTATATGGAAGAGGCTTGTTGGGATCACCATATAAACTTTATTTAGCAACAAAAAGAACACCTCAAGACATAATTAAAAACATTTAAAAAGGGCCAAATACATTCTAGTAAAAGTGTGCTGAGAAAAAGAAATCGCTTAACTTTGTCTGCCCCTCAATGATTTCCACAGATACATCAAAGGAGCAAAGTATAACATGCCACTATAATTGCCTTACAATATTAGATATCCCATATCCTAAGTACAATGTTGGTACTCAGAGGTGTATCTAGGGTTTCTGGCACCCAGGGCAAGAGTTCATTTTGGCGCCCCCCCCCCCCCCCAAGGACATATGCGATTTGCACACTTAGTCATGTACCGATGAGCCGCTCTCCCTAATGCTCTCAATATTCAGTGAAAAACTGAGAGAAGCAGAAGAGAAGCTTGATGTCACAGGACCACAAGTATGAAAGTCGCATGTGAGTGAAGTGTCCATGTGATGACTACTGGAAGCTGCAGAGCTGAATCCTGACATTGCAGGCCTCTGAATTCTCACAACGAATGCTCTGCACACTTTTAGGATCCTCCCTTGCCAGAAGCCAGTCATGTCAGCACAAGCATGTGATTTGTATACTTCTGGCCACATTCCGACTAGACGTGCCCGGCCTCACTCAGTTCATTTTCATTGACTGAGACCACACATGTTTAGTCAGCACGTGACCGCATGTATGTAAATCGCCAGCACGAGAGAATCCTGACAGCGTGCAGTGCGCACTGTGAGAATTCAGAAGTCTGCAGTCACAAAGAATGACTGCAGACTCATTACAAACCTGGACATCCCCTTTAATGCTCCTAACACAAATAAAAACACGAGAATTAGTCAATATCACAAATAACATTTACATCCAGGTACCTTATAGATGACGTCGTCTCTGGAGTCGTTCTCCTTCTTTTCGTCATCTTGTCCAGACTCCATGATGAGTTTTCTCATCCACAGCTCGTCTCTGCAGACGTCCATCTTCTCTGCTCTTTTGCAGAAAATCTCCCCATATAATGCCCTTAAAGATAGAAGTGTCATTATAATGCTCCTGAATAAAAAGTTGCCCCTCACTATATTGTCTGCACAAAATATGACCCCCACATACTGTCCCCTCCTGGCTGTGCCCTTACACTGTCTCTCCATGCTACGCCCCCACTACTCAGTTTCTATTCTGTGCCCACTCACTTTTCTCCCCATACTGTCCTCAGCTTTCTGCCCCATACTGTCCTCAGCTTTCTGCCCCATACTGTCATCAGTTTTCTGCCCCCATACTGTCCTCAGCTTTCTGCCTCCATACTGTCCTCAGCTTTCTGCCTCCATACTGTCCTCAGCTTTCTGCCTCCATACTGTCCTCAGCTTTCTCCCTCCATACTGTCCTCAGCTTTCTCCCCCCATGCTGTCCTCAGCTTTCTGCCTCCATGCTGTCCTCAGCTTTCTCCTCCCATGCTGTCCTCAGCTTTCTCCCCCCATACTGTCCTCAGCTTTCTCCCCCCATACTGTCCTCAGCTTTCTCCCCCCATACTGTCCTCAGCTTTCTGCCTCCATACTGTCCTCAGCTTTGTCCCCCCATGCTGTCATCAGCTTTCTGCCCCATGCTGTCCTCAGCTTTCTGCCCCCATGCTGTCCTCAGCTTTCTGCCCCCATACTGTCCTCAGCTTTCGGCCCCCATACTGTCCTCAGCTTTCTCCCCCCATGCTGTCCTCACCTTTCTCCCCCCATGCTGTCCTCAGCTTTCTGCCCCCCATGCTGTCCTCAGCTTTCTCCCCCCATGCTGTCCTCAGCTTTCTCCCCCCATGCTGTCCTCAGCTTTCTCCCTCATGCTGTCCTCAGCTTTCTCCCCCCAAGCTGTCCTCAGATTTCTCCCACCATGCTGTCCTCAGATTTCTGCCCCCATGCTGTCATCAGCTTTCTGCCCCCATGCTGTCCTCAGCTTTCTGCCCCATGCTGTCCTCAGCTTTCTGCCCCCATGCTGTCCTCAGCTTTCTTCCCCCATGCTGTCCTCAGCTTTCTGCCCCCATGCTGTCCTCAGCTTTCTGCCCCCATGCTGTCCTCAGCTTTGTCCCCCCATGCTGTCCTCAGCTTTCTGCCCCATACTGTCCTCAGCTTTCGGCCCCCATACTGTCCTCAGCTTTCTCCCCCCATGCTGTCCTCAGCTTTCTCCCCCCATGCTGTCCTCAGCTTTCTCCCCCCAAGCTGTCCTCAGCTTTCTCCCCCCAAGCTGTCCTCAGCTTTCTCCCCCAATGCTGTCCTCAGCTTTCTCCCCCCATGCTGTCCTCAGCTTTCTGCCCCCATGCTGTCCTCAGCTTTCTCCCCCCATGCTGTCCTCAGCTTTCTGTCCCATGCTGTCCTCAGCTTTCTGCCCCCATGCTGTCCTCAGCTTTCTCCCCCATGTTGTCCTCAGCTTTCTCCCCCAATGCTGTCCTCAGCTTTCTCCCCCCATGCTGTCCTCAGCTTTCTCCCCCATAATGTCCTCAGCTTTCTCCCCCCATACTGTCCTTAAATTCTTCTGTGTCTTCAGCTCTATTACCCCATCTGGAGCACTTACCACCAACCTGTTGTGAACAATACTTTTTGGCTCCCTCTTGTGGTCTCTTGTGGTTTGGCACTTGGATTGTCTTTTCCCAGGTTGGTACTCACCTGCTTCGTTAGGCCTGGGGTGTTGCTATTTAAACTTCCTGGATTCTCAGTCCAGTGCCTGGCATCGTTGTAATCAGTTCATTTCTGTTTGCTCCTGTCTTCAGGTCCTGGTTCTTTGCAAGATAAGCTAAGTCCTGCTTTCTTACTTTTGTTTATTTGCATTGTTCTTATTTTTGTCCAGCTTGTACAAAATGTGATTCCTGATATCGCTGGAAGCTCTAGGGGGCTGATATTCTCCCCCCTCACCGTTAGTCGGTTTGGGGGTTCTTGGATATTCAGCGTGGATATTTTGCAGGGTTTTTTGCTGACCATATAAGTCATCTTACTATCTTCTGCTATTTAGTCAGTGGGCCTCTCTTTGCTAAAATCTAGTTCATTCTTACGTTTGTCTTTTCTTCTTGCCTCACCGTTATTATTTGTTGGGGGCTTGTATTTCTTTGGGGTCTTTTCTCTGGAGGCAAGAGAGGTCTTATTTTCCCTGATAGGGTTAGTTAGTTCTCCGGCTGGCGCGAGACGTCTAGGATCAACGTAGGCACGTTCCTCGGCTACTGTTAGTGTTTGTGCTAGGATCAGCTATATGGTCAGCCTAGTTACCACTTCCCTATGAGCTGGTATTTATGTTTTGCAGACTTTGCTTTAATCTCTGAGATTCCTTGCCATTGGGATCATAACAGTATGCCAGGCCATTAATAGTTAATGCATTGCTGAAGTGGGATTAAAAGAAAAGAAGTTCTGAGTTTTGTTTTTTTCCTTTCTTCCTCCCCTTTATCTCTGAGTGGCTTGAAGCTTTGCTGCAGACATGAATGTTCAGACCTTGATTACTAGTGTGGATCAGCTTGCTGCACGAGTGCAGGGCATTCAGGATTTTGTTGTTAGCAGTCCTATGTCAGAGCCTAAGATACCTATTCCTGAGCTGTTCTCTGGAGATCGATTTAAATTTAGGAATTTTAGGAATAATTGTAAATTGTTTCTATCTTTCAAACCTCGTTCGTATGGAGATTCAGCTCAGCAAGTTAAAATTGTTATCTCCTTCTTACGTGGCGACCCTCAGGATTGGGCTTTCTCGTTGGCGCCAGGAGATCCGGCATTGGCGGATGTTGATGCGTTTTTTCTGGCGCTCGGATTGCTTTATGAGGAGCCTAATCTTGAAATTCAGGCAGAAAAAGCTCTACTGTCTATCTCTCAGGGCCAGGATGAAGCTGAGGTGTACTGCCAAAAATTTCGGAAATGGTCCGTGCTTACTCAATGGAATGAATGTGCTCTGGCCGCAAATTTCAGAAATGGCCTTTCTGAAGCCATTAAGAATGTGATGGTGGGTTTTCCAATTCCTACAAGTCTGAATGACTCTATGGCGCTGGCTATTCAGATTGATCGGCGTTTGCGGGAGCGCAAATCCGCTAATCCTCTCGCGGTGTTGTCTGAACGGACACCTGTCTCAATGCAATGTGACAGAATCCTGACTAGAACCGAACGACAAAATCATAGACGTCAGAATGGGTTGTGTTTTTACTGTGGTGATTCTACACATGTTATATCAGCATGCTCTAAACGCCTAACCAAGGTTGTCAGTCCTGTCACCATTGGTAATTTGCAGCCTAAATTTATTTTGTCTGTGACTTTAATTTGTTCATTGTCTTCCTACCCTGTTATGGCATTTGTGGATTCAGGTGCTGCCCTGAGTCTTATGGACTTTTCGTTTGCCAAGCGCTGTGGTTTTGTTTTGGAGCCTTTAAAAGTTCCTATTCCTCTCAGAGGAATTGATGCTACGCCACTGGCGGAAAATAAACCGCAGTATTGGACACAAGTGACCATGTGCATGACTCCTGAACATCGGGAGGTGATTCGTTTTCTTGTTCTGCATAAAATGAATGATTTGGTCGTGTTAGGTCTGCCATGGTTACAGACCCATAATCCTGTTTTGGATTGGAAGGCTATGTCTGTGTCGAGTTGGGGTTGTCAGGGAATTCATTGCGATTCTCCGCCGGTGTCTATTGCTACTTCTACTCCTTCAGAAGTTCCTGAGTATTTGTGTGACTATCAGGATGTATTCAGTGAGTCCAGGTCCAGTGCTCTTCCTCCTCATAGGGACTGCGACTGCGCTATAGATTTGATTCCTGGCAGTAAATTTCCTAAGGGACGATTATTTAATTTGTCAGTACCCGAGCATGCCGCGATGCGTTCTTATGTCAAGGAGTCTTTGGAGAAGGGGCATATTCGTCCATCCTCTTCCCATCTTGGTGCGGGATTCTTTTTTGTGGCCAAGAAAGACGGGTCTTTGAGACCTTGTATAGACTATCGGCTTCTGAATAAAATCACTGTTAAGTTTCAGTATCCTTTGCCACTATTGTCAGACTTGTTTGCTCGGATTAAGGGTGCCAAGTGGTTCACCAAGATAGATCTTCGTGGTGCGTACAACCTTGTGCGCATTAGGCAGGGAGATGAATGGAAAACTGCATTCAATACGCCCGAAGGTCATTTTGAATACTTGGTGATGCCCTTTGGGCTCTCTAATGCCCCTTCAGTGTTTCAGTCCTTTATGCATGATATCTTCCGGAAGTATCTGGATAGATTTATGATCGTTTATCTGGATGATATTCTGGTTGTTTCTGATGATTGGGATTCTCATGTAAAGCAGGTCAGGATGGTGTTTCAGGTTTTGCGTGATAATGCTTTGTTTGTGAAGGGCTCAAAGTGTCTCTTTGGAGTGCAGAAGGTTTCCTTTTTGGGTTTTATTTTCTCCCCTTCTGCTGTGGAGATGGACCCAGTCAAGGTCCGAGCTATTCATGATTGGACTCAGCCCACGTCTGTTAAGAGTCTTCAGAAGTTCTTGGGGTTTGCTAATTTCTACCGTCGCTTTATCGCTAACTTTTCTAGTGTTGTTAAACCTTTGACGGATATGACCAAGAAAGGTTCTAATGTGGCTAATTGGGCTCCTGCAGCCGTGGAGGCCTTCCAGGAGCTGAAGCGCCGGTTTACTTCGGCGCCTGTTTTGTGCCAGCCTGATGTCGCACTTCCCTTTCAGGTTGAAGTGGATGCTTCTGAGATCGGTGCTGGGGCTGTTTTGTCACAGAGAGGCTCTGGTTGCTCTGTGATGAGACCATGTGCCTTTTTCTCTAGGAAGTTTTCGCCTGCTGAGCGGAACTATGATGTTGGTAATCGGGAGTTGTTGGCCATGAAGTGGGCATTTGAGGAGTGGCGTCATTGGCTCGAGGGTGCTAAGCATCGTGTGGTGGTCTTGACTGATCACAAAAATCTGATGTATCTCGAGTCTGCTAAGCGCCTGAATCCTAGACAGGCTCGTTGGTCATTGTTTTTCTCTCGTTTTGACTTTGTGGTCTCGTACCTGCCTGGTTAGAAGAATGTTAAGGCTGATGCTCTTTCTAGGAGCTTTGTGCCTGACTCTCCTGGAGTCTCGGAGCCAGCTGGTATTCTTAAAGAGGGAGTAATCGTGTCGGCCATATCTCCTGATTTGCGACGTGTGTTGCAGAGATTTCAGGCTGGTAGACCTGACTCTTGTCCACCCGACAGACTGTTTGTTCCTGATAAATGGACCAGCAGAGTCATTTCCGAGGTTCATTCCTCGGTATTGGCAGGGCATCCGGGAATTTTTGGTACCCGAGATTTGGTGGCTAGGTCCTTTTGGTGGCCTTCCTTGTCACGGGATGTGCGGTCATTTGTGCAGTCCTGTGGGACTTGTGCTCTGGCTAAGCCTTGTTGTTCTCGTGCTAGCGGGTTGCTTTTGCCCTTGCCCGTCCCGAAGAGGCCTTGGACACACATTTCCATGGATTTCATTTCTGATCTGCCGGTGTCTCAAGGAATGTCTGTCATCTGGGTGGTGTGTGATCGTTTTTCCAAGATGGTCCATTTGGTACCCTTGTCTAAGTTGCCTTCCTCTTCCGATCTGGTTCCTTTGTTTTTTCAGAATGTGGTTCGTTTACACGGCATTCCGGAGAATATCGTGTCCGACAGAGGATCCCAGTTTGTGTCCAGATTCTGGCGATCTTTTTGTGCTAAAATGGGCATTGATTTGTCGTTTTCATCTGCCTTTCATCCTCAGACTAATGGTCAAACGGAGCGAACTAATCAGACACTGGAGGCTTATTTGAGATGTTTTGTTTCTGCGGACCAGGATGATTGGGTGACCTTCTTGCCATTGGCTGAGTTTGCCCTTAATAATCGGGCTAGTTCCGCTACTTTGGTTTCGCCATTCTTCTGCAACTCTGGTTTTCATCCTCGTTTCTCCTCGGGTCATGTTGAGTCTTCTGACTGCCCTGGGGTGGATTCCGTGGTGGATAGGTTGCAGCGGATTTGGAATCATGTGGTGGACAACTTGAAGTTGTCACAGGAGAAGGCTCAGCGTTTTGCCAACCGCCGCCGCGGTGTGGGTCCCCGACTTCGTGTTGGGGAATTGGTTTGGTTGTCTTCTCGGTATGTCCCTCTGAAGGTCTCCTCTCCTAAGTTTAAGCCTCGCTTTATTGGTCCTTATAAAATTTTGGAAGTTCTTAACCCGGTTTCTTTTCGTTTGGATCTTCCTGTGTCGTTTGCCATTCACAACGTGTTCCATAGGTCTTTGTTGCGGCGGTACGTTGTGCCTGTGGTTCCTGCTGTTGAGCCTCCTGCTCCGGTGTTGGTTGAGGGCGAGTTGGAGTACGTGGTGGAAAAGATCTTGGATTCTCGTCTCTCTAGACGGAGGCTTCAGTATTTGGTCAAATGGAAGGGCTATGGTCAGGAGGATAATTCCTGGGTGGTCGCCTCGGATGTTCATGCGGCCGATTTGGTTCGTGCCTTCCACGCTGCTCATCCTGATCGCCCTGGTGGTCTTGGTGAGGGTTCGGTGACCCCTCCTTAAAGGGGGGGTACTGTTGTGAACAATACTTTTTGGCTCCCTCTTGTGGTCTCTTGTGGTTTGGCACTTGGATTGTCTTTTCCCAGGTTGGTACTCACCTGCTTCGTTAGGCCTGGGGTGTTGCTATTTAAACTTCCTGGATTCTCAGTCCAGTGCCTGGCATCGTTGTAATCAGTTCATTTCTGTTTGCTCCTGTCTTCAGGTCCTGGTTCTTTGCAAGATAAGCTAAGTCCTGCTTTCTTACTTTTGTTTATTTGCATTGTTCTTATTTTTGTCCAGCTTGTACAAAATGTGATTCCTGATATCGCTGGAAGCTCTAGGGGGCTGATATTCTCCCCCCTCACCGTTAGTCGGTTTGGGGGTTCTTGGATATTCAGCGTGGATATTTTGCAGGGTTTTTTGCTGACCATATAAGTCATCTTACTATCTTCTGCTATTTAGTCAGTGGGCCTCTCTTTGCTAAAATCTAGTTCATTCTTACGTTTGTCTTTTCTTCTTGCCTCACCGTTATTATTTGTTGGGGGCTTGTATTTCTATGGGGTCTTTTCTCTGGAGGCAAGAGAGGTCTTATTTTCCCTGATAGGGTTAGTTAGTTCTCCGGCTGGCGCGAGACGTCTAGGATCAACGTAGGCACGTTCCCCGGCTACTGTTAGTGTTTGTGCTAGGATCAGCTATATGGTCAGCCTAGTTACCACTTCCCTATGAGCTGGTATTTATGTTTTGCAGACTTTGCTTTAATCTCTGAGATCCCTTGCCATTGGGATCATAACACCAACCGCAACGCTGTGCCCTGTGTTATCACCTAAGAAGAGCCGGCGAGTGATGTCAGCAGTGTGCGTGATCATATGACCTGATGATCACGCTGCTGGCGTTTCTCTGATCAGGAAGTGCCGGGGAGGTCAGGACTTTGTTCAAGTGTACTCGCGTCTGAAGACACCAGTACAAATACCCGGGAACTGTTGCACAGTACCTTCTCTGAGCCGGCGGTCAGTTTGACAGCCAGTTCAGAGAACGGCAGAATCTCAGTGTGAGGGCGGCAGAATGCCGCCGCCTGGGAGCCTCCTCCTTGGACCGCGCCTCAGATGGCCCGATAGTGCCCCCCTGTCGGCTGCGCCAGGGCACATGCCCCGGCTGCCCCCCTAGATACGCTGTTGGTACTATCACTTAAATGTATGGATGGGTCTGCAACGAAACCTATTCTTTTGTTAGACCAGATGAAAGGAGGTGATGGAATACAATTGATCACTGAGTGGGGTGAATAAATCTGCAATGCTTGCTACATGTTTAGCAAATAAATCATCTATATGTAATAATAAAATAAGGCATAAGTAGCATAAGAAGCATTGAACATTCATGCAAGCACAGTCACTGACACAATATCATTGCTTCAATCAAAAATGATATCAAGCTGCCTCATGGATGAGGCAAAAATAAAGATGAGGAGCCCATGCATGTCTGTCATGACTCTGTTGTCATGTATCCCGGGGCCAGGGGCTGCTTTCCTTTCCCTAATGCTAGGGGCGCCCTAGCTATACCTGTTCCCCGGATTACTTCTAACGGTGAAGACGTTGGAGCCACATACCTTACTGAGCTCCTGAATCTGCCCTCAGTCTGTTCAGTCCCCGCATCCAAGGAAGAGAGGAGTAGCAGTGTATAGTTATACACTAACCAGATTAACAAGGTACTATGAACAGGGATAAAGGAAAATACCGAGCATACAAAAATGCACACACAAACAACAGAGGGAGACATCGTGGAGTGAAGGATGGAAAAAAACAAATTGGAGACAGAGGGGATTTGCAGACAACCAGAACCTACTGTAGCAACAGTCTTAGATAAATCCACCAAACACCTTCTCAAACAACACACAACCAACTCGTGAACCATGAAGCAGTGACGTTAACTCTAGCATTTTCTGATTGCCAGAATCCAGTTTATACAGGAGAGGGGAGTGGCCAACAGTGAATAACTGAGTGCCACTAGGCAAGTAAGCTTCCACAAGTTCTCAATTGAGTAGATTAACCCCTGCACAGTTAAAAGAAACCAGCACCATTTATTATGAATGTGAAGAGCTTCAAGTCACTGCAGGACTAGGAGAAATCTGACGATTCGATCTTCTGGTTCCTCCCTGTTGCGGCAACTCTGTGACAGTATCGCCACCCGCTCAGTGGCTTCTTCAGGGGTAGAATGACTGTTAAGGTACCTTCACACTTAGCGACTTTACAACGATATCGCTAGCGATCCGTGATGTTGCAGCGTCCTGGCTAGCGATATCATTGTGTTTGACACGCAGCAGCGATCAGGATCCTGCTGTGATATCGCTGGTCGGAGCAGAAAGGCCAGAACTTTATTTCGTCGCTGGATCTCCCGCTGACATCGCTGAATCGGTGTGTGTGACACCAATCCAGCAATGTCTTCACTGGTAACCAGGGTAAACATCGGGTTACTAAGCGCATACTCACATTCCGGTGCCCGGCGTCCGCTTCCCTGCACTCCTCCTGCATCCTGTGTCAGCGCCGAACATCTCCGGCATCTCCCACAGAGGAGAGCGGTGACGTCACCGCTCTGCTTTACGGCCGGCACTTACACAGGATGCAGGAGGAGTTCAGGGAAGCGGACGCCGGGCACCGGAATGTGAGTATGTGTTGTTCAAAACAGCTGACATGTCCCGGCTTTAATGCAGACTCACCGCGGAGCCCTGCATCAAAGCAGGGGAGCTGACCTCGGACGTACTATCCCGTCCGAGGTCAGTAAGGGGTTAAGGGTAGGTTTACATGACCGATTTCAGCACATCCGAGAAAAACGGTCCGATTATTCTGATCAGACTTTGATCAGAGTCTGATAAGAGTGGCAACAATTTTTCTCAGACATGGAGAAAAAAAGTTTCTGCATCTTCTCCATTCTGTCAGTTTGAGAAAATTGGACCGTACTAGAAAGTCATTTGTGTCTGATGCGATTTTTTTCACTGACCATAGACTTGAATTGCTGATTTTGATCTTATACTTGGATCAAAACTGAACATGTCTCTAATCTTAGCCACGGACCACTCAGTCCGAGGAAAGAAATTGGTCATGTGCCCATCCCCATAGAATATCATAGGCACGAGTGAAAATGATGGATAGCACTCATTCAAGAAAATCGGTAGCGTGCCTGAGCCCTTAAAGGCATAAAAATTCAAAATTGCACATTTTTCAAAATTTTTGTCAAACTTCAGATTTTTATCAGTAAGAAACACAAAACACATCAACCTAACTTTACCAATAACATGAAGCCCAATGTGTCATGAAAAATATCTAAAAAAAAAAATCAATAGAATTCCAAAGTTTTTACTTCATAAAGTAAAATGTGTTGTGTGAAAAATACCAAAAAGTGGCTGTGGTGGTAATGGGTTAAAATTTTGTTCAGTATTTACACACTGACACTAGCTTTGTGACCCTATTATTATTACTCACACCAGCAAATCCTTTGACAGCAATATAAAAATGCAGATTGACAATGCAGTCCACAACAATGAAATTAATCTGGTAAACACACAGGTCAGTGGCAGCCACTAGAGGGAATAACTAAACAAACAGCCAATCAATGTCTAACAGCAATTTCTAGGAAACTACACTGAGCACAAATCCCTATTCCATGTGGAGCTTGGAAACACAATGCTGGCAATTTATCACTGAACAGTAGACAGAATGTTCACATGTCTATTACATTTCATAAGACGATACCAGATGAAAGGATGCCAGAACACAGGGTGGAAGCAGTCTAGCACTGTGTACCCAAAGCTGATAATCAATTGATAACAATATTGAATATTAGCAAAAACAAATAACCAAGCTATCACTGAGTATTATGCTACTAAGAACTGTTCATAAGGGGCATTCCAAAAATTATCCAAAAAGGGAAATTCAATCAAAGGCAAGAACTCTGATAGTGATAGAACCGTAAAGGAACTAGTACTCACCCTTTATATCCCACACCACTCAGCGCTTCTGCTTCAGTGGTCCCTGCCAGTCTCAGTTTGCTTGGCTGCTTGTGTCGTCTACAAATTTGACTTCTGGCCCAATAGCCAGAGAGGTCTGGTACAGGTCACTGGCCTGGCAAGGAAAGTGATTGGCTGCAGTGGTCATGTTACGTATGTAAACAGCATGCCATCTCGGTAAACAAAAAGCAGCAGTGTATTGAAGTGGCAAAACTAGAACAGAGGGTGGGATGAGCATCTGAGTATAGGTTCCTTTATGATTATCACATTGCAACTGATATCAGAGGTAGCTCCAATTACAGAAGTTTACCCCTTGGATGCCAAGGTTAACAGCAAGTGGTTGTCAAATGGTCAAACAGAAAAAGGAGGCTTCCCTCTGTCAATGCATCAGTCCCCAGCAACAGACACCTCTGGGTTCCCATGGCATGTCTTCCATGTATTTGACTCAAATGCGTCACACAACTCCATAAACAAGAAAAATAAATAAAAAAGTGATGTCACTCAGAATAAGGCAACAAATGTTTTATTAAGTGTTTTTATTGTGCAAAAGTTATTAAACATAAATTTATATAGATTTGGTCTCACAGAAAATTGCATTGAATAATTATTGTCCAAATATTCATCCAGTAGATTGACACTTGAGAAAAGTGTGCTCTTTTAGGGCAGATTTCTTCATGCACTATTGTTGTACCTATACCTTTTCCCTCTATCATATTGCTTCCCTTGGTTAAACTTGGTGGACATGCATTTTTTCAACTGTAGTAACAATGTAAATATGTAAGGTAATACATGTTATGCCATTCACCATTATGCATAAAAAATGTAACTAGTTTAAAAATGGCATTATTCTCCTTTTTTCTCTAGAAAAAGTAACAAAAAGTAAAATAAGTTATATGTACTGTAGCATAGCTGGGAAGGACAAGGTTAGATCCCAGCTCTGCAGTGTCTTGATTAAATGCACCTGCAGGTTTTCTCTAAGAAACAGTAAGTAGGTTCATGGATTGGCAGTCTGCCGAGGGAATGTTAGTCTACTGGTTGAAGAAGAGTTGAGGGTGATACTGGTGAGTGACCAGCCAAAATGTAGGCTGTAGATGAGAGAGAGGGTCGATGTACCAGCGTCTCTCTCTGAATGGACACTGCACTAAGCAATCTGTTTGTGAGAGCTACAGAGAACTGTGTGGAAGCTTCAGTCTGTTCCTTGCGAAAGGTGCCCTGAGTTGAACACTTCAGTTTGGCACTGGAAACTGCTGGAGCTTGTGCTTTAGGGGATACTGCAACTGGTTGAATCGCGCCTCTTCGGTGTATGAAGTCTGCTCTGGGCGAAAGGACTGTAATCTGTTTGGGCGAGACCGCACTGACATATGTGATCATGATTAAATGCACAGGCCATGTGCAGAAAACCACAAGTATCAGTGGTTGCTATGGACAATAGCTGCTTTGTTTGACAGAGCTGGGGCTAGCTCAGCAGTGTATGAGTAGCCAGGGTTTGTTCTTTTTAGTTAGCGCCTGGACAAGGCTAGGGATTTATGTTTGAGTAGTGATGAATTGCAAATAGTGATATATTAGGATTCGGGAAAATCGGCACGAGTAATTTCTAACATCCGTGTATTCGTACCAAGTAACGAATCCAATGCAAGTCAATGGAAAAGCCGAACAGGTCTGGGGGCCTGAAAAAAAAGATGAAATTGATGGGAAAGTGCAAAAACTAAATGGAAACAGCATGGGGAAGATGCCTGCATGCCTTTCTGACTCACATCGCAATAGATGAAAAGCCAGCAATTCATCTGCCGCGTACAGTAAAATCACAGCAGGAGCCGACAGGATAGAATAGACAAATTACATACAGTATATACACTTTAAATAGATAGATCTATACAGTGGGGGAAAAAAGTATTTAGTCAACCACTAACTGTGCAAGTTCTCACACTTAAAAAGATGAGAGGTCTGAAATTGACATCATAGGTAGACCACAACTATGAGAGTCAAAATGAGAAAACAAATCCAGAAAATCACCTTGTCTAATTTGGCTAGATTTATTTTGCAAATTATGGTGGAAAATAAGTTTTTGGTCACCTAAAAACATGCAAGATTTCTGGCTCTCACAGACCTGTAACTTATTCTTTAAGAGGATCATCTGTCCTCCACTCACTACTTGTAGTAAAGGCACCTGTTTGAACTTGTTATAAGTATAAAAGACACCTATCCACAACCTTAAACAGTCACACTCCAAACTTTACTGACCAAAGAGCCGTCGAAGGACACCAGAAACAAAATTGCAGCCCTGCACCAGGCTGGGAAGACTGAATGTGCAATAGGCAAACAGCTTGCTGTGATGAAATCAACTGTGGGAGCAATAATGAGAAAATGGAAGACATACAAGACCACTGATAATTTCCTCAATCTGGGGCTTCACGCAAGATCTCTCCCCGTGGGGTCAAAATGATCACAAGAACGGTGAGCAAAAATCCCAGAACCACATGAGGGGACCTAGTGAATGACCTGCATAGATCTGGGACCACCGTAACAAAGGCTACCATCAGTAACATACTACGCCACCAGGGACTCATTTAAATTATCGAGAAGAGTATTGGGAGAATGTCATATGGTCTGATGAAACCAAAGTAGAACTGTTTGGTAGAAACAAAACTCATCGTGTTTGGAGGAGACAGAATGCTGAGTTGCATCTAAAGAACACCATGAAAGAATGAATGGGGCCATGTATCATGAGATTTCGAGTGCAAACCTTCTTCCATCAGCAAGGACATTGAAGATGACATGTGGATGGGTCTTTCAGCATGATAATGATCCCAAGCACACCGCCAGGGCAACAAAGTAGTGGCTTTGTAAGAAGCATATGAAGGTCCTTGAGAGGCCTAGCCAGTCTCCAGATCTCAACCCCATAGAAAACCTTTGGAGGGAGTTGAAAGTCCATGTTGCGCAGCGACATGCCCAAAACATCACTGCTCTAGAGGAGATCTGCATGGAGGAATGGGCCAACATAACAACAACAGTGTGTGCCAACCTCGTGAAGACTTACAGAAAACTTTTGACCTCTGTTCTTGTCAACAAATGATATATAACAAAATATTGAGATGAATTTTTGTTAATGACCAAATACTTTTTTTCCACCATAATTTGCAAAATAAATCTTGCCAAATCAGACATTGTGATTTTCTGGATTTGTTTTCTCATTTCAACTCTCATAGTTGTGGTCTACCTATGATGTCAATTGCAGGCCTCTCTCATCTTTTTAAGTGTGAGAACTTGCACAATTGGTGGCTGACTAAATACTTTTTTTGCCCACAGTAGATGTCAGTGACACACACATAAATGTATATGTATATATATATATTACATGGATAGATAGATAGATAGATAGATAGATAGATAGATAGATAGATAGATAGAGAGAAGAAAAGCTGGAAATTCAGCAGCCACGTACTGTAAAATCATAGCGGGAGCCGACAGCATAAAACAGATGGATTACATACAGTATATATACACATAGAATAGATAGATACAGTTGTGCTCAAAAGTTTAGATACCCCGGCAGAATTTTTTCTTTCTTGGCTTTTTTCAGAGAATATGAATGATAGCACCAAAACTTTTTCTTCACTGATGGTTAGTGGTTGGATGAAGCCATTTATTGTCAAACAACTGTGCTTTCACATACCCCATTTCTTAATACCGTGTATAGCCCCCTCTAACATCAATGACAGCTTGAAGTCCTTTCTGGTAGTTGTGAATGAGGTTTTTTATTTTATCAGATGGTAAAGGTACCTACTCTTCTTGGCAAAAAGCCTCCAGTTCCTGTAAATTCCTGGGCTGCTTAGCATGACCTTCGTGCTTGAGATCTCCCCTGAGTGGCTCAATGATATTGAGGTCAGGAAACTGAGATGGCAACTCCAGAACGTTCACTTTGTTCTGTTGTAGCCAATTACAGGTCGACTAGGCCTTGTGTTTTGGATCATTGTCATGTTGGAACGTCCAAGTATGTCCCATGCGTAACTTCCGGGCTGAAGAGTGCAAATTTGCCTCCAGTATTTGCTGATAACATTCTGCATTCATCTTTACTTCAACTTTGACCAGGTTTCCTGTGCCTTTGTAGCTCACACATCCCCAAAACATTAGCAATCCACATCTGTGCTTTACAGTAGGAATGGTGTTCCTTTCATCATAGGTCTTGTTGACCTCTCTCCAAATGTAAAGTTTATGATTGTGGCCAAAAAGTTAAATTTTTGTCTCATCACTCCAAATTACCTTGTTCCAGAAGTTTTGAGGCTTGTCTCTGTGCTCTTTTGTGTACTGTAGAACACGACCATGCAGCCCATTTTTCTTCAATTGCCTCCTTATTGTGCAACTTGAAACAGCCACACAGCTAGTTTTCAGAGAGTCCTGTATTTCAGCTGATGTTATTTGTGGATTTTTCTTTGCATCCTGAACAATTTTCCTGGCATTGTGGACAACATTTTTGTTGGTCTACCTGACCGTGGTTTCATTTTTACAGAACCCCTGATTTTCCATTTGTTAATCCCAGTTTGAATGCTGCTGACTGGCATTATCAATTCCTTGGATTTTTTTTGTATCCCTTTCCTGTTTTATACAGTTCAACTACCTTTTCCCATAGATCCGTTGAAAATTCTTTTGTTTTCCCCATGACTCACAATCCAGAACCGTCAGTGGCTGGATGAAAGATGCAAGAGTCTGTCTGGATCCCAGAAACTCACTCAGCTTTTATGCACACACACTGATTACAAGCAAACAGGTCACAGGTGAAGATGTTACCTTTAGTAGCCATTCAAACTCATTTGTGTCAACTTCTGTGCATGATATCAGGCCAAAATCACCAGGGTATGTGAACTTTTGATCAGGGTCATTTGAATGTTTTGGGCTGTCATTATGATTCAAAAAGAGAAAACACAGTAATTTAACAATAAATGGCTTCACCCAACCACTAACAATGAGTGGAGAAAAAGTTTTGGTGTTATTTATATACTTAGAAAAAAGGCCAAGAAAGCAAATATTCTGCAGGTGTATGTAAACTTTTGAGCACAACTGTATATAGATGTCAGTGACATATACAATTAGTGCAGAGTGTGTGCCGCTTACTGTACATGTATTTAATTATTAAAAGATTATTTTTATGGTTAAGTAATTTTCTTAACCAGCAGACGGAGAGCCAAGGGGGCAGATGTTTATAGCCTGGGAAGGGGTAATATCCATGGAGCTTCCCAGGCTATTAATATCAGCTCACAGCTGTACACTCAGCCTTTACTGTCTATTAAAAAGGGGGATCCCCAAAAAATCACATAGGGTCCCACTATAATTAATAACTAGGAAAGGCTAGGTAGACAGCTGTGGGCTGATATTAACATCCTAGGAAGAGGCCTTGAATACTGCCCCTCCCCCAGCTAAAAACATCAGCTCTCAGCCACCCCAGAAAAGGCATATCTATAAGATGTGCCAATTCTGGCACTTAGCCTCACTCTTCCCCCTTTCCCTCTAGTGTTGGCAAGTGTGGTGATAGTTGGGGGGCTGATGTCACCTTTGTATTGTCAAATGACATCAATCCCAGTGGTTAGTAATGGAGAGGCGTCTATAAGACACTCCCATTACTAACCCTATAGTCATATATTCTAAAAACACACACACCCAGAAAAAGTCCTTTAACTGAAAGAATGACGTAAATTCCTTTCATGAATCTTAATTAAACCATACTTACGACATCGCACCTTCAACCGACATCATTTTCTTCTGCAAATGAGTTAAAATAAGAAACAACAATATTCCTCACCTTCCCGCAGATAAGATGATAATCCATCTGTCCCACAATGGGTCTGTCTCTGCTACATCTAGATGGCAGGCTGCATGGTTGCATGATGCAACCATACAGCCTGACATCCGGCAGAGACACTGAGCAGCGTCTGCTACCGCTACCCAGTGTCTCGAGGTGAATTCGTAGGACCTGTCTGATGTCACTGCGAGCATGGGAAAGTTGTCACACTCCCAGTACTGTCAGAAAGTTCCTGGGAGCCAATTAACTCACTTCACCTATTTGACGTCCGTAAGAGCGCCGATAGAAATTTTCCCATGGCGCTCACGCTAACATCAAACCAGTAGCAAAGATGTCAGTGTCCGTGTGTTTAATACATGTGGCAACCGTGTGCAGCCTGTGTTCCGCATTAGTACCACATGGCACCTGGAGCTGAAGATGACTTATCATTCTCCCCTGCTCTGCTAGTGATTAGCACAAGCAGGGGAGAACGATGAGTTGCAACCCTCAGATGTCAGCTTCAGCAAGGCTGGTTATCAAGAATAGAGAGGTCCCCATGCTGTTTTTTTTAATTATTTAAATAAATAGTTAAAAACGGTGTCAGGGTCACCCCCTTTTTGACAACCAGCCTTGCTAAAGCAGATAACTGGGGTCTGGTATTTTCAGGTTGGTAAGGGGCCATGGATATTGCCCCCAGCCTAAAAATAGCAGCCCACAGCTGCCCAGAAAAGGCACATCTATTAAATGAGACAATTCTGGCACTTTGCTTGGCTCTTCTCACTTGCCCTGTAGCAGTGGCAAGTGGGGTTCATATTTGTGGGGTTGATGTCACTTTTGTATTGTCAAGTGATATCAAGCCCACGGATTACTAATGGAGAGGCGTCTATTAGACACCTATCCATTACTAATACTATAGTTATCTGGTAAATAAAGACACAGCCAGAATAAAGTCCTTTATTAGAAATAAAACTAAACACAGTTTTCCATATATATATTTTTTTTTTAAATAGAAACACAGTAAACACAGTTATACTCACCTAACGCCTAATTCCACTGAATCCCTTATCTCCTGTAATAAAATTAAAAAAACAACAATATCCCTCACCTCTCCATCATTCTGTCCCACACCATAATCCATGTCTGGGTATAAGTAGTTTTCAACCTAGACGGTGCCAAGATGTGACCATTTAGGCTGAAAATCACTGGTGAATGAGCTGCTGTGAGCGTAGCATCAGCAACTAGCGGTGACGTCATGGATGTTACCTCTGGTCATTGAGGCTGCATTCCCAGTTGGGCTGAACTATGGTGACCTCTGCACCATGGTAAAAAGTCACTGAGTTCACTGCAGTTCAAGTTCAGTGACTTCACCGCAGATCAGGGCTGTATTTGCCACTAGGCACTTGAGGGCACATGCCTAGGGTGCCAGAATGCGGGGGGCGGCACCTGAGCAAGTTTTTTTTTCCACCTGTGTCCCCAGGGACTGTCATGTAGTGTCTTTGGGTGCAGAGCAGCTGGAGGCTGGAGATTGGCAGGGAAGAGGCAAGACAGTGGACAGGACTGGAGTGGGGTGGGGAGGAGGGAAGAAGCTGCAGCCTGAAGTGTAGGAAGATGAGGAGAAGGAGTGTTAGTGGCACCAGAGAAGTGAGATGCATGGAGGCAGAGCTAAGCACCCCGGGGCTGTGAGCAGCCAGAAGACGCTGTGCTAGGAGCGGCCGACTCTGCTTGCAGTGCTGGGATCACCAGTGTACGGCATTGCGCCTCCTCCTGGGACTGGCTGAGCCTTGCTTCTTCCTGATACCTCTGGCGATTTCCTGGGGGGATGATGGAGCCTGGTCCTGTGGTGGAAGCTGGCAGCCAGGTTGGGGGCATCATGTGCACAGGACAGGCTACCAGTCCAGTTGTGGCATATGAGCACTGGCAGATGTACCACTTCCCATCTGTCCCAGCTGGTAGGGTGCACTGGCAGTGGCAGGCACTGTGTACTGGGTAGTGTTTGCAATGGACTGGTTCAGTACAGAGGTATATACTGACTTGTTCCTTGGCCACAATGGACTGCTAGTGTTTATTGGTTCTTATGGACTGGTACAGTATGCCAGGCAGTATTCAATGAATCTTATGGACTGGTACTGTATGCCAGGCAGTATTCAATGGTTCTTATGGACTGGTACTGTATGCTAAGCAGTATCCAATGGTTTTTATGGACTGGTACTGTATGTCAGGCAGTATCCAAGGGTTCTTATGGACTGGTACTGTATGCCAGGCAGTATCCAGTGGTTATAGCGGACTGGTACAGTATGCCAGGCAGTATCCAATGGTTATAGTGGACTGGTACCGTATGCCAGGCAGTATCCAATGGTTATTCTGGACTGGTACAGTATGCCAGGCAGTATCCAATGGTTATAGTGGACTGGTACAGTATGCCAGGCAGTATCCAATGGTTATAGTGGACTGGTACCGTATGCCAGGCAGTATCCAATGGTTATAGTGGACTGGTACAGTATGCCAGGCAGTATCCAATGGTTATAGTGGACTGGTACAGTATGCCAGGCAGTATCCAGTTGTTAGGGTGGACTAGTACTGTATGCCAGGTGTTGTGAACTCTGTTTTCAGGCTCCCTCTTGTGGTCACAGGTGGTATTGTGTGACTTTTGTTTTGGGCTCCCCCTGGTGGCTTTGTTTGTTATCCTGCGGGTCTGTGGCTGATCAGCTGCCTCGTTATTCACTTGGGAGTTTCCTATTTAGCTCTTTTTCACTTCCACTTGTTGCCGGCTGTCAATGTACTCAGTGCTATTCTGATTACTCCTGATTATCTTCGGTTTCAGTCTCTTCAGGAGAAGCTAAGTTCTGTTTAATTATTTTTTGCTCATCAGTCTGCAATATGATTTCTGTGTATGATGAGTTTAGTCCAGCTTGCTAATATGTGATTTCTTCTGCTGGGGTACAGAGTTGCTTCCCCCGCACCGTTAGTTGGTGCGGGGGCTCGAGCGATCTCTGCGTGGATATTTTGAATAGGGTTTTTAATTGACCGCACAGTTCCCTTTCTATTTTCTGCTTTCTAGTGTTAGCGGGCCTCATTTGCTAAATCTAATTTCATCTCTGCGTTTGTGCTTTCCCCTTAACTCACCGTTAATATTTGTGGGGGGCTATTCTATATCTTTGGGGCCATTTCACTGAGGCAAGTGAGGACTTTCCTTCCCTCTAGGAATAGTCAGTTTCTCAGGCCGTGAAGAGACGTCTAGGATTTTCAGGTAACGTTCCACGGCTGCCTATAGTTGTTTGCGGATAGGATCAGGTTGCGGTCAATTCAGTTACCACTTCCCCAGAGTTTGTAGTCGGTTTAGTTACTTAGCTAGTCCTACTTGCGATCCTTGCCACTAGGATCATAACAGCCAGGCAGTAGCCAATGGTTATAGTGGACTGGTACTGTATGCCAGGCAGTATCCAATGGTTATTTGTTGTGATTTTGCTTTTTGCTCCCTCTAGTGGTCATTAGTGATTTGACTCTGGAGCGTCTGTCTTTTCCTATATCCTCACCTGGGCCGTTAGTTCAGGGGCGTTGCTATATAAGCTCCCTGGACCTTCAGTTCAATGCCTGGCATCGTTGAAATCAGAGCTAATCTGTTGTGCTCTTGTCCTCTGATCCTGGTTCCTGTTTTTCAAGCTAAGTCTGCTTCTTTGCTTTTTGCTTTTGTTTTGTTTGGTATTTTTGTCCAGCTTGTTCCTATCTGTATCCTGACCTTTGCTGGAAGCTCTAGGGGGCTGGTGTTCTCCCCCCGGACCGTTAGACGGTTCGGGGGTTCTTGAATCTCCAGCGTGGATTTTTATAGGGTTTTTGTTGACCAGATAAGTTATCTTGCTATATTCTGCTATTAGTAAGCTGGCCTCTCTTTGCTGAACCTGGTTCATTTCTGTGTTTGTCATTTCCTCTTACCTCACCGTTATTATTTGTGGGGGGCTTGTATCTTGCTTTGGGGTCCCTTTCTCTGGAGGCAAGAGAGGTCTTTGTTTTCTTCTCCTAGGGGTAGTTAGATTCTCCGGCTGGCGCGAGTCATCTAGCGATCACCGTAGGCATGATCCCCGGCTACTTCTAGTGTTGGCGTTAGGAGTAGCTATTTGGTCAACCCAGTTACCACAGCCCTATGAGCTGGATTTTTGTATCTTGCAGACTTACACGTTCCTCTGAGACCCTGTCCACTGGGGTCATAACAGTATGCCAGGCCAGTATTAAATGTTTAATGCATTGCAGAAGTGGGATTATAAGAAAGAAAATTTTGAGGTTTTTTTTTCCCTCTCTCATTTTTTTTTTCTTTTCCCCTTTACCTCAGAGTGGCTTGTGATTGCTGCAGACATGAATGTCCAGACCTTGATTACAAGTGTGGACCAGCTTGCCACTCGTGTGCAGGGTATACAAGATTATGTTACCAGAAATCCTAGGTCTGAACCCAAGATTCCGATTCCTGAACTGTTTTCAGGAGACCGATTTAAGTTTAGGAATTTCAGGAATAATTGTAAATTATTTTTGTCCCTGAAACCTTGTTCGTCTGGAGACTCTGCTCAACAAGTAAAAATTGTTATTTCATTCTTACGGGGTGACCCTCAGGATTGGGCTTTTTCGTTGGCGCCAGGAGATCCGGCATTGGCTGATATTGATGCGTTTTTTCTGGCGCTCGGTTTACTTTATGAGGAACCCAATCTTGAGATTCAGGCAGAGAAAGCCTTGCTGGCTATGTCTCAGGGCCAGGACGAGGCTGAGGTGTATTGCCAAAAATTTCGGAAATGGTCCGTGCTGACACATTGGAACGAGTGTGCACTGGCCGCTAATTTTAGAAATGGCCTTTCTGAGGCCATTAAGAATGTTATGGTGGGTTTTCCCATTCCCACAGGTCTGAATGATACCATGTCCCTGGCTATTCAAATTGACCGGCGGTTGCGGGAGCGCAAAACCGCAAATTCCCTCATGTTGTTGTCTGAACAGACACCTGATGTGATGCAATGTGATAGAAAAACCGCAAATTCCCTCATGGTGTTGTCTGAACGGACACCTGATTTGATGCAATGTGATAGAATCCTGACTAGAAATGAGAGGAAAATTCATAGACGCCGGAATGGCTTGTGCTACTACTGTGGTGATTCTACACATGTTATCTCAGCATGCTCTAAACGTATATCTAAGGTTGTTAGTCCTGTCACCGTTGGTAATTTGCATCCTAAGTTTATTCTGTCTGTAACTTTGATTTGCTCACTGTCATCTTATCCTGTCATGGCGTTTGTAGTTTCAGGTGCTGCCCTGAGTCTTATGGATCTCTCATTTGCTAAGCGCTGTGGTTTTATTCTTGAACCATTAGAAAATCCTATCCCTCTTAGGGGTATTGATGCTACGCCATTGGCAGAAAATAAGCCGCAGTATTGGACACAGGTTACCATGTGCATGACTCCTGAACACCGCGAGGTGATACGTTTTCTCGTTCTACATAAAATGCATGATTTGGTTGTTTTGGGGCTGCCATGGTTACAGACCCATAATCCAGTCCTTGACTGGAAGGCTATGTCAGTGTCTAGTTGGGGCTGTCGTGGTATTCATGAGGATTCCCTGCCTGTGTCTATTGCTTCTTCTATGCCTTCGGAAGTTCCGGAGTACTTGTCTGATTATCAGGATGTCTTTAGCGAGTCCAGGTCCAGTGCATTGCCTCCTCATAGGGAATGTGACTGTGCAATAGATTTGATTCCAGGCAGTAAATTTCCTAAGGGAAGACTGTTTAATCTGTCGATACCTGAACATACCGCTATGCGTTCATATATCAAGGAGTCTCTGGAGAAAGGACACATCCGTCCGTCTTCTTCCCCTCTTGGTGCGGGATTCTTTTTTGTGGCTAAAAAGGACGGATCTTTGAGGCCTTGTATTGACTATCGGCTTTTAAATAAGATCACTGTCAAATTTCAGTATCCTTTGCCGCTGTTGTCTGACTTGTTTGCCCGGATTAAAGGTGCCAAGTGGTTTACCAAGATAGACCTTCGTGGTGCGTACAACCTTGTGCGCATTAAGCAAGGGGATGAATGGAAAACCGCATTCAATACGCCCGAAGGTCATTTTGAGTACTTGGTGATGCCTTTTGGGCTCTCTAATGCCCCTTCAGTTTTTCAGTCCTTTATGCATGACATTTTCCGGAACTATCTGGATAAATTTCTGATCGTTTATCTGGATGATATTCTGTTTTTTTCTGATAATTGGGACTCGCATGTGGAGCAGGTCAGGATGGTCTTTAAAATTTTGCGTGAAAATTCTTTGTTTGTCAAGGGCTCAAAGTGTCTTTTTGGTGTACAGAAGGTTCCCTTTTTGGGGTTCATTTTTTCCCCTTCTGCTGTGGAGATGGACCCAGTCAAGGTCCGAGCTATTCTTGATTGGACTCAGCCCTCGTCAGTTAAGAGTCTTCAGAAGTTCTTGGGTTTCGCTAACTTCTACCGTCGTTTTATCGCTAACTTTTCTAGCATTGTGAAACCTTTGACGGATATGACCAAGAAGGGCTCCGATGTGGTTAATTGGGCTCCTGCTGCCGTGGAGGCTTTCCAGGAGTTGAAACGTCGGTTTACTTCGGCGCCTGTTTTGTGCCAGCCTGATGTCTCGCTTCCCTTTCAAGTTGAGGTGGATGCTTCAGAGATTGGAGCAGGGGCCGTTTTGTCGCAGAGAGGCCCTGGTTGCTCTGTTATGAGACCTTGCACCTTTTTCTCTAGGAAGTTTTCGCCTGCGGAGCGAAATTATGATGTGGGCAATCGGGAGTTGTTGGCCATGAAATGGGCATTTGAGGAGTGGCGTCATTGGCTCGAGGGTGCTAAGCATCGTGTGGTGGTCTTGACTGATCACAAAAATCTGATGTATCTTGAGTCTGCTAAACGCCTGAATCCTAGACAGGCCCGCTGGTCATTGTTTTTCTCCCGTTTTGACTTTGTTGTCTCGTATTTACCAGGTTCAAAGAATGTGAAGGCCGATGCTCTTTCCAGGAGCTTTGTGCCTGATGCTCCTGGAGTCGCTGAACCTGTTGGTATTCTTAAGGATGGTATTATCTTGTCAGCTATTTCTCCAGATCTGCGACGTGTGTTGCAGAGATTTCAGGCTGATAGGCCTGATTCTTGTCCACCTAACAGACTGTTTGTGCCTGATAAGTGGACCAGCAGAGTCATTTCCGAGGTTCATTCCTCGGTGTTGGCAGGTCACCCAGGAATTTTTGGCACCAGAGATCTGGTGGCCAGATCCTTTTGGTGGCCTTCCTTGTCTAGGGATGTGCGGTCATTTGTACAGTCCTGTGGGACTTGTGCTCGAGCTAAGCCTTGCTGTTCTCGTGCCAGCGGGTTGCTCTTGCCCTTGCCTGTCCCTAAGAGACCTTGGACACATATCTCCATGGATTTCATTTCTGATCTTCCGGTGTCTCAGGGCATGTCTGTTATCTGGGTGATATGTGATCGCTTCTCCAAGATGGTCCATTTGGTTCCTTTGCCTAAACTGCCTTCCTCTTCCGATCTGGTTCCTGTGTTTTTCCAGAACGTGGTTCGTTTGCACGGCATCCCTGAGAATATTGTGTCAGACAGAGGATCCCAGTTCGTTTCCAGATTCTGGCGATCGTTTTGTAGTAGGATGGGCATTGACTTGTCGTTTTCGTCTGCTTTCCATCCTCAGACTAATGGACAGACGGAGCGAACTAATCAGACTTTGGAGGCTTATTTGAGGTGTTTTGTCTCTGCTGATCAGGACGATTGGGTGACCTTCTTGCCGTTAGCTGAGTTTGCCCTTAATAATCGGGCTAGTTCCGCCACCTTGGTTTCGCCGTTTTTCTGCAACTCTGGTTTCCACCCTCGTTTTTCTTCGGGTCATGTGGAACCTTCTGACTGCCCTGGGGTGGATTCTGTGGTGGATAGGTTGCAGCGGATCTGGAATCTTGTGGTGGACAACTTGAAGTTGTCACAGGAGAGGGCTCAGCGCTTTGCCAACCGCCGCCGCGGTGTGGGTCCCCGACTACGTGTTGGGGATTTGGTGTGGCTTTCTTCCCGCTTTGTTCCTATGAAGGTTTCCTCTCCCAAATTTAAACCTCGTTTTATTGGTCCTTACAAGATATTGGAAATTCTTAATCCTGTATCCTTTCGCCTGGATCTTCCTGTGTTGTTTGCTATCCACAACGTGTTTCATAGGTCCTTGTTGCGGCGGTACGTTGTGCCTGTGGTTCCTTCTGCTGAGCCTCCTGCTCCGGTGTTGGTTGAGGGCGAGTTGGAGTACGTGGTGGAGAAGATCTTGGATTCTCGTCTCTCCAGGCGGAGGCTTCAGTACCTGGTCAAGTGGAAGGGCTATGGTCAGGAAGATAATTCCTGGGTGGTCGCCTCTGATGTTCATGCGGCCGATTTAGTTCGTGCCTTTCACGCCGCTCATCCTGATCGCCCTGGTGGTCGTGGTGAGGGTTCGGTGACCCCTCACTAAGGGGGGGGTACTGTTGTGATTTTGCTTTTTGCTCCCTCTAGTGGTCATTAGTGATTTGACTCTTGAGCGTCTGTCTTTTCCTATATCCTCACCTGGGCCGTTAGTTCAGGGGCGTTGCTATATAAGCTCCCTGGACCTTCAGTTCAATGCCTGGCATCGTTGAAATCAGAGCTAATCTGTTGTGCTCTTGTCCTCTGATCCTGGTTCCTGTTTTTCAAGCTAAGTCTGCTTCTTTGCTTTTTGCTTTTGTTTTGTTTGGTATTTTTGTCCAGCTTGTTCCTATCTGTATCCTGACCTTTGCTGGAAGCTCTAGGGGGCTGGTGTTCTCCCCCCGGACCGTTAGACGGTTTGGGGGTTCTTGAATCTCCAGCGTGGATTTTTATAGGGTTTTTGTTGACCAGATAAGTTATCTTGCTATATTCTGCTATTAGTAAGCTGGCCTCTCTTTGCTGAACCTGGTTCATTTCTGTGTTTGTCATTTCCTCTTACCTCACCGTTATTATTTGTGGGGGGCTTGTATCTTGCTTTGGGGTCCCTTTCTCTGGAGGCAAGAGAGGTCTTTGTTTTCTTCTCCTAGGGGTAGTTAGATTCTCCGGCTGGCGCGAGTCATCTAGCGATCACCGTAGGCATGATCCCCGGCTACTTCTAGTGTTGGCGTTAGGAGTAGCTATTTGGTCAACCCAGTTACCACAGCCCTATGAGCTGGATTTTTGTATCTTGCAGACTTACACGTTCCTCTGAGACCCTGTCCACTGGGGTCATAACAGTTATTATGGACTGGTACAGTATGCTAGGCAGTATCCAATGGTTCTTATGGACTGGTACAGTATGCCAGGCAGTATCCAATGGTTATAGTTGTAACAACTCTGCTGGCATCACGGCATGGCCTCACATCTCTCAAACTATCTTACCCACTGCTCCAGGCCATGATGTGGTTTCTGTTTTATGCCAGCTCCATATTCTGTGTCTCTGCTCTCCTCATGCTTCATGGCTTTGTGTATAGGGGAGCGGCGCCTGAACTCTTTGGTTCTTATAGCAATCAGGTGCATCTGTCTAATCTGTTCCTGACCAATTACCAAGAGGCCTCCAGTATATAGTGCAGCTCCACCCAGTGTTCTGGGCCTGTGCAATGTGTTTGCTCAGTTAGTGTCTAGCTGCTGAGTTTGCCAGGCCTTGCTCTATGTTACTTCCTCGCTGGAGGCTCTACTCTGTATTTTTGCCTTGGTCTTGTTGTCCGCCCTCCAGGAGGCAGAATATCCTGGTCCCTGTGTCTTTGTCCTTGTGTCTTGTTCCATTGCCTTGTCTGTACTTAGTCTTATCTCTGTCTCCTTGTCTGTGGCTTCCTTCCCTGCTGTGTCTTTCCTTGTGTTCAGTCTGCTTACACTCTGCACTCTTGTAGCTTTGCCTGCTCTGTACCTTTGTGGCTTTTACCTCTGATCCGCACTCCTGCGGTTCTGCTCCATTCATCTCTGCTCCGCTCCCGTTGCTGTAAGAACCTCTTTCTGCAGCTCCTCTCCGCATTCCTTGCGGTTCTGCTCCGTTCATCTCTGCTCCGCTCCCGTTGCTGTAAGAATCTCTTGCTGCAGCTCTTCTCCACGTTCTGCTCTGCTTTGCTTTCATTGCTGCACTATCTCTTGCTGCTCTACCTTTCCTATCCGCAGCCTTGCGGTTCTCTTCCTGTGTGAACAGGTCTCAACCTGTTCCTTCATTCTCCCTTCCTTCTGGTTTATTTCCATAACTACATCTCCTGTGTGAACAGGTCCCACCTGTTCCTTCATATTTCATATCCGTTCCCGCACCACCTGTGTGAACAGGTCCCTACCTGTTCCTACCTGTTCCTCCTAACTACATATCCGTACCTGCTCCTCTAGTGTGAACAGGTCCCTACCTGTTCTTTCATACACCACATCAACCAGTCCTGTGTTCTCTGCCGTGCCTGCCAATCCAGTGTTCCTGCCAATCCCGTGTTCCTGCCAGTCCTACCGTTCCTGCCGTGCCTTCCAGTCCTGTGTTTCCTGCCGTCCTAGCCAGTCCTGTGTTTCTTGCAGTCCCTGCCAGTCCTGTGTTCCTGCCAGCCCTGTGTTCTCTGCCGTGTCTCTGCCAGCCCTGTGTTCTCTGCCGTGTCTCTGCCAGCCCTGTGATCTCTGCTGTGTCTCTGCCAGCCCTGTCTCAGCCATGCCAGCCTACTCATCTGAGTTCAGCCGTGCTCTTCTGCCAGTCCTGCCTGATGCCCGCACCAATCCTGGTATTCCTGTCTCTTAAGTGGGATCAGCAGCCACAGCCAGACACCGCCCTGGAGTAGCACCTGGTAGCTGCCTGCTGCACAAGCCTGACCTCACCATCAGGGGCTCCAGTGAAAACCCAGGCAGCTGTCATAGTCACGCCCCTTCCAGGGTAGTCTGGTTTGTGGCACAGTGGGGCCACATAAACCCCCGAGCTTACGCCCACCAGTCAGGGCGGGAGCGTGACAATAGTGGATTGGTACCGAATGCCAGACAGTATCCAATGGCTATAGTGGACTGGTACCGTATGCCAGGCAGTATCCAATGGTTCTTATGGACTGGTACAGTATGCCAGGCAGTATCCAATGGTTCTTATGGACTGGTACAGTATGCCAGGCAGTATCCAGTGGTCCTTATGGACTGGTACTGTATGCCAGGCAGTATCCAAGGGTGTTTATGGACTGGTACTGTATACCAAGCAGTATCCAATGGTTCTTATGGACTGGTACAGTATGCCAGGCAGTATCCAATGGTTCTTATGGACTGGTACTGTATGCCAGGTAGTATCCAATGCTTCTTATGGACTGGTACAGTATGCCAGGCAGTATCCAATGGTTATAGTGGACTGGTACCGTATGCCAGGCAGCATCCAATGGTTATAGTGAACTGGTACAATATGCCAGGCAGTATCCAGTTGTTAGGGTGGACTGGTACAGTATGCCAGGCAATATCCAATAGTATTTTCTTCTCTGGACTGGTTTCATTACACTGGTTGTCTCCCGGACACCCATTTTTGTATGTGTCACTTGTCAAGGGAGCAGAACATGCAGATCTCTCATGAAAAAGTATGGTTTGTAATAAGATTTCTTAAAAGGTCAAAAATGCAAATTCTCAAATGTCTTGTCAGTGTAGTGCATTAATTTGAATCACCGCTAATTTTTTGGAAAAAAAGGGCTACAAGGCTGACGGCAAAACCATAAGTGCCGCACCTATCTGCAAGTCTCATAGGGAATGAATGAGACCGATCGCCGTGTTTCCTTAAGTGATCCGTTACACGGCAGATGCAGGAAACCTGCCGAATCTGCCTCTAATGGCAAAAATCGCTGATGTGAAAGTAGCCGAAGTCACTGCTGACAGTGTCTGCATCACCAATGGGGCAGCACTAAAAGTGCCTAGGGCAGCATAAACTCTAAATATGGCCCTGCCGCAGATCACGGTGAGAAATTCTTACAGTGATCTGCGGTGAAATCACTGAGCTTGATGTGTGGTGACCTCATCATTGACTTTTTCCTACGGTGCTGAGGTCACCGCAGTTCTGCCCAGCTGGGAACGCAGCCTCAGTGATCAGAGATAACCTCAATGACGTCACCGCTAGTCACTGACGCTGCACTTGCAGCAGCTCAAACACCAGTGGTTCTCAGCCTGGACCAGTGTTGGACTGGAGCAACTTGGGCCCACCAGAGAAAATCATTCTTGGGGCCCAATATGTAGCTGCATAGAAATAAATACAAGATCACCAATTGTGCGTAAAATGCACTAATATCAGGTCATAATATAAGGTAGTACACATCTTAATTATGTAGCAGGGGTTGGGGTAGCCCCCCTCATAGAATATAAAGTAGCCCCCTCATAGGTTATAAAGTAGCCAACTAGTAGAAGATAAAATAGCCCTCTCATAGGGTACAATGCAGCCCCCTCATAGTATATAAAGTAGCCCCCTCATATAGTATAATGTAGCCCCCTCTCAGAATATAATGCAGCCCTCATATAGTATAATGCAGCTCCCTCATAGAATATAATGCAGCCCCCTCATAGAATATAATGTATCCCCCTCATAGAATATAATGTAGCCCTTTCACAGAATATACTGTAGCCCTCCTCATAGAGTATAATGCAACCCCCATAGGGTATAATACAGCACCCCATAGGGTATAATGTATCCCCCTTAGAGTATAATGCAACCCCCTCATAAGGTATAATGCAGTCCCCCCATAGAATATAATGTAGCCCCCTAATAGGGTATAATGCAGCCCCCATAGAAAATAATGTAGCCCACTCTTAGGGTATAATGCAGCCCCTTCATATAGTGTAATACAGGCCCCCTCAGAGTATAATGTAGCCCCCTCAGAGTATAATGCAGCCCCCTCATAAGGTATAATGCAGCCGCTCCATAGCATATAATGCAGCCCCCCTCATATAGTATAATGCAGTCCCCCACAGATATAATGTAGCCCCCTCATAGGTATAATGCAGCCCTCCTCATGGGGTATGATGCTGCCCCCCTTGTAGGGTATTATGCTGCCCCCCTCATAAGACATCATCCTGCCCCCATCTATATATATAATTGTCTAAGGGTTTTTCTGTCTGTCTGTCTGTCTGTCCTGGAAATCCCGCATCTCTGATTGGTCGAGGCTGCCAGGCCTCGACCAATCAGCGACGGGCACAGTATCGACGTAGATGTCATAATGGTTGCCATGGCGACGATGTCATAAAGGTTGCCTCGACCAATCAGCGACGGGCACAGTCTGCCGCAAATTCTGGAATCATCATTGTCCATATACTACGGGAACGTGCATATTCTAGAATACCCGATGCGTTAGAATCGGGCCACAATCTAGTAGGGTATAATGCTGCCCCCATCATAGGGTATAATGCAGCTACCCCATAGGGAATAATGATGCCCCCTCATAGGGTATAATGCATCTCCCCCATAGGGAATAATGTTGCCCCTCATAGGGTATAATGCAGCTCCCCCATAGGGTATAATTCTGCCCCCCTAATAGGGTATAATGCAGCTCCCCCATAGGGTATAATGCAGCTCTCCCATAGGGTATAATGCAGCTCCCCATAGGGAATAATGCTGCCCCCTTATAGGGTATAATGCATCTCCCCCCATAGGGTATATTGCTGCCCCACCCTCACAGGGTATAATGCAGCTCCCTCCATTGGGTATAATGCTGCCCCACTCACAGGGTATAATGCAGCTCCCCGTAGGGTATAATGCTGCCCCCTCATAGGGTATAATGCAGCTCCCCCCATAGGCTATAATGCTGCCCCCCTCATAGGGTATAATGCAGCTCCCCCCATAGGGAATAATCCTTCCCCCTCATGGGGTATACTGCAACCAGTGCTCACTAATATACAGTATATAAAAAAACCCACAATACTCACCTCTCCTCCTCAAACCCACGCTGATTCCAGCTCTGTATCATCAGCTGCACTCACTGCCATCTGCTCGGCACACAGTAGGTACGCAATGAAGTGATACTATCGTGCACCCGCTGTGTGTCAGAGGCAGAGGAGAATGATGGGAGAGCGAGCGTCATCTGACACTCTCTCCTTCATTGTTGCTTTCAACTGTATCGGCATCTGAGGCCAATACAGTTGAATGCGGCGTACACTGGGGGGCGTAACTGATGCCGAGTCCCCCTGACTTACGGCCCCATAGCGGCCGCGTGGACTGGGGGCCCCTGGGGGAGCGGGAGCCCTGGTCTGCTGGCCCTGATAGCGGGCAGTGTTAGCTGCAGCCTGCAGCTAACACTGCCTGCTATTAAACTGAAATGAATATTCACTCCTCTTCACGCTCATTTCTCTTTAGCAGCGGTAACAGGCTTTGGCAGCAGCAGCCGACTCCTGCCTCCTGTCACCTGCTGCTGCTCAACTGGCACTGGGGGGCACCCATAGCAGCTGCGTGGTGTGCTGCTATTAGCGACATCCCACTAGCTGCGTGACCCTGGAGCAGCGGGGGCTCTAGGCAGCTGCTGGCAATGTATGTCAGCCAGTGTCAATGCCTGGGCCCACAGATGATTGTGGTGAGCGCTGCACTCGAGCTCTGCCTCAATCATATTACACAAGGGCAATGTGTTTACTGAAGGCGTGTAAGTTGTCAGAAATAGACAGGGGGGTCCTGTTTTGGATAATAAACCAATATGATCACAGCTGTTCCAAAATTTTTTTAAAATAGTTTATTACAATAAGAGTTTGTTCACATAACCATGTAAAATGGCCTCGAAAAATCCGATGTTTTATCAGATAGCACAAGGCCCAATGTTATACCATGGGGCAGTGCAGATCTGCTATTTTTTTCTCATATTAATTTGGCATGAGAAAAAAAAAATCACAGCAATGCCAACTGGCCACCTTCTGATCGGCACCATCAAGAATGTGCGTGAAGTGACCAGATAAAGTCCATTATCATCCTTCACCTTGGTTCAGCTGCACGTGGCTCTTCTTTAGCACATGATGTTCACGAAGGAGTCACAAAAGCATTCCCATGGAACCATATCACATAACATAACCATCAGCTTTTATTTTGACCAACAGATTTTTTAAGCCTGCCACCACGACAAGGTAGACTCTTTTAACAGGGCCCTACTCTACTCTAACCTATTAAACATTACTTAAAATATCCAATAATCTTTTTAGGTATATTTTTTATTTATTTTTAGTTAAGGGAATGTGTCACATACATTTTTTAAACTAATTGAAATCACATCACATCACTGTGGTAGAGTTCCCCATGGGCTCCGAGTTTGGAAGGAAATGTCGCAATTTCAAGATAATATTCAATTCACTAAAGAATTGCAAAAATTCTGCTGAAATGTTCTCAAGATCTCATGGCTTTGGTGCTCCAACAAATTGTGATTAACTATGAGAGTACTAAAATAGAACTTGCCAAAACAAAGGATGAACTCAAAACCAGATTATCAGAAAACCAGTGGTTAACCTTGGAAAAAAGACTTGACAACAAGTTGGTTAATTTACAAACAGAAATTAAGCAAAAAAGTGACAAATTTATCCGAGACAAAGGAGACTTTGAGTCAGGGAAAATCTTCTCATGGAAAAAGTTTAATCACTTACAAGGTAATTGCAGATATATGAGAAGACACCAAAGAAATAAAAATTTTCAGCGAAAAAATAAAAAAGATTATCTTACCACCGACTCTGACTCTAGTGCCAATGATGAAAATTTTGGGACAACAGGTGCTTCCACTTCTACTGACCAAAGTCTATCGGCTGTAGCCCCTTTAGACGCAAGATGCGCCGCGGCAGCAGAAGGATCAGAAGTTGGAAATCAACGGAAAAGGAAACAGGTCTTTTGGAGACCAATGACATAATAGAGACTGTTGTGAATTCCGCTCTTGGGCTCCCTCTGGTGGTTGTAAGTGGCACTTTTGTGAGTTCTGCTCTTGCGCTCCCTCCGGTGGTTTTAAGTGGTACTGCTGCTCCTTGGATTTAGTAGTCAGCAGCTGCTTCCACTGATTGTCTTTCTGGCTCATTTAGCCTGGTTCTATCCTTCAGCCTGTGCCAGTTGTCAATGGTTCCTGGTTGGATTCACATCTCTGCCTGGATTTCCCTGATATTCTGACCAGTTCAGCAAAGATAAGTCCTTGCTTTGTTCTTTTGCAGTCCACTTGTTGTGGACTTAATCTTTCTGCACTTTCTATGTATTTTCTAGTCCAGCTTGTCAGTATGGATTTATTCAGTTAAGCTGGAAGCTCTGGGAAACAGATTTACCCTCCACACCTTTAGTCAGGTGTGGAGATTTTTGTAAACTCTGTGGTGGATTTTTCTAGTTTTTAATACTGACCGCACAGTATTCTGTCCTGTTCTATCTATCTAGCTAGACTGGCCTCCTTTGCTACATCCTGGTTTCATTCTGCGTATGTCATTTCCCTCTCCACTCACAGTCAATATTTGTGGGGGGCTGTCCTATCCTTTGGGGATTTTCTCTGAGGCATGATAGCTTTCCTGTTTCTATCTTTAGGGGTAGTTAGTCCTCCGGCTGTGACGAGGTGTCTAGGGAGTGACAGGAACATCCCACGGCTACTTCTAGTGTTGTGTTAAGCTCAGGAACTGCGGTCAGTACAGGTACCACCTCCTCCAGAGCACGTCCCATGTTGCTCCTAAACCACCAGTTCATAACAAGAGACACCTTCTAGTTCGGTTATTAATTTGACCAATCACGTCCTCAATGAAGTACATTATTCAGTTTTGTCAAAAGGCCTTAATTTTTGTTTGCCGGAAAATTTCGATGTGGTGGATTTTAAAATCGATCTCTTCAAAGCTGTAAGAAAAATACATTTATTTAAAAATTTTGTAACTAACAAAAAAACGCCGCCAGTCCAACGTTCGGCTGAAGTCCCTTGCGAGGTGGGCTCGATGGGGTTTTCAGTTACGGGTGACTCTGCATCAGATATGAGTGAAGATACTCGGTTATTACTAAGCCTCACTGAACCAGAAGAAAGCTCCATTAAATCAAAAGTTACGTCCAGTATACCTTTTTGGGGGGAATAAAATCTACCTTCATGCCACCGGTCTCGCCGGGCAGTCCCATAGATATTTTTGAGGTCCAAATTAATAAAGATATGGAGGCATTGATTTAAAGTAAATTTCCGCCCAATTTAAAATCCACAGTGAGGAGAAAATGGTGTGCACTCAGGTCTAGCATGCGAGGTGCAGGCGGAACGGGCTGTGATAGCCCCAGTACATAGTAGTAGAAATTTACTGCACACTCTTTAGTCAATTTGCAAAAGCATGTTTTCACAATTTATTCCAAAAAAGTTTCAAAATAAGTGTATAAGGCCACAAACAGAAAATGATATATGCAGATTCAGAACCCGATGTTTCGACCCTCCTGGGTCTTAGTCATGGGGTTACTTGGTTGTGGTGCAAGAGTAGAATACAGAAGATGTGGAGATGTGGAGAGGAACCCTTGGTATATAGGTACAAGAAACTGTTCTTGCCAGACAGCCGCACACTCAGCAGGGTGCGGGTGCGCCGCTGTACTGCCTCCTCCACCAAGCCACGAACAGTTTCTGGTACCTATATATCAAGGGTCCCTCTCCACATCTTCCGTATTCTACTCTTGCACCACAACCAAGTAACCCTATGACTAAGACCCAGGAGGGTCGAAACGTCGGGTTCTGAATCTGCATATGTCATTTTCTGTTTGTGGCCTTATACACTTATTTTGAAACTTTTTTGGAATAAATTGTGAAAACACGCTTGCAAATTGACTGAAGAGTGTGTGGTGAATTTATACTATTACAATTTAAAATCCAGTGAGCTGTTAGCTCTGAAGGAAATGCAGAGTTGGACCGAAGCAGTTATATGGGCTGCAGACAAAGGGGGCAATACAGTGACTTTAAGTAAAGACTATTATGTGGCTGAAGCTCTCAGACAATTGTCAGACAGTAATACATATACCTTTTTAAAAACAGATCATACAATCAAATACAAAAATCTTTTACGGTCCTTTTTGAGGAAGTATATTGAATTGGGTATTGTATGTCAGAAAAACAAGCAGAAAAACTTTTTCCTGAGTTTCCGCTAAAACCGCACTGACTTCTATTGACATAGAAAGTCTATATACAAGAATTCTACATGACATGGGGGTGGAGGCCATTAGAGAAATTCTCAGCAATACTCCAACAGACAGTCACACCACAAATTTTATCTGTGAGGGTCTCACCTTCATTTTAAAACACAATGCGTTTAAGTTTGATAAAACCTGGTACGCGCAAATAGAGGGGACCGCTATGGGTACACCTGTGGCATGTACCCTAGCTAATCTTTTCTTAGCAGTCTTTGAGGACAAATTTATCTATCTAATGAGTAATCCATTCTTTAAAAACATCAAACTATATTTAAGGTACATGGTCGATATATTTGTGGTGTGGGACGGCTCCCAGGAGGACTTCACACAGTTTGTCGACTTCCTGGATCGTTCCAACACCATGAATTTAAAGTTCACGTCAAAATTTGGGGGGGAAGCTCTGGAATTCCTCGATGTGAAATTGGTAATACAAAAAGGTAGGATTCACACAGAAGTCTTTCGCAAATTGTCAGCGTCCAACTCGCTACTGCACTTTAATAGTGCCCACCCCCATTATACTAAACAGGCTTTACCGTATAGCCAATTCTTGAGGGTAAAGAGAACTAATAGTACATTCAGCGGGTTTGTTAAACAATCACAGGAATTATATAAGAGGTTTGAGCAACGGGGTTATCCCCGCCCATTACTTGATACAGCTTTACAAAGGGCTGCTGTTAATACAGCCAGCAATTCTTCTAGCGATATCAAAAAAGGCAAAGAAAAAAGTTTTGTATTTTCATTTAAATTTGGCCCCATGGACAATTATATTAGATCTATCATTCGGAAAAACTGGTACATCTTGGGAAAAGACGCAGATTTGGCAGAAATTACCAAAAATGGTCCCTTATTTGCAAGCCGACAAGGTAGAAATATAAGGGACTTACTAGTCTGTATAGTCCATAACTGCTTTGTGAAAGATCAGGTTAACTGGTTGGAAGCCGGGGCCCCAAAGGGGAACTACAAATGCGGCCATTGCAACTTTTGTTCCTTTCACATAACGGGCAACAAGTTGCAAGTCGGATCTATTTCCCATCATGTGCGGCAATTCATTTCATGTAGGTCCACACATATAGTTTACATTATCACCTGCCCGTGCGTTTTTTTCTATATTGGGAAAACCATCCGCCCGCTTTTTGTCAGAATAAGGCTGCTTTCACACTAGCGTCATACGACGCACGTCGCAATGCGTCGTTTTGAAGAAAAAACGCATCTGCAAAATTGCCTGCAGGATGCGTTTTTTCTCCATACACTTGCATTACCGACGCATTGCGACGGATTGCCACACGTTGCATCCGTCTTGCGACGGATGCGTCGTGTTGTGGTGCACCGTCGGCACAAAAAAACGTTACATGAAACTTTTTTTGTGCGTCGTGTCTGCCATTTCCGACCGCGCATGCGCGCCCAGAACTCCGCCCCTGCCTCCCCGGACATCACAATGGGGCAGCGGATGCATTGTAAAACTGCATCCGCTGCCCCCGTTGTGTTTTTTTGCACAGTATGCTTCGGCTAGTGTGAAAGTAGCCTAAGGGAGCACTTTAACTCCATCCAGACAGGAAAGGGAGCCCCTAGGCTAATTAACCATGTAAGACAAGTTTATGCAGGTAATACAAATATACTGCGGTTTGCGGGGCTAGAACAGGTGACTTTACCGCAACGTGGGGGAACCTCCACAGACTGCTTTTAAGAAGAGAGGGCAAATGGATCCTACGTACTAATGCAATGGGCCCATTAGGCCTAAATGAGAAGATTGATATGGCAGTGTTTTTGTAACCATTTTGCTTTTTCTTATTTTCTTTATAGATCTGGCATTTCATATTGTGTGCTTATGATTTGGTCTTTCTGTTATTTCATTAGTTTGTTTTAACATGTTTCGTTATTAATTATTCACTGTTTGGTGGGTGGGTCTTTACTTTCATGGTGACAACAGGTGGGGAGCTCCCTTTGATTGTGGCAGTTAAAGGGTGCCTTCCCATTTCCTTTCGGCATCAGGACCCATAGAAGCGCAGCAGCACGAAACGGCCGTCGTCCGTTCACTCCCCGTTCTCCCTATGGCAACCTGCACATGTTCTAAATAAAGGATCGTATATTACAGGACCGGTGAGTGCACTCCTGTGTTTTCTACATTTGGACATTGTTATAATCTTTAGTATAATCTGTATTTCCGATTGCAGATTATTGTATTCTGTTTCCTGAACATTTATGGAAGTTGCTTTCTTGCCTGTTTGGAGATATGGACATTGGACATATATGCAGCGCCCCAGAGTCCTGGTCGTTGGAGTAATGTCGCTCTTCTACCAGGGGGAGTGATATTACGTCTGATGGTACTAAAGGAGTTCATCTTTCCAGGTATCACAAAACACACACTACACTTCACACTCCAGACCACCAGGGGGAGCTATGCTCCTATCTAGTAGGGCACTCCTCACAGAAGGGTAAAACTGGTGGGTTGGATAGGAAGTTAGTCAGAAGCAGACTGGGCTTCGCCCGGGTAACATCTAGTCAGTCAGAAGCTGACTGGGCTCGGCTGTTGTGAATTCTGCTCTTGGGCTCCCTCCGGTGGTTGTAAGTGGTAGCGCTGCTCTGAATCGCAGCATTTATCAGGTGTGTTCACTTTTTGCAATTTTGACTGGGCTATTTAGTCTTGCTTCACCCTTCAGTCAGTGCCAGTTGTCCATTGTTCCTGGAGGATACACATCCCTGCCTGGTCTCTTCTGCTTTGCAGTTCATTTCAACAAAGATAAGTTCTGGCCTTGATTTTTGCTGTCCACATGCTGTGACCTTATTGTTTAGTTCTTTTCCATGTTTTTGTCTTGTCCAGCTTGGTCTGTATAAGGATTTGTTTAGCCAAGCTGGTATCTCTGGAGATGCAGATATACCCTCCATATCTTTAGTTAGCTGTGGAGATTCTGTATTTTCTGTGGTGGATATTTTCTAGTGTTTTAATACTGACCATATAGTACTCTGTCCTATCCTTTCTATTTAGCTAGAAGTGGCCTCCTTTGCTAAATTCTCATTTCAGTCTGTGTATGTTTTTTCCCTCTCCTCTCACAGTCAATATTTGTGGGGGTCTGTCTATCCTTTGGGGATTTTCTCTGAGGCAAGATAGTTTTCCCTTTTCTATCTCTAGGGGTAATTAGTCCTCCGGCTGTGTCGAGATGTCTAGGGAGCGCTAGGTACATTCCACGGCTACTTCTAGTTGCGGTGTTAAGTTCAGGGTCTGCGGTCAGTACAGGTACCACCTTCTGGAGAGTACGTCTCATGCTGCTCTTAGGCCACCAGATCATAACAGTACAACTGGCCAACAATAAGTTAACCGCATCTCAGAAGAAGGGAAGGAAAGTGCTGAGCCATTTTTTTTCTGTAGTCTGTTGTGTTTTTTTTTTTTCTTCCCTCTTTACCTCTGGGTGGCTCAGGAGTTCGGCGCTGGTATGGATGTTCAGGGATTGGCTTCTCGTGTGGATCAACTTGCTGCTAGAGTACAGGGTATTTCCGATTATATCGTTCAGACTCCGGTTTCAGAGCCTAGAATTCCAACTCCTGATTTGTTTTTTGGGGATAGGTCCAAATTTCTGAGCTTTAAAAATAACTGTAAACTGTTTTTTGCTCTGAAACCCCGTTCCTCTGGTGATCCCATCCAGCAGGTTAAAATTGTTACATCTCTGCTGCGTGGTGACCCCCAGGATTGGGCATTTGCCCTGGAACCTGGGAATCCGGCGTTGCTTAATGTAGACACCTTTTTTCAGGCGCTTGGGTTATTGTATGACGAACCTAATTCAGTGGATCATGCTGAGAAGACCTTGTTGGCCCTGTCTCAGGGTCAAGAAGCGGCAGAATCATATTGCCAGAAGTTTAGAAAATGGTCTGTACTGACTAAATGGAATGAGGGTGCCTTGGCGGCAATCTTCAGAAAGGGTCTTTCTGAATCCGTTAAAGATGTTATGGTGGGGTTCCCCACGCCTGCTGGTCTGAGTGATTCTATGTCTCTGGCCATTCAGATTGATCGGCGCTTGCGCGAGCGCAGAGTTGTGCACACTATGGCATTGTCTTCCGAGTAGTGTTGAGCGATACCGTCCGATACTTGAAAGTATCGGTATCGGAAAGTATCGGCCGATACCGGCAAAGTATCGGATCTAATCCGATACCGATACCCGATACCAATACAAGTCAATGGGACTCATGTATCGGACGGTATTCCTGATGGTTCCCAGGGTCTGAAGGAGAGGAAACTCTCCTTCAGGCCCTGGGAACCATATTAATGTGTAAAATAAAGAATTAAAATAAAAAATATTGCTATACTCACCTCTCCGACGCAGCCTGCACCTTACCGAGGGAACCGGCAGCGTTGTTTGCTTAAAATTCGCGCTTTAACTTCCTTACGTGAAGTCCCGGCTTGTGATTGGTCGCGCGCCGCCCATGTGGCCGCGACGCGACCAATCACAGCAAGCCGTGACGTAATTTTAGGTCCTTCAGTATTTTAAAATTACGTTCCGGCGTTGTGATTGGTCGCGTCGCGGTCACATGGGCGACGCGACCAATCACAAGCCGTGACGTCTCGGGAGGCAGGAGACGCGCGCATTTTAAAATGTGGCCGCGACGCAACCAATCACAGCAAGCCGTGACGTAATTTCAGGTCCTGAATGCCTAATTCTGCATTCAGGAACTGAAAATTACGTCACGGCTTGCTGTGATTGGTCGCGTCGCGGTCACATGGGCGGCACGCAACCAATCACAAGCCGTGACGTAATTTTAAAATGCGCGCGTTTCCTACCTCCCGTGACGTCACGGCTTGTGATTGGTCGCGTCGCCCATGTGACCGCGACGCGACCAATCACAAGCCGTAACGTAATTTTCAAATCCTGAATGCCTAGAATTAGGCATTCAGGACCTGAAAATTACGTCACGGCTTGCTGTGATTGGTCGCGTCGCGGCCACATGGGCGGCACGCGACCAATCACAAGCCGTGACGTCACGGAAGGTAGTAAACGCGCGCATTTTAAGCAAAGAACGCTGCCGGTTCCCTCGGTAAGGTCCAGGCTGCGTCGGAGAGGTGAGTATAGCAATATTTTTTATTTTAATTCTTTCTTTTACACATTAATGTTGTTTCGATACCGATACCTGATACCACAAAAGTATCGGATCTCGGTATCGGAATTCCGATACCCGCAAGTATCGGCCGATACCCGATACTTGCGGTATCGGAATGCTCAACACTAATGATATTTAGATTTTTTTCAGATGATTGGGAGTCTCATGTGAAACAAGTCAGGATGGTATTTCAGATCCTTCGTGATAATGCCTTGTTTGTGAAGGGGTCTAAGTGCCTCTTTGGAGTACAGAAGATTTCTTTTTTGGGCTTCATTTTTTCTCCCTCATCTATAGAAATGGATCCGGTTAAGATTCAGGCCATTCATGATTGGATCCAGCCCACATCCGTGAAGAGCCTTCAGAAATTTTTGGGCTTTGCTAATTTTTATCGCTGTTTCATTGCCAACTTCTCCAGTGTGGTTAAACCCCTGACCGATTTGACGAAGAAAGGCGCTGATGTGACGAATTGGTCCTCTGCGGCTGTTTCTGCCTTTCAGGAGCTTAAACGCCAATTTACTTCTGCCCCTGTGTTGCGTCAGCCGGATGTTTCTCTTCCTTTTCAGGTTGAGGTTGACGCTTCTGAGATTGGGGCAGGGGCCGTTTTGTCTCAGAGGAATTCTGATGGTTCCTTGATGAAACCGTGTGCCTTCTTTTCTCGAAAGTTTTCGCCTGCGGAACGCAATTATGATGTCGGCAATTGTGAGTTGTTGGCTATGAAGTGAGCATTTGAGGAGTGGCAACATTGGCTTGAGGGGGCCAAGCACCGTATTGTGGTCTTGACCAATCATAAGAATCTGATTTATCTCAAGTCTGCCAAACGGCTGAATCCTAGACATGCCCGATGGTCCCTGTTTTTCTCCCGTTTTAATTTTGTGATCTCGTATCTTCTGGGTTCTAAGAATGTTAAGGCTGATGCCCTCTCTAGGAGCTTTTTGCCTGATTCTCCTGGGGTCCTTGAGCCGGTCGGTATTCTGAAGGAGGGGGTGATTCTTTCTGCCATCTCCCCTGATTTACGACGGGATCTTCAGGAATTTCAGGCTGATAAACCTGATCGCTGTCCAGCGGGGAAACTGTTTGTTCCTGATAGATGGACTAGTAAGGTGATTTCTGAGGTTCATTGTTCTGTGTTGGCTGGCCATCCTGGGATTTTTGGTACCAGAGATTTGGTTGGTAGGTCCTTTTGGTGGCCTTCTTTGTCACGGGATGTGCGTTCTTTTGTGCAGTCCTGTGGGACTTGTGCGCGGGCCAAGCCCTGCTGTTCCCGCGCTAGTGGCTTGCTTTTGCCTTTGCCGGTCCCTGAGAGGCCTTGGACGCATATTTCTATGGATTTTATTTCAGATCTCCATGTTTCCCAGAAGATGTCTGTTATCTGGGTGGTTTGTGATCGGTTTTCTAAGATGGTTCATTTGGTACCCTTGCCTAAGTTGCCTTCCTCTTCTGATTTGGTTTCGTTGTTTTTTCAGCCTGTGGTTCGTTTACATGGCATTCCTGAGAATATTGTGTCTGACAGAGGTTCCCAGTTTGTTTCTAGGTTTTGGCGGTCCTTTTGTGCTAGGAAGGGCATTGATTTGTCTTTTTCTTCTGCATTTCATCCTCAGACAAATGGCCAAACCGAGCGAACTAATCAGACTTTGGAAAATTATTTGAGATGCTTTGTGCCTGCTGATCAGGATGATTGGGTGGCTTTCTTGCCATTGGCCGAGTTTGCCCTTAATAATCGGGCTAGTTCGGCTACTTTGGTTTCGCCCTTCTTTTGTAATTTTGGTTTCCATCCTCGTTTTCCTTCAGGGCAGGTTGAGCCTTCTGATTGTCCTGGTGTGGATTCTGTGGTGGACAGGTTGCAGCAGATTTGGACTCATGTGGTAGACAATTTGACGTTGTCTCAGGAGAAGGCTCAACGTTTTGCTAACCGTCGTCGGTGTGTTGGTCCCCGGCTTCGGGTTGGGGATTTGGTCTGGTTGTCTTCCCGTCATGTTCCTATGAAGGTTTCTTCCCCAAAGTTCAAGCCTCGGTTTATTGGTCCTTATAAGATTTCTGAGATTATCAATCCTGTGTCTTTTCATTTGGCACTTCCGGCCTCTTTTGCCATCCATAATGTTTTCCATAGATCTTTATTGCGGAGATATGTGGTGCCCGTTGTTCCCTCTGTTGATCCTCCTGCCCCGGTGTTGATTGATTGGGAGTTGGAGTATATGGTTGAGAAAATTTTGGATTCTCGTTTTTTGAGGCGGAGGCTTCAGTATCTTGTCAAGTGGAAGGGTTATGGCCAGGAGGATAATTCTTGGGTTGTTGCCTCCGATGTCCATGCGGCTGATTTGGTTCGTGCTTTTCATTTGGCTCGTCCTGATCGGCCTGGGGGCTCTGGTGAGGGTTCGGTGACCCCTCCTCAAGGAGGGGGTACTGTTGTGAATTCTGCTCTTGGGCTCCCTCCGGTGGTTATAAGTGGTAATGTTGTGAGTTCTGCTCTTGGGCTCCCTCCGGTGGTTATAAGTGGTACTGCTGCTCCTTTGGATTTCAGCAGTCATCAGGTGCTTCCACTTATTACCAATTCTGACTGGGCTATTTAGTCTGGCCAGATTCTTTGGTTAGTGCCAGTTGTCCATTGTTCCTTGGTGGATTCTCATCTCCTCCTGGATTCTCCTGCTTATCTGTTCAAATCATCAAAGATAAGTCCTGGCTTGGTTTTTTGCAGTCCACATACTGTGGACTTTATTGTTCAGTGCATTTCTATGTTTTTCTTGTCCAGCTTTGTCAGTGTGGATTTATTCAGTCAAGCTGGAAGCTGTGGAGAAGCAGATTTTCCCTCCATGCCTTTAGTTAGGTGTGGAGATTTTTGTATTATCTGTGGTGGATTTTTCGAGTGTTTTTTAATACTGACCGCATAGTACTCTGTCCTATTCTGTCTATTTAGCTAGATTGGCCTCCTTTGCTAAATTCTGTTTTCAGTCTGCGTATGTTTTTTCCCTCTCCTCTCACAGTCAATATATGTGGGGGCTGTCTATCCTTTGGGGATTTTCTCTGAGGCAAGATAGTTTTCCGTTTCTATCTATAGGGGTAATTAGTTCTCCGGCTCTGTCGAGGTGTCTAGGACTGGTAGGTACATCCCACGGCTTCTGCTAGTTACGGTGTTAAGTTCAGGGTCTGCGGTCAGTACAGGTACCACCTCCTCCAGAGCACGTCTGATGCTGCTCTTAAGCCACCAGATCATAACAGGCGGGCAACTATTCCCCAGAGCACAGACACGTAAAAAGGGGTTTTGATTTTCTGTTTCTTTGCTATACTTTGCACCTATCTTCTATTTGTAATTAGGAAGTAGGTAGTATATTTGTTAACAATAATTGCTTTATTATTTGTTGGTATTTCATTATTTACTTTGCTCACTCTGGGATCTTTCCTTTTTTTCAGCACACTTCTCCTCTTGTAGGTAATTCCCAAACTGTAGAAGGAAAAAAGAAATCCCTCACCGTGCAATAAGTCGTATGGCTGCTCTCATTAGGTATGCGTAGATCCAGTAACTGTTCACTACTGGTGATAGATACATAAGAAAAGAAGGAAGCGCATCACAGAAGAAAATAAAATAAAGTTCAAGTCAACTTTATTTCATCCAGATTAAAAATTAGAACATTCGTGGTACAAGATTATTTTAAGACTAAGGCTGCTTTCACACTAGCGTCGGCACGGGGCCGTCGCTATGCGTTGGCCCGATGTGCCGACGCGAGTTGTGAAAGTGATGCCCGATGTGGGCAGCGGAAGCAGTCTTACGACGCTTCCGCTGCCCCGTTGTAAGGTCCGAGGAGGAGGGGGCAGAGTTTCGGCCGTGCATGCGCGGTCGAAAATGGCGGACACGACGCGCAAAAAATATTTACATGTAACTTTTTTTGTGCCGACGGTCCACCAAAACACGACGCAACCATCGTGTGGGCATACGTCGCAATGCGTCGCTAATGTAAATCAATGGGGAAAAAACGAATCCTGCGGACAACTTTGCAGGATGTGTTTTTTCTCCTAAACGATGCAATGCGACGTATGCAAAGCAACGCTAGTGTGAAAGTAGCCTTAGGTCTTCAGCCAGGAACGCGTCAGAATGAACATCTTGTACCATGGATGTTCTAACTTTTAATCTTTATGGAATAAATACTTGAATTTACATTCTGCCCTACCCTCCAGTTCTTTAGAAGGAACGTGAAGCAATTTGACAGCCTTTTAGGCAATTAGGTCCAAGTTGCCATCTTCTAGTCTGTGGTTAGGCTATCTCTGCTCCCGTAGACACCACTAGGGATTTCGGTGCCAAGAGATTTAGTCTGTAACAAGAACCGTCAGGGTCAGTTTCAGTTATTTAGTGTATATCCTATTTTCCCAAGTGAGTTACCACAAAGGCATAACACTCAGATTTGCCTGAGCTACTTGTGAAGGAACGCCGTGTGTTCGCCCATTTCCACAAGTCAGCTACAGCTGCCACCAGTCTAGCAGTGCTGCAGTAGCTCTTGCAAGAGCCAGTTAACAGACTGGTGTGCATCATGACCATGCGCTGGAACCCCACATTACATATGTAGGCAAGTCTTTGTGAGCAGCAAAGGGCGGTAGTTGAATACGAGCTACAACATGCACGTCGGTATTCCAATCAGTCTTTGCACATAACAAATGATAAGTTGGCATTACGAATTACCATCGATTACCAATATACAACACTACAGAGAGAGCTTTGACCAGGGTAACTGTATTCCTGTAGGGACTTGTTATTAACACTATTATTTAGTCCTCTATCTCTTAAATCCGTGTAGTTATATACCGTAAGTGAATGGTCACTGATATCTATGTAAATGGATACATTGTCTCTAAATATGGATAATTGTATCACAATGGCCATATAAATAGCTTATATTCCAGTACCTGGGTAATTGTATCCCAGTATTGATAGCTCTTCTGCTTTATACAGTATACCTATCCTGTTGACTAGTGGTCTGGCTAAACGTATCCCTCTCCTATCAGCAACTAGTGTGTTTTTATTTGCACTTTAATCTTATTACTAAATAATTTTTCAATAAAGGTTATATTTTAGTAGACTTTTGTTAGCACCAATACTGTTTGCACCTCTGAGGCGCCAGCGAATGACATCAACAGGGTCATCACATGACCTGATCACGCTGCTGACATCGCCATATCCCAGCGGTCAGGGCTTCAATTGTGCTCAGTCTGTCTGAAAAATGCAAATACAATCGATCACCTTCTCTGAGCTTGACATCCGTCTCAGAGAACAGAATGCAACCTGCGGGAAATCACCTTGGACCACCGGATGAGGCGACTCAACGGTGTTACCTTGTCAACTGATCCGGGGGCAGATACCCCTCCTGCTGTCCCCTAGACATGCCTCTGGGTTAAGGCTAAATAACAGAAGCAGTTGCTGTTTTCTATAAAAAGCAGTACATTATAGTAATACCTTGAGTAACGAGTGCATCTAACTTTTTGTTTTATGATGTGAGCCGAGATCTGAGTTACAAGCAAGCGAGCTTACACCACTCATAATGTGGTTATCCTGCCGTGCAAGCATATCTGTCGTTGCTGTTGCTTCATTCTTTGACTATGGGTCCTAAGAAAGTGAGTTGCCCTGTCAGTTCTTTTTACCTATTCCTGTGATTCAGGACCTTACCATTATTTTCTGCACACAGGTTTTTGGTATTACCAACGTTGGCATTTTCCTGGGGTGGACTCTATTTTTAGCACTGCATGCTGCATGCATTTGATATGGGGCTGTACATAGGATACTGGTTTATTTTTCTGCTATTTTTGCTGTTAATGTTTCTTATTTAGAAACACCTAATAAAATAATTGGTGCGGTTTTGGGGGGGCTGGAACGGATTAATTGCATTTAAATTCATTTTAATTGGGAAATTTAATTTGATATACAAGCAAATTGAGTTAAGAGTTTGGCCACAGAACAAATTAAACTCGTAAGTCAAGGTATTACTGTGTATGGTTTTTAGTGATGAGCGAATGTGCTCGAATAATATCTGTTCCAAGCATGCTCGGGTGTTATCCAGTGTCTTCAGTGTCTTCAGTGTCACAAGATCCCTGCCATCCCTTCGTCCGGTTCCAATAGGCAAAGGTGTCAGGAACGCCATCTCAGCTACTCCCGCCCCCTCATAGGGTATAATGCAGCTCTCCACATAGGGTGTAATGCTGCCCCACTCATAGGGTATAATGCAGCTCTCCCCATAGGGAATAATCCTGCCCCCTCATAGGGTATAATGCAACCAGGTCTCACTGATATATATATATACTAGATTGTGGCCCGATTCTAACACATCGGGTATTCTAGAATATGCATGTCCCCGTAGTATACCTTTATGACATCATCGTCGCCTTGGCAACCATTATGACATCTACGTCGATACTGTGCCTGTCGCTGATTGGTCAAGGCCTGGCGGCCTCGACCAATCAGAGACACGGGATTTCCAGGACAGACAGACAGACAGACAGAAAGACAGACAGACAGACAGACAGAAAGACAGACAGACAGACAGACGGAAAAACCCTTAGACAATTATATATATAGATATATATATGAAAAAAACACAATACTCACCTCTCTTCCTCAAACCCACGCTGATTCAGGCTCTGCTCCAGTATCAGCAGCTGCACTCACTGCCGTCTGCCTGGCACTCAGCAGGTACGCAATGAAGGGACGTCATTGCGCACCCGCTATGTGTCAGAGGCAAAGGGGAATGATGGGAGAGGAAGCATCATCTGACGCTCTCTCCTCCATTATTGCTTTCAACTGTATCAGCATCTGATGCCTACACAGTTGAATGTGGCACACACTGGGGGGCGGCGTGACACTAGGTCCCCATGACTTATGGCACCATAGCAGCCGCGTGGACTGGAGGCCCCTGGGTGAGAGGGGGCCCTGGTTTGCTGGCCCTGATAGTGGCCTGATATTCACTCCTCTCCATGCCCATGGGGGCGTGGGGAAGGGTGAATATTCATTTCTCTTTAGCAGCAGGAACAGGCTCCTGTCACCCGCTGGTGCTCCGCTGGCACCGGAGGGCCCCATAGCAGCAGTGTGGTGTGCCAATATTAGCAACACGCCATTATCTGGGTGCTCCTGGTGCAGCGGGGGGCCCTAGGCAGCTGTTGGCCCTGTATGCCAGCAGGTGTCAGTGCCTGGGCCCACTGGAGAATCCTCTGGTTCTCCGGTGCGCCAGTCCAAAACCTGGCCTGGACAGTCACATCTTCGCACAATCCAGGTTGAAAACTGTTTATGTAGTTTTTTTAATTTTTGTTTTCCTGCAGGAGACGAGGGATTCAGTTGAATTAGGCGTTAGGTGAGTAAAACTGTGTTTGTTATTTTTAAATAAAAATGGAAAACTCTGTTTATTCTTATTTCTATTAAAGGACTTTATTCTGGCTGTGTCTTAATTTACTAAATTACTGTATATACTCGAGTATAAGCCGACCCCCTAATTTTGCAACAAAAAACTGGGAAAACTTATTGACTCGAGTATAAGCCTAGGGTGGAAAATGCAGCAGCTACCGGTAAATTTCAAAAATAAAAATAGATACCAATAAGAGTAAAATTAATTGAGACATCAGTAGGTTAAGTGTTTTTGAATATCCATATTGAATCAGGAGCCCCATATAATGCTCCATGCAGTTCTTTATGGCCCCATAGATGCCTCATATAATGCTCCATGCAGTTATGGCCCCATAGATGCCCTATATAATGCTCCATGCAGTTATGGCCCCATAGATGCCCCATATAATGCTCCAAGCAGTTATGGCCCCATATAATGCCCCATATAATGCTCCATGCAGTTATGGCCCCATATAATGCTCCATGGAGTTATGGCCCCATATAATGTCCCATATAATGCTCCATGCAGTTCCTTATGGCCCCATTGATGCTCCATATAATGCTCCATGCAGTTATGGCCCCATAGATGCCCCATATAATGCTCCATGCAGTTATGGCCCCATATAATGCCCCATATAATGCTCCATGGAGTTATGGCCCCATATAATGTCCCATACAATGCTCCATGCAGTTCCTTATGGCCCCATTGATGCTCCATATAATGCTCCATGCAGTTATGGCCCCATAGATGCCCCATATAATGCTCCATGCAGTTATGGCCCCATATAATGTCTCATATAATGCTCCATGCAGTTATGGCCCCATAGATGCCCCATATAATGCTCCATGCAGTTATGGCCCCATATAATGCCCCATATAATGCTCCATGCAGTTATGGCCCCATATAATGCCCCATATAATGCTCCATGCAGTTATGGCCCCATATAATGTCTCATATAATGCTCCATGCAGTTATGGCCCCATTGATGCTCCATATAATGCTTCATGCAGTTCTTTATGGCCCCATAGACGCTCCATACAGCATTGTGCCACAAGTAATGCTGCTGCTGCAATAAAAAAAAATTAAATACTCACCTCTCATCGCTGCCCGCTGCTCCTCGGCGTCCCGTCTCTCCGCACTGACTGTTCAGGCAGAGGGCTGCGCGCACACTCATACGTCATCACGCACTCTGACCTGCACAGTCACAGCAAGAGGACGGGAAGACGGAGCGGCACCCGGCGGATGGAACGCGGACAGGTGAATATGAAATACTCACCTGCTCCTGGCGCTCCTGACGCTGTCCCTGCCTGTCCCATGGTACCACAGCTTCTTCCTGTAATGAGCGGTCACTGGTACCGCTCATTACAGTAATAAATATGCGGCTCCGCCCCTATGGGAGTTGAGTCCATATTCATTACTTTAATGAGCGGTACCACATGACCACTGAATAGAGGAAGAGCTGCAGCGCAGGAGACCATGTGACAGGCTGGGACAGCGTTAGCACCAGGAGCAGGTGAGTATGCGACAGTCCTCTCTCCCCCTCACCCGCCGACCCCGCTGCCGACCATGACTCAAGTATAAGCCGAGAGGGGCACTTTCAGCCCAAAAATTTGGGCTGAAAATCTCGGCTTATACTCGAGTATATATGGTACTATAGGATTAGTAATGGATAGGTGTCTTATAAACACCTCTCCATTACTAACCCGTGGGCTTGATGTTACCGGACAATACAAAGGTGACATCAACCCCATAAATATGAACCCCACTTGCCAGCGCTACAGGGCATCTAATAGATGCTCCTTTTCTGGGCGGCTGCTATTTTTAGGCTGGGGAGGAAATATCCTTGGCCCCTTATAAGCCTGAGAATACCAGCCCCCAGCTATCTGCTTTAGCATTGTTGGTTTCAAAAATAGGAGGGACCCCATGCTGCTTTTTAAAATTATTTATTTAATTAATTAAAAAATATGGTGTGAGGACTTCTCTATTCAGACTTGCTGAAGCTGAATGTTGCAGCCCCCAGTTGTGAGCTTTGCCTGGCTGGTTATCAAAATACAGGGGAACCCACGCAGGTTTTTTTTAATTATTTATTTACAGCACAGGGGGCGGCTGATGAATGCTCTCATTCGCAGCTCCTGCTCTCACTGTTATTAGCAGCAGCAGGCCTCGGCTCCTGCTCTCACTGTTATTAGCGGCAGCAGTCCCATCAGCTGACCCCAGTGACTGAAGGTGAATTTTATACCTCCAATCACAGCTGCATGCTCATGCTGTCTTTTGACAGAGTGGGAACCGCGACTCTCCGACCGGTGGGGATGATTTCACCGCTGATCAGAAGCGGTGTTTGCCATGCCGTCATTACAAACACCCAGTGTTCGGGCAGCCAATCTCAGTAATGCCACACCATAGATGGTGTCGGCATTACTGTGATTGGCAAGCAAGCTCTGCATGTTTGGCGCTTTATTTGTTACTCGAATATACCAAAGCGAATAGCAAATTACTCTCTGAGTAACAAATAGCCCGAATACAGTACTATTCATGAGCGTAACGAATAGTGCTGAATATATTCGATCATCACTATTTATAAGTTTGGAAAGCAATAAAACCTGCATATGTTTGGACCAAACCTGCATTGCCTGTGTGATCGCCACCTAATGCCTACCAGAGAGAGTGAATTCCTACAATACCAATTGAAAATTACATTGAAAAATATAGTTCATCCTGTTTAAAACATACCTCAATGTGGCTATGTTGGCAGTAAAATGAAAAAGTCATGGCTTTTGAAATGTGGAGATAAAATTTTTGACTAAATTATTTTGTTTTGAAGCTGAAATAGGCTGTATCCATCTGTGATAGTTCTATCATATCCATAAACCCTGCATATCTTTTAAATGTGGGTCCGAGCATTCATGAGTGTGCTGGGAGTTAAAGAAGCACTCCCACTAACTTTCTTATGCCGTAAATGTGTGTGTATATGCGCATGTAATGTAGTGTGAGAGGGTTAATATACTCACCCACCTCCACTCTCTCTGGTGTCCAGCGCCATTCTTTTCTTCTCAATAGCATCACCGCAATTCTGTTTAGCCGGCTTATTCTATGCTCTATGCATGAGTGGGAAGCCTATTTTACAATGAAAGTCTATGAAGACTAGTTCTGACACTCCATAGATTTACATTGTAAGAGCTCGCTCACACCAGCAAATAAATCGGACCATTTCAATCCAACAGAAAATCGGATTGCACTCTGATCGATGTTATTCAATGAGGCAGTGCAGATCTGCGTATGTTTTTAAACGGACTACAGATTAGTAGTGGTGCAGTCCGTTTCATTCCTCGCTGGGTTTTCTATATGGATGAATGCCACAGGTTGCTTGTAAAAACCGCTGAAGCAGAGGGTTGGGTGTGTCAGGTGCAGTGTCAGTGTCAGTCTGGTGTTTGGCGGAGTACAGAGCAGAAGGGTCTGCAGAGCTCCACATGTGTGAGGTAACACAGGCCAGTGGAGCCAAACGGCCAAGGCAGCTGAAATACTGGCACCCACAGCGTACACAGCGGTGCAGTCACCCATGGCAACTGGTCTCAGGAGGTGGACTGGCGTGTTTAGTGACTGTAAACCAGAGGATATGTTTCCCGGCTGCGATCCGGAGGATATCATGTGCTGTGTTTTTTTGAGTTGAACATTAAAGAGACGTTTTGCTTTGAACTTTGCTGGGTCACTGCCTCATCACTGCATAGGGTACTACCACTGCACTAAAATACCCAAAAGCCATTTGCGGGTCACGCAGAACTCAGCGTGTACTAGCCAGTTTGCAGGGTGGTGACATCATGGAGAAGTCAAGCAGAACGGCTCCGGACACCAGAGAAGGTAGTGGTTGCTGAGAATATTAATACACTCGCACTACATTGCATACACAAATACAAAAATTTACTATTCTGTATAAAAAAGTTGGTGGGAGGGAATTTAGATTGTGAGCCCCATTGGGGACAGCGATGATAATGTGTGCAAACTGTAAAGCGCTGCGGAATAAGTTGGCCCTATACAAATAAAGATTATTATTATTCTTCTTCTGAGAGAGCTGTCAGACAAACTGTTTATCTATACCTTTTGTCTTGTTTTCCATTGAAAACAAGAGATAAACCCCACCAGCAATTTACCCACCGAAATGTTTGCTTTAGTAGGTCATGGCTACTGCTGCATCTTATGGCCCTAAGACCATGTAATAGATTGGATCTACTGAAGGGTCCTTTGTTGGGCTAGCTCAGAGAGGGTCCTTATTATGTAGTACACATTGCATAATATTGTAGTCTTAAGGTACCGTCACACAGTGCCATTTTCATCGCTACGACGGCACGATTCGTGACGTTCTAGCGATATCGTTACGATATCGTAGTGTCTGACACGCTACTGCGATCCGGAACCCCGCTGAGAATCGTACGTCGTAGCAGATCGTTTGAAACTTTCTTTCGTCATCTAGTGTCCCGCTGTGGTGGCATGATTGCATCGTGTGACACAGGTTGTATACGATGTGCGCACAGTAACCAACGGCTTCTACATCGCAAATACGTCATGAAATTATCGCTCCAGCGCCGTGTATTGCAATGTGTGACCGCAGTCTACGACGCTGGAGCGATAATCATACGACGCTGCAACGTCACGAATCGTGCGGTCGTAGCGATGAAAATGGTGGCACTGTGTGACAGTACCCTTACAGTTACACATTTATTTCGTTTATTCGCTTATATAGCACCATTAGTTCCTACTGTGCTTTAAAGACATCATCATCTCTAAAGTAAAGTGCATTTGCAGCCCCAAAACCGAACATCTGCTTCTCCGATTCTGCTTTATTTTACCTGTATTAGACTCTTCATTACAAGTCAAAGCAGCAGCTGTAAAATGTGCTTTCAGCAGTTACTCCAGGCCTCACAAATCAAATTCATTAAAAACACATTAGTTTCTAGCGATGTGAGTTATTTACTGGCATGGCTTTCACTGCCACCCTGCATTACTTGTTGGATAGCTGATGGATGGAACCCAGTGCAGACTGCTGCTTGTATTACTCTGCATGTGACAAACATTAATTCTATTCTTCTGAATAAACGAAAAAGATAGTGCACACAATATTATTACAGCTCTAAAAAAATGTGTATAATTTTCAATTATAAGGCATAACTCACCCAACAATAAATGGCAATTCAAGACACTGGTTGCAGAAAAGAGGACAGGGTTCAAACCCTAAGGTAAGTCTAATTTAGAGCACTTCTGCCAGAAGCTTAAAGGTACCGTCACATTAAGCGACGCTGCAGCGATAGCGACAGCGATGCTGATCGCTGCAGCGTCGCTGTTTGATCGCTGGGGAGCTGTCACACAGACCGCTCTCCAGCGACCAACGATGCCGAGGTCCCCGGGTAACCAGGGTAAACATCGGGTTGCTAAGCGCAGGGCCGCGCTTAGTAACCCGATGTTTACCCTGGTTACCAGCGTAAAAGTTAAAAAAACAAACAGTACATACTCACCAGCGCGTCCCCCAGCCTCTGCTTCCTGCACTGACTGAGCTCCGGCCCTAACAGCACAGCGGTGACGTCACCGCTGTGCTTTCACTTTCAGTTTAGGGCCGGCGCTCAGTCAGTGTCAGGAAGCAGAGGCTGGGGGACGCGCTGGTGAGTATGTGCTGTTTGTTTTTTTAACTTTTACGCTGGTAACCAGGGTAAACATCGGGTTACTAAGCGCGGCCCTGCGCTTAGTAACCCGATGTTTACCCTGGTTACCAGTGTAAAATATCGCTGGTATCCTTGCTTTTGCTGTCAAACACGGCGATACACGGCGACCTAGCGACCAAATAAAGTGCAGACCTTCTAGCAGCGACCAGCAATTTCACAGCGGGATCCAGATCGCTGCTGCGTGTCAAATACAGCGATATCGCTATCCAGGTCGCTGCAACGTCACGGATCGCTGGCGATATCGCCTAGTGTGACGGTACCTTAACCCTTTCGCACATTGGATGTAACTGTATATCCACGCTGGGGTGACAGCATGTGAAGGGGACTTAGCAGCTGAGCTCTGTCCACATGTGGCCGAGGCCAGCTATATTAAATAGCCAATATCTGCCTCATCTCTTTCTAACAACCACCCGAGTGCAGTGCGAATCCCACCGACACTGGCAGCAGAGGAGATGGAGAAATTGATTTCTCCGTCTCCTTTGCAGCTGTGCTGCTATCCTAGTGCAGCACCCCAGAGTCCTGGTTGTTGCAGTACTGTGGCTCCGCCACTATGGGGAGCTATGGTACGTCTGATTGCACTAAGGAGTTTCTCTGACCAGGTACACTCACACCACACTTCACACTCCGGCCACCAGGGGGGGTGGTCCTATCTAGTAGGCCACTCCTCACAACTCTGGTAAAACTGGGGGTTGGACAGGAAGACAGGGAGAAGTAGCTGGGAAGAGCTAGTGAGAGGACCTTTCAGGGATGGGATCCTGGCAGACTCCTCAGAGCAGAACAAACCAGTGAACAACGGGAATACAGTAAAGAGGAATTAGAACCAGAAGGAGTCGTGCTGTTAGACCGAGGCAACATCCTTCTGAGGCGCAAACAGTCGGTGGCCGGAACGCCGAGCAAGTAAGAGACTTTAAGTACTACTGCAAACCACGGCCGGACAGCTAATTACAGGTTGGCTGTCTCACTTAACACCTAAGCAGACAACGGAGGCAGCTGTGGGAGAGGGGCGACTCTAGGGTCCCGGAAGAACTCCAGGCCTACCCCGTCATACGGGTGCGTCCTACCATATCATCTGGGGGACGGAGAAAGCGAACATCAGAGACAGACAGAAACAGTTGTGAGGACTATCCCGGGAGCTCAGCAGGGAAGAACTACAACACATAGCGCTAGAAGGTAGACACTGATTCCCACCTGTAAAGAGAACTCCTGATGTGCCTTTGGACCGGCCGGTCTCTGACAACCCAGTTAACAGCGCTCTGGACTGAGGTCTCCAAAACCTTCAGTAAAGAGGTAAAGAGACTGCAACCTGGTGTCCTCATTATTTACCGCGACCTGCACCCCACAACTGCACCGTTACAACACCACTTATTGCACCGGACGTCCCCCACTGACAGACAGGGCCACGGACCGGGTCTAGCCACCGTGACAACCCCAGAACTGAGACTCAGAGGCCCGGCTCCGGGTACCCCTCGGCCCTGCGGCGGTGTGGGAGCGCTCCAATTTGGCGTCACGAACAGGATCTACTTAAGCCTGAAGAATCAGGTCATGTGTGCCTTGGAACTGTGATTTATTGCGCTTGAATTGTACTTTATTGAAAAGACTGTGTATTGCCATTTACCGCCAAAATTCGCCATTGCCGCGCACGGAGGGAGGAGCCTTAGCTACGTGGGCGGAATCAGCCAAAAGAAGCGCGGAACGGAAAGCGCGGTAAGGCGCCAATCCCGGAAGAGGAACTCCGACCTCCAGCAGGTTCGTGGGAGGAAGGGACAGCCATGTCTGAGTCGGGAGGAGAGGAGGTGGCGGTCGCAGCCGCGGACGCAGGGGCAGCTCCGGTCCCCGCAGCGGACGGAGCCGCGGCCCTAATACCACCACCGGTAGCCGCAGAACCCGCTGTTCCTCCCAACCAGCCGGACGCTGCCGCTAACACAAAAGCCATAATGCCCTTCTCTATGCCGTACCTGCCCGGAGCGGCTTGGCTTCCGCGATACTCTGGGGAGTCGCATACGTTCACTGACTTTAAAGAGGGGCTCTGCAGCCTGCTCGAGTTCTATCCCCTAACCGAGCCTCAGAAGGTCCATATGATAACCGGCCAACTCTTTGGGGCGGCTCTGAGAGAATTGAAATCCTGGCCCGCTGAGGATAAAGAAACTGCACAACAGATTTTTGCCAAGCTTAAAGCCACCTTTGATACTCGCACTGCTACAGAAATTAAACTGACTTTTTATGGATGCAAACAAAGGCCACAGGATAGCTTACGGGACTATGCCCTTAATCTCCAGGAAGCGATGCGGGCCATTAAGCAGAGTGACCCCGGCAGCATGCAGGATGAGGATAAAATCCTGAAGGAGCGGTTCATTGAGGGGCTCCTGTGCAGTCACCAGCGGGGCCAATTGCACTTCCTGGCCATGCAAAATCCAGACTTGACTTTTGCGCAGTTTAAAGATAAAGCTATCCAGGCATTGCAGGAGCGACAGCCCAGCCGCGCAGTACCACCCAGGCGCCCCGCTCTCACATACCACCAGGAGGTGGCATCGGATACCCCAGTTGCCGCGGAGGCCGACGCCCAGAGCTTCGAGGACGACTCCCCTGCAGGACTCCGTCTCCAGATGCAAGAGCTAACCAAGAGCGTTGCTGCCCTGGCCCGGACGGTGCAGTCCCTACAGGAGGCCCCCAAAGAGAAGATCCAGTTGGCTTCCAGCCCGGAGGATGTCCCTTGGATGCGACAGAGGAGGACTCCGCCGACCAGGAGCCGGCCCGACGATCGCTTCCACCAGGATGGACGACCCATCTGCCGCCGCTGTCACCAGGTGGGCCATCTTGCAAGGTACTGTCCTTTAAACGAGCAACCCCTGGGGCAAAGGGCCAACCCCCAGGAGTAGGATGGTCAGGCCCGCAGCATTGGAGAACCAAGTATATTGGAGGACGACCAGTTCTCCCTGTAGTGATTGATGGAATCCCCTTGAATGCTTTGCTGGACACCGGTTCTCAGGTGACGACTATACCTTACGTGCTCTACAAACGGTATTAGGAGGACGCTGATATTACTCGTGGCCCTGACGATGATTTCACCATAATCGCCAGTAATGGTCAGCCGTTGCCACAAGTGGGGTATAAGGAGGTCACCATCAAAGTGGGGCGGGTGGAATTGAAAGCCCAAGGGATTGTGATTGTAGATATTGATCGTCGAGAATGTAATCCCATGATGACTCTTGGTACTAATGTTATAGAAAATTGTCTTGCAGAAGTGATTGTTTTGTTGCAACAGGTGGCAGAAACCGCTGGCCACAGTGAGCAACGTGCCCTGCAGAAGGAAATCAGAGCTCTGATGCAGAGACAGCAGGTAGAGCTGACTGGTGGTGAGATTGGTCGTGTCACTGTGAGTGATTCAAACCCCATCGCGATACCCCCCAAGAGTGAAATGTTAATATGGTGTCGAGCAGCCATAGGCCTCAGGGGTAAGGACTACCAGGCCTTGGTAGAACCCGTATATTCAGACAATAGGCCTACTGTTCTGACAGCCCGGGGGGTGGTCGACGTCCGACAGGGGAGAGTGCCCGTACGTGTCCTCAATTGTGGGGAGGAAGAGGTCCACCTAACCAAGTATACCACGCTCGCCAAACTGTTCACTGTCAATAATAGTGTAATACAGACACCTGAACCCTTGGTCCCGTCAAACGTGGCGGAGAACAAAGGTTCTGCAGAGCACTCGAAAGACTGGTGTCGGGAATTGCATGTGGGCACTGACTCTACCCCATCTCATCAAATACAGGGGGCTTACAGGGTGGTACACGAGTACGAGCAGGTATTCAGCAAACACCCCTCAGATTTTGGGCAGGTGAAAGGGATCCAACATCACATCCCCACGGGAGATCACCGACCCATAAAAGAGAGATATCGCCCTGTACCCCCAGCTCATTACCAGTGTGCCAAGGACATGTTATGGGAAATGAAGGAGGCTGGGGTGGTGAGGGACAGCTGTAGCCCCTGGGCAGCTCCATTAGTCCTTGTTAAAAAGAAAGATGGTACAATGAGGATGTGTGTTGATTACAGGCAGTTGAATCGCATTACACATAAGGACGCATACCCACTGCCCAGGATAGAGGAGTCTCTGGCTGCCTTAAAATCTGCTAACTACTTCTCTACCTTAGATCTCACCAGTGGGTACTGGCAGGTTCCTGTAGCGGAGGCGGACAAAGAGAAGACGGCCTTCACGACGCCAATGGGTCTCTGTGAGTTCAACTACATGCCCTTCGGATTGTGCAATGCTCCCGGAACGTTCCAGAGGATGATGGAGTGCTGCCTGGGACACCTGAACTTTGAAACCGTGCTGCTCTATCTGGATGACGTCATAGTCTTCTCTAAAACCTACGAAGACCATCTGAAGCACCTGGCCGAGGTGTTTGAAGCCTTGTCCAACTTCGGCCTAAAAGTGAAACCGTCCAAGTGTCATCTGCTGAAACCTAAAGTGCAGTACCTGGGCCATGTGGTGAGCGCTGAAGGAGTGGCCCCAGACCCCGACAAGGTCACAGTGATCAAGGACTGGCCAAAGCCCAGTGACCTCCACGAAGTCCGGCAGTTCCTCGGGCTGGTAGGCTATTACCGGAGGTTCATTAAAGACTTCACCAAGAAGGCCGCACCCTTGCAAAACCTGTTGGTGGGCCAACCAAAGAAGACCAAGGGGAAGAACACCCCCTTTGACTGGAACGGGGAGCTGGAGGAATCCTTCACCTGCTTGAAGTCGGCGCTGACGGGAGAAGAGGTACTGGCTTACCCCGAATACGACCAACCGTTTGTGCTGTACACAGATGCCAGTAATGTGGGACTAGGAGCCGTGCTGTCTCAAGTCCAGAAAGGCAAAGAAAGAGTGATCGCTTACGCCAGCAGAAAACTCCGTCCCACGGAAAGGAACCCTGACAACTACAGTTCCTTCAAACTGGAATTCCTTGCCCTTGTCTGGGCAGTGACAGAGAGGTTTAAGCACTACCTGGCCTCCGCGAAATTCACCGTCTTCACGGACAACAATCCGCTAACGCATCTGGATACTGCCAAACTCGGGGCTTTGGAACAGCGGTGGATGGCCCGGCTGTCCAACTATGATTTCACCATCAAATATCGGGCAGGACACCAGAATGCCAATGCCGATGCTCTGTCCCGAATGCCCAATTTACCAGAAGTGGGAGAAGACCCGGAGGCACTTGAAGAGGTGGAGCTGCCTGCCTTCCATCGCCCCAAAGCCACTCAGAACTCTCACCATGTGAAGAACAGGCACAAGAACCAACCGGATGCCACGCTGAATCCCCTGCCCCACCACGGATGGGCAGAAACCCAGGATAGTGACCCCGCGGTCCGTCAGGTGAAGGAACTCTTGACGCAGGCTGGGTTGCACCCTGGCCCAGATGATCCACAAGAAACCCAACAGCTGTGGAAGGGGAGAAGCAAACTGTTTATCCATGATGGCAAGTTGTGCAGGAGGAGCATCGACCCACGTACTCATGAATTGGTGTGGCAGATAGTGGTGCCAAGGCGAGATGCGCCCATGGTTCTGGGAGCCTACCATGATGGAGCCGGACACTTCGGATGGAGGAAGCTGGAGAAGCTGCTCCGAGGGAGGTTCTATTGGATTGGCATGAAGAGAACCATTGAGAAGTGGTGTCGGGAGTGTGGTCCATGTAGTCTGCGCAGGAAGGACCGTGACAGTCAACGGGCTCCCCTGCGGCCTATCATCACCAAACGGCCGCTCGAACTGGTCGCGCTGGATCATGTGAAGCTGACACCTAGCCGGTCGGGCTATATCTACGCCCTTACCATCGTGGACCACTACTCCAGGTTTTTGGTGGTTGTGCCTGTCAAGGATCTAACAGCTAGGACTGCCGCCAGGGCCTTCCAGCAGCACTTTTGTAGGCCCCATGGCTACCCAGAGAAAGTACTGACCGATCAGGGGCCTGCATTCGAAGCGGAAGTGTTCCAAGAATTCTGCCAGTTGTACGGGTGTAAGAAGATCAGAACTACACCGTACCACCCTCAAACCAACGGGATGTGCGAGAAGATGAACCAGGTAGTAATCGATTTATTGAAGACCTTGCCTGTGGAGGAACGGAACCTGTGGCCGACAAAGTTGCCTGACTTGGTGGATATGTACAACCACATCCCAGTAAGTTCCACCAACTGTACTCCAGCGTACCTGATGCGAGGAAGGTCTAGTCGGTTACCCGTTGATCTGGACATGGGGGTCCTAGTACCTGAAGATACCTCGCCGGATGCAGATTGGGATGCAGAAAGGCAGCGAAGGTACCGCGAAGTACAGGAGTGTGTAGAGAGAAGTCTCGCCCAGGCTAGGCAGAAGCAAGAAAGGGACTACAACCAACACGCTCCTGCGATTCCCCTGTCACCTGGTGAGCAAGTACTTAAACGAAAGAGGAGATTACACAAGCTCGATGACCAATGGGAAGCAGAACCGTATACCATCCCGAAATCCGACTTCGACAACACAAAGGTCTGTCTCATCAGCAAGGACAGAGGGGAGACCTCGACAGCGGTATCCAGGGATCACCTTAAGGTCTGCCCCGATAAGTTAAAAGAGAGGGGCACGGCCCCAGAAATCTCCCCGCCGGTGGAAAAGGAGAAGATGTTCCATACTGTCCTTGGTGACTTTCCCCAGTCCTGGACTCAGATAAACCAAGCCGTCGTGGTACCTTTCATAATGTTTCAACAGCCGGACCCGCCAGAAACGATGGTGGTACCAGATCATCTGGCCCCGCTACCTCAACAAGCCTTACCTGATGAAGCCATGCCAACCATTGAGCCGGCAAATCCTCCCTCTGCTATCAGTGAATCTGCTGTACCCACTGTTGATAACCGCAGCTCTGAGAGCCCCAACCTGCCAGTGCTACCCAGACTCACTAGAGGTGTAGTTAGAAGACAGTGCACTACACCAGCGGTAGCAAGCATAGCGGGCCCTGTTAGGCCAATAGCAACCCCTGCGCTGCGAAGGTCCACACGCAGCACTCAAAATCAAACTCCCCTCCGCTACAAAACTTGGAGGTATTGATAAGGGCTGCTATTTAATTGAAAATGTTTGTATGCATATCTTTTTGTTACAGGTTTTTAAATGGACACTAGAGTAATGGACGGTGAATTGCTCAAAAACTTTCATAAGGGGGACCCCTTTGTTTACCCGGGGTCCCCGCTGTTTCAACCACTGAACTGAGAGTCATAAACTGTGCATGACCTAACTTTTGCAACATTCAAGAATCCTCACCTCCCGTAAAGGGAAGCATAGTTATGTTCAATTGTTATGCTATTTCAAAAATTTGTGTGTTTCCTGTTAACATGTATTATTGTTCTTGTTTTCCCAGTCCCGGAGTACTGGATTTAACCGGGGGGGAGTGCAGCACCCCAGAGTCCTGGTTGTTGCAGTACTGTGGCTCCGCCACTATGGGGAGCTATGGTACGTCTGATTGCACTAAGGAGTTTCTCTGACCAGGTACACTCACACCACACTTCACACTCCGGCCACCAGGGGGGGTGGTCCTATCTAGTAGGCCACTCCTCACAACTCTGGTAAAACTGGGGGTTGGACAGGAAGACAGGGAGAAGTAGCTGGGAAGAGCTAGTGAGAGGACCTGTCAGGGATGGGATCCTGGCAGACTCCTCAGAGCAGAACAAACCAGTGAACAACGGGAATACAGTAAAGAGGAATTAGAACCAGAAGGAGTCGTGCTGTTAGACCGAGGCAACATCCTTCTGAGGCGCAAACAGTCGGTGGCCGGAACGCCGAGCAAGTAAGAGACTTTAAGTACTACTGCAAACCACGGCCGGACAGCTAATTACAGGTTGGCTGTCTCACTTAACACCTAAGCAGACAACGGAGGCAGCTGTGGGAGAGGGGCGACTCTAGGGTCCCGGAAGAACTCCAGGCCTACCCCGTCATACGGGTGCGTCCTACCATATCATCTGGGGGACGGAGAAAGCGAACATCAGAGACAGACAGAAACAGTTGTGAGGACTATCCCGGGAGCTCAGCAGGGAAGAACTACAACACATAGCGCTAGAAGGTAGACACTGATTCCCACCTGTAAAGAGAACTCCTGATGTGCCTTTGGACCGGCCGGTCTCTGACAACCCAGTTAACAGCGCTCTGGACTGAGGTCTCCAAAACCTTCAGTAAAGAGGTAAAGAGACTGCAACCTGGTGTCCTCATTATTTACCGCGACCTGCACCCCACAACTGCACCGTTACAACACCACTTATTGCACCGGACGTCCCCCACTGACAGACAGGGCCACGGACCGGGTCTAGCCACCGTGACAACCCCAGAACTGAGACTCAGAGGCCCGGCTCCGAGTACCCCTCAGCCCTGCGGCGGTGTGGGAGCGCTCCACTTGCATGCGAGAGGTTCGAAGTACTGACAATAGGCTCCCGCTGGCAGCAAAGCAGGAACAGAGGGTCATTAGCATATTGGATGTGATTGGCTAGTGAGGCCTCGGCCATATTCTGAGCTTCAAATGAGGCCAAGATTTTCAATATAATCTGTCCTGGTGCAGCATTAGAGTAAATTCACACTGGGCGTTTTTGCTGCTTTTTTATGCTAATTTTCAGCTGCTTTTTACAGTACCAGCAAAGCCTATGAGATTTGAGAAATCTCATGCACACACATTGGTTTTTTGTGTCATCAGGATTTTGTGCTTTGCTGCGTTTTTTGGACACAGAGCATCACTTCTTTCAGCATTTTTTCAGAGTTTTTTCAGCGTTTTTTCAGCGTTTTTCACCCATTGACTTGAATGGATGGTGAAAAAACACTGCACATACGCAGGTTGACTTTTCTTGCAGCGTATTTGCTGCCGAAAAGTCAATGACAGCCGGATGCGACCTCACATTTGGCTCTGCTACCTCTAGATGGCAGTCTGCATGATGCATCCATACAGCCTGTCATCCAGCAGAGCGGACCCGATCCCCATTCACTTGAATGGGGGGTCTGACATTGCAGTGTTTGATGTTGTGGATTCTGTTTGCGGGCTCCCTCTGGTGGTTACTGCTGGTACTGGGTGACTTTGGTGGGTTGCGGCCTTTTGGTTTCCATCTGTCCATCAGAGGCTGGGTGTTTCCTATTTTACCTGGCCTTTCTGTCATTTCCCTTGCCGGCTATCAATGTGTTCAGATGTGCTCTGTTTGGTTCCTGCCTACCTGCTCCCAGATCTTTCAGGATAAGCTAAGTGCTGATTTTCAGTTGTTTGGTTTTTTGTCCAGCTTGCTTAGAATGTCCAGCTTTGTTAGCTGGTTGCTCTAGTGGACTGAGGTTCTCCCCATGTGCCATGAGTTGGCACATGGGTTCTGGTAATCTCAGGATGGTTTTTTTGATTAGGGTTTTTTGCTGACCGCTCAGTCCCCTTTTGTGTCATTCTGCTTTCTAGTTTTCAGCGGGCCTCTATTTGCTAAAGCTATATACATCATCTCTATGTGTGTGCCTTCCTCTCATTTCACCGTCAATACATGTGGGGGGCAACTATACCTTTGGGGTTAATTCCTCTGGAGGCAAGTGAGGTCTTTGTTTTCTCTGCAGTACTAGTTAGCTCTTAGGCTGGTGCGTGGCGTCTAGAACCAACGTAGGCACGCTCCCTGGCTATCTCTAGTTGCGTTTGTCAGGCGTAGGGCAGCGGTCAGCCCAGGTTCCATCACCCTAGAGCTCGTCCGATATTTATTATACTTTTCTTATCCTGTGCTATCCCTAGCCATTGGGGATTCATGACAGTATAGCCGGCCCACAAAGTGTTAATTGTTTGGGCTGAAGCAGGAGAAAAAGAAGTTTCAAGGGAAATTTTTTTTTTTTTTCCTTCAGAGTTTTGCTGCCTAGCCCTTAATTGCTGTCTAGCTGCTTCTTACCTCCTCTTAACCCTTGAATGGCTCTGATCTTAGCTGTTTATCATGGATGTCCAGAGTTTGGCTTCCAGCCTGAGTAATCTCGCGGCAAAGGTTCAAAACATACAGGATTTCGTTGTTCACACTCCCATGTCTGAACCTAGAATTCCTATTCCGGAGTTTTTTTCTGGAGATAGATCTACCTTCCTGAATTTCAGGAACAATTGTAAATTGTTTCTCTCTTTGAAATCTCGCTCCTCTGGAGACCCTGCTCAACAGGTCAAGATTGTTATATCGTTCCTACGGGGCGACCCTCAGAATTGGGCATTTGCATTGGCACCAGGGGATCCTGCGTTGCTCAGTGTGGATGCGTTTTTTCTGGCATTGGGATTGCTCTATGAGGAACCTAACCTAGAGTTTCAGGCTGAAAAGGCTTTATTAGCCCTCTCTCAGGGGCATGATGAAGCGGAAATATATTGTCAGAAATTTCGGAAATGGTCGGTGCTTACTCAGTGGAATGAGTGCGCCCTGGCTGCAAACTTCAGAAATGGTCTTTCTGAGGCCATTAAGGATATTATGGTGGGGTTCCCTGCGCCTACAGGTCTGAATGAGTCTATGGCTATGGCCATTCAGATTGATCGGCGTTTACGGGAGCGCAAACCCGTGCACCAGTTGGCGGTGTCTTCTGAACAGGCACCTGAGACTATGCAATCTGATAGAATTCAGTCCAGAAGTGAACGGCAAAATTATAGGCGGAAAAATGGTTTGTGTTTTTATTGTGGTGATTCAGCTCATGTTATATCAGCATGCTCTAAACGCACAAAAAGGGTTGATAAATCTTTTGCCATTGATACTCTGCAGTCTAAGTTCATTTTGTCTGTGACTCTGATTTTTTCACTGTCTTCCATTTCCGTCGATGCCTATGTGGATTCAGGCGCTGCCCTGAGTCTTATGGATTGGTCATTTGCTAAACGCTGCGGTTTTAGTCTAGAGCCCCTGGAAGTTCCTATTCCTCTGAAGGGAATTGATTCTACACCATTGGCTATGAATAAACCGCAGTATTGGACACAAGTGACCATGCGCATGACTCCCGTTCATCAGGAGGTGATTCGCTTCCTTGTACTGTATAATTTACATGATGTACTAGTGCTTGGTCTGCCATGGTTACAAACTCATAATCCTGTCCTGGACTGGAAAACAATGTCTGTGCTAAGCTGGGGATGTCAGGGGGTTCATGATGATGCACCTCCGATTTCTATCGCTTCATCTACTCCTTCGGAGATCCCTGCGTTTTTGTCGGATTATAGGGATGTTTTTGAGGAGCCTAAGCTCAATTCGCTCCCTCCTCATAGAGAGTGTGACTGTGCTATAGAATTGATCCCTGGCAGTAAGTTCCCTAAGGGTCGTTTATTTAATCTGTCACTGCCAGAGCATACTGCTATGCGGAATTATATTAAGGAGTCCTTGGAAAAGGGACATATTCGTCCATCTTCGTCCCCTCAGGTTTTTTTTTCGTGGCAAAAAAAGATGGTTCCCTGAGGCCTTGTATAGATTATCGCCTTCTGAATAAGATTACAGTCAAATACCAGTATCCATTGCCATTATTTACTGATTTGTTTGCTCGCATTAAGGGGGCTAGGTGGTTCACTAAAATAGATCTTCGTGGTGCGTATAATCTGGTGCGGATAAAACAGGGTGATGAGTGGAAAACCGCATTTAATACGCCTGAGGGCCATTTTGAGTATTTGGTAATGCCTTTTGGACTCTCCAATGCTCCATCAGTCTTTCAGTCCTTTATGCACAATATTTTCCGTGAATATCTGGATAAGTTTATGATTGTGTATTTGGATGATATTTTGGTGTTTTCTGATGACTGGGAGTCTCATGTTCTACAGGTCAGGAAGGTGTTTCAGGTTTTGCGGGCCAATTCTCTGTTTGTGAAGGGCTCAAAGTGTCTCTTTGGAGTCCAGAAGATTTCTTTTTTGGGGTACATTTTTTCTCCTTCTACTATTGAGATGGATCCCGTTAAGGTTCAGGCTATTTGTGACTGGACACAACCTACATCTGTTAAGAGCCTTCAGAAGTTCTTGGGGTTTGCTAATTTTTATGGTCGGTTCATTGCTAATTTTTCCAGTATTGTTAAACCTTTGACTGATTTGACTAAAAAGGGTGCTGATGTTGCTGATTGGTCTCCTGTGGCCGTGGAGGCCTTTCGGGAACTTAAGCGCCGGTTTTCTTCTGCTCCTGTGTTGTGTCAACCAGATGTTTCACTTCCTTTTCAGGTGGAGGTTGATGCTTCCGAGATTGGAGCGGGGGCGGTTTTGTCACAGAGAAGTTCTAATGGCTCGGTGATGAAGCCATGTGCTTTCTTCTCTAGAAAATTCTCGCCCGCCGAGCGCAATTATGATGTGGGTAATCGGGAGCTTTTGGCCATGAAGTGGGCATTTGAGGAGTGGCGTCATTGGCTTGAGGGTGCTAAACATCGCGTGGTGGTCTTGACTGATCACAAGAATCTCATTTACCTTGAGTCTGCCAGGCGTTTGAATCCTAGACAGGCTCGTTGGTCGTTATTTTTTTCTCGTTTCAATTTCGTGGTTTCGTACCTGCCAGGTTCGAAGAATGTGAAGGCAGATGCTCTTTCCAGGAGTTTTGTGCCTGACTCTCCTGGAGACACTGGGCCTGCTGGTATCCTTAGGGATGGGGTAATAGTGTCCGCCGTATCCCCAGACTTGCGACGCGCATTGTAGGAGTTTCAGGTGGATAAACCGGATCGATGTCCACCAGAAAGACTGTTTGTTCCGGATGATTGGACCAGTAGAGTCATCTCCGAGGTCCATTCTTCTGTGTTGGCTGGTCATCCTGGAATATTTGGTACAAGAGACTTGGTGGCCAGGTCTTTTTGGTGGCCTTCCTTGTCTAGGGATGTGCGTACCTTTGTGCAGTCTTGTGAAGTGTGTGCTCGAGCTAAGCCTTGCTGTTCACGGGCTAGTGGGTTGTTGTTATCCTTCCCCATCCCGAAGAGGCCTTGGACGCACATTTCCATGGATTTTATTTCTGATCTCCCGGTTTCACAGAAAATGTCCGTTATCTGGGTTGTGTGTGACCGCTTTTCTAAGATGGTTCATTTGGTGCCCTTGCCTAAGTTGCCCTCCTCCTCTGAGTTGGTTCCTTTGTTTTTTCAGAACGTGGTTCGTTTGCATGGGATTCCGGAGAATATCGTTTCTGACAGGGGATCCCAGTTTGTGTCTAGATTTTGGCGGACGTTTTGTGCCAAGATGGGCATTGATTTGTCTTTCTCGTCTGCATTCCATCCTCAGACGAATGGCCAGACGGAGCGAACTAATCAGACCTTGGAAACTTATTTGAGGTGTTTTGTTTCTGCTGATCAGGATGACTGGGTTGCGTTTTTGCCACTGGCCGAATTTGCTCTTAATAATCGGGCTAGTTCGGCCACGTTGGTCTCTCCTTTTTTTTTGTAATTCGGGGTTTCATCCTCGTTTTTCCTCTGGTCAGGTGGAGTCTTCGGATTGTCCTGGAGTGGACGTGGTGGTGGACAGGCTACGTCACATTTGGAATCAGGTGGTGGACAATTTGAAGTTATCTCAGGAGAAGACTCAGCAGTTTGCTAATCGCCGTCGCCGCGTGGGTCCCCGACTTCTTGTTGGGGACTTGGTGTGGTTGTCTTCTCGTTTTGTCCCTATGAAGGTCTCTTCACCTAAGTTCAAGCCTCGGTTCATCGGTCCTTATAGGATCTCGGAGATTCTTAACCCTGTATCTTTCCGTTTGGATCTCCCAGCATCGTTCGCTATTCATAATGTGTTCCATCGGTCGTTGTTGCGGAGGTATGAGGTGCCTGTTGTTCCTTCGGTCGAGCCTCCTGCTCCGGTGCTGGTGGAGGGAGAATTGGAGTATGTTGTTGAAAAGATCTTGGATTCTCGTGTTTCCAGACGCAAACTCCAGTATTTGGTTAAGTGGAAGGGTTATGGTCAGGAGGACAATTCCTGGGTGGTCGCCTCCGATGTTCATGCGACTGATTTGGTCCGCGCCTTCCATAGAGCTCACCCTGATCGCCCTGGGGGTTCTCGTGAGGGTTCGGTGACCCCTCCTCAAGGGGGGGGTACTGTTGTGGATTCTGTTTGCGGGCTCCCTCTGGTGGTTACTGCTGGTACTGGGTGACTTTGGTGGGTTGCGGCCTTTTGGTTTCCATCTGTCCATCAGAGGCTGGGTGTTTCCTATTTTACCTGGCCTTTCTGTCATTTCCCTTGCCGGCTATCAATGTGTTCAGATGTGCTCTGTTTGGTTCCTGCCTACCTGCTCCCAGATCTTTCAGGATAAGCTAAGTGCTGATTTTCAGTTGTTTGGTTTTTTGTCCAGCTTGCTTAGAATGTCTCTTTGTTAGCTGGTTGCTCTAGTGGACTGAGGTTCTCCCCATGTGCCATGAGTTGGCACATGGGTTCTTGTAATCTCAGGATGGTTTTTTTGATTAGGGTTTTTTGCTGACCGCTCAGTCCCCTTTTGTGTCATTCTGCTTTCTAGTTTTCAGCGGGCCTCTATTTGCTAAAGCTATATACATCATCTCTATGTGTGTGCCTTCCTCTCATTTCACCGTCAATACATGTGGGGGGCAACTATACCTTTGGGGTTAAATCCTCTGGAGGCAAGTGAGGTCTTTGTTTTCTCTGCAGTACTAGTTAGCTCTTAGGCTGGTGCGTGGCGTCTAGAACCAACGTAGGCACGCTCCCTGGCTATCTCTAGTTGCGTTTGTCAGGCGTAGGGCAGCGGTCAGCCCAGGTTCCATCACCCTAGAGCTCGTCCGATATTTATTATACTTTTCTTATCCTGTGCTATCCCTAGCCATTGGGGATTCATGACAGTTTGACACGCTGTCATATGCATGACAGAATGGCAAACACCGCTTCTGATCGGCAGGGAAACCCTCCCCGCCTGTCAGAGAGCCGCGATTCCCACGCTGTCAGAAGAGAGCGGGAGCGCTCAGCTGTGACCGAAGGTATAAACTTTACCTCAGGTCACAGGTGTCAGCTGATGGGACTACTGATCCCATCATATGACACCTGCTAATGCTAATTACAGTGAAACGAAGAGTGGCAGATGGGAGTTTCCATCTGTCGCTCCTGCGCTATAAATGAATAATAAAAAAAGCGCGTGGATTCCCCCCTATTTTTGATAACCAGCCAGACAAAACTCACAGCTGGGGGCTGCAACCCCCAGCTGTCAGCATCAGCAGGGCTAGTTATCAAGAATAGAGGGGTCCTCACACTTTTTTTTAATTATTTAGATAAATAATTTAAAAAAACGGTGTGGGGTCCCCACATTTTTGACAACCAGCCTTGCTAAGGCTCCCAGCTGGGGTCTGGTATTCTCAGGCTCGTAAGGGGCCATTGATATAGGCCCCCCAGCCTAAAAATAGCAGCCCGCAGCTGCGTAGAAAAGGCGCCAATTCTGGGGCTTTGCCCTTGCCCTGTAGCGGTGGCAATTGGGGTAATATTTGTGGGGTTAATGTCATCAGTGACATTAAGCCCACGGCTTAGTAATGAAGAGGCGTCTATAAGACACCTATCCATTACTAATCCTATAGTTGTTGCATGTAAATAAATACACAGCCAGAATAAAGTCCTTTAATGAAATAAAACACCTCACAGTTTTACCATTTTATTATTTAGGAAATCCAAGCGAAGCCATCAATCTCCTGTAATAAAAATACAAATAAAAAGCCAACACAAATACTCCCGGGTCCGATGCAATCCAATATAATGAGTGTCCCATGCAGTAATCCATGTCTGGGGGAGATAAAGTTTACAACTGGGAGTGCGGCTAATGCGACCGCTCCTGGCTGTAAACTACAGGGGAATGAATGATATGCAGCGGGCGCAGGCTCAGTAACTAGCGTTGACATCACTGAGCCTGCTCTCCCTCACAGCCTGACCTGAGGTAACCTCTGGACTGTGTGAAAATGCCAGTGAAGAGGTTACCGCAGGTAATCTATCTATCTATTCTATCAATCTATCTATTTTTCTATTATCTATCTATTCATTCTATCTATCATCTATTTATCTATTCATTCTATATATCTATAGGAAGTTTTTTTTTCTCTGGCGGCACTCAACTTTATTGACATGCACAAAGAGAAAGAAAACACATGATAAAATGCTCCAAAAACGCACCAAAAAACACAGCTTCTTTCCTGCCAAGAAGATCCGGTTTTGCTGCTGAAACAAAAGTAGCAAAAATGCCCTGTGTGAACTTACCCTTACAGTATATAGTTGAATTAGTAAAAAAAAATATGTTTTTAAAAACACATTTTAAAATATAACAAAAAAACATACTTAGTAACATTATGTCAGTAAAATTCTTAACTTTTAAAATATAAAATTCATTAACCTGATCGGTAAATGCTGAAATGAGGAGAATAAAAATCAAAATGCTATAATCGCTATTTTTCAGTCACCACACTATTATCAATGAAAACATCAGCTCGCCACAAAATAAACAAGCCCTCATGCAGCTACATTTTTTTTTTTTTTTTTTATACAGATGTATGAATTTTTTTTCACCACTTAAAAAAAAGTAAAATTAGCAAGTTCGTTATTCCAGTAAATGTGGTGACCTGGAGAATCATGAAGCCAGCACTGTAAAAAAGCAAATAGGGAACATAGGTAGTTTGAAAACATTTAAGTGGGAAGGTACACCAAACCATGTGGCCACACCAAGGCTGCACTGAGCACCTAATTAGAATATACAATAAAAAATAAGTTCATGAAATCAAGCTAACACATTTTAACAATAAAGGTACAATTTTTCTTAGGGCACAGTCCTCTACAAGAGGATGGGCTTAGTTTAAACAGTGATCATGACCTGACAGACTCCCAATATTGCCTTGCGCTGGCGTGTACTCCGGAGGACAGAGAATGAACTTCAATCCAATATTGCGGCCAGCATGCAGCCAGCGGGTAAGGAAAGGGTGAATCGAACACCCGAAAACCCCGCCCATATGACCCAAAACTGGTCCCGCCAAATTCAGGCGACAGGTTCCCTTTAAAATAAATTATTTTTCAATGTCTGGCAAAAATCTTTGCGACTCGGCTTCACCTATCGGCTACCTATCACATCCCTTGAATCCAGCTCCACAAGGCTTCACTAGATGTAGACACACTGCTAAAAATATATACAAAAGATCATATGGCCACTGTGTATGCTCAGGATCAGTCACATCCATCTTCTATGTTGTTGGGTCTTGATGCAGAGAAGAGTTTTGACACTGTGTCCTGGCCATTCCTGCATGCCATGCATGTAACCTCCTCACACATACTCAGCAGAAGGCGATGACACAGATAACAGTGAATGGCCTAAATACTCCATGTTTCAACATGTTTAAAGGAACCCTTGACCCATTACTCTACTATATTTAACACACCTCAACTTTTCAAGATCTTAATATTGGTGAGGCAGAATTTGGGATTGCAGCTTTTGCAGATGACATCATGCTAATGATTTCAAACCCCAAACATTCCTTAATGAATCTGCTAGGTGATCTTAAAGGTACCTTCACACTAAACAACTTTTCAATGAGAACGACAACGATCCGTGACATTGCAGCGTCCTGGATAGCGATCTCGTTGAGTTTGACACGCAGCAGCAATCTGGATCCCGCTGTTATATCGCTGGTCAGAGCTAGAAGTCCAGAACTTTATTTGGTCGCTAGATCGGCGTGTATCGTCATGTTTGACAGCAAAAGCAACGATGTCAGCAATGTTTTTACATGGAGCGTGAACGATAAGTGAGTCGCCGTTACGTCACTGGATTGCTCCTGCATCGTTCTGGAGCTGCTGTGTTTGACGTCTCTACAGCGACCTAACAGTGACGCTCCAGCGATCTAGTTTAGGTCGGATCGTAGTCTATATCGCTGGAGTGTCGCTTAGTGTAACGGTACCTTAAGAGGATGGGAACCATATCTGGATACACTTAAAACATGGACAAGTTAGAGGCTCTCCTCAAAGGTTTCAGTAAACCACTTTGGTCAACAAATATACCAATAGCTTGGAAAACAAACTGTCTTACCAACTTAATGGTCACAATCATTTGATCTCTCCTACAGATATTTTCAGCTAATATTATCCCTACATTCAGTCACTAGAATACACCCTAAGGATATGGCGCCATTATACCCTTTCTTATTTTTTAGGTAGAGCAAATTTACTTAAAATGGTAGAATTTCTCAAGTTGCTTTAACTAATCCAATCCCTACCCATATACCTAAAGTCAAAATAATTTTGTATTCATCCTTTATTTAGAGAAGTGGGCATCCTCAAATTCTTTTTCACATGCTATCTCAACCTTGGCTAAATGGTGGCATAAATTTCCCCAACATACAGTTATATAATTTGGCCTCTCTCCTTAGTGTGTTTGGACACTGGCAACATGTTACTTCTATATTGACAGATTGTTCTATTAATCAAAACTTTGTCTCTCATATATTTCTGACATTGGCATTTCACCTGCCATTTTCACAACTGCCTGATAACTTCCGAATTAATCCTTTATTAATACCAACTCAAGATCATGGCAGAAGACCAGACAATTGTTGTCAATACACCCTAACCATTCCACCCACTTCCCCATAATTCAAAACCCTAACTTCCAACACGGAAATCTCATAATTTTTACCTTTGGTATAAAATGGGACCTAGATCTATTGATAATTTATTAGATCATTCACATCAATATTTACTATTTCAGAGCTTAATTCTAAATACCCAAAACTCTCCCTTATCTACAACCTAGGACAATTAGTTCAAATATTCTGCCCTACCATAACCAACACAGAGTGGAACCCACAAATAAGGATATTCTTTTTACAATCTCAGTACTCAAAAAGTCGAATATCAAAGTATTATAAGCTCCTTAACAAATGAATAGACCATGTTGCCCAGTCAACATCACTAATCAAATGGTCAACGGATATACGGAGCTCACTATACCAACTCTGCTTACAGCGACTGATTATAGCCATAAGTTTCTTCCTTCAGCGTGCTATATAGAAATTCTTCTTAATCTCTGTCATTGGGCCTATATTACACCCATTGGAGGACATGGATGGGTCTTTTCCTTACATCAAATTCTTTCAAGTGTAATATCCTCGAGGCTGATATGTACCACTGCATGCGGTCTCGCTCAGAAATAGAGTCTTTTTGGACAAAAATCCATGTTTTTGTATTTAATCTCCTGACCAATTTTGCCCCCTTTATGTGCCATTTTCAGATATCTGGATGTTTAAACATATTAATGCAATCCTGATATAAGGAAACTTTTATACATGGTACCAGCTGCAGGATCCAAAACAGTTCTTCACATTACTTAGTCCACAACCCCCTACATACAAATTGTTTTTGGAAAAACTTGCCTTTTTGATTAAAATGGTTTTGGTGGAGGCAACTCTTCAAAAGGAATAAAGGGTTCAAAATTTATATACTTATACCTCACTACATTTGTAAATCCTTGCCAGGTAAATTTTGTAATCTGAAAAAAACATTCTTTTTAAAAATAAATATTTTACATTATTTGATGTACAAATTTTGCATCAAAAGAAAAGCAGAAAATGTGATATTTACATTTTCTATGGGTACTGTAATGGATAACACTGGTCAACGCAATTTTTCTGGCAAAAGGTTTTAAAACATATTTTAAGTCAATTTTGGCTGCTGATTACGAATATGAACTCCGTTTTTGGCTATCACATCAGGATTTCGAGATATTTTAAATTTTTGATGAAAATTACTCCTAATGTTTTATGATAAAAACACATGATTTTCGTACTACATTTTGTATATTTTTAATCAAGGAATAACAAAGATTACAAAGTCTATGTACAGCAAATCAAATATACTTAAAGAATTAACTACAAAATATAAAAACACTTTTATATGGCACACAGATGAATGACAAATGGCAGTTATTTGAACTTTCTTTTCTTGGCTGATCTGTGATGTACAGCTTCTGGGTTGTCTCTCATCAAGCTCCAGCAATAGTCTGCCATCATATGTGAGTCCCACTGGCCTTGATACCGTTCTTCCATTGTTTTAATGTCCTGATGAAAATGCTCCCCTTGTTCCTCGCTCACATCCCCAAGGTTCTCTGGACAAAAAGTCCAAATGGCTGTGTAAATAGTGAATCTTGATACTCATTCTACATCCAAGATTTCGCAGACTCATTAGTAGCTCTTCCACAATCTCTTCATAGTTGTCTGCTTTCTTATTCCCTAGAAAATTCTGCACCACATTACAAAATGCATTCCCAGCTCTTTCTTCTGTCTCATTCATTGATGTGATAAAATTTGGGTCTCTCACAAGTGTTCTTATTTGAGGTCCATCAAATATTCCAGCCTTTTTCTTCTCTTCACTAAGACCAGGAAAAGTTGAACATATATATTTAAAGCATTCTCTACTGTGATTGAGAGCTTTGACAAACTGCTTCATCAATCCAAGTTTTATGTGTAAGGGAGGAAAGACAATATTCTTCCTATCCACTAGAGGATCATGGAAGACATTCTTATCGCCAGATGCCAAACTCTGTCGCTGAGGCCATTCAGTTTTCATCCAATGCTCTGTTGTAGCTCTACTGTCCCAGTAGCACAGAAAGCAAGGGTGTTTTGTGTACCCTCCATGCAGACCCAAAAGAAAGTTAACCATTTTCAAATCAACACAAAATAACCACCCAAATTAAACTAAATTTACCTTTGTGAACCGTATAAACCGGCACTTTTCATACACTACTTATATGGAATTCATGAAAATGGGCTATATACCTATAGCGCAAAAACGTGATGTGATAGAGAAATTATAAGATCAGATTTGAATTCAGCACCCTCAAATTAGTCTAAAACTGTTCTTAAAGTCCATGCCAGAATTTTTTTTGTAGACCAGTGTAATCTTTTACAGTTTGCTTTGATTATCATTTAAACAATTTATATCTACATGTCTTACTTTAATAATATCTATGTGTTTTTCTATGCCACGTACAAGCTTTGTAAGAAGGGTATTCCCATCTCAAAGATCCTATTTCAATATATACTAGTAGTAATATTAATAATATTAGTAATTACCTCCAATTAGATAATCTGTATCTTTTTTTTGTTGTTGTTGTTGTATTGCTTACCTAATGAGCAGGGTATCGCAGTCACTCATGTATCCATGGTTGAGGCCACTATGACATTCCTGACCGCGCTTGTGCTGTTAGTGGGTATACTTTAATAAAATGTAACAAAAATAGGAAATTGTTTTTCCTGTTGATGTTGGAAGAAAGGTTTAAGCCAGTCTTCAAGAAGTCAGTTAGGTTTTTTGTACCTTTTTGTGGTTATGTATTGTTTCCACAACAGTATAATTGCTGAATGGGTTTCAGCTGCTCAGGTGAATATGATCAAGCATACTTCACCAGCAGAATTCTTATTTAAAAAAATAATAATAATAAGTTATGTTCAAATTGTGTTATAATTGTATTGGATTTGTTTTGTTACATAGAGCCTATTATGGTGACTCAAGGACCATACTGTTTAGTTTTCACTTTAAAGAGAACATGTCAACAAGATTTTGCAATGTAAAGGAGCAACATGACTGCAATGGAAATATAATGCTGATTAAATTGATATCTTAGTAGAAGATATCCATGTCTTTACTTTTTATTACAAAATGGTGCTGGCTGGTTTGCTTAAAGGGAACATATCACCAGGTTTGTCCCATATGAGTCAAGGCCAGTACCTTTCAGCCCTGATATGCAGCATTCTAATACAGTGGCATGTAAAAGTTTGTGCACCCCTGGTCAAAATTAGTGTTCTTATAAACAGTCAAGCTAGTTGAAGATAAAATAATCTCTAAAAGGTTTTAAGTTAAAGATGACATATTTCTTTTGTGTTTTAGGATATATATATACATATATATATATATAATATATGTAAAGCTGAATGTGTGTGTGTGTGTGTGTGTGTGTGTGTGTGTGTGTGTGTGTGTGTGTGTGTGTGTGTGTGTGTGTGTGTGTGTGTGTGTGTGTGTGCGTATGTCCGGGATTGGCATCTGCACCGTCGCAGCTACAGCCACAAAATTTTGCACAGTCACAGGTCTGGGCCCTGAGAGCGTCATAGGCTATGTTGTGAGGCGAAATTTTAACCCTGCGCTTTCCAATTCACCAAACAATTTTGCCCCTATCTACATAATGGGAAAGAAGTGAAAGGAAAAGTGTTGGAGTACAATTAACAGCTGCCAGAAGTGAACAAGGGGGACTTAAAGAATGAAAGCGATGGCACCAAAGAGTATATACCGTACAGTTGCTAAGATGGGGCCCCGACATGGGATACTCACCACACAAGGGGATGTGAACACACACACAAAATGCGCCACACACTACCACATGCTTGAACACATATACCACCCTCAGCACACATTTCACCACACATACACCAACCTCGCCACATAAAAGTCGAAACACAAAAGATACCTCTCAAAACTCACCATGCGCAAAGTTCGCCACATGCAAAACTCGCCACATGCAAAACTAGGCTCACGCAAAACTAGCCACACGTGCAAAGCTCACCTCATGGAAAACTCGCCACACGCAAAACTTGCACACGGGAAAAATTGCCACATGCACAAAAGTTGCAACACATGCAAAAGTTGCCTCACACAAAACTTGCACATACTCAAAACGCACCACACAAAAAACTCGTCACGCGCAAAACTCGCCATGCGCAAAACTTGCTGCATGCCACTTGCTACACTAACCTGTCACATGCAACTCGACACACAAAACGTTGCTACACGCATGTCGCCACACAAAACTCATCTCAAAAAAGTCGTTACATGCATGTCGACACACGCAACTCAACACACACAACTTGACACATGAAACTCGCCCAAAAAAACACACACAAGTCTGGTATTATCCTTTGAAAATAAAAATCTGATTAATAAGCAGACAAACTACAACAGCAACAAATGTACCATATAGGAAATATGACAGCTGTCAGTCACATGACCTGTCTATTATGTGTATGTGTGAGCTAATATATACTGCCAGGGGGGAGGACTTCCTGTTGGCTGGGGATTTATCAGGCTGCCAATTTAGCTTACAAATACTGAGGTAAAAATACTGACCAAATAACATGTGAACGAGGTCTAATACAGGAGGAGATGGCATACAGGTACATAATTTATACAGGGGAGATGGCTTGTGTTAGTGACGCGGACTCAACTGAAGGTACAAAGGGGTGGGGTGACGCGGATGCAACTGGAGGTACAAAAGGGTGGACCCACTGGACCGTGACAACGATCCTCCCACGGGCCAGGTGGACCACCCCCTATACAGGGAGCATTAGGGGCAGACCCATGAGAGACTATCACCATGGCAGCTGGAAGACAGGGAGAGCGGAACAAGAAGCAGGACCCATATTGGCAGACAGGACTCCGAGGGAGCGGACAGAACAGAAGGGTAAGACTAGCGGAGAACACAGTCCAATCGGAAGATAAGGATGGGCAGACTGGAGGCAGGAACAAGGACCGAGCGGTGGTTACGGACTAGCAGGCAGGAACCAGAGGGAGCAGACAGGACGGAGTACGTGAACAGGACCTAGAAGGAGAATGGGTAGAAGCACAAGGTCAGGTCTAGGAACACAGAGACAATGGTGCAGCCAGAATCACTTATGGAGCACAAATGAACACAAGGCAAAGTAAGGAGGAAGGGGCAGGGTAATAAGGCAGCGCAAAGTAGTGCTTCCGGGTTGGAGTCCTCAAGAGGACAGGAAGGGAAAGCAGGAACTCTCTCAGAAATGTGCACGCACAGAACTGAACCCAGCGTGCGCACGCAGCCGACGAGAGACAGAGACTGGGAGTGAACACAGAGGAGAAGACGCCAGGCGTGGATCTGCAGCAGAGGAGGTGCGCCGGGAAGCCGAAGACACGTGAGTATGACAGGGCGCGGGGAGCGGCGGCGACAGCAAGGATGTGACAGTACAGTTTGGAGGATAAGCAGGTTGCCTAGTCAGGAAATAGCCACACGGTAGCAGCAGTATAATCTTGAGGATAAGCAGCAGGTGTAAAGAAGCTAGATTAAAGGCTGGGAGCTCAATAATCTCGCAAGGAATGAAGTGCAATGCTAGGTTTAAGTAGGATCTTCAATCAGGAGACCATAGGTTTGAACCAATTAAGGACTCATGGTGGAGACAATCAGCAACAACACAGGTACTAGTATCTGGGTTAGCAAGGAAGTGTCCAGCAAGCTGAATAGCTCCGAGGTAAAAGTTGCCACCTGGTGCACAGGAGCTGCTGAGTTTTAGTCCTGGCAGTGTAAGTCTCATTTTGAGTTTGCCAAAAGACATGTGGGAGACTCCTCAAATGTATGGAAGAATATGATGTGGTCAGATGAGACCAATATAGAACTTTTTGTCCATCAATGTAAAAACTATGTCTGGTGCCAAACCAACACAGCTCTTCTCCCCAAGAACAGTTTTTCGGCAGCAGGGACAAGGAAAATGGTCTAAGTCAAGGTGAAGATGGATGGTGCAAAATACAAGGATATTCTTGAGTAAACCTGTTTCAGTCTGTCAGTGATTTGAGACTGGGATGGAGGTTCACCTTCCAACAAGACAATGACCCAAATCATACTCCTAAAGCAACACTCGAGTGGTTTAAAGGGAAACGTAAATGTTTTGGAGTGGCCTAGTCAAAGTCCAGACCTTAATCCAATTGAGAATCTGTGGTTAGACTTGAAGATTGCTGTTTTCCGAAGGAAACCATCTAACTTGAAGGGGCTGGGACAGTTTTGCCTTGAGGAATGGGCACAAATCCCAGTGGCAAGATGTGTAAAGCTCATACAGATTTATTCATAGCGACTTGCAGCTGTAATTACCACAAAAAGTGGCTCAACAAAATAATGACTTTAGGGGGGTTTTCAGTTATTTTGTATTATTTGTTACTTGCTTCACAATAAAAAGAAAGCCAAATGTTTACAGTTGTAGGCATATTCTTTACATGAACTGATGCAAATCCTAGAAAAAAATCAGTGAAATTCCAGTTTGTGAGGTAGAAAAACACGAAAAATGCCATGGCGGGTAAATACTTCCGCATTCTTCAGTTATATGTGGACTGATTTTATTGAGCTAAACAACACTCATGAGTAGTGTTGAGCGATACCGTCCGATACTTGAAAGTATCGGTATCGGAAAGTATCGGCCGATACCGGCAAAGTATCGGATCTAATCCGATACCGATACCCGATACCAATACAAGTCAATGGGACACCAAGTATCGGACGGTATCCTGTATGGTTCCCAGGGTCTGAAGGAGAGGAAACTCTCCTTCAGGCCCTGGGATCCATATCAATGTGTAAAAGAAAGAATTAAAAAAAAAAATAGGGATATACTCACCTCTCCGACGCAGCCTGGACTTTACCACCGCAACCGGGAGCCATTGTACCTAAGAATGCGCGCTTGAAGGGCCTTAGATGACGTCACGGCGCTCTGATTGGTCCGTAGCGGTCGCGTGACCGCTACGCGACCAATCACAAAGCAGTGACATCACCTAAGGTCTTTCAAGCGCTTGAAATACCTTAGAAGACGTCCGCTGCGCTCTGCTCTCACTTTCCGGCCGGCACTCAGAGCAGGAAGCAGACGGCAAGGGACCTGAAGGACACCGACGGGTGAGTATGTACGGTTTGTTTTTTTACGTTTACGCTTGTAACCAGGGTAAACATCGGGTTACTAAGCGCGGCCCTGCGCTTAGTTACCCGATGTTTACCCTGGTTACAAGCGAAGACATCGCTGGATCGCTGTCACACACAACGATCCAGCGATGTCAGCGGGTGATCAAGCGACGAAAGAAAGTTCCAAACGATCTGCTACGATTCTCAGCAGGGTGTCTGATCGCAGTAGCGTGTCAGACACTGCGATATCGTAACGATATCGCTAGAACGTCACGAATCGTAACGTCGTAGCGATGGAAATTTCAAAGTGTGACGGTACCCTAAGTCTATTCCCTTGTTTGTTCACCTTATTTGTCTTTAGGTGTAGTGGGGGCTAACTAGTGAACTCCATCCCCTCTCTATCCAGGGCCTGTAGCTAGGGGCAGACAGGGATTAGGCTCCTGCTTGGCAATACATGCAGAACCTATTTAGCAATGCTAGGGGAGACAGGGTGTTGTCAGATCTGCCTAGGGGTCTCCACTTCCCCCTTTTCTAGTGTTTGGGCTTCTCCACCCCCTTCCGGTTGTTCCCCTAGCTTCTCAGTCACCTAGCGTGACATTATCACCTTAAAATCTTTATATAAACACATATCCAGAATCTCTCCACACCAATAGAAGAAAACCAAGCATGGAATCCTTTACAACTTACATTTGCTCAAATTTGGACATCTATAAAGGGGTGAATAACATGAGCGAGTTTGCTCTCGACTAGTGAAAATATAGAACTCATAATATTAATTATAAAAAATAAAGACTATTTTTAAAGAAAAACGATTAGTATATTCTATAAATAGTTTACTATTTCAACTACAGGATGTCAATCATATTTAACTGATTTATGAAATAGCTGCTGATATTCCACATAACATCACTGTATGACATACAAGAAACCAGCCACAAATTAGTGCAACTTTCACCAATATATTGACTCCAATATAACATTTAGAAAATAGGAGAACCTGCGTCTTCATATATTTAAAATAGCATTTATTAGTACAAAAACATTAAATAAATACTCAATACAATTTCTGTAAATATTGCATTTGTATGGATAAAAGTGTGTTCCTCAAAGGTGACAAAAAATTGAGTAGCCGCTAACCTGGACCCAAATGGTGCAGCACCAGAGACAATGTCCTAGTGGACATATATATATATAGCCCTATGATGGCAACAAGGAAAAGTCATAAGCCATTAACCCACATATACTGAGGCACAAGAAGAAAGGCACTATGGTGCCCGAAGGGTTAAATGAAGCCACAGGCTATTCATCTTTTTTATAGATCCAAAGTAGTTTATATCCGGACTCTGTATTGGTTGGGCCCCTTCTCCAGATATACAGTATTACCTCTTGTTAGTTGGACTCCTTTTTAATTGTATGTATTTCACTTGTGTTTAATTGCATTTTTTTGCTATTTTTATTTTAGTTTTATATTGGTCTGATGTAATCTGAATCTATAGTGAACTATGATGACGTCTGGTGAACATTCATCTTTATTCATTGCAAGCAATTTCCATTCTCTTCAAGCACTTCATCTATACCAGGGATTCAAGCTTGAGGAGGATAATTTGCATATTCCAGGTGCCTTCTGGGAAAAGCGAAGAGTCTCCCTCAGCAAGAAGATCGTTGGGTACAGCCGGGACCAGCTGCTTGGAAAGCATCACCAAACCAGGGATTCAAGCTTGAGGAGGATAATTTGCATATTCCAGGTGCCTTCTGGGAAAAGCGAAGAGTCTCCCTCAGCAAGAAGATCGTTGGGTACAGCCGGGACCAGCTGCTTGGAAAGCATCACCAAACCAGGGATTCAAGCTTGAGGAGGATAATTTGCATATTCCAGGTGCCTTCTGGGAAAAGCGAAGAGTCTCCCTCAGCAAGAAGATCGTTGGGTACAGCCGGGACCAGCTGCTTGGAAAGCATCACCAAACCAAATTTTTGCCTGTAGGACATTATTGCAAGAAAGCTTGGCTGAGTAGATTACACAAGAAGGAAAACACACAGCAAGTCAGCAGCATTTAGGAGCAACATGGCAGATGTGACAACCTACATGGTGAGCTGCAGCATGTGCTACATGTTCACAGATCGACCAGAAGAAGAATCCAATTTCACCTGTCAGAAGTGTAGACTAGTGGCCCTTTTAGAAGAAAAGGTGCGGGGTCTGGAAGAAAGAATAGCAACTTTGAAACTCATCAAAGAGAATGAAGACTTCCTAGACAGAACAGAAGCATCTCTACTGGTCACAGAAGGTGAAAAAAGTGTCAGAGAACCTCCAAAAGCAGATGAGTGGAAGCATGTGACCAAAAGAAGCAAGAAGACCATGGAGAAATCACCAACCACACAACTGAAGAACCGATATCAAATCTTTGTAGAGGATGAAGATGGCACACCTAAGGATGAAGCACTACCAGCAAGCAAAAAAGAAAAGGGTACACAGCAACAAGTGACAGCAAAAAGTACAGCCAAGAAGCAACGAAGAGTGGTGGTGGTGGGAGACTCACTACTGAGAGGCACAGAAGCAGCCATCTGCAGACCGGACATAACCGCAAGAGAAGTATGCTGCCTTCCAGGTGCAATGATCAAGGATGTGACCGATAGGATACCAAAGCTCTTCAGCTCCAAGGACGTCCACCCATTTCTTCTGATACATGTTGGCACCAATGACACGGCAAGGAAGGACCTACCGACAATCTGCAAGGACTTTGAAGAGTTGGGGAAGAAAGTAAAGGAACTGGATGCACAGGTAGTTTTTTCTTCTATCCTTCCAGTAGACGGGCATGGCACCAGGAGATGGAACAGGATCCTTGATGCGAACAACTGGCTAAGACGATGGTGCAGACAACAAGGATTCGGATTCCTGGACCACGGTGTGAATTACTTGTACGATGGACTCCTCGCCAGAGACGGACTTCACCTCAACAAACCTGGGAAACACACATTCGCCAGAAGACTTGCTACACTCATCAGGAGGGCGTTAAACTAGAAGAAGAGGGGACGGGAAGAAAAACATTAGACTCGAACAAAGAAAACCGAGGAAAACATACTCAGAAGGGAGGTAAGAACATTTCTAAAACAATCCACAGCGAGGAGATTGGAACAAAACAAAATCCTCTAAACTGCATGCTCGCAAACGCCAGAAGCCTGACAAACAAGATGGAAGAACTAGAAGCAGAAATATCTACTGGTAACTTTGACATAGTGGGAATAACCGAGACATGGTTAGATGAAAGCTATGACTGGGCAGTTAACTTACAGGGTTACAGTCTGTTTAGAAAGGATCGTAAAAATCAGAGAGGAGGAGGGGTTTGTCTCTATGTAAAGTCTTGTCTAAAGTCCACTTTAAGGGAGGATATTAGCGAAGGGAATGAGGATGTCGAGTCCATATGGGTCGAAAATCATGGAGGGAAAAATGGTAACAAAATTCTCATTGGGGTCTGTTACAAACCCCCAAATATAACAGAAATCATGGAAAGTCTACTTCTAAAGCAGATAGATGAAGCTGCAACCCATAATGAGGTCCTAGTTATGGGGGACTTTAACTACCCAGATATTAACTGGGAAACAGAAACCTGTGAAACCCATAAAGGCAACAGGTTTCTGCTAATAACCAAGAAAAATTATCTTTCACAATTGGTGCAGAATCCAACCAGAGGAGCAGCACTTTTAATTCTATCTAATAGACCTGACAGAATAACAAATCTGCAGGTGGTCGGGCATCTAGGAAATAGCGACCACAATATTGTACAGTTTCACCTGTCTTTCACTAGGGGGACTTGTCAGGGAGTCACAAAAACACTGAACTTTAGGAATGCAAAGTTTGACCAGTTTAGAGATGCCCTTAATCTGGTAGACTGGGACAATATCCTCAGAAATAAGAATACAGATAATAAATGGAAAATGTTTAAGAACATCCTAAATAGGCACTGTAAGCGGTTTATACCTTGTGGGAATAAAAGGACTAGAAATAGGAAAAACCCAATGTGGCTAAACAAAGAAGTAAGACAGGCAATTAACAGTAAAAATAAAGCATTTGCACTACTAAAGCAGGATGGCACCATTGAAGCTCTAAAAAACTATAGGGAGAAAAATACTTTATCTAAAAAACTAATTAAAGCTGCCAAAAAGGAAACAGAGAAGCACATTGCTAAGGAGAGTAAAACTAATCCCAAACTGTTCTTCAACTATATCAATAGTAAAAGAATAAAAACTGAAAATGTAGGTCCCTTAAAAAATAGTGAGGAAAGAATGGTTGTAGATGACCAGGAAAAGGCTAACATATTAAACACCTTCTTCTCCACGGTATTCACGGTGGAAAATGAAATGCTAGGTGAAATCCCAAGAAACAATGAAAACCATATATTAAGGGTCACCAATCTAACCCTAGAAGAGGTGCGAAACCGGCTAAATAAGATTAAAATAGATAAATCTCCGGGTCCGGATGGCATACACCCACGAGTACTAAGAGAACTAAGTAATGTAATAGATAAACCATTATTTCTTATTTTTAGGGACTCTATAGCGACGGGGTCTGTTCCGCAGGACTGGCGCATAGCAAATGTGGTGCCAATATTCAAAAAGGGCTCTAAAAGTGAACCTGGAAATTATAGGCCAGTAAGTCTAACCTCTACAGTTGGTAAAATATTTGAAGGGTTTCTGAAGGATGTTATTCTGGATAATCTCAATGAGAATAACTGTTTAACTCCATATCAGCATGGGTTTATGAGAAATCGCTCCTGTCAAACCAATCTAATCAGTTTTTATGAAGAGGTAAGCTATAGGCTGGACCACGGTGAGTCATTGGACGTGGTATATCTCGATTTTTCCAAAGCATTTAATACCGTGCCGCACAAGAGGCTGGTACACAAAATGAGAATGCTTGGTCTGGGGGAAAATGTGTGTAAATGGGTTAGTAACTGGCTTAGTGATAGAAAGCAGAGGGTGGTTATAAATGGTATAGTCTCTAACTGGGTCGCTGTGACCAGTGGGGTACCGCAGGGGTCGGTATTGGGACCTGTTCTCTTCAACATATTCATTAACCCCTTAATCCCATCTGACGTACTATCCCGTCGAGGTGGGGTGGGCCTTAATTCCCACCGACGGGATAGTACATCATAGCGATCGGCCGCGCTCACGGGGGGAGCGCGGCCGATCGCGGCCGGGTGTCAGCTGCCTATCGCAGCTGACATCCGGCACTATGTGCCAGGAGTGGTCACGGACCGCCCCCGGCACATTAACCCCCGGCACACCGCGATCAAACATGATCGCGGTGTGCCGGCGGTACAGGGAAGCGTCGCGCAGGGAGGGGGCTCCCTGCGGGCTTCCCTGAGACGATCGGTACAAGGTGATGTACTCACCTTGTACCGAGCGTCTTCTCCCTGCAGGGCCCGGATCCACAATGGCCGCGGGGCTGCATCCGGGTCCTGCAGGGAGGACTTCCGGGTCAGGAGCAGGCTGCAGATGAAAGCTGCAGCCTGCTCCGATGAAAGTATGATCGCCGATTAGACAGAGTGCTGTGCACACTGTCAAATCGGCGATCTGTGATGTCCCCCCCTGGGACAAAGTAAAAAAGTAAAAAAAAAAAATTCCCCATGTGTAAAAAAAAAAAAAATTCCTAAATAAAGGAAAAAAAAAAAAATATTATTCCTATAAATACATTTCTTTATCTAAAAAAAACAAACAAAAACAAAAAAAGTACACATATTTAGTATCGCCGCGTCCGTAACGACCTAACCTATAAAACTGCCCCACTAGTTAACCTTTTCAGTGAACACCGTAGGAAAAAAAAAAAAAAAACGAGCCAAAAAACAACGCTTTATTATCATACCGCCAAACAAAAAGTGGAATAACACGCGATCAAAAAGACGGATATAAATAACCATGGTACCGCTAAAAACGTCATCTTGTCCCGCAAAATATGAGCTGCCACAAAGCATCATAAGCAAAAAAAAAAAAAAGTTATAGTCCTGAGAATAAAGCGATACCAAAATAATTATTTTTTCTATAAAATAGTTTTTATCGTATAAAAGCGCCAAAACATAAAAAAATGATATAAATGAGATATCACTGTAATCGTACTAACCCGACGAATAAAACTGCTTTATCAATTTTACCAAACGCGGAACGGTATAAACACCTCCCCCAAAAGAAATTCATGAATAGCTGGTTTTTGATCACTCTGCCTCACAAAAATCAGAATAAAAAGCGATCAAAAAATGTCACGTGTCCGAAAATGTTACCAATAAAAACGTCAACTCGTCCCGCAAAAAACAAGATCTCACATGACTCTGTGGACTCAAATATGGAAAAATTACAGCTCTCAAAATGTGGTAACGCAAAAAATATTTTTTGCAATGAAAAGCGTCTTTCAGTGTGTGACGGCTGCCAATCATAAAAATCCGCTAAAAAACCCGCTATAAAAGTAAATCAAATCCCCCTTCATCACCCCCTTAGTTAGGGAAAAATAAAAAAATAAAAAAAATGTATTTATTTCCATTTTCCCATTAGGGTTAGGGCTAGAGTTAGGGCTAGAGTTAGGACTAGAGTTAGGGCTAGGGTTAGGGTTAGGGTTAAGGCAAGGGTTAGGGCTAGGGTTAGGGCTAGGGTTAGGGTTGGGGCTAGGGTTAGGGTTAGGGCTAGGGTTAGGGCTAGGGTTGGGGCTAGGGTTAGGGCTAGGGTTAGGGCTAGGGTTGGGGCTAGGGTTGGGGCTAGGGTTAGGGCTAGGGTTAGGGCTAGTGTTACGGCTAGTGTTAGGGCTAGTGATAGGGCTAGTGTTATTGCTAGGGTTGGTGCTAGGGTTGGGGCTAGGGTTGGGGCTACAGTTAGGGTTGGGGCTAAAGATAGGGTTAGGGTTTGGATTACATTTACGGTTGGGAATAGGGTTGGGTGTGTCTGGGTTAGAGGAGTGGTTAGGGTTACGGTTGGGATTAGGGTAAGGGGTGTGTTTGGATTAGGGTTTCAGTTATAATTGGGGGGTTTCCACTGTTTAGGCACATCAGGGGCTCTCCAAACGGGACATGGCATCCGATCTGAATTCCAGCCAATTCTGCGTTGAAAAAGGAAAACAGTGCTCCTTCCCTTCAGAGCTCTCCCGTGTGCCCAAACAGGGGTTTACCCCAACATATGGGGTATCAACGTACTCAGGACAAATTAGACATCATCTTTTTGGGTCCAATTTCTCCTGCTACCCTTGGGAAAATACAAAACTGGGGGCCAAAAAATAAGTTTTGTGGGAAAAAAAAGATTTTTTATTTTCACGGCTCTGCGTTGTAAACTGTAGTGAAACACTTGGGGGTTCAAAGTTCTCACAACACATCTAGATAAGTTCCTTTGGGGGGTCTAGTTTCCAATATGGGGTCACTTGTGGGGGGTTTGTACTGTTTGGGTACATCAGGGGCTCTGCAAATGCAACATGACGCCTGCAGACCAATCCATTTAAGTCTGCATTCCAAATGGCGCTCCTTCCCTTCCGAGCTCTGTCATGCGCCCAAACAGTGGTTCCCCCCCACATATGGGGTATTAGCGTACTCAGGACAAATTGGACAACAACATTTGGGGTCCAATTTATCCTGATACCCTTGTGAAAATACAAAACTGGGGGCTAAAAAATCATTTTTGTGAAAAAAAAATAATTTTTATTTTCACGGCTCTGCGTTATAAACTGTAGTGAAACACTTGGGGGTTCAAAGCTCTCAAAACACATCTAGATAAGTTCCTTAGGGGGTTTCAATGTTTAGGCACATCAGGGGCTCTCCAAATGCAACATGGCGTCCCATCTCAATTCCAGTCAATTTTGCATTGAAAAGTCAAATGGCGCTCCTTCCCTTCCGAGCTCTGCCCTGCGCCCAAACAATGGTTTACACCCACATATGGGGTATCAGCATACTCAGGACAAATTGCACAACAATTTTTGCAGTCCAATTTCTTCTCTTACCCTTGGGAAAATAAAAAATTGGGGGCGAAACGATCATTTTTGTGAAAAAATATGATTTTTTATTTTTACGGCTCTGCATTATAAACTTCTGTGAAGCACTTGTTGGGTCAAAGTGCTCACCACACATCTAGATAAGATCCTTAGGGTGTCTACTTTCCAAAATAGTGTCACTTGTGGGGGGTTTCAATGTTTAGGCACATCAGGGGCTCTCCAAATGCAACATGGCGTCCCATCTCAATTCCAGTCAATTTTGCATTGAAAAGTCAAATGGCGCTCCTTTCCTTCCGAGCTCTGCCATGCGCCCAAACAGTGGTTTACCCCCACATATGGGGTATCAGCGTACTCAGGACAAATTGGACAACAAATTTTGGGGTCTATTTTCTCCTGTTACCCTTGGTAAAATAAAACAAATTGGAGCTGAAATAAATTTTGTGTGAAAAAAAGTTAAATGTTTATTTTTATTTAAACATTCCAAAAATTCCTGTGAAACATCTGAAGGGTTAATAAACTTCTTGAAAGTGGTTTTGAGTACCTTGAGGGGTGCAGTTTTTAAAATGGTGTCACACTTGGGTATTTTCTATCATATAGACCCCTCAAAATGACTTCAAATGAGATGTGGTCCCTTAAAAAAAATGGTGTTGTAAAAATGAGAAATTGCTGGTCAACTTTTAACCCTTATAACTCCGTCACAAAAAAAAATTTTGGTTCCAATATTGTGCTGATGTAAAGTAGACATGTGGGAAATGTTACTTATTAAGTATTTTGCGTGACATATGTCTGTGATTTAAGGGCATAAAAATTCAAAGTTGGAAAATTGCGAAATTTTCAAAATTTTCACCAAATATTCGTTTTTTTCACACATAAACGCAAGTTATATCGAAGAAATGTTACCACTATCATGAAGTACAATATGTCACGAGAAAACAGTGTCAGAATCGCCAAGATCCTTTGAAGCGTTCCAGAGTTATAACCTCATAAAGGGACAGTGGTCAGAATTGTAAAAATTGGCCCGGTCATTAACGTGCAAACCACCCTCGGGGCTTAAGGGGTTAATGATCTGGTAGAAGGTTTACACAGTAAAATATTGATATTTGCAGATGATACAAAACTATGTAAAGCAGTTAATACAAGAGAAGATAGTATTCTGCTACAGATGGATCTGGATAAGTTGGAAACTTGGGCTGAAAGGTGGCAGATGAGGTTTAACAATGATAAATGTAAGGTTATACACATGGGAAGAAGGAATCAATATCACCATTACACACTGAATGGGAAACCACTGGGTAAATCTGACAGGGAGAAGGACTTGGGGATCCTAGTTAATGATAAACTTACCTGGAGCAGCCAGTGCCAGGCAGCAGCTGCCAAGGCAAACAGGATCATGGGGTGCATTAAAAGAGGTCTGGATACACATGATGAGAGCATTATACTGCCTCTGTACAAATCCCTAGTTAGACCGCACATGGAGTACTGTGTCCAGTTTTGGGCACCGGTGCTCAGGAAGGATATAATGGAACTAGAGAGAGTACAAAGGAGGGCAACAAGGTTAATAAAGGGGATGGGAGAACTACAATACCCAGATAGATTAGCGAAATTAGGATTATTTAGTCTAGAAAAAAGACGACTGAGGGGCGATCTAATAACCATGTATAAGTATATAAGGGGACAATACAAATATCTCGCTGAGGATCTGTTTATACCAAGGAAGGTGACGGGCACAAGGGGGCATTCTTTGCGTCTGGAGGAGAGAAGGTTTTTCCACCAACATAGAAGAAGATTCTTTACTGTTAGGGCAGTGAGAATCTGGAATTGCTTGCCTGAGGAGGTGGTGATGGCGAACTCAGTCGAGGGGTTCAAGAGAGGCCTGGATGTCTTCCTGGAGCAGAACAATATTGTATCATACAATTATTAGGTTCTGTAGAAGGACGTAGATCTGGGGATTTATTATGATGGAATATAGGCTGAACTGGATGGACAAATGTCTTTTTTTGGCCTTACTAACTATGTTACTATGTATATATTTTATACAAACGTTTAATAATTATGGACAATTTAATGGAATAATGTGTTGATTATTCATATTTCACTTCACTTTATTGCACCAACTCACTTATTTATTATTTTTTAATTTTTTTATTTTATTTCTTACTTTTTATTTCATATATGAGGTATTTTGGATGTTTCAACACATATTGTAATATTATTCGTTAGTGTATAATGGATTAGTGTATATGATATTGCTTATACATAATTGTAATCTGTGATATATATGCACACTATATTTCTCACGTCTCCCTAAAGAATTATATTGAAATATATATATATATAAATGTTCACTTTTTTATCACCTGTTTTCTTCACTTTCATTGTTTTTTTCACTTTGATTGTCATTGTTTTTCCGTTTGTGTATTCGCCATATCCGAGGCTCCTGTGCACTCTTCGCAGTGCTCTGTCCCTGTCAGGTGTCATGCGGCTAGGCGCTGGCCGCTGCTCCTGGCTTGTACATTGGCAGTGTGGAGTTTGTGCTACAGGACCTGGGAGTGACGTCTGCGCATGCGCGAAGGCAAGATGTGCAGTTGGTCTGTTTTCGGTCATGTGACCGGAACGACCATGTATTTAATGCCGACGTTTATCCAATTGAGACCATGCCCCCTTGAGGAAGCGACAGTTACGCTTGCGAAACGAGCGACAGGGTGAATGGTCTCCCCCTGAACTGGACCGGAGAGACTATCACTATGGGTAATTAACCCCTGATTTATTTTATGTTTTATGTGCTTTTGGTGCAGCGCTCCAGCATGACCTATCTTATGGCTCTCACAGCCTATCTCAGCCATATGTACTGACTGGGATTGTCTTACCTTTTTTTGCCTCACTATATGTGGGTTAATTAATGGCTTATGACTTTTCCTTGTTGCCATCATAGGGCTATATATATATATATATATATATATATATATATATATATATATATATATATATATATATATATATGTCCACTAGGACATTTGTCACCTTTGAGGATCGCACTTTTATCCATAGAAATGCAGTATTTACAGAAATTGTATTGAGTATTTATTTTATGTTTTTGTACTAATAAATGCTATTTTTTAATATATGAAGACTCAGGTTCTCCTATTTTCTAAATAACGTCACTGTAGTCTGCGGAGCTATCAATATAGGCTTGGGAATGAAATTCACACCAGTAAATAAATGAAATCTTTGTACACGGATATGCTGCTATGGAGAGATCAGAACACACAATGTAATAGGCATGGAAATTCATCCAGTGCCCTTTTATACAAGCAATTAAAAGGGCCATGCTTAAAATGTAAACTACATCAACACATTTGTTTTGAGGCTTGTGCACTGGAAGTATGTAAAATGCCTTCATTTCATTTCCATTATTGTCTTTAGAAGATAAAAACTCCCTGTGCAACTTGTGCCGTAGGATAAAAACCAAATGTGACTGTTTTGTAACAAAAGCGAGACAGCTTATAAACAGAGCAGAATAAGAGGAAAACAAGATTATTACATTCAGGGAGGATAGCAAGGAATATGCTGGTATTCTGTCACATAAGGAAAGGAATTCTGGGGCTGAGAATAAAATGCAGGTGGCAATGTGGTGTTTATGAAGCCCTGGGTTTATTTGTAGCTTTGTAATATGTACAGTGTACTGCCTGTGAATACCTAAAAAGAGTATTTAATCATGAAAGTTACATTTCAATTTGATCTACTCAGATGTTATATAATATGGAATTTAAAAACCAAATGTGCAAGTACCAATTAATGGAGTATTTGATTAGAAATATCATTATCATCAACTGCTGCCAACCTACCGTATACAAAGTGCACTGCAGGTCATGCAGGTTGTAAAATATTTAATAACAGAAAAAACTGCAGGTTTAAGGTATGTTGTCACAATTTTTTACATGGATTTTGAAGTGAATCCGCATTAAAATCCACATCAAACAATATTCAAAAATATTTATTTGATGTGGAATTTAAAGTACCGTATATACTCGAGTATAAGCTGAGAATTTCAGCCCACTTCTTTAGGCTGAAATTGCCCCTCTCGGCTTATACTCCAGTCATTCCCCGGGGTCGGCAGGGGAGGGGGATCGGCATCTGTCTAATCATACTCACCTGCTCCTGGCGCGGTCCCTGCATGTCCCTGGTTCTCCGGGCGCCGGTAGCTTCTTCCAGCGTTGAGCGGTCACATGGTACCGCTCATTACAGTAATAAATATGGACCCGACTCCACTCCCATAGAGGTGGAGCCGCATATTCATTACTGTAATGAGTGGTACAATGTGACCGCTCAACGCTGAAAGAAGCTGCCGGTGCCCGGAGAACCAGGGACTTGCAGGGATCGCCCCGGAGCAGGTGAGTATAACAGGGGCATTGTGCGATATTCAGCTGTCCGTCTTCCATCGCCGCTCCGTCTTCCGCGTCCTTTGCTGTGACGTTATGGTCAGAGGGCGCGATGACTTGGTTAGTGTGCGCATTCTGCCTAAACATCAGTGCAGAAGACGCAGCGGCGCCCACCAGTGGAACGGGGAAAGGTGACTATTAGTGATGAGCGAATATACTCGTTACTCGAGATTTCCCGAGCACGCTCGGGTGTCCTCCAAGTATTTTTAGTGCTCGGAGATTTAGTTTTTATTGCCGCAGCTGAATGATTTACATCTGTTAGCCAGCTCAAAAAAATAAAGGGAACGCTAAAATACCACATCCTAGATATCACTGAATGAAATATTTCAGTTGCAAGTCTTTATTCATTACATAGTGGAATGTGTTGAGAACAATAAAACATAAAAATGATCAATGTAAATCAAAATGAATATCCTATGGAGGTCAAGATTTGGAATCATACTCAAAATCAAAGTGGAAAAAGAAATTACAGGCTGATCTAACTTCAGTGGAAATGCCTCAAGACAAGGAAATGATGTTCAGTTGTCTGTGTTGCCTCCATGTGCCCGTATGACAACGCCTGGGCATGCTCCTGATGAGGCGGGGGATGGTCTCCTGAAGGATCTCCTCCCAGACCTGGACGAAAGCATCCGCCAACTCCTGGATAGTCTGTGGTGCAATGTGACGTTGGTGGATGGTGCGAGACATGATGTCCCAGATGTGTTCAATCGGATTCAGGTCTGTGGAACGGGCGGGCCTGTCCATAGCATCAATGCTTTCATCTCCAACCACATGAGGTCTGGCATTGTCCTGCATTAGGAGGAACCTAGGGCCAACCGCACCAGCATATGGTCTCACAAGGGGTCTGAGGATCTCATCTTGGTTCCTAATGGCAGTCAAGCTACCTCTGGCGAGCACATGGAGGGCTGTGCAGCACTCCAAAGAAATGCCACTGCAGCGCCCCAGAGTCCTGGTCGTTGCAGTACTGTGGCTCCGCCGCTATGGGGAGCTATGGTGCGTCTGATGGCACTGAAGGAGTTCACCTGATCAGGTATCACAGACACCAATACATTTCACAGTCGGGCCTCCGGGGGGAGCTAAGGGTTCTATTCACTAGGCCACTCCCCACCATAGTGGGTAAACTGGGGGTCAGGCAGGAAGTTAGATCAGAAAGCTGACTGGGTTGGAACCAGGCAACACCTTGTGGCAGAGGGTGTTGTGGGGGAAGATACAGTAGGGTCTCTGTCAGGGGTGGGATCCTGACAGAGGCTTGGCAACTTGAACGAACGTAACGGGACCGTGCCTGCTCAGCATAGCGGCGGTGCCCAAGGAAGGATTAGAAGCGAGATAGATTGTGCTGAGTGAGAAACGAGATCACGCAAAAGGAGAAATACCAGTAGGAGTCGTGCTGTAAGACCGAAGCAACATCCTACTGAGGCGCACTACCGGTGGCCGGAACGCCGAGGGAGTATCATAACATTCAGCTTCAAGCAATACTCCAAACAGCGGCAGGACAGTCAGTCTAAGGCGGGCTGTCTAACTTAAATCACCTATGCAGTCTTGGGGGGCAACCTGTGGAGAGGGGCGACTCTAGGGTCCCGGAAGAGCTCCGAGCCTACCCGTCAAACGGGTGCCGTCCCAACCAGAACACCAGGGAGGGACGGAGGATTAGCAGAACATCATCTAATCGAGTTGTGAGGGAACTTAAGAAACAGACACAACAGTTGTGGGGACTTTCCGTAAGCACAGTAGGGAAGGACCACAACACATAGCGCTAGAAGGAAGGCACAGATTTCCACCTGTGAAGAGAACTCTGGAGGTGCCATTGGACCGGCCGGACTTGCGCAGCCTGGTGAACCGTGTCCTGGACTGAGGACCCAGAGATCTTCAGTAAAGAGGTAAAGAGACTGCAACCTGGTGTCCTCGTTATTTAACCGCGACCTGCACCCCACAACTGCACCGCACCACTACAACATCATCACCACTTTGCACCTTCATTGTACGCCCCTCAGCAGGGTCACGGACCGGGTCTAGCCACCGTGACAACCACAGAGCAGAGACTCAGAGGCCCGGTACCGGGTACCCCTCGGCCCTGCGGCAGTGGGGGCGCTACAACTTGGCGTCACGAACAGGATCTACTTAAGCCTGAAGAATCAGGTCATGTGTGCCTTGGGACTGTAATTTGTTGTGCTTGGACTGTACTTTATTGCAAAGACTGTGGATTGTTACTTGCCGCCAAAAGTTCGCGCAAAAAACCGCCGCCATTGCAGCGTCACAGGGAGCGCAGAGGAAGAAGGAGGGCGTGCCATGGGAGGAGACTACCAAAGCGGCGCCAGAAGTAGCGACCGCCCCCTCGAACTCCTGCTGCGAGATGACCACCTGCCCAGCAGCAGAGGAGAGCCGCCCCCTGATTTGCAACGGCGGGAACGAGGTGAAGGAGGAGCCCGACCTCGGAGAAATGGCGGAGCCAGGTGCATGCGTTGCCGCCGAATGCCAGACAGCGACGATGAGCAGCAAGTGCCCAAGCAACAGCGAGGTGATCCCGGCTTGCCCTCACCCATCAGAGGCGGGCCCGCGTCCACCGTCGGTGAGAGACCTGAACCCCTTGGAGCCGCCAGTGGAGAAGCCGAGCCTACCTATCCAAGCCACGGAACCATGGAGGGCGGAGCTACATCCAGAGGTGACCCCGGAAGAGCCGCGGTCCGGGCTGCAGCCGATTCCAGTGCCCTTGTCAATGGACCGGAGCGACATCGGTGGAATCACATCAGGCGCAGGTATGGACGGCATCCTTACTCCCCTGGCCGATTCTGCTCTCCCGACCGATCTGGCTCCCCTGACCGATCCCGCTCCTGTGACCGCTCCTCACCCCAGCAATGATCGTTCCTTCTTGGTGGAGCGGGTGATCCTCACCTCTAACGCGATGGGAAAGCTAGTACCTCCACTACCAACCAAGATGGGAGAACCCATAGATGTGGGCCTAGACGGGGTGATCCTCCGGTGGGACACTCCCTGGACCGGGCCGGATGGGACCCGGGAGGATGGCCTCACCCTGGCGGTACTTACCTGGGAACAGTATAAGCAATGTCTAATACAACACTGGAAAGATCGAGACGAGACCGAACAACATGACACACGACGTAAGAAGTCTGCGCCCGGCAGGAAAGACGTGGTAAAGCGGGGAACTGTGCTGGCCTACCACCCGAAGAGGGGATGGGGCTCCATACAGGAACCGGGGCTACCAACTGATGTCTTTGTTACTAGCTATAACGTGAAAACCCCCTGCTGCAGTCGAGATGGTGACCCATTGCAAAGGGGGGATCAGGTGACCTACACCCGTCATCGGAATGCACAAGGATGGTGTGCCCGGAACGTTCGGCGGTGTGAACCTGAGAGGGCGCCCCCTGTTGCCCCGATCATGAATGATCCCGATTTGCCAGATCTTGTTCCTATCACCAACGTACGCCTTGTAGCGGCTACTGAACTCGCAAGCAGGATTAGCCTTCAAATCCAGACACCGGCTGATCTGATGGTGCCTGAGAGGCCAACTACCAGCATGGGTGCTGCCTCAGCCAGGGGTGGGGAACCACCCCCGGCATCGAAAGAGTAAGAAACTGCAGTACCTGTAAATAGTTCTTTAACTGTTTGTTTGTTTCCTGTTTTGCTGCTAGACCCGTCCAGGGTTAACTCTTAAAGGGATCCTTTTGTTGACCCCCCGGGATCCCTATTGTTTTGTTTGATTTTTCTAAAGTTTTGCACAAAGTTTTCAGAACTGCCGCAATCATGAACAGTGCATGATACAAACTCTTTGTACATAGTTTGCACCTTATTAAAGGTGCTCCCTACTGGTTTTACTTAAGGAAGGACTCTTTGTGAAGATACCACACTGGAACCTTTGCTGAGTATGGACTGGTAGCTTGAGAAGATATGCTACCTCATAGAGACTTGGTCCCCTCTTAAAGGGGATGTTCATCTGTCGCACTTAAACGGTGATATTGCTTTAAGACAGGTAGCAATAATGTTTTGACGAAAGAAAGTGATGATAATGTTGACATGAGAAAGTTATCTGTATCCAACTAGTTAATTGTGAACAAATGCTGATGATGTTCCCTGAAAGAAAGTGAAAGATGGAAGAAAGTTTAATGTTCTATAGGAAATGATTGATAATGTTATAGGCAATGGGGATAGAAGGTAAACCCTGAGTCCTCATAGGAGTCATGTAGAGATGGCTCAGTGCTCTTAAATTGACAGTAATGTTATGCTCTATACTGTGTATAGTAGTTGAAAAGGCAGTAGGCCCGGGCTGAACGGGGCGGTCCTGTAACAGAAAGGAGAGGCAGTAGGTCTGGTGCCGTTGGGACAGGCGGTCCTGCAGATTTAAAGAAGGAGAATGAAAAAGTTAAATTGCCTTATAATGTGATTATAAGAAGGTCTTTAGTGGATTCAGAGTGTATGTCCTTAAAGGCGATGTTAAATTATTGTTCAACAATTTTGCACTTAGTAGAATACCCGGTTGGGTAAGAAAAGTTATTTATAGCATGTTGCTATGATATTTCACCATGTTTGTAACGTTCAAGTGTCCTCACCTCCCATAAAGGGAAGCCTGTTTAAATATGCTTACTGTTATTGCACTCACAAAAATTGTATGTCTTTTTGCTAACCTGTATTGTTGTTTTCTTCCCAGTCCCGGAGTACTGTGTTTAACCAGGGGGGAGTGCAGCGCCCCAGAGTCCTGGTCGTTGCAGTACTGTGGCTCCGCCGCTATGGGGAGCTATGGTGCGTCTGATGGCACTGAAGGAGTTCACCTGATCAGGTATCACAGACACCAATACATTTCACAGTCGGGCCTCCGGGGGGAGCTAAGGGTTCTATTCACTAGGCCACTCCCCACCATAGTGGGTAAACTGGGGGTCAGGCAGGAAGTTAGATCAGAAAGCTGACTGGGTTGGAACCAGGCAACACCTTGTGGCAGAGGGTGTTGTGGGGGAAGATACAGTAGGGTCTCTGTCAGGGGTGGGATCCTGACAGAGGCTTGGCAACTTGAACGAACGTAACGGGACCGTGCCTGCTCAGCATAGCGGCGGTGCCCAAGGAAGTATTAGAAGCGAGATAGATTGTGCTGAGTGAGAAACGAGATCACGCAAAAGGAGAAATACCAGTAGGAGTCGTGCTGTAAGACCGAAGCAACATCCTACTGAGGCGCACTACCGGTGGCCGGAACGCCGAGGGAGTATCATAACATTCAGCTTCAAGCAATACTCCAAACAGCAGCAGGACAGTCAGTCTAAGGCGGGCTGTCTAACTTAAATCACCTATGCAGTCTTGGGGGGCAACCTGTGGAGAGGGGCGACTCTAGGGTCCCGGAAGAGCTCCGAGCCTACCCGTCAAACGGGTGCCGTCCCAACCAGAACACCAGGGAGGGACGGAGGATTAGCAGAACATCATCTAATCGAGTTGTGAGGGAACTTAAGAAACAGACACAACAGTTGTGGGGACTTTCCGTAAGCACAGCAGGGAAGGACCACAACACATAGCGCTAGAAGGAAGGCACAGATTTCCACCTGTGAAGAGAACTCTGGAGGTGCCATTGGACCGGCCGGACTTGCGCAGCCTGGTGAACCGTGTCCTGGACTGAGGACCCAGAGATCTTCAGTAAAGAGGTAAAGAGACTGCAACCTGGTGTCCTCGTTATTTAACCGCGACCTGCACCCCACAACTGCACCGCACCACTACAACATCATCACCACTTTGCACCTTCATTGTACGCCCCTCAGCAGGGTCACGGACCGGGTCTAGCCACCGTGACAACCCCAGAGCAGAGACTCAGAGGCCCGGTACCGGGTACCCCTCGGCCCTGCGGCAGTGGGGGAGCTACACCACCCTACACCATTACTGACCCACTGCCAAACCGGTCATGCTGAAGGATGTTTCAGGCAGCAGATCACTTTCCATGGGGTCTCCAGACTCTGTCACATCTGTCACATGTGCTCAGTGTGAACCTGCTTTCATCTGTGAAGAGCACAGGGCGCCAGTGGTGAATTTGCCAATCCTAGTGTTCTGTGGCAAATGCCAATGGTCCTGCACGGTGTTGGGCTGTGAGCACAACCCTCATCTGTGGACATCGGGCACTCAGACCATCCTCATGGAGTTAGTTTCTAACCATTTGTGCAGATGCATGCACATTTTTGCCCTGCTAGAGGTCATTTTGCAGGGCTCTGGCAGTGCTCCTCCTGTTCCTCCTGTTTCTCCTTGCACAAAGGCTGAGGTAGCGGTCCTGCTGCTGGGCTGCTGCCCTCCTATGGCCCCCTCCACGTCTCCTGGTGTACTGGCCTGTCTCCTGGTAGCGCCTCCAGCCTCTGGACACTACGCTGACAGATACAGCAAACCTTCTTGCCCCAGCTCGCATTCATGTGCCATCCTGGATGAGCTGCACTACCTGAGCCACTTGTGTGGGCTGTAGAATCCGTCACATGCTACCACGAGTGTGAAAGCACAACCAACATTCAAAAGTAACCAAAACATCAGCCAGAAAGCATTGGTACCAACATGTAGTCTGTGGTCCCCACCTGCAGAAACACTCCTTTATTGAGTGTGTCATGGTAATTGCCAATAATTTCCATCTGTTGTCTATTCCATTTGCACAACAGCATGTGAAATTGATTGTCAAACAGTGTTGCTTCCTAAGTGGACAGTTTGATTTAACAGATGTTTGACTCACTTGGAGTGATATTCTGTTGTTTAAGTGTTCCCTTTATTTTTTTGAGCAGTGTATATACAGTTATATGAAAAAGTTTGGGCACCCCTATTAATCTTAAGCTTAATGTTTTATAAAAATTGTTTTTTTTTGCAACAGCTATTTCAGTTTCATATATCTAATAACTGTTGGAAACAGTAATGTTTCTGCCTTGAAATTAGGTTTATTGTACTAACAGAAAATGTGCAATCTGCATTCAAACAAAATTTGACAGGTGCATAAGTATGGGCACCTCACCAGAAAAGTGACATTAATATTTAGTAGATCCTCCTTTTGCAAAAATAACAGCCTCTAGTCGCTTCCTGTAGCTTTTAATGAGTTCCTGGATCCTGGATGAAGGTATTTTTGACCATTCCTCTTTACAAAACAATTCCAGTTCAGTTAAGTTTGATGGTCGCCGAGCATGGACAGCCCTCTTCAAATGATCCCACAGATGTTCAATGATATTCAGGTCTAGGGACTGGGATGGCCATTCCAGAACAGTGTAATTGTTCCTCTGCATGAATGCCTGAGTAGATTTGGAGCGGTGTTTTGGATCATTGTCTTGCTGAAAGATCCATCCCCAGCGTAACTTCAACTTTGTCACTGATTCATGAACATTATTGTCAAGAATCTGCTGATACTGAGAGGAATCCATGCGTCCCTCAACTTTAAAAAGATTCCTGGTGCCGGCATTGGCCACACAGCCCCAAAGCATGATGGAACCTCCACCAAATTTTACTGTGGGTAGCAAGTGTTTTTCTTGGAATACTGTGTTTTTTTGCCGCCATGCATAATGCCTTTTTGTATGACCAAACAACTCAATCTTGGTTTCATCAGTCCACAGGACCTTCTTCCAAAAAGAAATTGGCTTCTCCAAATGTGCTTTTGCATACCTCAGCCGACTCTGCTTGTGGCGTGCTTGCAGAAACGGCTTCTTTCGCATCACTCTCCCATATAGCTTCTCCTTGTGCAAAGTGCATTGTATAGTTGACCGATGCACAGTAACACCATCTGCAGCAAGTTGATGCTGCAGCTCTCTGGAGGTGGTCTGAGGATTGTCCTTGACTGATCTCACCATTCTTCTTCTCTGCCTTTCTGATGTTTTTCTTGGCCTGCCACTTCTGGCCTTAACAAGAACTGTACCTGTGTTCTTCCATTTCCTTACTATGTTCCTCACAGTGGAAATTGACAGGTTAAATCTCTGAGACAGCTTTTTGTATCCTTCCCCTGAACAACTATGTTGAATAATCTTTATTTTCAGATCATTTGACAGTTGTTTTGAGGAGCCCATGATGCCACTCTTCAGAGGAGATTCAAACAGGAGAACAACTTGCAAGTGGCCACTTTAAGTAGCTTTTCTCATGATTGCATACACCTGGCTATGAAGTTCAAAGCTCAATGAGGTTACAAAACCAAAAAAAGTGCTTTAGTAAGTCAGTAAAAAGTAGGTAGGAGTATTTAAAACAAGAAAATGATAAGGGTGCCCATACTTATGCACCTGTCAAATTTTGTTTGAATGCAGATTGCACATTTTCTGTTAGTACAATAAACCTCATTTCAAGGCAGAAACATTACTGTGTCCAACAGTTATTAGATATATGAAACTGAAATAGCTGTTGCAAGAAAACCAATTTTTATAAAACATTAAGCTTAAGATTAATAGGGGTGCCCAAACTTTTTCATATAACTGTATATCTAGTACTGTAGTCCTGTAGACGAGGTCAGGGTCCTATCAGTCCAGTGTCTGTGTCATTTCATATCAGTAAATATAAGGTGACAAACATGAAAATAACATTATAAAGCCATTTATATAAACAAAACAAAAATCCCCACAAAGTTGAGGATAAATATATATGATAAAGAGCCAAATAGAGGAAAATAGGAACAGCCAGTAGGTGCGTATAGACAATCACATATAGATGTATATGTATACTCACTCTGAATAACTTGGCCCCCAAAGAGGGAGAAGGGAGAAAAAGAAAAAAATGACGTACAGGGGGGCGCACTTTCTTCTTTACATGTGTGATGTTTTACTTCTCCTTCTTTCTTCTGCTTTCCTCTTTCTTTCCATTCCCTTCTTTTAGGGTCTTGTCCAGTCAAAAGTATTCCACTTAAGGGTTACTTGGATGCATTCAGGGACCTATACCCATATGATGGACCCTATACGCACTTACTGGCTGTTTTTATTTTCTGCATGTTGCAGCCCACAGAAAGGGACAGACAGAGACCAGAATCCAAGGGAGATAAAGTGGGCGCCATTACACAACTTGGGAGCTATTTTGGGGCCCATTATACAAAGTGTGGGCTAATGCGGGGGCCATTACACAGCATGGGAGCTAATGCAAGGGCCATTATATATTACTAGCTATTGAACCCGTTCTATGCCCGGGTGGCGAGCATTTATATTGGTATATGGTCTCCATCCTGGTATGTGCTGCTCCCATCTTGCTCTCCCATCCTGTCATGTGCTGCTCCATCCTGCGCCCCCATCCTGTCATGTGCTGCTCCATCCTGCGCCCGATCCTGTCATGTGCTGCTCAATCCTGCGCCCCATCCTGTCATGTGCTCCCATCCTGCGCCCCCATCCTGTCATATGCTGCTCCATCCTACACCCCCATCCTGTCATGTGTGTGCCCCCATTCTGTCATGTGCTGCTCCCATCCTGTGCCCCCATTCTGTCATGTGCTGCTCCCATCCTGTCATGTGCTCCCATCCTGCGCCCCATCCTGTTATGTGCTCCCATCCTGCACCCCCATCCTGTCATGTGTGGGCCCCCATTCTGTCATGTGCTGCTCCCGTCGTGCGCAATCATTCTGTCATGTGCTGCTCCCATCCTGCGCCCCCATTCTGTCATGTGCTGCTCCCATCCTGTGCTCCCATTCTGTTGTAATGTGCTGCACCCATTCTGCCTGTTCCTGTTTCCATTCTGCCATATGTTGCTCCCATCTTTCTCTCTCCGGCTCTACTGCCCGAGTGCGGCTGTGCTGAGTGCGGGCGGCTGTGCTGAGTGCGGGCGGCTGTTCTGAGTGCGGGTGGCTGTGCTGAGTGCGGGCGGCTGTGCTGAGTGCGGGCGGCTGTGCGTGGCTGTGCTGAGTGCGGTCGGCTGTGCGTGGCTGTGCTGAGTGCGGGTGGCTGTGCTGAGTGCGGGCGGCTGTGCGTGGCTGTGCTGAGTGCGGGCGGCTGTGCGTGGCTGTGGTGAGTGCGGAAGGCTGTGCGTGGCTGTGCTGAGTGCGGGCGGCTGTGCGTGGCTGTGCTGAGTGCGGGTGGCTGTGCGTGGCTGTGGTGAGTGCGGGCGGCTGTGCGTGGCTGTGCTGAGTGCGGTCGGCTGTGCGTGGCTGTGCTGAGTAAGGTCGGCTGTGCGTGGCTGTGCTGAGTGCGGGCGGCTGTGCATGGCTGTGGTGAGTGCGGGCGGCTGTGGGTCGCTGTGGTGAGTTCGGGCGGCTGTGCATGGCTGTGCTGAGTGCAGGCGGCTGTGCGTGGCTGTGGTGAGTGCGGGCGGCTGTGCGTGGCTGTGCTGAGTGCGGGCGGCTGTGCATGGCTGTGCTGAGTGCGGGCGGCTGTGCATGGCTGTGCTGAGTGCGGTCGGCTGTGCGTGGCTGTGCTGAGTGCGGGCAGCTGTGCGTGGCTGTGCTGAGTGCGGGCGGCTGTGCGTGGCCGTGCTGAGTGCGGGCGGCTGTGCATGGCTGTGCTGAGTGCGGTTGGCTGTGCGTGGCTGTGCTGAGTGCGGTCGGCTGTGCTGAGTGCGGGTGGCTGTGCTGAGTGCGGGCGGCTGTGCGTGGCTGTGCTGAGTGTGGGGGGCTGTGCTGAGTGCGGGCGGCTGTGAATGGCTGTGCTGAGTGCGGGCGGCTGTGCGTGGCTGTGCTGAGTGCGGGTGGCTGTGCGTGGCTGTGCTGAGTGCGGTCGGCTGTGCTGAGTGTGGGTGGCTGTGCTGAGTGCGGTCGGCTGTGCGTGGCTGTGCTGAGTGCGGGCGGCTGTGCGTGGCTGTGCTGAGTGCGGGCGGCTGTGGGTGGCTGTGCTGAGTGCGGTCGGCTGTGCGTGGCTGTGCTGAGTGCGGTCGGCTGTGCTGAGTGCGGGTGGCTGTGCTGAGTGCGGGCGGCTGTGCGTGGCTGTGCTGAGTGCGGGCGGCTGTGCGTGGCTGTGCTGAGTGCGGGCGGCTGTGCGTGGCTGTGCTGAGTGCGGGCGGCTGTGCATGGCTGTGGTGAGTGCGGGCGGCTGTGCATGGCTGTGCTGGGCACCGAGTGCTGGGGGACCTGAGCAGGCGGGGACACCGGCGCGTTGTGGGGGTCAGGTGCCAGAGTCGCCGCTAGCTCAGGCCCCCGGCACTTGCTATATTCACCTGTCCCCCCTTTCCACCGATGCGCGCTGCTCTGTCCTCCACATCCTCTGGCTGTGACTGTTCAGTCAGAGGGCGGCGCGGCTTGTGATTGGTCGCGTGGCGGTCACGTGACCGCCACGTGACCAATCACAAGCCGCGACGTCATCTAAGGTCTTTCAAGCGCTTGAAAGACCTTAGATGACGTCGCAGCTTGTGATTGGTCGCGTGGCGGTCACGTGACCGCCACGCGACCAATCACAAGCCGCTACGTCATCTAAGGTCTTTCAAGCGCTCATTCTTAGGAACGGAAGCTGCCGTTACATCGGTAAGGTCCAGCTGCGTCAGAGAGGTGAGTATATCAATATTTTTTATTTTTATTCTTTATTTTACACATTAATATCGATCCCGATACCGATTCCCGATATCACAAAAGTATCGGATCTCGTATCGGAATTCCGATACCGCAAATATCGGCCGATACCCGATACTTGCGGTATCGGAATTCTCAACACTAATAATGACCGCACATGATGCTCCATATTGTATAATGACCACACATGATGCTCCATACTGTATAATCGCCACACATGATGCTCCATACTGTATAATGACCGCACATGATGCTCCATATTGTATAATGACTGCACATGATGCTCCATACTGTATAATGGCCACACATGATGCTCCATGCTGTATAACGACCACACATGATGCTCAATACTGTATAATGGCCACACACAGTTCTCCATACTGTATAATGATCCCACATGATGCTCAATACTGTATAATGCCCCCCCCTCCTGTATGCATGGCTCATCTCCCTCCAATCCCATATACATGGCTCATATCCCCCCTCCTGTATGCATGGCTCATATTCCCCCGGGGGGGGCGTGGGGGGGTTAGTCAGTTGGGAGGTGACCCAGGACTTGGCTTAACACAGAGGCGTGGCTTAACACAAGGGGGCGTGTCGGTTCGCTTTTCCTGCTGTCTGCGGGATCAGAGCGTCCCGTGCGGGACTGCGGGGCAAAGCATCAAATCCGGGACAGTCCTGCACAATGAGGGATGATTGGGAGCTATGGGGGAGACAGGTCATTGGGGGCTGAATATTATAATGTTTTGTTCTGATATTATATGTACTCCATCATGTAATATTTGCTGTCTGGGGAGGCTGGAGATGGGGGGGAGGGGGGGTTATTGATATGTACCACCTGGGTCTTTTATGAGTATTAGTATAAGGAGCCCGCTTACAGAAACCAAGAGCTGCATCACATTTACAGCACCACTCCAGCATTATTTTTTATTTCACTGCTGGAGCAGTGCTGAAAATCCACGTCCCCTGCCCCTGTCTGATACTCACCTTCTGGTGTTTTCATCTGTTTTTGTCTCCGCTCGGCTCCATCTCCTGCAGTTTGTGGCCTGTCCGCTGCTCCAGTGTTTCATGGAGTGCCGCAGAGGTCACTAATCAATGTGAGTCTATGAAAACGTCGTTCTGGCCTCTTTCTCACTCTCAGGCTATGTGCACACGGTGCGGATTGGCCGCTGCGGATTCGCAGCAGTTTTCCATCTGGCTTACAGTGCCATGTAAACCTATGGAAAACCAAATCTGCAGTGAACATGATGCGGAAAATACCACGCGGAAACGCTGCGTTGTATTTTTCACAGCATGTCAATTATTTTTGCAGATTCCGCAGCGTTTTACACCTGCTCCTGTATAGGATTCCGCAGGTGGTAAAACGCAGGTGAAATCTGCAAAAAAACCACAGGAAATCCACGGTGAATCCGCAACAAGTGCACATAGCCTCACACTGAGCGCTTGTGACATAGATTCTAACTTCTGGCCTGTCAGAAGCTGCGCTCACAAGTGCCATAAAATAGTGAATACGCCGGAGGATGAGTAAATGACCAGGGCATCCAAACCATGACAGGGAGCTGTGAGTCCATCATACTGTGTATACGGGAGCTGTGGGCCCATCATACTGTGTATAAGGGAGCTGCGGGTCCATCATACTGTGTATAAGGGAGTTGCGGGCCCATCATACTGTGTATATGGGAGCTGCGGGCCCATCATACTGTGTATAAGGGAGCTGCAGGTCCATCATACTGTGTATAAGGGAGCTGCGGGCCCATCATACTGTGTATACGGGAGCTGCGGGCCCATCATACTATGTATAAGGAAGCTGCAGGCCAATCATACTGTGTATACGGGAGCTGCGGGCCCTTCATACTGTATATAAGGGAGCTGCGGGCCAATCATACTGTGTATACGGGAGCTGTGGGTCCATCATACTGTGTTTATGGGAGCTGCGGGCCCATCATACTGTGTATAAGGGAGCCCGCGACCATCATACTGTGTATAAGGGAGCTGCGGGCCCATCATACTGTGTATACAGGAGCTGCGGGCCAATCATTCTGTGTATAAGGGAGCTGCGGGCCCATTATACTGTGTATAAGGGAGCTGCGGGCCCATCATACTGTGTATAAGGGAGCTGCGGGCCAATCATACTGTGTATAAGGGAGCTGCGGGACCATCATACTGTATATAAGGGAGCTGCGGGCCCATCATACCGTGTATAAGGAAGCTGTGGGCCCATCATACTGTGTACAGGGGAACTGTGGGGGACATCATACTGTTTGACGGGAGCTGCATGCCAATCATACTGTGTATAGGGAACTGTGAAGGCATATTGTGCATATGGGAGCTGTTGGTCCATTACACTGTATATAGGGGAGCTCTGGGGGGCATTATACTTTCTATAGTGGAGTTCTGTCAGCATTATACTGTGTATAGGGGAGCATTGGGCTCATACTATCTATAGGGGAGCAGTGGGAACATCATACTGTGTAAAGGGGAGCAGTGGGAACATCATACGGTGTATAGGGGAGTTATAGAATCATCATACTGTGTATAGGGGAGATGTGGGGGCCTTAGACTGTGTATAAGGAAGATTTAAGCTCACCATACTGTGTATAATGGAGCAGTACATGGGGGAACTTAGGGGACATTATTAAATGTTAAGTGGGCACTTAAGCATTATTGTTATAGGGGCACTCAGAGTATTGTGACCATCAAAGTTGCATATGGTCACAATATGGTGGTAAAGTCAATGTTCGTTTTTGTATATAGATTTATTTTCAATAACAGTAGGGTCATATTCTGAGGTTCCCCTATATTCACATTTAGAGTGCGCAACCGTAGCTGTAATCAGGGTTAGCTGGTTAGGGGCCCACTCAGATGTTTTGCCCCCCCTAAGTTGAAACCCTAGCTACGCCTCTGAAACAATATGAAGGAAAAGAAAAGGATAAATATGGGGAAACAATGGAAAATAAAGGAAAATGGGAGAACGAACTATCGCAAAGCAATAACAGTTATTCTCTCTCTGATACATGTACCAAGAGATATTAACATCATGGATAAGACAATGGAATTATCATTTCTTTCACAGTATCTTACCATTTTGATAATGAAACTATCACATATTATGTAAGCTAGCTAACTATGTTCCTGATCAGGGTTGCCAAAGGAATTCCAGGGCCCCATACTGGCAAAATTTTGGGGCTCCCTTGAGACTCCGTCCAGGCTCCACCCAGTCCTGCCTCCACTCAAACCCTACACCCCACAAACTTTCCACAGTCCCACCGCCCACTCTTGGAAAAACTCTTCTGCCCCGTCCTCACCAATCACACAGTAACAGTTCCCATGGAACCATATGACATAACATAACCATCAGCTTTTGTTTTGACCAACAGATTTTTTTAAGCCTGCCACCACGACAAGGTAGACTCTTTTGGCAGGGCCCTACTCTACTCTAACCTATTAAATATTTCTTAAAATATCCAATAATCTTTTTAGGTATATTTTTTTATTTATTTTTAGTTGAGGGAATGTGTCAACATACATTTTTTAAACTAATTAAAATCACATTGTTATAATCTTTTGTATAATCTGTATTTCTGATTGCAGATTATTGTATTCTGTTTTCTGAACATTTATGGAAGTTGATCTCTTGCCTGTTTGGAGATATGGACATTGGAAATATACATGTATATATATATATATATATATATATATATCATGAGACATTATAGGGGACTCTATTGCCTTGGGAGAGTTTTCTATTCATGTTCTCATGTTTAGTGACATGCAGGTCATTGTGCAGGAAGGGGGAAGAGGTGAGCTGTGACACTGCCTACTGTGAATTGTTGATTCTGTTATCTCTCATTGTAATCCTGCTTGTTATGATAATGAGGTGACGGCTAATAAGGCATCTCTTCTGGACATGCAAGTCTATTAGAAAAGTCATTTCTGTTTATTTATTATTTTATGATATAAGCTGTGACATACTTTAAAGCAAATTCTTGCAAAACTTTAAACTATGATTAAAAGGATTGGCCATATTCTGGTTATTGTGGACGAATGTGTTTGAGATGACAGGGCTCTTACTATTATGACCTTTCTTGCATTTCAGCACCAAATATGAAATATGGGAAATAGAAATATAGGTGATGCTGAATGTCTGCACTAAATGCCTTTTAATCATCTCACATACACATTGGTTAACCACAACCAGAGAGTGATCAATGCCCAAAACATGAAAGCTTCATAACACATTCCAACTAAATATTTTGCAAACTAAATCTATTTTCATAAGAGTCATTTAGTTAAATCCTTTGGTCAATTACATAAAGTGAAAAATTACAGTGCCAATAACAAAAGAGAAAACAAACAATCAAATAAAACAGGCAAAACAAAGACAACACATAATCAATCAACACAATGAAAACAAGGTCATTTTGTGAGATCAGAGAAACATAATATAAAAACAACAAAGAGTATTGCATATGATTTAAGGAACTAACCAATGTCCGCCCACCTCTTTACTTCTGGTCACCGGGCACCATACAATAGTAAGGGCAGTAATGCCCTGATGGTGGCCCTGTTTCTGCCTATCATGAAACGGCTCTTGTTGACAACCTATACTACATGAATTATGTAGCTAGTCTGCATAGATCATGGGATGTCAGACATCCATTCCTGGCTACCTATAGTTGCCATTTCATCTAAGTATTCACTCATTCTTTATTAAAGGGAAACTCACCCCCTGGGACATATATGACCTATTAATATGGGCACACAGGTAATAGGTACTAGTCCTACCTGTCTGCCTCATATTAACAGTCTTGTTGTGGAGAAATGTTATATTCTGTCTTTATGTAAATGATTTCTTCCAGGCTCCGGGCATTCGGTGCCTGGAAGAAATCCCTGCCATCTGTCCTCATTACAATACTAACCTCCTTCCATCAGTGTCAGTTATGGCCCCAGAATCCTGCGCCTGCACCATGCACCTTATCTGTGAGCACACCAGAGGTCACTGGAGCGGAAGGCACCGGCGCCAGTGCAAAAGATCCCTGAGTGCAGTGCCCATAGAAGGGAGGATGAGATATGTGTGACGCCCCAGGGTCCTGGTCGTCACAGTGACATTGCTTTCCTCACGGGGAGAGTGATGTTATGCTTGGAAGCGATGAAAGATATCTCTTTATCAGGTAATCACAATGCACACAACATGTTCACACTCCAGACCAGAAGGGGGAGCCCACACCCTGTTTATGGGTGGCTTCCCTATATAAATTCTGATTTGGAGGGAAAAGGGAGAGAAAGTTGAGAGGCAGAGAAGATTGCAGACCGACATAGAGTGTCAGAAGGTCTGAAGGGGCCCTGTAGTACGAGGTACTACAACCCCTGGAGAAAGAGACATACAGAAGGAAAGAACATCATTCAGTGAGCATGCAGGAGAGCGAAGCACAGGAGAGTGATATCAGGGGAGGACAGCTGTAACTCTCCCTCTGAAGCGCAGATCATCGGTAGCCGGATCACCGAAGTTGTAAGGGACTCTAAGATTTACAGCAAAGACCGGCAGGACATCTCTACTGCAAGTTACCTGTCTGTCCTAATGCCCAGCAGGCTGTTATGGTTTCCAATGGCAAGGAAACATCAGAAGCATAGAATAAACGGACAAGCTCTCGGGTGATGGAAACTAGAGCTGACCGCGATGCTAAACCTACACACCACACTAGAAGTAGCCAGGGGGCATTCCTGCGTTGACTCTAGATGCTGCGCGCCAGCCGGAGAACTAACTACCCCTGGTAGAAGAAAACACAGTCCTGGCTTGCCTCCAGAGAATGTCCCCACAGGAGATAGCAGCCCCCCACATATAATAACGGTGAGAGCAGATGAAAAGACACACGTAGTATGAAAGCAGATTTAGCACAGAGAGGCCCGCTAACTAAATAGCAGAAAGATACAACAGAGGACTTCGCGGTCAGCTGCAAAACCCTTCAAAACACCATCCTGAAATTACCTTAACTCATGTGACAACTCATGCCACTGGAGTGGTAATTTCAGCCCAACAAGAGCTTCCAGCTGCAGAGATTCACATAAGTGCAAACTGGACAAAACATACAAAAATAGACTTAAGGACTAAAGTGTCCAACTTAGCTGAGCAGAAAACTGGGAGCAGGAACATGCAACAGAATCACTCTGGATACATTGATGGCCAGCATTAGAATGACTGAGGAGCAAGGTTAAATAGGATACTCCCACATCCTGATAGGAACAGGTGAACTGAGAAGGCAAAGCTTGCAGGACACCAGTACCACAAGAGACCACCGGGGGAGCCCACGAACCGAATCACAACAGCAGGCACAGTGACACCTAGAGCCCGGGTCATGATAGAGACCCTATAAATAGGCCTGAGTCACCTGTCATACGGGTTTGTGTCCTATTCTATAGGGGGGAGAGAGAAGAACTGTGAGGACTAGGGTTGAGCGACTTTGACCTTTTTAGGGTCGAGTCATATTTTGCGAAACCCGACTTTTTGAAAAGTCGAGTCGGGCGAAATCGGCTGATTACTGCGAAAAGTCGAGGATCGGCCGGAACACGAAACCCTATGCACGTCAATGGGGATTTTTTTTTTCTCTCTCTCTCTCTCTCTCTCCCCTCCGTCCCATATTCCCCTCCGTCCCAGCACAGAAAATCTCGTGTTACACATTGCAAATCCCTACTGCGTACAAGCGATAAAATGATGATAGCCGTGCACGCCCCTAACCCCTATGTCATCACTCTGCCCACACTCCTTCATTGGCTGAAAAAATGGCGCTAAACGCGTCATACGAAACGCGACTTTGGCGCCATGATTGCGTACCGCATGGCCGACCCCACACAGGGATTGGGTTGGGTTTCATGAGACGCCGACTTTGCCAAAAGTCGGCGACTTATGAAAATGAACGATCCGTTTCGCTCAACCCTAGTGAGGACCTTATCAGAAGCCATAGGCAGTAAGGGACTATAACACCCTGTGAACACTGGCCCCGTACTGGGTACCCCATGGGCCTGGCGGGCAACTCATCTTGGTGTCACAAACAGGATGGACCGACCCAGCAAATCGGGTCATGTGCGCCTAAAAGACTGTGTTGTGCTGAGAGACTGTGCATTTTGAGCTGCCGCCAAAACTGCTGCCATTATAGCGCCGCGAGGGAAGTAGGGACATATCTTCGTGGACGGAGCCAGCCAAAAAGAGAGCGAAGAAGGAAACGGGTGCCATGCTGCCAGAGAAATGCCAAAAAGTGAAGACGCCGTACAGTGAAGCCAGAAGTGAATGCGCCGCAAAGTGCTGGATGGAGCACCGGAGGAACCGCTTCAGACTCTGGAGAGGAGACCCCGGCTTTTACCAGGTTAGCAAGGGAGAAGAGCCATGTCTGACACGGGAGGAGGATTGGCGGCGGATGCAGCCGCAGCCCCTGTGATGCCCCAAGACCTCGTGGTGGACGCAGCCGCAGCCCATGTTATACCCCCAGACCCTGTGGGGGACGCAGCTGCCGACCTCATGGTACACCCGGGCCCCGCTGCAGACTCACCTGCAGGCCCCATATTGCCCCCAGGCCCTGCGTTGGATGCAGCCGCAGGCCCTATACAGCTACCAGGCCCTGCAATGCCCACAGCTCCAACAAGCAGGCCGGACCCCGCTGCAGCTACAGCGCCCATCATGCCGCTGTCCATGCCCTATATTCCTGGAGCGGCCTGACTTCCACAATATTCCGGGGAATCCCATACATTAAGTGACTTTAAGGAAAGACTCTGCAGCCTATTTGAGGTATGTCCCCTGATTGACCATCAAAATGTCAGCATCTTTATTGGACAATTGATAGGCGCAGCCCTAAGAGAAGTGAAATCCTGGCCAAATATGGAAAAAGGAACTGTGCAGCAGATATTTGCTAAACGTAAAACCACGTTTGACACCCGCACCGCTGCAGATATCAAAATGAAGTTTTTTGGGTGAAAGCAGAGAGCACAGAGCACCGTCAGACAGGTTGACCCTAACAGCGTGCAGGATGGAAACAAGCTCTTAAAGGAAAAGTTTATTGAGGGTCTCCTGGCCAACACCCACAGGACACAGCTGCGCAGCCTGGCTCTGCAAAACCCTGACCTGGACTTTGCGCAATTTAAGGACAGGGCCATCCGGGTGTTGCACGAACCTCAGCCCAGCTGCACAGTGCCCCCTAGGCGTCAAGCCCTCATGTACCACCAGGAGGTGGAACCATGCCATCAGGTCCCAGTTGAGACCGACGCACAGATCCTGGATGATGATCCCTCAGCAGGACTGCACCTTCAGGTCCAGGAACTGACTAAAAGTGTAGCTGCACTAGCTAAAACCGTGCAGTCCCTGCAGGAATCTATGAAGGAGAAGATCAAGCTGGCTTCCAGACCGGAGGACGTTCCCTGGCGATGACAAAAGAGGATCCCGCCGACCATTATTTCAACAGGTGGCCGAAACTGCTGGTTCCAGTGAACAACGTGTCCTGCAGAAAGAAATCAGAGCTCTGGTGCAGAGACAGCAGCTAGAACTATCTGCTGGAGAAATTGGCCGTGCCACAGTGAGTGATTCGATCCCCATCACAATACCCCCCAGGAGTAGTGTTGAGCGATACCGTCCGATACTTGAAAGTATCGGTATCGGAAGGTATCGGCCGATACCGGCAAAGTATCGGATCTAATACCTTAGAAGACGTCCGCAGCTTCTGATTGGTCGCGTAGCGGTCGCGTGACCGCTACGCGACCAATCACAAAGCAGTGACGTCTTCTAAGGTATTTCAAGCGCTTGAAAGACCTTAGGTGACGTCACTGCTTTGTGATTGGTCGCGTAGCGGTCACGCGACCGCTACGGACCAATCAGAGCGCAGTGACCTCATCTAAGGCCCTTCAAGCGCGCATTCTTAGGTACAACGGCTCCCGGTTACGGCGGTAAAGTCCAGGAGCCACCGGAGAGGTGAGTATATCCCTATTTTTTATTTTAATTCTTTATTTTACACATTGATATTAATCCCGATACCGATTCCCGATACCACAAAAGTATCGGATTTCGGTATCGGCCGATACTTGCGGTATCGGAATGCTCAACACTACCCAGGAGTGAAATGTTAATATGGCATCGGGCAGCAATAGGCCTCAGAGGTAAAGACTACCAGGCCATAGTAGAACCTGTGTATTCAGATAGTAGGCCCACAATCCTGACAGCCAGAGGGGTGGTTGAAGTCCACAAGGGGAGGGTATCAGTACATGTCCTTAACTGTGGAGAGAAAGAGGTCCACCTAACCAGATATGCCACACTTGCCAAACTATTTACTGTTGATAATAATGTGATACAGGCAACAGAACCCTTGGTTCTGTCCAACGAGGCAGAGGACAATGGCTCTGCAGGACAAATGGAGAATTGGTGTCAGAAATTACACGTGGGCACTGACTCTACCCCATCACACCAAAAACAAGGGGCTTACCGGGTGGTCCATGAGTATGAGCGGGTATTCAGCAAACACCCACTAGATTTTGAGCAGGTAAAAGGGATTCAACATCATATGCCCATGGAAGATCTTCCGCCCATTAAGGAGAGATACCGGCCTGTACCTCCAGTTCATTATCAGTGTGCCAAAGACATGTTGCGAGAGATGAAGGAGGCTCAGGTCATCAGAGATAGTTGTAGCCCCTGGGCAGCTCCATTAGTCCTCGTCAGGAAAAAGGATGGCACAATGAGAATGTGTGTTGATTATAGGCAGATAAACAGCATTACACACAAAGATGCATACCCATTGCCAAGAATAGAATAGTCATTAGCTGCTTTAAAATCTGCTATCTACTTCTCTACCTTGGATCTCACCAGTGGGTACTGGCAGGTTCCCGTGGCAAAGGCGGATTAGGAAAAGACAGCCTTCACCACACCGATGGGTCTCTGTGAATTCAACTACATGCCGTTCGGACTGAGCTATGCACCAGGAACATTTCAGAGGATGATGGAGTGCTGTCTTGGGCACAAGAATTTCGAAACCGTCTTGCTGTACCTGGATGATGTCATCGTCTTCTCCAAGACTTATGAGGACCACCTGAAGCACCTGGTCGAGGTGTTCAAAGCTCTGTCCAACTTTGGCCTAAAGGTAAAACCATCCAAATGCCATCTGTTATAAGTTAACCCAAAGTGCAGTACCTGGGCCATGTGGGGAGCGCTGAAGGAGTGGCACCAGACCCTGACAAGGTCACAGTGATCAGAGACTGGTCGAAGCACAGCAACCTCCATGAAGTCCGGCAGTTCTTCGGGTTGGTAGGCTACTACAGAAGATTTATCACAGACTTCACCAAGATAGCCGCACCACTACAAGACGTGTTAGTAGGCCAATCCAAGAAAACCAAGGGTAAAAATACCCCATTTGACTGGGACGATGGGCTGGAGAGGTCCTTCACTCGATTGAAGGTGGCTCTCACAGGAGATGAGGTACTGGCTTACCCTGAATATGACCAACCGTTTGTGCTGTACATGGATGACAGCAACGTGGGACTGGGAGCTTTGTTGTCCCAGGTACAGAAAGGCAAAGAAAGAGTAATTGCCTACACCAGCAGGAAACTTTGCACCACGGAAAGGAACCCCGAGAACTACAGTTCCTTTGAGCTGGAGTTCCTCGCTATCGTCTGGGCGGTGACAGAGAAGTTCAAGCACTCCCTGGCCTCGGCAAGATGCACCATCTTCATGGATAACAATCCGCAGACACACCTGGAGACAGCAAAACTAGGTGCTTTGAAGCAACGATGGATGGCCCGGATGTCCAATTATGGGTTCATCATCAAGTACCGTGCAGGGCACAAGAATGCGAATGCCGATGCATTGTACAGGATTCCTAACTTGCCAGAGATGGGAGAAGATTCAGAAACACTCAAAGAGATAGAGTTACCAGCTTTCCATCGCCCCAGGGCAACTCAGTATTCCCATTACGTAAGGAACAGGTGCAAGGACAAGCAAGAAACCACGCTGACAACATTGCCTCATCATGGATGGGCGGAGGCACAGAATAGTGACCCCACAGTCCATCTGGTCAAGGAGCTGCTGACGCAAGCAAATTCGCACCCTGGTCCAGATGCTCCACAAGAGACTCAACAGCTGTGGAAAGAGAAAGGCAAACTGTTTATGTACCATGGTAAGCTGTGTCGGTGGAGTATTGACCCACCCACTCACGAGCTGGTCTGGCAGAGAGTGGTCCCAAGACAAGATGCGCCAATGGTTCTGGAAGCGTACCACGATGGAGCAGGACACTTCGGATGGAAGAAGTTAGAGATCCTACTTCGTAGAAGGTTCTACTGGATTGGCATGAGAAAAGCCATCGGTAAGTGGTGCCGAGAGTGTGGCCCATGTAGCCTGTGCAGAAAGGACCGTGACAGCCAGAGGGCTCCCCTACAGCCCATAGTCACCAAACAGCCACTTGAATTGGTCGAGCTAGATCATGTGAAGCTAACTCCAAGCTGGTCAGGCTATGTCTACGCTCTGACTATTGTGGACCATTACTCCTGATTCCTGGTAGTAGTATCTGTTAAGGACTAGACAGCAAAGACGGCAGCCAAAGCCTTCCAACAGCACTTCTGTAGACCACATGGATATCCTGAGAAGGTTCTTACTGACCAAGGACCAGCCTTTGAAGCAGAAGTATTTCAAGAATTCTGCAACCTTTACGGATGCAAAAAGATCAGAACAACACCGTACCACCCACAAACCAACGGAATGTGTGAAAAGATGAACCAAGTAGTGATTGACTTTCTGAAGACCTTGCCTTTACATGAAAGAAACTTATGGCCAGAAAAGTTACCAGACTTGGTAGATTTGTACAACCACATTCCAGTGAATTCCACCAACTGCACTCCAGCATATCTGATGAGAGGAAGATCTAGTAAACTACCAGTTGATCAAAACATGGGAGTCCTAACCCCAGAAAATACCTCACCTGATGCAGATTGGGATACTGAGAGACAACAAAAGTACCGCCTAGTACAAGAGTGCGTCGAAAGAAGTCTATCACAGGCGAGACAAAAACAAGAGAGAGATTATAACCAACGTGCCCCTGCATTTCCCTTGTCACCAGGTGAACAAGTGCTAAAACGTAAAAGGAGAATGCACAAACTTGACGACCAGTGGGAAGCAAAACCGTATACTATCCTACCTTCAAACTTCGACAACATGAAAGTATGCCTTATAAGTGAAGATGGAGGAGAAACTTCAACTGCAGTATCCAGAGATCATCTCAAAGTATGCCCTGACAAACTGAGGAACAAAGAAAAAGATTCAATTACTACTCAACCCATGGTAGAAGAAAAATAGAAAATCCATACTGTTACGATATGATACACTTTATTGATCCTGGGGGGAAATTACAGTATTACAGCAGCAATACAAACAGCAGTACATAAAATATTTGGACACAAATCTTTCACAGGTGTACCAACATTGCATAACAAATAAATGTGGGTGGTTCAGATATACAGTGGGGCAAAAAAGTATTTAGTCAGTCAGCAATATTGCAAGTTCCACCACTTAAAAAGATGAGAGGCGTCTGTAATTTACATCATAGGTAGACCTCAACTATGGGAGACAAACTGAGAAAAAAAAATACAGAAAATCACATTGTCTGTTTTTTTATCATTTTATTTGCATATTCTGGTGGAAAATAAGTATTTGGTCAGAAACAAAATTTCATCTCAATACTTTGTAATACATCCTTTGTTGGCAATGACAGAGGTCAAACGTTTTCTGTAAGTCTTCACAAGGTTGCCACACACTGTTGTTGGTATGTTGGCCCATTCCTCCATGCAGATCTCCTCTAGAGCAGTGATGTTTTTGGCTTTTCGCTTGGCAACACGGACTTTCAACTCCCTCCAAAGGTTTTCTATAGGGTTGAGATCTGGAGACTGGCTAGGCCACTCCAGGACCTTGAAATGCTTCTTACGAAGCCACTCCTTCGTTGCCCTGGCGGTGTGCTTTGGATCATTGTCATGTTGAAAGACCCAGCCACGTTTCATCTTCAATGCCCTTGCTGATGGAAGGAGGTTTGCACTCAAAATCTCACGATACATGGCCCCATTCATTCTTTCATGTACCCGGATCAGTCGTCCTGGCCCCTTTGCAGAGAAACAGCCCCAAAGCATGATGTTTCCACCTCCATGCTTTACAGTAGGTATGGTGTTGGATGGATGCAACTCAGTATTCTTTTTCCTCCAAACACGACAAGTTGTGTTTCTACCAAACAGTTCCAGTTTGGTTTCATCAGACCATAGGACATTCTCCCAAAACTCCTCTGGATCATCCAAATGCTCTCTAGCAAACTTCAGATGGGCCCGGACATGTACTGGCTTAAGCAGTGGGACATGTCTGGCACTGCAGGATCTGAGTCCATGGTGGCGTAGTGTGTTACTTATGGTAGGCCTTGTTACATTGGTCCCAGCTCTCTGCAGTTCATTCACTAGGCCCCCCCGCGTGGTTCTGGGATTTTTGCTCACCGTTCTTGTGATCATTCTGACCCCACGGGGTGGGATTTTGCGTGGAGCCCCAGATCGAGGGAGATTATCAGTGGTCTTGAATGTCTTCCATTTTCTAATTATTGCTCCCACTGTTGATTTCTTCACTCCAAGCTGGTTGGCTATTGCAGATTCAGTCTTCCCAGCCTGGTGCAGGGCTACAATTTTGTTTCTGGTGTCCTTTGACAGCTCTTTGGTCTTCACCATAGTGGAGTTTGGAGTCAGACTGTTTGAGGGTGTGCACAGGTGTCTTTTTATACTGATAACAAGTTTAAACAGGTGCCATTACTACAGGTAATGAGTGGAGGAAAGAGGAGACTCTTAAAGAAGAAGTTACAGGTCTGTGAGAGCCAGAAATCTTGATTGTTTGTTTCTGACCAAATACTTATTTTCCACCAGAATATGCAAATAAAATGATAAAAAAACAGACAATGTGATTTTCTGTATTTTTTTTTCTCAGTTTGTCTCCCATAGTTGAGGTCTACCTATGATGTAAATTACAGACGCCTCTCATCTTTTTAAGTGGTGGAACTTGCACTATTGCTGACTGACTAAATACTTTTTTGCCCCACTGTATAAATCACTGTTAATTGACATTAGTACACGTGCAATCAGTCATTGTTGTCTACCACCCTTAGGAAATTATTATATATCCCCATAGCAGTAGGTGCAAACGATTTCCTGAATTTCTCCTTCTTGCACCTTAGTAGGATTAGACGGCTGCTGAATGCTTCAAGAACAGCTCGTATAGTGGGTGTGTATTATTGTTCATTATAGCCCTACACGTCTTCTGAATTCTATCCTCTAATACCTCCTCAAAAGAGTCCAGATGGAGGCCAACAGCCGCGCTTGCCTTCTTGATAAGTTTGTTGAGCTTATTAGTGTCACCTACTCGCACACTACTGCCCCAGCATATGATAGCAAAAAAGGTGGCGCTTGCCACAACGGACTGGTAGAACATTTCCAGCATTTAACTGCACACATTGAATGACCTGAGCTTCCGAAGAAAGTACAGTCTTCTCATTCCCTTCTTGTAAACCTTTTCTGTATGACATCTCCAATCGAGTTTACTGTCAAGGTGAACCCCCAAATATTTGTAGCTCTCAACAATCTCAACCTCCTGGCCAGCAATATTGATCGGTAAGTAATCCTCCTTTTTCTTTCTATAACTCACCACTAACTCCTTGGTTTTCTTTACATTTAGTTCTAGACAGTTAGTCCGGCACCAATCCACAAAGTCAGAAACCACCCTTCTATATTCTCCCTCCCCCCTGGCCCCCCACAATGCCCCCTACAATCACTGAGTCATCTGAGAATTTTTGGAGGTGACAAAAATCTGATTTATACTGAAAGTCAGCTGTATACAATGTGAAGAGGAAGGATGACAGCACTGTACCCTGAGGGGCTCCAACACTGCTCCGTACACTGCCAGATACCACCTCCCCCATCCTTACAAACTGCGGCCTGTCGGTCAGGTGGTCATTTATCCAGTTCATCACCCCCTCATCAACCACCATATCAGTCAGCTTATTATGTAGTAAGGGCGGCTGTAAGGTATTGAAAACACTTGAGAAGTCAAACAACATGGCGCGCACTGCAGTTCCATCATTGTCCAAGAATGAATGTACTGTATGCAGCAGAGTTCTTGGTGATTTTCCCCAGTCTTGAACTCAAGTACATCAGGCCATAGTGATACCTGTCTTGACTTTTCCCCAGCTGGAAATACCAGAACAAAATGTGATTCCAGACCATACTGAATCAGAAGAGACTTTACACCAGCAGGCTCAAGCAGCAAACGTCACCCCAGCAGTGGAACCAGATAATCCACCCTCTGCTATTGGTGAATCTGTCAGACCTATGGTGAATCTAAGAAGATGCAGACGCTTGCCCAATTTGCCAATACAATGCAGGCCTACAAGTAGTAGTAGTGGGTCCACAACAGTAACGGCAGACATGTTAGATTAGGAACTGCGCAGGTCTACCCATAGTACCAAAGGTCAAATCCCAGACAGGTACAGGGACTAAAAATGTCAAAAATTGCTGTTACCTGCTTGAATTGCTTGCTTACATTTGTTACAAGTTTAAAATGGACAATAGGGTAATGGACAGTGAATTACCCAAAAACTGTCTTTGTACATAGTTGGCACCCTCAAGGTGCATCCTGGTTCTACCCACATTGCCAGCATGGGTAGGACCTTGTTTGCTTGTTTCTTCACAGACCCGAAGCAAAACCGTCTGGCGTGGTGAACCCTGGGTCTAAATATGCCTTGTAGACCGCCCAAGACCTATGTTGGGGGTTATGACAGGTCCCTCGCATCGGCACTTTCATTTATAAACAAGGACGCCCTGGTATAAGACCAGATGTACTTTTATAAACTTGTCTTTGCAACGTTTAAAGACACAGAAGAGCATAGTAAAACCAAAAACACTCAGTTTCAAAAAATCACAGTTATCTGCAAGTGCTAGTAAAAAGATGTAAAAAAAACCAAGGTATTTGGTTGATAAGTTTTTTGCAAAAAATGTATTCAAAGCTGCTCCATCAAATGTCAAGGTATTCCCATATAGAGCAGTCCTAACTGATGTATGCAATCCCTATCTGAAAAAACTGATCAGCTGTATATTACCTGTGTGAACAGGGTTCAGAGAGGAAATGTCCATGTGGACACGCTGAGTGGAACAGCTTTTGTGCAGATAGCCCACAAGGAGTGGTGGGTAACTCCACAGTCTTGTAGACACAAGAGAACAATTATGGAAACAGGAACACATGGGCTACTTGCACAGTGAACAAGTCTGTAGGAACATGTTCAGACACCACCAAGAAACTTGAAGACACAAAAGAGCATAGTAAAACCAAAAACACTCAGTTTCAAAAAATCACAGTAATCTGCAAGTGCTAGTAAAAAGATGTAAAAAAACCGGTATTTGGTTGATACGTTTTTTGAAAAAAAAATGTATACTAAGCTGCTCCACCAAACGTCAAGGTATACCCATATAGAGCAGTCCTAACTGATGTATGCAATCCCTATCTAATGTATTTAAAAACCTGATCATCTGTATATTACCTGTGTGAACAGGGTTCAGAGAGGAAATGTCCATGTGGACACGCTGAGTGGAAAAGCTTTTGTGCAGATAGCCCACAAGGAGTGGTGGGTAACTCCCCAGTCTTGAAGACACAAGAGAACAATTATAGAAAAAGGAACACTTGGGCTACTTGCACAGTGAACAAGTCTGTAGGATCATGTTTACACACCACCAAGAAACTTGAAGACACAAAAGAGCATAGTAAAACCAAAAACACTCCGTTTCAAAAAATCACAGTAATCTGCAAGTGCTAGTAAAAAGATGTAAAAAACAGGGTATTTGGTTGATACATTTTTTGCAAAAAATGTATACTAAGCTGCTCCACCAAACGTCAAGGTATATCCATATAGAGCAGTCCTAACTGATGTATGCAATCCCTATCTAATGTATTTAAAAACCTGATCATCTGTATATTACCTGTGTGAACAGGATTAAGAGAGGAAATGTCCATCTGGACACGCTGAGTGGAACAGCTTTTGTGCAGATAGCCCACAAGGAGTGGTGGGTAACTCCCCAGTCTTGTAGACACAAGAGAACAATTATGGAAACAGGAACACATGGGCTACTTGCACAGTGAACAAGTCTGTAGGAACATGTTCACACACCACCAAGAAACTTGAAGACACAAAAGAGCATAGTAAAACCAAAAACACTCCGTTTCAAAAAATCACAGTAATCTGCAAGTGCTAGTAAAAAGATGTAAAAAACAGGGTATTTGGCTGATACATTTTTTGCAAAAAATGTATACTAAGCTGCTCCACCAAACGTCAAGGTATACCCATATAGAGCAGTCCTGATGTATTTAAAAACCTGATCATCTGTATATTACTTGTGTGAACAGGGTTCAGCTTGTTATGCTGTAAGAATCTGGCTGCACTCAGATGTCATCCGAGTGCAGTCCTATTGTGAGTGTGATGATTCAAAGAGGGAAAACGGAAAGTGGACACTAGACCGCGACGACGAACCCCTCATGGACGAGCTGACCAGATAGACCGCCCCCTATACAGGGAGAGTTAGGGGCAGGCCCGTGAGGGACTATCGTCATGGAAGCTGGAGGACCAGGACGGGAGAAGTCCAAGAAGAGGCGGAGATAGTAGGACCACAGGATAGGTGAGTACTGCAGAGACACAGGACTGGTGGGTAAACTGCAGCAGTGCAGGGACTGGCGGAGGAACTGAGGGAACGCAGAGGCTAACAGGATGCAGGAAAGACAGGATAAACCCAAAGTCAGAGGGAAAACGAACTTCACAGAGACTACGAGTGGCCAGGAACACCTGAAGGAACAAATAATAACCAGGCACAGAGGGACGGCAGGAAGCAGTTTAAATACCTAAAGGCAGGGTAACACTTCCGGGTAACAGACCTCCAGAACCATAGAGAGGACAATAAGGAGGTCCGACTTCCGGGTACTAGTCCTCCAGGACCATAGAGGAGATGAAGAGGAGTGCCGACAAAAGATCAGAAGGGCACATGCGCAGCACTGAACCTGGTATGCGCGCGCGCACGAGAAGCAGAGGCTGGGAGCGAGCGAGGAGACGGCAGCAGCGGTATGATAGTACCCCCGTGTTTACATCCCTCCCTCCTCTTTAGGCCAGAAAGAAACTTAGCTAAAGTTCGAGGAGCCTGAATATTCTCCCGAGGCTCCCAGGATCTCTCCTCAGGACCGAAACCCTTCCAGTCGACCAAAAACAAAGGTCTACCTATAATTTTTTTCATGGCCAAAATGTCCTTAACCTCAAAAACTTTGTCTGCGGAAACAGGCGAAGGTGAAGAAAGAGTCGAGGTATGAAACCGATTAAAAACTACAGGCTTAAGGAGAGATACATGAAAGGAATTAGGGATACGAAGAGAGGCAGGTAACTTAAGTTTGTAAGAAACGTTGTTAATACATGCCAAAACCTCGAAAGGACCAATATAACGGGGACCCAGTTTATGTGAAGGGATTTTAAGGCGAATAAATCTAGAAGAAAGCCAGACCTTATCCCCAGGATGGAACACAGGAGAATCGAGACGCCTTTTATCTGCATGCCTCTTCATCCTATGCTGAGCTAGTTTGAGAGCAGACTTTCGCAGGTATAGAAAAAGTCACTCTACCTGAACAGGGAGGAGACCATCATAGATTGCTTTTACAAAGAGAGGGGAGGTGGATTATGAAGGTTAATGCCACAGGACCTTTAGGGTTAAATGAACGTATTGACATGTCTATTTTCCTGTAATATTTTTTCATCTAAATTGGCGTTGTGTATATGTGCTAGTTCTATCTCTTTCTATTTATAGTTGCTCCATGTGCTTTATTTGTTTTTATTGTATTTTATACTAGTAGGAGTATTTTATTGGTAATGTGGTCAGGTGGGTGAACACTCCCATAGCGGATGTTATCGAATAAATTAGATTACTCACCTGTGGTTACCATCGGACCCGTAGAAGCGCAGGAGCGCGAAACGGCCGTCGTCCTCTTCCACAACTTCTCCCTGCAATGCTCCACTATTTTATTGTAATGCCACTTGAATAAAAGGATTTTGCACGGACGGTGAGTGCTCCTTTTTCTTTATCATTGTTGGACACTGTTTTTTCCAAGAGAGCACCCTGATCCGTAGTGGCGGATATATGCTTCTTATCTGAAGAGGGGTGAATCAGGAAGATTAGGCTGTATGTGCGCCCATCTGTTTTTCTATGAGAGCAGACTTGGTCTCCTGCCAAACCCTGGAGAATTCTCTAAACAGAAGATCTGCCGCCAGCACAGTAGAGACAGGAGGAACTGGTAGAGGAGGACCGGGATGTTGTCCGTAGACGACAAAAATGAAGTTTTGGTAGAAGCTTTGCTGGTGTGGTTATTATAAGAAAACTCGGCCCATGGTAGTCAGACCAATCATTTTGATGAGCGTTGGAGAAATGCCGGAGATAAGTAACCAGGATCTAATTAGTACGCTCCACTTGGCCGTTGGACTGTGGATGATAGGCCGAAGAAAAATCAAGCAAAATTTTCAATGACTTACAGAGAGATCTCCAGAAACGAGCGGTGAACTGAACTCCCCGGTCAGAAACAATGTGCTGTGGAAGACCATGAATGCGAAAAATTTGTTGAACAAAAATCTTCGACAGTTCAGGAGCCGAAGGCAGACCAGGAAGAGCAATGAAATGTGCCATTTTAGAAAAACGGTCCACAACCACGAGGATGACGGTACAACCACAGGAACGAGGCAGATCAGTTAAGAAATCCATTGCAATATGTTGCCACGGAGCGGTAGGCACTGGAAGAGGAAGAAGAAGCCCAGAAGAAAGCCGCCTGGGTACTTTGTTCTTGGCACAGGAAGGACAAGAGACCACAAAAGCTTGGACATCCTTCAAAAGAGTCAGCCACCAGTAGTAACGAGATATTAGATCAAGAGTTTTCTTGAAACCGACATGTCCCGCTAGCTTGGAAGCATGTCCCCAGAGTAACACACGTCTCCTGTTCCTCTCAGAAACAAAAGTCTTACCTGGAGGTAAAGAGGTCATAGATACTGGAGCAAGTGTGATGATTTTAGCGGGGTCAATGATGTGTGAGGACTCCTCCTCAGTGTCCACCGACAAGAAGGACCTGGATAGAGCGTCAGCTTTGAAGTTCTTTTCTCCAGGCAGGAAGCGAAGTTCAAAGTCAAATCGGGCAAAGAACAAGGCCCACCTGGCCTGTCGTGGATTCAGTTGCTGCGCTGAATGGATGTATGCCAAATTCTTATGATCCGTAAAGATGACAAAGGGATGTAAGGCTCCTTCCAAGAGATATCTCCACACCTCTACGGCCAATTTAATGGCCAAAAGTTCTCTGTCGCCAATGGAATAATTTCTTTCAGAAGAAGAGAAACTCTTGGAGAAGAAATCACAGGGCACAAGACGACCAGTTGAAGACTTCTGAGAAAGCACAGCTCCGGCACCGACAGCAGAGGCGTCAACCTCTAGGAAGAAGGGTTTATTAGCTTCAGGGCGATGGAGTAAAGGAGCGGAGGTGAATGTTTCTTTGAGAGAATGAAAAGACTTTTCAGCCTCTGCTGGCCAAAGATGAGGATTGGCACCCTTCTTTATCAAAGAAGAGATGGAAGCCGACAAGGAGGAGAAATGAGGAATAAATTGCCGATAGTAATTCGCGAATCCTAAAAAACGCTGAATCGCCTTAACCCCAAGTGGACGTGGCCAGTTGAGTACGGCAGAAACTATAGCCGGATCCATACACAGACCAGAATCAGAGATGATGAAGCCCAGGGACGACTGTTCGAAGGCACACTTCTCAAGTTTAGCGTACAGACGATTCTCCCTCAGACGGAGAAGAACTTGCGGCACGTCTCCTATGAGAAAGCAGATCCGGTGAAAACACAAGGATGTCGTCCAAGTACACCACTACACAGGTGTAAAATAGGTCCCGAAAAACATCATTCACCAACTCTAGAAAAACTGCAGGAGCATCACATAAGCCGAAAGGCATCACCAAATACTCATAATGACTGTCTCTGGTGTTAAACGCAGTCTTCCATTCATCTCCCGAACGAATTCGGATCAAGTTGTAAGCTCCTCTGAGATCCAGTTTAGTGAAGATTCGTGCTCCACGCAGACGATCAAAAAGTTCTGGGATGAGAGGAAGTGGATACTAGTTTTTAATGGTGATGTTATTGAGGCCACAGTAATCAGTGCAGGGACGAAGGGAACCATCCTTCTTCTTGACGAAGAAAAAACCAGCGCCTGCATGTGAGGAGGACTTCCGTATAAAGCCTCTGGCCAGATTCTCTTGAACGTATTCAGACATGGCTTGAGTTTCGGAGGGTGACAGAGGATAAATACGACTTCTAGGAGGAGTAGAGCCGGATACAAGATCTATCGGACAGTCTTATGGGCGATGCGGAGGTAAGACCTCTGCTTCCTTTTTGTTGAAAACGTCTGAAAAAGAGTGATAAGCTGCGGGTAGATTCGCTAGTTCCAGAGCCGAGGGAGAGCAACTAGCAGGCTTGACGGGAAGCAGGCATCTGTTTTGACAAAACTGTCCCCAGGATAGGACGTCCACAGTATGCCAATTCAGAGTAGGTTCATGGTTTCTTAGCCAGAGGAGTCCTAAAAGAAATGCATGGGATAAAGACGGTAAAACATAAAATGCCAACATCTCTCGATGTAAAGCTCCAATTTGAATCTCAATCTCCTCTGTGACAGAAGAAACGACCTCCCGCAAAGGCTGACCGTCGACAGAAGCTATTTGCCTAGGAACCTCCAAGGATCTGACAGGAATCCCAAGCCTCTCAACCAGCTCAAGTTGAACAAAATTCCCAGCCGCACCAGAATCTACATAAGCCTCAAGAGAGAAGCGACTGGGACCCATGTGTAAAATAACAGGCAAAATCAAAGGTGGAGAGGAATCATGGCTACCTAGGGAGGCCTCTCTTACCTGACCTAGGTGGAGGCGTTTCCCGGCTTCTGGGGACAAGAACGCAGAAGATGAGAAGCGCTGCCACAATAAAAGCATAAGCCCTGTGCGAGTCTCTCCTTTCGGTGTTGTTCGGCAGGCTTGAGGCGATCAACTTGCATAGGCTCAGGGGAAGAAGAGGAAGAAGCTGCAGTGGTTTGGGAAAGAGAAGTACCACGTGTAACGGAGGATAAAAGAGGAGATCTCCTCTCTCTGACAACCTCACGAGAACGCTCCTGGAACCGCAAATCAATGCGAGTCGCCAAAGAGATAATGTCATCTAAAGCAGAAGGAGTGTCCCACCCTGCCAGCTCATCGTTAAAACGAGAAGACAAACCTCGCCAAAATGCTCCCACCAAAGCCTCATTATTCCAACCTAAATCAGAGAACAGCATCCGGAAACGGATGGCATATTGAGCTACAGAAAGGGTCCCCTGACTAAGGTTGAAAACGGACTCAGTAGTCGATACCAGATGACCAGGTTCATCAAACACCTTGTGGAAGGTGTCAAAAAAGAGAGCAAGTTGAGAAACCACTGGATCATCTCGCTCCCAAAGAGGGTTCACCCAAGCCAAAGCCTCACCCTCCAAATGGGACATCATAAAAGCCACCTTAGCTCGGTCAGTTGGGTACAGTAGCGGGGATAATTGAAAGTGTAGTTGACACTGGTTGAGAAACCCACGACATAATTTAGGATCCCCTCCATACCGAGGTGGCCTGGCAAGACGGGGCGAGGGCTGTGGAGCGGACGCCTGTACAGGAGCAGAAGCGGCAGTCTGAAGGGAGAGAAGTTGATTATCGACAGAGGCCATAAAATTCAAAATATGGGACTGAGTGACCAGGTGTTGACTTAACTCTTGCTGAAGAGCCGCCAACAGAGTAGCGTTACCAGGGTCAGTAGACTGTAACGTCGCTAGACGAGACTCCATGTTCTTGAGAAAGGACATGATTCTAGTCTGGTTTGTTGTGAACTCTATTTCTGGGCTCCCTCTTGTGGTCACAAGTGGTACTGTGTGAGTGCTGTCTTTCTGCAGGTTTGTGACTGGCTTCAGCTTTCTCGTTATCTGTGGTCTGGTTTTCTATTTAAGCTCACTTGGACTCTCAGTTCATGCCTGCTGTCGTTGTATTCAGTGCTATTCTGATTGCTCCTGTCTACATCCGTTATCAGTCTCTCCAAGAGAAGCTAAGTTTTGTTTGCTTATTTTTGCTCATCTGTGTTCAAGATGTGTCCTAGTATATGATGTGTTTAGTCCAGCTTGCTAATATGTGATTTCCCTGCTTGCTGGTGCTCTGGGGTGCTGAGTTGCTCCCCCCACATCGTTAGTTGGCGTGGGGGTTCTCGCATTCTCTGCGTGGATATTTTTGCATAGGGTTTTTTACTGACCGCACAGATCCCTTGCTATTTTCTGCTATCTAGCGTTAGCGGGCCTCATTTGCTTAATCTGTTTCATCTCTGCGTTTGTCTTTTCCTCTTAACTCACCGTTATTATTTGTGGGGGCTTCTATATCTTTGGGGTTATTTCTCTGAGGCAAGTGAGGTCTGTACTTTCTCTTTAGGGGTAGTCAGTTTCTCAGGCCATGAAGAGACGTCTAGGATTTCAGGATACGTTCCACGGCTACCTTTAGTGTGTTTGGTTAGGATCAGGTTTTGCGGTCAGTCCAGTTACCACATCCCCAGAGCTCGTCCTATTATCTCTCACTTAGCTGGTTAGATTTGTGATCCTAAGCCACTGGGATCATAACACTGGTTCTCCCGCAAAAAAAGTAACTCCTTTTGAGTGGCCAGACACCAGCGGGGTCCATGGCCTGGTTATACTGTTATGCTGTAAGAATCTGGCTGCACTCAGATGTCATCCGAGTGCAGTCCTATTGTGAGTGTGATGATTCAAAGAGGGAAAACGGAAAGTGGACCCTCTAGACTGCGACGACAAACCCCTCACAGACGAGCTGACCATATAGACTGCCCCCTATACAGGGAGAGTTAGGGGCAGGCCCATGAGGGACTATCGCCATGGAAGCTGGAGGACCAGGATGGGAGAAGACCAAGAAGAGGCGGAGATATTAGGACCACAGGATAGGTGAGTACTGCAGAGACACAGGACTGGTGGGTAAACTGCAGCAGTGCAGGGACTGGCGGAGGAACTGAGGGAACGCAGAGGCTAACAGGATACAGGAAAGACAGGATAAACCCAAAGTCAGAGGGAAAACGAACTTCACAGAGACTAAGAGCGGCCAGGAACACCTGAAGGAACAAATGATAACCAGGCACAGAGGGAAGGCAGGAAGCAGTTTAAATACCTAAAGGCAGGGTAGCACTTCTGGGTAACAGACCTCCAGAACCATAGAGAGGACAATAAGGAGGACCGACTTCCGGGTACTAGTCCTCCAGGACCATAGAGGAGACGAAGAGGAGCGCCGACAGAAGATCAGAAGTGCACACGCGCAATGATCAGGTTTTTAAATACATTAGATAGGGATTGCATACATCAGTTAGGACTGCTCTATATGGGTATACCTTGACGTTTGGTGGAGCAGCTTAGTATACATTTTTTGCAAAAAACGTATCAACCAAAAACCCTGTTTTTTTTTACATCTTTTTACTAGCACTTGCAGATTACTGTGATTTTTTGAAACTGAGTGTTTTTGGTTTTACTATGCTCTTTTGTGTCTTCAAGTTTCTTGGTGGTGTGTGAACATGTTCCTACAGACTTGTTCACTGTGAAAGTAGCCTATGTGTTCCTGTTTCCATATTTGCAACGTTTAAGCATCAATACCTCCCATAAAGGGAAGCCAAAGTTTATAATTGTTCAAATGTTTTTCAAAAATGTTTGCATTATTTTAACTGTTGTTTTCTTTTCCCAGTACGGGAGTACTGGATTTAACGGGGGAAGTGTAACACCCCAGGGTCCTGGTCGTCACAGTGACATTGCTTTCCTCACGGGGAGAGTGATGTTATGCTTGGAAGCGATGAAGGATATCTCTTTATAAGGTAATCACAATGCACAACACATGTTCACACTCCAGACCAGAAGGGTGAGCCCACACCTTGTTTATGGGTGGCTTCCCTATATAAATTCTGATTTGAAGGGAAAAGGGAGAGAAACTTGAGAGGCAGAGAAGAGTGCAGACCGACATAGAGTGTCAGAAGGTCTGAAGTGGCCCTGTAGTCCAAGGTACTGCAACCCCTGGAGAAAGAGACATACAGAAGGAAAGAACATCGTTCAGTGAGCATGCAGGATAGCGAAGCACAGGAGAGTGATATCAGGGGAGGACAGCTGTAAATAAACTATCTCCCTCTGAAGCACAGATCACCGGTAGCTGGAACACCGAGGTTGTTAGGGACTCTAAGATTTACAGCAGAGACCAGCAGGACAGCTCAACTGCAAATTACCGGTCTGCCCTAATGCCCAGCAGGCACAGTGACACCTAAAGCCCGGGTCCTGATAGATACCCTATAAAAAGGCCTGAGTCACCTGTCATACGGATTTGTGTGCAATCCTATATTGGAACAGATAAGAACTGTGAGGACCTTATCAGAAGCCATAGGCAGTAAGGGACTACAACACCACAGAGCTAGAGGAAGACTTTCATCTCCACCTGGTAAAGGGGAACTCTGGATTCGCTTCCAAGCTGGCCGGACTCTGCCTATCCTGTGATCTGGTACCCTGGACTGTGACTGCTTGAAGTCTTCAGTAAACCAGGTAAAGAGACTGCAAACCTGTGTCCTCGTTCTTTTCCGCACCATTCACCATCTTCCATCTACACACCAGGAGCCCTGGGGATATACTTCACCTGTGGGAAGTTATACCATCTAGCTGCCATAACATCACCCAGAGGACCCCATAAAGCAGCATTGGTCCCCACTGACCGAATACCACAGTTGGTGTCACGAACATAAACTTTATTCAATTTCCCTTTTACATGTATGCTCAGTGCCACGGACCAGGTCGCCGCAACCGTGACATCCCCCTGTGAGTACCGGACCTGGTACCGAGTACGCCACGGCCCTGGCGGGCAACTCATGTGTATTTCTGTGGGAATACAGTGCACAGGCACGGGATTCCAGGGCCAAAACTGCCATGCATGGTTAGTATTACAATTAAGAGATGAGGCAGGGATTTCTTCCAGGCAACACAAACCCCGGAACCTGGAAGAAATAATTAACATAAAGACAGAATATATAATTTCTCCACAAAAAGTCTATTAATATGAGGCATACAGTTTGGACTAGCTTAACTTTTCTATTACCTGTATGCCCATATAAGTAGATCATATACATCTCGGAGGGAAAGATTCCCTTAAAAGCATAAACACACATATATTAATTATTATCTATCTAATAGGATGACGACAGCTGTTCAGACCTGCATCCCACCACAAGAACCTCTCCAGAGTAATCCTTGGAGAATGCTATCATCCTCAGTGACACAGTGAGGTGCTGAGTGCCCCCTTCTGCTCTCAGGCTATTTACTCATCTAAGAGTGCTCCTCAAACTGTTGGGGTGCAGCTGTGGGACCCTATTTTCAGAGATAATGTCCTCCACCCAAGTCTCAAAAAGCTGAAAGGGTCTTCAGGTGAGGTGGGTAGTCGAGCTATGCTATCAGACGGTCACCTTGTTTCTGTAGTGTCATCCTTCCTATGGTTCCATTCAGGGGTGGACAGGGGCGGACATGTTATTAGTGCAACTTGTGCAACTGCACAAGGGCTAAGGGGACCCATTGGCACCTTCAAAGCAAATTAAATTGTGCATTATGGTGAGTTATTGGACTGCAAAGGGTCCATATATTGTTCATGCACAATGTCCCTCTTCTATCTGTGTCTTCCAGTGGCTCCAATGTATATTTAATTTCCGGCAATGAAAATCACATCACATTAATAATTTCCAGGCAATCAATGCAATAAATCCTATCACTACCAATATGGGCTTTTGAAAAGGTGAGAGTAAATTGTTTAACTCAACTCTGATAGACCCCTTCCAGAGAAAGGGATTCCATCCCTCCTTGGATATAGCACTAGCTTTTTGCTGCAGCTCCTTTACTTTATCCATGTTTCTCTATTGAATCATGTGTATTTTCAATCTAGGAGCAGCATTCCTCACCTATAACAGCACAAGTGCCCCCTTCAATTGCTAACAAACTTCAAAAAACTGACCGTCACATCCAAACATAGACTAAGTGTAAACAGGTGCTGAACCTAGAGTTATCAACTCATAAGCAGTCAAATAAATAAGGCAGCACACTGTAGCGCCAAAACCTGCAAACATGAAACATGAAAATTGAATTGCATTACTGCACTAGAAATATGAAAAACTGAGAAAGTTTAGCGCATAAATTGGCCAATTTATGTGTACCTTGTAGCCACGATAAGGCATTTCTCGTATACAAGCGCCTAACAATGCCTGTCCTCTCTGAGAATAAAGTCTTTATCTGAATGGGAACCTAATGTGAGTCCTCTCTTTGACTAAAAATCTCTCTGTGGAGGGGTAGTGGTCCTGCTGTGATTGAAAACACCTGTGGCTAAAAGGAGGAGTGCTCAGTCAGAAGGCTAATGAATACAAACTTCAAAAAACTGACCGTCAAATCCAAACATAGACTAAGTGTGAACAGGTGCTGAACCTAGAGTCACCAACTCATATGCAGTCAATGAGAAATGCCTTATCGTGGCTACAAAGTACACATAAATTGGCCAATTTATGCGCTAAACTTTCTCAATTTTTCATATTTCTATTGCTGTAATGCAATTCAATTTTCATGTTTCATGTTTGCAGGTTTTGGCGCTACAGTGTGCTGCCTTATTTATTTGACTGCATATGAGTTGGTGACTCTAGGTTCAGCACCTGTTCACACTTAAGGTACCTTCACACTAAACGACTTTGCAACGAGAACGATAGCGATCCGTGACGTTGCAGCGTCCTGGATAGCGATATTGTTGTGTTTGACACGCAGCAGCGATCTGGATCCTGCTGTGATATCGCTGGTCATTGCTGAAAGTCCAGAACTTTATTTGGTCGTCAGATCGGCATGTATCGTCGTGCTTGACAGCAAAAGCAACGATGCCAGCAATGTTTTACAATGGTAACCAGGGTAAATATCGGGTTACTAAGCGCAGGGCCGCGCTTAGTAACCCGATATTTACCCTGGTTACCATTGTAAAAGTAAAAAAAAAACACTACATACTCACCCTCTGATGTCTGTCACGTCCCCCGGCGTCCGCGCTGCTGCTCAGAGCTTCCTGCACTGAATGTGTCAGTGCCGGCCGTAAAGCAAAGCACAGCGGTGACGTCACCGCTGTGCTTTCCGGCTGGCGCTTACACAGTGCAGAGAAGCACAGCGCCGGGGGACGCGGCAGACACCAGAATGTAAGTATGTACTGTTTATTTTTTTTTACTTTTACACTGTGTTATGGACCTGGTGGTTAGGAGCACCCGAAATGACCTGATGGTTAAAATGGAAAAACCTGGGACAAGCTCTGAGGACGTGGTAACTCTACTGACCGCAATCCCTAATCCTATCACACACACTAGAAATAGCCGTGGAGCGTACCTAACTCTCCCTAGATGCCTCTTCATAGCCTAAGAGCTAACTACCCCTAAAGATAGAAATAGCAGCCTACCTTGCCTCAGAGAAATTCCCCAAAGTAAAGGTAGCCCCCCACAAATATTGACTGTGAGTTAAGAGGAAGTAACAAACACAGGAATGAAACAGATTTTAGCAAAGGAGGCCAAATCTTCTCTAGAGAGACAGAGCATAGGAAAGGGAACTATGCGGTCAGTAATAAAAACTACAAAAACCACGCAGAGTGTGCAAAAAGACCTCCACACCGACTCACGGTGTGGAGGTGCAGCTCTGCACCCCCAGAGCTTCCAGCTAGCAAGGAAATATCATAATAGCAGGCTGGACTGAAACATAGCATGTACTGAGAAATATATTCAAAAACCAATGAACAGCAAATGAACTAGCGAGGACTTAGCTTCTGCTGGAGTAGACAGGTCATCTGAGAAATCCAAGAGAGATCTGAACCAGTACTGAGACATTGACAGCTGGCATGGACTAACAACCTGGGCAGAGTTAAATAGGGAAGCCAGCAGAAGCAATAAACGAGAGCAGCTGAGAAAGCCAACCTCAAAGATCAGCAGTTCCACTCAAAGCCACCAGAGGGTGTCCAAGGACAGAACTCACCAAAGTACCATTCACGACCACAGGAGGGAGCCCGAGAACGGAACTCACAACAGTACCCCCCCCCTTGAGGAGGGGTCACCGAACCCTCACCAGAGCCCCCAGGCCGATCAGGACGAGCCAAATGAAAGGCACGAACCAAATCGGCAGCATGGATATCGGAGGCAACAACCCAGGAATTATCCTCCTGACCATAGCCCTTCCATTTAACCAGGTACTGAAGCTTCCGTCTCGAAATACGAGAATCTAAAATCTTCTCCACCACATACTCCAACTCCCCCTCAACCAACACCGCAGCAGGAGGATCAACGGAAGGAACCATAGGCGCCACATATCTCCGCAACAACGACCTATGGAACACATTATGGATGGCAAAAGAAGCTGGAAGGGCCAAACGAAACGACACAGGATTGATAATTTCAGAAATCTTATAAGGACCAATGAAATGAGGCTTGAACTTAGGAGAAGAAACCTTCATAGGAACAAAACAAGAAGACAACCAAACCAAATCCCCAACACGAAGTCGGGGACCAACACAGCGACGGCAGTTAACAAAATGTTGCGCCTTCTCCTGAGACAACGTCAAATTGTCCACCACGTGAGTCCAAATTTGCTGCAACCTGTCCACTACAGAATCCACACCAGGACAGTCAGAAGGCTCAACCTGCCCTGAAGAAAAACGAGGATGAAAACCAGAATTACAAAAAAAAGGTGAAACCAAAGTAGCAGAACTAGCCCGATTATTAAGGGCGAACTCGGCCAATGGCAAGAAGGTCACCCAATCATCCTGATCAGCAGAGACAAAGCATCTCAGATAGGTCTCCAAGGTCTGATTAGTTCGTTCGGTTTGGCCATTTGTCTGAGGATGGAACGTTGAAGAAAAAGACAAATCAATGCCCATCTTAGCACAAAAGGACCGCCAAAACCTAGAAACAAACTGGGAACCTCTGTCCGACACAATGTTCTCCAGAATGCCATGCAAACAAACCACATGCTGAAAAAATAATGGAACCAAATCTGAGGAGGAAGGCAATTTAGGCAAGGGTACCAAATGGACCATCTTAGAAAACCGATCACAAACCACCCAGATGACAGACATCCTTTGAGAGACAGGAAGATCAGAAATGAAATCCATGGAAATATGCGTCCAGGGCCTCTTCGGGACAGGCAAAGGCAAAAGCAACCCACTGGCACGAGAACAGCAAGGTTTGGCCCGAGCACAAGTCCCACAGGACTGCACAAAAGAACGCACATCCCGTGACAAGGAAGGCCACCAAAAGGACCTAGCAACCAAATCTCTGGTACCAAAAATCCCAGGATCACCAGCCAATACTGAACAATGAACCTCAGAAATAACCCTACTAGTCCATCTATCAGGGACAAACAGTTTCTCCACTGGACAGCGGTCAGGTCTATCAGCCTGAAACTCCTGCAGCACCCGCCGCAAATCAGGGGAGATGGCAGACAAAATCACCCCCTCTTTGAGAATACCAGCCGGCTCAGAGACTCCCGGAGAATCAGGCAAAAAACTCCTAGAAAGGGCATCAGCCTTCACATTCTTAGATCCCGGAAGGTATGAAACCACAAAATCGAAACGGGAGAAAAACAGTGACCATCGAGCCTGTCTAGGATTCAACCTCTTGGCGGACTCGAGGTAAGTCAGATTCTTGTGATCAGTCAAGACCACCACGTGATGTTTGGCTCCCTCAAGCCAATGTCGCCACTCCTCGTATGCCCACTTCAAAGCCAACAAATCCCGATTGCCGACATCATAATTACGCTCAGCAGGCGAAAACTTTCTAGAAAAGAAAGCACACGGCTTCATCAAAGAGCCATCAGAACTTCGCTGAGACAAAATAGCCCCTGCCCCAATCTCAGAAGCATCAACCTCGACCTGAAAAGGGAGCAAAACATCTGGCTGACGCAACACAGGGGCTGAAGTAAAACGACGTTTAAGCTCCTGAAAAGCCTCAACGGCCCCAGGGAACCAGTTCACCACATCAGCGCCTTTCTTCGTCAAATCAGTCAAAGGCTTAACCACACTAGAAAAATTAGCGATGAAGCGACGGTAAAAATTAGCAAAGCCCAGGAACTTCTGAAGACTCTTCACAGATGTAGGTTGAGTCCAATCATAAATGGCCTGAACTTTAACAGGGTCCATCTCGATAGTAGAAGGGGAAAAAATGAAGCCCAAAAAGGAAACCTTCTGAACTCCAAAGAGGCATTTAGACCCCTTCACAAACAACGCATTAGCACGAAGGACCTGGAACACCATCCTGACCTGCCTTACATGAGACTCCCAATCATCCGAAAAGACCAAAATATCATCCAAATATACAATCATGAACCTATCCAGATACTTCCGGAAGATGTCGTGCATAAAGGACTGAAACACAGATGGGGCATTAGAAAGCCCGAATGGCATCACCAGGTACTCAAAATGGCCCTCGGGCGTATTAAATGCTGTCTTCCATTCATCGCCCTGTTTAATAAACAAGATTATACGCCCCTCGAAGGTCAATCTTGGTAAACCAACTAGCCCCCTTAATCCGATCAAACGAATCAGACAACAGAGGCAAGGGTACTGAAATTTGACCGTGATTTTATTGAGAAGGCGGTAATCTATACAGGGTCTCAGAGAGCCATCCTTCCTGGCCACAAAAAAGAACCCTGCTCCCAACGGTGAAGAAGACGGGCGAATATGTCCTTTCTCCAAGGACTCCTTTACATAACTCCGCACAGCGGCATGTTCTGGCACAGATAAATTAAACAGTCGGCCCTTAGGGAACTTACTACCAGGAATCAAATTAATAGTGCAATCACAGTCCCTATGAGGAGGTAGGGCACTGGACTTGGGCTCATCAAATACATCCTGGTAATCCGACAAAAACTCAGGAATTTCAGAAGGAGTGGAAGAAGAAATTGACATCAAAGGAGCATCAGTATGTATCCCTTGACAACCCCAACTAGACACAGACATTGATTTCCAATCCAGTACTGGATTATGAACCTGTAACCATGGCAAACCCAAAACGACAACATCATGCAAATTATGCAACACCAAAAAGCGAATACTTTCCTGATGTGCGGGAGCCATGCACATGGTCAGCTGAGTCCAGTACTGGGGTTTATTCTTGGCCAATGGCGTAGCGTCAATCCCCCTTAAGGGAATAGGAATCTGCAAAGGCTCCAAGAAAAAACCACAGCGCCTGGCAAACTCCAAGTCCATCAAATTCAAAGCAGCGCCCGAATCCACAAATGCCATAACAGAGTAGGACGACAATGAGCAAATCAGAGTAACAGATAAGAGAAATTTAGGCTGCACAGTACTAATGGTGACAGACCTAGCGAACCTCTTAGTGCGCTTAGGACAATCAGAGATAGCATGAGAAGAGTCACCACATTAAAAGCACAGCCCATTCTGACGTCTGTGTTCTTGCCGTTCAGCTCTGGTCAAAGTCCTATCACATTGCATAGGCTCAGGCCTTTGCTCAGAGGACACCGCCAAATGGTGCACAACTTTGCGCTCACGCAAACGCCGATCAATCTGAATGGCCAAAGACATTGATTCATTCAGACCAGCAGGCGTAACATCTTTAAGGGCTTCAGAAAGACCCTTTCTGAAAATTGCTGCCAGGGCGCACTCATTCCATTGTGTAAGCACAGACCACTTTCTAAACTTCTGGCAATATACTTCTGCTTCATCCTGACCCTGACATTGAGTCAGCAAGATCTTTTCTGCCTGATCCACAGAATTAGGTTCATCATAAAGCAATCCAAGCGCCAGAAAAAATGCATCTACATTAAGCAATGCAGGATTTCCTGGCTCAAGGGAGAATACCCAGTCTTGCGGGTCACCACGCAACAAAGAAATAACAATCTTTACTTGCTGAATGGGGTCACCAGAAGAGCGGGGTTTCAGAGCAAGAAACAGTCTGCAATTATTTTTGAAATTCAAAAATTTAGATCTATCCCCAGAAAACAAATCAGGAATTGGAATTCTAGGCTCTAACATCGGATTCTGAACTACAAAATCTTGAATACTCTGTACCCTAACAGCGAGTTGATCCACACAAGAGGACAAACCCTGAATATCCATATCTACACCTGAGTCCTGAACCACCCAGAGGTTAAGGGGAAAAGAAAGACAAAACAAGCAGCAAAGAAAAAAAAATTGACTCAGAACTTCTCTTTTCCCTCTTTTGAGATGCATTAACACTTTGTGGGCCAGCTGTACTGTTATGGACCTGGTGGTTAGGAGCACCCGAAATGACCTGATGGTTAAAATGGAAAAACCTGGGACAAGCTCTGAGGACGTGGTAACTCTACTGACCGCAATCCCTAATCCTATCACACACACTAGAAATAGCCGTGGATCGTACCTAACTCTCCCTAGACGCCTCTTCACAGCCTAAGAGCTAACTACCCCTAAAGATAGAAATAGCAGCCTACCTTGCCTCAGAGAAATTCCCCAAAGTAAAGGTAGCCCCCCACAAATATTGACTGTGAGTTAAGAAGAAGAAACAAACACAGGAATGAAACAGATTTTAGCAAAGGAGGCCGAATCTTCTCTAGACAGACAGAGGATAGGAAAGGGAACTATGCGGTCAGTAATAAAAACTACAAAAACCACACAGAGTGTGCAAAAAGACCTCCACACCGACTCACTGTGTGGAGGTGCAGCTCTGCACCCCCAGAGCTTCCAGCTAGCAAGGAAATATCATAATAGCAGGCTGGACTGAAACATAGCATGTACTGAGAAATATATTCAAAAACCAATGAACAGCAAATGAACTAGCGAGGACTTAGCTTCTGCTGGAGTAGACAGGTCATCTGAGAAATCCAAGAGAGATCTGAACCAGTACTGAGACATTGACAGCTGGCATGGACTAACGACCTGGGCAGAGTTAAATAGGGAAGCCAGCAGAAGCAATAAACGAGAGCAGCTGAGAAAGCCAACCTCAAAGATCAGCAGTTCCACTCAAAGCCACCAGAGGGTGTCCAAGGACAGAACTCACCAAAGTACCATTCACGACCACAGAAGGGAGCCCGAGAACGGAACTCACAACAACACTGGTAACCAGGGTAAACATCGGGTTACTATGCTCGGCCCTGCGCTTAGTAACCCGATGTTTACCCTGGTTACCTGGGGACTTCGGCATCGTTGGTCACTGGAGAGCTGTCTGACAGCTCTCCAGCGACCACACAGCGACGCTGCAGCGATCGGCATCGTTGTCGATATCGCTGCAGCGTCGCTTAATGTGACGGTACCCTTAGTCTATGTTTGGATGTGATGGTCAGTTTCTTGAAGTTTGTATTCATTAGCCTTCTGATTGAGCACTCCTCCTTTTAGCCACAGGTGTTTTTAATCACAGCAGGACCACTACCCCTCCACAGAGAGAGAGATTTTTAGTCAAAGAGAGGACTCACATTAGGTTCCCATTCAGATGAAGACTTTATTCTCAAGAGGACAGGCATTGTTAGTCCCTTGTATACAAGAAATGCCTTATCGTGGCTACAAGGTACACATAAATTGGCCAATTTATGCGCTAAACTTTCTAAATTTTTCATATTTCTAGTGCAGTAATGCAATTTAATTTTCATGTTTCATGTTTGCAGGTTTTGGCGCTACAGTGTGCTGCCTTATTTCTTTGACTGCATACAAGTTGGTGACTCTAGGTCCAGCACCTGTTCACACTTAGTCTATGTTTGGATGTGATGGTCAACTTTTGAAGTTTGTTGCTATGATCCGGTGACCTTGGAGCCGCATGAGAGACTTTCTCAGGAGTAGGTGGTACCTGTACTGACCGCAAACCCTAAACTAACACCGCAACTAGAAGTAGCCGTGGGATGTACCTAACAAGTCCTAGACACCTCGACACAGCCGGAGGACTAAATACCCCTATAGATGGAAATGGGAATTCTATCTTGCCTCAGAGCAGAACCCCAAAGGATAGGCAGCCCCCCACAAATATTGACTGTGAGTATAAGAGGAAAAACACACGCAGGCAGAAAAACAGGATTTAGCAAAAGAGGCACTTCTAGCTAAATAGAAAAGGATAGGACAGAATTCTAAGCGGTCAGTATTAAAATCCTAAAAATATCCACAGCAGATAATACAAATATTCTACATCTAACTAAAGACATAGAAAGTATATCTGCATCTCCTGAGAATCCAGCATGACTGAAAAATCCAAACAAAGTCTAAGCTGGACAAAAACACAATTAATTGCACTGAATTGCAAAGCACACTGCATGTGTGCACAGAGACAAAAAACCAGACACTTATCTTAGCTGAATTGACAGCAGGGCATGAGGAGCCAGAGAGAGATGCAATCCCTCCAAGTACAATGGACAACTGGCATGGACTCATGGATCCTGCACACCTAAATACCTAATAGAGCTTCAATCAGCAGAAACACCTGCCCGGATTACAACCCCAAGACAACTGCACTACCACCAACAACCACCGGAGGGAGCCCAAGAGCAGAATTCACAACAGTACCCCCCCTTGAAGAGGGGTCACCGAACCCTCACCAGAGCCCCCAGGCCGATCAGGACGAGCCAGATGAAAGGCACGGACCAAATCAGCAGCATGGACATCAGAGGCAAAAACCCAAGAAATATCCTCCTGGCCATAACCTTTCCATTTGACAAGGTACTGAAGCCTCCGCCTCGAAAAGTGAGAATCCAAAATCTTCTCAACCACATACTCCAACTCCCCATCAACCAACACAGGAGCAGGAGGATCAACCGAGGGAACAACGGGCACCACATATTTCCGCAATAAAGATCTATGGAAAACATTATGGATGGCAAAAGAGGCCGGAAGGGCCAAACGAAAAGACACCAGATTGATAATCTCAGAAATCCTATAAGGACCAATAAACCGAGGCTTAAACTTAGGGGAAGAAACCTTCATAGGAACATGACGGGAAGACAACCAGACCAAATCCCCAACCCGAAGCCGGGAACCAATACACCGACGACGGTTAGCAAAACGCTGAGCCTCTTCCTGAGACAACACCAAATTGTCCACCACATGAGCCCAAATCTGCTGCAACCTGTCAACCACAGAATCTACACCAGGACAATCAGAAGGATCAACTTGCCCCGAAGAAAAACGAGGATGAAAACCAAAATTATAAAAGAAGGGCGAAACCAAGGTAGCCGAACTAGCCCGATTATTAAGGGCAAACTCGGCCAATGGCAAGAAAGCCACCCAATCATCCTGATCAGCAGACACAAAGCATCTCAAATAAGTTTCCAAAGTCTGATTAGTTCGCTCGGTCTGGCCATTTGTCTGAGGATGAAATGCGGAAGAAAAAGACAAATCAATGCCCAGCCTAGCACAAAAGGCCCGCTAAAACCTAGAAACAAACTGGGAACCTCTGTCGGACACAATATTCTCCGGAATACCATGCAAACGAACCACATGCTGAAAAAACTACGGCACCAAATCAGAAGAGGAAGGCAATTTAGGCAAAGGCACCAAATGAACCATCTTAGAAAACCGGTCACAAACTGCCCAGATAACCGACATCCTCTGGGAAACCGGAAGATCTGAAATAAAATCCATAGAAATATGCGTCCAGGGCCTCTCAGGGACCGGCAAAGGCAAAAGCAACCCACTAGCATGGGAACAACAAGGCTTGGCCCGCGCACAAGTCCTACAGGACTGCACAAAAGAACGCACATCACGCGACAAAGAAGGCCACCAAAAGGACCTACCAACCAAATCTCTGGTACCAAAAATACCAGGATGACCAGCCAGCACAGAACAGTGAACCTCAGAAATCACTCTACTAGTCCATCTATCAGGAACAAACAGTTTCCCCACAGGACAGCGGTCAGGTTTGTCAGCCTGAAATTCCTGCAGAACCCGTCGCAAATCAGGGGAAATGGCAGAAAGGACCACTCCTTCCTTCAGAATGCTGACCGGCTCAAATACCTCAGGAGAATCAGGCAAAAAACTCCAAGAGAGGGCATCAGCCTTAACATTCTTAGAACCCGGAAGATACGAGACCACAAAATCAAAACGGGAGAAAAACAGGGACCATCGAGCCTGTCTAGGATTCAGCCGCTTGGCAGATTCGAGGTAAATCAGATTCTTATGATCGGTCAAGACCACAATACGGTGCTTGGCCCCCTCAAGCCAATGTCGCCATTCCTCAAACGCCCACTTCATAGCCAACAACTCCCGATTGCCGACATCATAATTGCGTTCAGCAGGCGAAAACTTACGGGAAAAGAAGGCACACGGTTTCATCAAGGAACCATCAGAATTCCTCTGAGACAAAACGGCCCCTGCCCCAATCTCAGAAGCGTCAACCTCAACCTGAAACAGAAGAGAAACATCTGGTTGACGCAACACCGGGGCAGAAGTAAATCGGCGTTTAAGCTCCTGAAAGGCAGAAACAGCCACAGGGGACCAATTCGTTACATCAGCGCCTTTCTTCGTCAAATCGGTCAGGGGTTTAACCACACTGGAGAAGTTAGCAATGAAACGGCGATAAAAATTAGCAAAGCCCAAAAATTTCTGAAGGCTCTTCACAGATGTGGGTTGAATCCAATCATGAATGGCCTGAACCTTAACCGGATCCATCTCTATAGATGAGGGAGAAAAAATAAAGCCCAAAAAAGAAACCTTCTGCACTCCAAAGAGACACTTAGACCCCTTCACAAACAAAGTATTATCACGAAGGATCTGAAATACCATCCTGACCTGTTTCACATGAGACTCCCAATCATCGGAAAAAATTAAGATGTCATCCAAATATACAATCATGAATTTATCAAGATAATTCCGGAAGATATCATGCATGAAGGACTGAAAAACAGATGGAGCATTAGAGAGCCCGAATGGCATCACAAGGTATTCAAAATGGCCTTCGGGCGTATTAAACGCAGTTTTCCATTCGTCACCCTGCTTAATACGAACAAGATTATATGCCCCCCGAAGGTCAATTTTAGTAAACCAACTAGCCCCCTTAATCCTGGCAAACAAATCGGAAAGCAAAGGTAAAGGGTATTGAAACTTGACCGTGATCTTATTCAAGAGGCGATAATCAATACAGGGTCTCAAGGAGCCATCCTTCTTAGCAACAAAAAAAAATCCCGCTCCCAACGGTGAAGAAGATGGCCGAATATGCCATTTCTCCAAAGACTCCTTAACATAACTCCGCATGGCGGTATGTTCCGGCACAGACAGATTGAAAAGTCGGCCCTTAGGAAACTTACAGCCTGGAATCAAGTCAATAGCACAATCACAGTCCCTATGCGGTGGAAGGGAACTGGACTTGGGCTCATCGAATACATCCTGAAAATCAGACAAAAACTCTGGAACTTCAGAAGAGGAGGAAGAGGAGATTGACATCACAGGAACGTCATTATGAACCCCCTGACAACCCCAACTAGTCACAGACATAGACTTCCAATCCAACACAGGATTATGTATCTGCAACCATGGAAAACCCAGCACAATAGCATCATGCAAATTATGCAACACCAGAAAACGACAATCTTCCTGATGGGCTGGCGCCATGCGCATGGTCACCTGTGTCCAAAACTGGGGTTTATTTTTAGCCAAAGGTGTAGCATCAATGCCCCTTAAAGGAATAGGGTTCTGCAAAGACTGCAAGGGGAAACCACAACGCCTGGCAAATTCAAAGTCCTTTAAGTTCAAAGCGGCGCCTGAATCCACAAACGCCATGACAGAAAATGACGACAATGAGCAGATCAAGGTCACAGATAACAGAAATTTAGGTTGTACAGTTCCGATGGTAACTGAACGAGCGATTCTCTTTGTACGCTTTGGGCAGACTGAAATGACATGAGAAGCATCGCCACAATAAAAACACAACCTATTCTGACGTCTGAATCCTTGTTGTTCCGTTCTAGACAGAATCCTATCACACTGCATAGGCTCAGGCATCTGCTCTGATGACAACGCCACAGCGCGCACAGTTCTGCGCTCCCGCAAGCGCCGATCAATCTGAATGGCCAGAGACATAGAATCACTCAGACCAACAGGCGTGGGAAACCCCACCATAACATCTTTAACAGATTCAGAAAGACCCTTTCTGAAAATTGCCGCCAAAGCATCCTCATTCCATTTAGTCAGCACAGACCATTTTCTAAATTTCTGACAATACATTTCTGCCGCTTCTTGACCCTGAGACAGGGCCAACAAGGTCTTCTCCGCTTGATCCACAGAATTTGGTTCATCATATAATAATCCTAGAGCCTGAAAAAAGGCATCTACATTAAGCAAGGCTGGATTCCCAGATTCCAGGGAAAATGCCCAATCCTGAGGGTCGCCACGCAGCAGGGAGATGACAATTTTAACCTGGTGAATGGGATCACCTGAGGAACGAGGCTTCAGAGCAAAAAACAGTTTATAATTGTTTTTAAAACTCAAAAATTTGGACTTGTCCCGAAAAAACAAATCAGGAGTAGGAATCCTAGGTTCTAAAAGCGGAGTCTGAAAAATATAATCAGAAATACCCTGTACCTTAGCAGGAAGCTGGTCTATACGAGAAACTAATCCCTGAACATCCATGCTAGCACAAGACTCCTCAGTCACCCAGAGGAAAAGAGGGAAGAAAAGACAAAGCAGGCTACAGAAAAAAAATGGCTCTTTCTTCCCTTCTTCTGAGATGCATGTATGTTATGACCCCAATGGCAGAGGGTCTCAGAAATAGTTACCAAGTCTGCAAACACAAAAACCAGCTCATAGGGCAGTGGTAACTGGGCTGACCATATATCTAATCCTAGCACCACAACTAACAGCAGCCGGGGAACGTGCCTACGTTGATACTAGACGTCTCGCGCCAGCCGGAGAACTAACTAACCCTAGAAGGGAAAAGAAAGCCCTTTCTTGCCTCCAGAGAAAAAGACCCCAAAAGTTGGATACAAGCCCCCAACAAATAATAACGGTGAGGTAAGAGGAAAAGACAAACGTAAGAATGAGCTAGGTATTTAGCAAAGAGAGGCCCACTAGCTAATAGCAGAATATAGTAAGATAACTTATATGGTCAGCAAAAACCCTATCAAAAATATCCACGCTGGAAATTCAAGAACCCCCGAACCGTCTAACGGCCCGGGGGGAGAACACCAGCCCCCTAGAGCTTCCAGCAAGGTCAGGAACCACATTTAGTACAAGCTGGACAAAAATGAGAGCAAGCAAATAACTGAAAAAACAAAGAAGCAAGACTTAGCTTAATTTTGCACGAACCAGGACCAGCAGATAGGAGCAAACAAAAAGGATCTGATTACAACGATGCCAGGCACTGGACTAAGGATCCATGAGGTTTATATAGCAACACCCCTGGACTAACGACCCAGGTGGGTGCAAACTGAGGGAAGAAAATCCCAGAGTCATATCACTAGTAACCACCAGAGGGAGCCAAAAAGTCTAATTCACAACAGTACCCCCCCCTTAAGGAGGGGTCACCGAACCCTCACTACGACCACCAGGGCGATCAGGATGAGCAGCGTGAAAGGCACGAACTAAATCGGCCGCATGCACATCAGAGGCAACCACCCAGGAATTATCCTCCTGACCATAGCCCTTCCACTTGACCAGATACTGAAGCCTCCGTCTGGAGAGACGAGAATCCAAGATCTTCTCCACCACGTACTCCAACTCGCCCTCAACCAACACCGGAGCAGGAGGCTCAACAGAAGGAACCACAGGCACAACGTAGCGCCGCAACAAAGACCTATGGAACACGTTGTGAATGGCAAACGACACCGGAAGATCCAAGCGAAAGGAAACTGGATTAAGGATTTCCAATATCTTCTAAGGACCGATGAAGCGAGGCTTAAATTTAGGAGAGGAGACCTTCATAGGAACAAATTGAGAAGACAGCCATACCAAATCCCCAACACGAAGTCGGGGACCCACACCGCGGCGGCGGTTGGCAAAACGCTGAGCCTTCTCCTGTGACAACTTCAAGTTGTCCACCACATGATTCCAGATCTGCTGCAACCTATCCACCACAGAATCCACCCCAGGACAGTCAGAAGGCTCCACATGTCCCGAGGAAAAACGAGGATGGAAACCAGAGTTGCAGAAAAATGGCGAAACCAAAGTAGCGGAACTAGCCCGATTATTAAGGGCAAACTCAGCCAACGGCAAGAAGGTCACCCAATCATCCTGATCTGCCGAAACAAAACACCTCAAATAAGCCTCCAGAGTCTGATTAGTTCGCTCCATTTGTCCATTAGTCTGAGGATGAAAGGCAGACGAGAACGACAAATCAATGCCCATCCTAGCACAAAAGGATCGCCAGAACCTGGAAACAAACTGGGATCCTCTGTCAGACACAATATTCTCAGGAATGCCGTGTAAACGAACCACATTCTGAAAGAACACAGGAACCAGATCGGAAGAGGAAGGCAGCTTAGGCAAAGGCACCAAATGGACCATTTTAGAAAAGCGATCACATACCACCCAGATGACAGACATGCCCTGAGACACCGGGAGATCAGAAATGAAATCCATGGAAATGTGTGTCCAAGGCCTCTTCGGGACAGGCAAGGGCAAGAGCAACCCGCTGGCACGAGAACAGCAAGGCTTAGCTCGAGCACAAGTCCCACAGGACTGCACAAATGACCGCACATCCCGTGACAAGGAAGGCCACCAAAAGGACCTAGCCACCAGATCTCTGGTGCCAAAAATTCCCGGATGACCTGCCAACACCGAGGAATGAACCTCGGAAATGACTCTGCTGGTCCACTTATCAGGAACAAACAGTCTGTCAGGTGGACAAGAGTCAGGTCTACCAGCCTGAAATCTCTGCAACATGCGTCGCAAATCAGGAGAAATGGCTGACAAGATAACTCCCTCTTTAAGAATACCAACAGGTTCTGCGACTCCAGGAGAGTCAGGCACAAAGCTCCTTGAAAGAGCATCAGCCTTCACATTCTTTGAACCTGGTAAATACGAGACCACAAAGTCAAAACGGGAGAAAAACAATGACCAGCGGGCCTGTCTAGGATTCAGGCATTTAGCAGACTCGAGATACATCAGATTTTTGTGATCAGTCAAGACCACCACACGATGCTTAGCACCTTCGAGCCAATGACGCCACTCCTCAAATGCCCACTTCATGGCCAGCAACTCCCGATTGCCAACATCATAATTCCGCTCAGCAGGCGAAAACTTCCTAGAGAAGAAAGCACATGGTCTCATTACCGAGCAACCAGGGCCTCTCTGTGACAACACGGCCCCTGCCCCAATCTCCGAAGCATCCACTTCGACCTGAAAGGGAAGTGAGACATCAGGCTGGCACAAAACAGGCGCTGAAGTAAACCGGCGCTTCAACTCTTGGAACGCCTCCACGGCTGCAGGAGCCCAGTTAGCAACATCAGAACCTTTCTTGGTCATATCCGTCAAAGGTTTAACAACGCTAGAAAAATTAGCGATAAAACGACGGTAGAAGTTAGCAAAACCCAAGAACTTCTGAAGACTCTTAACTGACGTGGGTTGAGTCCAATCATGAATAGCTCGGACCTTGACTGGGTCCATCTCCACAGCAGAAGGGGAAAAAATAAACCCCAAAAAGGGAACCTTCTGTACTCCAAAGAGACACTTTGAGCCCTTAACAAACAACGCGTTCTCACGCAAAACCTGAAACACCATCCTGACCTGCTCCACATGTGAGTCCCAATCTTCAGAGAAAACCAGAATATCATCCAGATAAACAATCATAAATTTATCCAGATACTTCCGGAAAATATCATGCATAAAGGACTGAAACACTGAGGGGGCATTAGAGAGCCCAAAAGGCATCACCAAGTACTCAAAATGACCTTCGGGCGTATTAAATGCAGTCTTCCATTCATCTCCTTGCTTAATGCGCACAAGATTGTACGCACCACGTAGATCTATCTTGGTGAACCACTTGGCACCTTTAATCCGGGCAAACAAGTCCGACAACAGAGGCAAAGGATACTGAAATTTAACAGTGATTTTATTCAGAAGACGATAGTCAATACAAGGTCTCAAAGATCCGTCCTTCTTGGCCACAAAAAAGAATCCCGCACCAAGAGGGGAAGAGGATGGACGGATATGCCCCTTCTCCAGAGACTCCTTGATATACGAACGCATTGCGGCATGCTCAGGTACAGACAGATTAAATAATCTACCCTTAGGAAATTTACTACCTGGAATCAAATCTATGGCGCAGTCACAGTCCCTATGAGGAGGCAGAGCACTGGATCTGGACTCGCTGAATACATCCTGATAATCAGACAAATACTCAGGAACTTCCGAAGGAGTAGAGGAAGCAATAGACACCGGCGGGGAATCAGCATGAATTCCCTGACAACCCCAACTTGATACAGACATTGCCTTCCAATCCAAGACTGGATTGTGGGTCTGTAACCATGGCATACCCAAAACGACCAAATCATGCATTTTATGCAGAACAAGAAAACGAATCACCTCCCGATGTTCAGGAGTCATGCACATGGTTACCTGCGTCCAAAACTGCGGTTTATTTTCCGCCAATGGCGTAGCATCAATACCTCTAAGAGGAATAGAATTTACCAACGGTTCAAGAACAAAACCACAGCGCTTGGCAAATGACAGATCCATAAGACTCAGGGCAGCACCTGAATCCACAAACGCCATAACAGGGTAGGAAGACAATGAGCAAATTAAAGTCACAGACAAAATAAATTTAGGTTGCAAATTACCAATGGCGACAGGACTAACAACCCTTGTTAGGCGTTTAGAGCATGCTGATATAACATGTGTAGAATTACCACAGTAAAAGCACAACCCATTCTGACGTCTATGATTTTTCCGCTCATTTCTAGTCTGAATTCTATCACATTGCATTAAATCAGGTGTTTGTTCAGACAACACCACCAGAGGATTAGCGGTTTTGCGCTCCCGCAAACGCCGGTCAATTTGAATAGCCAGCGCCATGGAATCATTCAGACTTGTAGGAATGGGGAAACCCACCATCACATTCTTAATGGCTTCAGAAAGGCCATTTCTGAAATTTGCGGCCAGAGCACACTCATTCCACTGAGTAAGCACGGACCGTTTCCGAAATTTTTGGCAATACACTTCAGCTTCATCCTGGCCCTGAGAAATAGCCAGCAAGGCTTTTTCTGCCTGAACTTCAAGATTGGGTTCCTCGTAAAGCAATCCGAGCGCCAGAAAAAACGCATCAATATTTGCCAATGCCGGATCTCCTGGCGCTAGCGAGAAAGCCCAATCCTGAGGGTCGCCCCGTAAAAAAGAGATAACAATTTTAACTTGCTGAGCTGAATCTCCAGATGAACGGGGTCTCAGAGAAAGAAACAATTTACAATTATTCCTGAAATTCCTAAACCTAAATCGGTCTCCAGAAAACAGTTCAGGAATAGGTATTTTAGGTTCAGACATAGGACTACTGGTAACAAAATCTTGTATGCCCTGCACACGAGCAGCAAGCTGGTCTACACTTGTAATCAAGGACTGGACATTCATGTCTGCAGCAAGCACAAGCCACTCAAAGGTAAAGGGGAGGAAGAGAGGGAAAAAAAAAAAAAAAAAACTCAGAATTTCCTTTCTTATAATCCCACTTCTGCAATGCATTAAACATTCAATGTTGGCCTGGCATACTGTTATGACCCCAATGGCAGAGGGTCTCAGAAATAGTTACCAAGTCTGCAAACACAAAAACCAGCTCATAGGGCAGTGGTAACTGGGCTGACCATATATCTAATCCTAGCACCACAACTAACAGCAGCCGGGGAACGTGCCTACGTTGATACTAGACGTCTCGCGCCAGCCGGAGAACTAACTAACCCTAGAAGGGAAAAGAAAGACCTTTCTTGCCTCCAGAGAAAAAGACCCCAAAAGTTGGATACAAGCCCCCAACAAATAATAACGGTGAGGTAAGAGGAAAAGACAAACGTAAGAATGAGCTAGGTATTTAGCAAAGAGAGGCCCACTAGCTAATAGCAGAATATAGTAAGATAACTTATATGGTCAGCAAAAACCCTATCAAAAATATCCACGCTGGAAATTCAAGAACCCCCGAACCGTCTAACGGCCCGGGGGGAGAACACCAGCCCCCTAGAGCTTCCAGCAAGGTCAGGAACCACATTTAGTACAAGCTGGACAAAAATGAGAGCAAGCAAATAACTGAAAAAACAAAGAAGCAAGACTTAGCTTAATTTTGCACGAACCAGGACCAGCAGGTAGGAGCAAACAAAAAGGATCTGATTACAACGATGCCAGGCACTGGACTAAGGATCCATGAGGTTTATATAGCAACACCCCTGGACTAACGACCCAGGTGGGTGCAAACTGAGGGAAGAAAATCCCAGAGTCATATCACTAGTAACCACCAGAGGGAGCCAAAAAGTCTAATTCACAACACATGTAACTCATTGTTGGCCAGTTGTACTGTTATGATCCGGTGATCTTGGAGCCACATGAGAGACTTTCTCAGGAGTAGGTGGTACCTGTACTGACCGCAAACCCTAAACTAACACCGCAACTAGAAGTAGCCGTGGGATGTACCTAACAAGTCCTAGACACCTCGACACAGCCGGAGGACTAAATACCCCTATAGATGGAAATGGGAATTCTATCTTGCCTCAGAGCAGAACCCCAAAGGATAGGCAGCCCCCCACAAATATTGACTGTGAGTATAAGAGGAAAAACACACGCAGGCAGAAAAACAGGATTTAGCAAAAGAGGCACTTCTAGCTAAATAGAAAAGGATAGGACAGAATTCTAAGCGGTCAGTATTAAAATCCTAAAAATATCCACAGCAGATAATACAAATATTCTACATCTAACTAAAGACATAGAAAGAATATCTGCATCTCCTGAGAATCCAGCATGACTGAAAAATCCAAACAAAGTCTAAGCTGGACAAAAACACAATTAATTGCACTGAATTGCAAAGCACACTGCATGTGTGCACAGAGACAAAAAAACAGACACTTATCTTAGCTGAATTGGCAGCAGGGCATGAGGAGCCAGAGAGAGATGCAATCCCTCCAAGTACAATGCACAACTGGCATGGACTCATGGATCCTGCACACCTAAATACCTAATAGAGCTGCAATCAGCAGAAACACCTGCCCGGATTACAACCCCAAGACAACTGCACTACCACCAACAACCACCGGAGGGAGCCCAAGAGCAGAATTCACAACAGTTTGTATTCATTAGCCTTCTGACTGAGCACTCCTCCTTTTAGCCACAGGTGTTTTTAATCACAGCAGGACCACTACCCCTCCACAGAGAGAGAGATTTTTAGTCAAAGAGAGGACTCACATTAGGTTCCCATTCAGATGAAGACTTTATTCTCAGAGAGGACAGGCATTGTTAGGCCTATGTATACAAGAAATGCCTTATTGTGGCTACAAGGTACACATAAATTGGCAAATTTATGCGCTAAACTTTCTCAATTTTTCATATTTCTAGTGCAGTAATGCAATTCAATTTTCATGTTTTATTTTATTTGCAGGTTTTGGAGCTACAGTGTGCTTCCTTATTTATTTGACTTCAATTGCTAGCAGGCAGTCAAGAGCCATTCTCTTCTGAAGGGCAGTGACATCACAAGTAGAAGCTAATGGGGGTGAACCCAACAGCAAAATCATTTGATGACATCACAAGTAGTAACTTATGTGGGCAAAACTAAGAACCAAAACATTACGTGAAATGACAAATAAGAGCTAATGTGGGCGGAGCCAACAACCTAAACATTCCGTGACATCATATGACGCACCTAATGGGGGCAGAATCAATAATCCCATCACTCTAAGACATAACAAGGAACAGCTAATGTGGGCTGAGCCAGCAACCACCACATTCCGTGATATCACAAGTAGCAGCTAATGGGTGCGTATCTAACAACCTTACTTCCAGTGAAGTGCATTGCCCAATAAGCTAGAGATCAAACAATATGAATCCTACCAATGAGGGGGAATATTTGAATAGTTTTGCTACATATGGAGCTAATATGTATATACATAAGTGTTGTACAAGGATTTCCCAATATTGGTTGGATTTATATTTCTGGTCTGGACTGTATATTACTATATGTCTCAATAACATCCGACAATTACATAATTATCTTCATGTTGCAAGTGTTCCCTTTACAGTATATAACATTAATCTCACAGATTTGGATGATTCTATAACTATATGAGTCGCCCGCCTGGGCCGTTGGGTACTCGGTCCCAGGTCCGATCTTAACCCCTTCACCCCCAAGGGTGGTTTGCACGTTAATGACCAGGCCAATTTTTACAATTCTGACCACTGTCCCTTTATGAGGTTATAACTCTGGAACGCTTCAACGGATCCTGGTGATTCTGACATTGTTTTCTCGTGACATATTGTACTTCATGATAGTGGTAAAATTTCTTTGCTATTTCCTGCGTTTATTTGTGAAAAAAACGGAAATTTGGCGAAAATTTTGAAAATTTCGCAATTTTCCAACTTTGAATTTTTATGCCCTTAAATCACAGAGATATGTCACACAAAATACTTAATAAGTAACATTTCCCACATGTCTACTTTACATCAGCACAATTTTGGAACCAAATTTTTTTTCTGTTAGGCTGGTTTCACACTTGCGTTTTTATCTGCATGCGTTTTTTTAAAAAACGCATGTGTGAAAAAACGCATGTAAACGCGGTAAAACGCATGCGTTTTTAGACGCATGTGTTTTTATAGAAAAACACAAGAAAACAAGAAAAAAACAAAAAACCCTAACCCTACCCCTAACCCTACCCCTAACCCTACCCCTAACCCTACCCCTAACCCTAACCCTAACCCTAACCTGAAATGCGTGGCACTGAAATACGTTTATATACGTATATACGTATATACGTATATAAGTGCCACGATATTTCAGTGGCCACGTATATAAGTGCCACGTATTTAAGTGCCACGTATATAAGTGCCACGTATATAAGTGCCACGTATTTAAGTGCCACGTATTTCACGTAAATGCCACGATATTTCAGTGCCACGTATTTCAGTGCCACACATTTAAGTGCCACGTATTTACGTGCCACGATATTTCAGTGCCACGTATAACCACGTAGTTATAGTATTTACAGTACGTGGCACTTAAATACGTGGCATTGAAATATCGTGGCACTGAAAGACGTGGCACTTAAATACGTGGCACTATGACTGTCAGAAAATGTTCATTAAACGGTTAGGGGTGAGGTTAGGGATAGAGTTAGGGTTAGGGTTTGGATCCCTTTATCACCTTGATGGTGGTGGGTGGCTTTCCAGTGTGTTTTCTGGGTTTTTTCTATAAAAACGCATGCGTTTTTAACGCAAACAAACGCATGTGCTTAAAAACGCATGCGTTTACATAGACAGAAATGCATTTTTTTGCCGCGAAAAAACGCATGCGTTTTTTCGCGGCAAAAAAAACTCGCAAGAAAATGCTACAGGTTGCATTTTTGAAAATGAACGCGTGCAGAAAAAAACGCATGCGTTTACAAACGCGACCAAACGCATACAAAAAAACCGCATGCGTTTTCAGTGTTAAATATAGGGGGAAAAACGCATGCGTTTTTTGTGCAAAAAACGCTGCAGACAAAAACGCAAGTGTGAAACCAGCCTAATTATAAGGGTTAAAAGTTGACCAGCAATTTCTCATTTTTACAACACCATTTTTTTTTAGGGACCACATCTCATTTGAAGTCATTTTGAGGGGTCTATATGATAGAAAATACCCAAGTGTGACACCATTCTAAAAACTGCACCCCTCAAGGTGCTCAAAACCACATTCAAGAAGTTTATTAACCCTTCAGGTGTTTCACAGGAATTTTTGGAATGTTTAAATAAAAATGAACATTTAACTTTTTTCACAAAAAATTTACTTCAGCTCCAATTTGTTTTATTTTACCAAGGGTAACAGGAGAAAATGGACTGCAAAAGATGTTGTACAATTTGTCCTGAGTACGCCGATACCCCATATGTGGGGGTAAACCACTGTTTAGGCACATGACAGAGCTCGGAAGCGAAGGAGCGCCATTTGACTTTTCAATGCAAAATTGACTGGAATTGAGATCGGACGCCATGTTGCGTTTGGAGAGCCCCTGATGTGCCTAAACATTGAAACCCCCCACAAGTGACACCATTTTGGAAAGTAGACCCCCTAAGGAACTTATCTAGAGGTGTGGTGAGCACTTTGACCCACCAAGTGCTTCACCTAAGTTTATAATGCAGAACCGTAAAAATAAAAAATCATATTTTTTCACAAAAATTATCTTTTCGCCCCCAATTTTTTATTTTCCCAAGGGTAAGAGAAGAGGGCGTTAAACTAGAAGAAGAGGGGACGGGAAGAAAAACATTAGACTCGAACAAAGAAGACCCAGGAAAACATACTCAGAAGGGAGGTAAGAACATTTCTAAAACAATCCACAGCGAGGAGATTGGAACAAAACAAAATCCTCTAAACTGCATGCTCACAAACGCCAGAAGCCTGACAAACAAGATGGAAGAACTAGAAGCAGAAATATCTACAGGTAACTTTGACATAGTGGGAATAACCGAGACATGGTTAGATGAAAGCTAGGACTGGGCAGTTAACTTACAGGGTTACAGTCTGTTTAGAAAGGATCGTAAAAATCGGAGAGGAGGAGGGGTTTGTCTCTATGTAAAGTCTTGTCTAAAGTCCACTTTAAGGGAGGATATTAGCGAAGGGAATGAGGATGTCGAGTCCATATGGGTCGAAATTCATGGAGGGAAAAATGGTAACAAAATTCTCATTGGGATCTGTTACAAACCCCCAAATTTAACAGAAATCATGGAAAGTCTACTTCCAAAGCAGATAGATGAAGCTGCAACCCATAATGAGGTCCTGGTTATGGGGGACTTTAACTACCCGGATATTAACTGGGAAACAGAAACCTGTGAAACCGATAAAGGCAACAGGTTTCTGCTAATAACCAAGAAAAATTATCTTTCACAATTGGTGCAGAATCCAACCAGAGGAGCAGCACTTTTAGACCTAATACTATCTAATAGACCTGACAGAATAACAAATCTGGAGGTGGTCGGGCATCTAGGAAATAGCGACCACAATATTGTACAGTTTCACCTGTCTTTCACTAGGGGGACTTGTCAGGGTGTCACAAAAACACTGAACTTTAGGAAGGTAAAGTTTGACCAGCTTAGAGATGCCCTTAATCTGGTAGACTGGGACAATATCCTCAGAAATAAGAATACAGATAATAAATGGAAAATGTTTAAGAACATCCTAAATAGGCACTGTAAGCGGTTTATACCTTGTGGGAATAAAAGGACTAGAAATAGGAAAAACCCAATGTGGCTAAACAAAGAAGTAAGGCAGGCAATTAACAGTAAAAAGAAAGCATTTGCACTACTAAAGCAGGATGGCACCATTGAAGCTCTAAAAAACTATAGGGAGAAAAATACTTTATCTAAAAAACTAATTAAAGCTGTCAAAAAGGAAACAGAGAAGCACATTGCTAAGGAGAGTAAAACTAATCCCAAACTGTTCTTCAACTATATCAATAGAAAAAGAATAAAAACTGAAAATGTAGGCCCCTTAAAAAATAGTGAGGAAAGAATGGTTGTAGATGACGAGGAAAAGGCTAACATACTAAACACCTTCTTCTCCACGGTATTCACGGTGGAAAATGAAATGCTAGGTGAAATCCCAAGAAACAATGAAAACCCTATATTAAGGGTCACCAATCTAACCCAAGAAGAGGTGCGAAACCGGCTAAATAAGATTAAAATAGATAAATCTCCGGGTCCGGATGGCATACACCCACGAGTACTAAGAGAACTAAGTAATGTAATAGATAAACCATTATTTCCAATCCATCTTGAATGCTGCAGCCAGAGTCATATTTCTGTCCAGCCGCTTCACCGATGCCTCCATCTTGTGCCAGTCATTACACTGGCTACCCATTCGCTACAGGGTCCAGTATAAACTCATCTCTCTCACCCACAAAGCTCTCCACAGTTCTACACCGCCTTATATCTCCTCTCTCATCTCTGTCTATCGCCCTACACGTGCCCTTCGTTCTACAAACGACCTAAGACTAGCATCCCCCGTAATCCGAACCTCACACCTCCGTCTCCAAGACTTCTCTCGTGCTGCGCCAGCTCTCTGGAATGCACTTCCCCAGACGATCAGACTGATACCTAGCCCCGACCTATTCAAGCGCGCTCTAAAAAACCATCTCTTCAAACAAGCCTACTACATCAACTACTCAGTAAACTAACTTTGCCCTGTTCCCTCCTTCCAAATATCACTCTAAATATGCACCCTACTATTCATCTGTCTCCACACCCTCCATGCACACGATAACTGCACTTGATACTTGACTATTGCACTTAAACACACGGGCTGATGACCGGATCATGCAGCTTTATACGAAAATCCCTATGTATTATAATTGCCAGACCTGAAATAACAAGCACTTTTCACCTATTGTGTCCCCCCATTGCCTTGTAGATTGTAAGCTTGCGAGCAGGGACCTCACTCCTAATGTCACTGTTTAAATTGTCTTAACCTGTATTGAATTTATTGTTTGTACATGTCCCCGCTTAATTGTAAAGTGCTGCGGAATATGTTGGCGCTATATAAATAAAAATTATTATTATTATTTCTTATTTTTAGGGACTTTATAGCGACAGGGTCTGTTCCGCAGGACTGGCGCATAGCAAATGTGGTGCCAATATTCAAAAAGGGCTCTAAAAGTGAACCTGGAAATTATAGGCCAGTAAGTCTAACCTCTACTGTTGGTAAAATATTTGAAGGGTTTCTGAAGGATGTTATTCTGGATTATCTCAATGAGAATAACTGTTTAACTCCATGTCAGCATGGGTTTATGAGAAATCGCTCCTGTCAAACGAATCTAATCAGTTTTTATGAAGAGGTAAGCTATAGGCTGGACCACGGTGAGTCATTGGACGTGGTATATCTCGATTTTTCCAAAGCGTTTGATACCGTGCCGCACAAGAGGTTGGTACACAAAATGAAAATGTTTGGTCTGGGGGAAAATGTGTGTAAATGGGTTAGTAACTGGCTCAGTGATAGAAAGCAGAGGGTGGTTATAAATGGTATAGTCTCTAACTGGGTCGCTGTGACCAGTGGGGTACCGCAGGGGTCGGTATTGGGACCTGTTCTCTTCAACATATTCATTAATGATCTGGTAGAAGGTTTACACAGTAAAATATTGATATTTGCAGATGATACAAAACTATGTAAAGCAGTTAATACAAGAGAAGATAGTATTCTGCTACAGATGGATCTGGATAAGTTGGAAACTTGGGCTGAAAGGTGGCAGATGAGGTTTAACAATGATAAATGTAAGGTTATACACATGGGAAGAAGGAATCAATATCACCATTACACACTGAACGGGAAACCACTGGGTAAATCTGACAGGGAGAAGGACTTGGGGATCATAGTTAATGATAAACTTACCTGGAGCAGCCAGTGCCAGGCAGCAGCTGCCAAGGCAAACAGGATCATGGGGTGCATTAAAAGAGGTCTGGATACACATGATGAGAGCATTGTACTGCCTCTGTACAAATCCCTAGTTAGTCCGCACATGGAGTACTGTGTCCAGTTTTGGGCACCGGTGCTCAGGAAGGATATAATGGAACTAGAGAGAGTACAAAGGAGGGCAACAAAGTTAATAAAGGGGATGGGAGAACTACAATACCCAGATAGATTAGCAAAATTAGGATTATTTAGTCTAGAAAAAAGACGACTGAGGGGCGATCTAATAACCATGTATAAGTATATAAGGGGACAATACAAATATCTCGCTGAGGATCTGTTTATACCAAGGAAGGTGACGGGCACAAGGGGGCATTCTTTGCGTCTGGAGGAGAGAAGGTTTTTCCACCAACATAGAAGAGGATTCTTTACTGTTAGGGCAGTGAGAATCTGGAATTGCTTGCCTGAGGATGTGGTGATGGCGAACTCAGTCGAGGGGTTCAAGAGAGGCCTGGATGTCTTCCTGGAGAAGAACAATATTGTATCATACAATTATTAGGTTCTGTAGAAGGACGTAGATCTGGGGATTTATTATGATGGAATATAGGCTGAACTGGATGGACAAATGTCTTTTTTCGGCCTTACTAACTATGTTACTATGTTACTATGTTAAATTGGACCACAAAAGTTGTTGTACAATTTGTCCTGAGTACGCTGATACCCCACATGTGGGGGTAAACCACTGTTTGGGCGCATGGGAGAGCTCGGAAGGGAAGGAGCGCCGTTGGACTTTTCAATGCAAAATTGACAAGAATTGACATGGAACGCCATGTTGCGTTTGGAGAGCCACTGATGTGCCTAAACATTGAAACCCCCCACAAGTGACACCATTTTGGAAATTAGACCCCCTAAGGAACTTATCTAGAGGTGTGGTGAGCACTTTGACCCACCAAGTGCTTCACAGAAGTTTATAATGCAAAGCCGTAAAAATAAAAAAATTTTTAGCCCCCAGTTTTGTATTTTCCCGAGGGTAACAGGAGAAATTGCACCCCAAAAGTTGTTGTCTAATTTGTCCTTAGTACCGCTGATACCCCATATGTGGGGGGAACCACCGTTTTGGCGCATGGGAGGGCTCGGAAGGGATGGAGCGCCATTTGGAATGCAGACTTAGATGGAATGGTCTGCAGGTGTCACATTGCGTTTGCAGAGCCCCTAATGTACCTAAACAGTAGAAACCCCCCACAAGTGACACCATTTTGGAAAGTAGACCCCCTAAGGAACTCATCTAGATGTGTTGTGAGAGCTTTGAACCCCCAAGTGTTTCACTACAGTTTATAACGCAGAGCCGTGAAAATAAAAAATATATTTTTTTCCACAAAAATTATTTTTTAGCCCCCAGTTTTGTATTTTTCCAAGGGTAACAGGAGAAATTGGACCCTAAATATTGTTGTGCAATTTGTTCTGAGTACGATGATACCTGATATGTGGGGGGGGAACCACCGATTGAGCGCATGGCATTGCTCGGAAGGGAAGGAGCATCATTTGGAATGCAGACTTAGATGGATTGGTCTGCAGGCGTCACATTGCGTTTGCAGAGCCCCTAATGTACCTAAACAGTAGAAACCCCCCACAAGTGACCCAATATTGGAAACTAGACCCCCCAAGGAACTTACCTAGTTGTGTTGTGAGAACTTTGAACCCCCAAGTGTTTCACTACAGTTTATAACGCAGAACCGTGAAAATAATAAAAAAATTTCCCCCCAAAATTATTTTTTAACCCACAGTTTTGTATTTTCCCAAGGGTAACAGGAGAAATTGGACCCCAAAAGTTGTTCTCCAATGTGTCCTGAGTACGCTGATATCCCATATGTTGGGGTAAACCCCTGTTTGGGTGCATGGGAGAGCTCGGAAGGGAAGGAGCACTGTTTTACTTTTTCAACGCAGAATTGGCTGGAATTCAGATCGGACGCCATGTCGCGTTTGGAGAGCCCCTGATGTGCCTAAACAGTGGAAACCCCCCAATTATAACTGAAACCCTAATCCAAACACACCCCTAACCCTAATCCCAACGGTAACCCTAACCACACGCCTAACCCTGACACACCCCTAACCCTAATCCCAACCCTATTCCCAACCGTAAATGTAATCCAAACCCTAACCCTAACTTTAGCCCCAAACCTAAAGCTAACTGTAGCCTTAACCCTAGCCCCAACCCTAGCCCTAACCCTAGCTCTAACCCTAGCCCTAACCCTAACCCTAACCCTAGCCCTAACCCTAGCCCTAACCCTAGCCCTAACCCAAGCCCTAACCCTAACCCTAGCCCTAGCCCTAGCCCTAACCCTAATGGGAAAATGGAAATAAATACATTTTTTAAATTTTTTAATTTTTCCCTAACTAAGGGGGTGATGAAGGGGGGTTTGATTTACTTTTATAGCGGGTTTTTTAGCGGATTTTTATGATTGGCTGCCGTCACACACTGAAAGACGCTTTTTAGTGCAAAAAATATTTTTTGCGTTACCATATTTTGAGAGCTATAATTTTTCCATATTTGAGTCCACAGAGTCATGTGAGGTCTTGTTTTTTGCGGGACGAGTTGATGTTTTTATTGGTAACATGTTTGGGCACAGGAGATTTTTTGATCGCTTTTTATTCCGATTTTTGTGAGGCAGAATGACCAAAAACCAGCTATTCATGAATTTCTTTTGGGGGAGGCGTTTATACCGTTCCGCATTTGGTAAAATTTCTAAAGCAGTTTTATTCTTCGGGTCAGTACGATTACATCGATACCTCATTAATATAATTTTTTTATGTTTTGGCGCTTTTATACGATAAAAACTATTTTATAGAAAAAATAATTATTTTTGCATCGCTTTATTCTGAGGACTATAACTTTTTTATTTTTTTGCTGACGATGCTGTGTGGTGGCTCGTTTTTTGCGGGACAAGATGACGTTTTCAGCGGTACCAATGGTTATTTTTATCTGTCTTTTTGATCGCGTGTTATTCCACTTTTTGTTTGGCGGTATGAGAATAAAGCGTTGTTTTTTGCCTCGTTTTTTTTTTTTTACGGTGTTCACTGAAGGGGTTAACTAGTGATATAGTTTTATAGCTGGGGTCGTTACGGATGTGGCGATACTAAATATGTGTACTTTTATTGTTTGATTTTTTTATTTAGATAAAGAAATGTATTTATGGGAATAATATTTTTTTTTCTTTATTTATGAATTTTTTTTTTCTTTTTTTACACATGTGGAAATTTTTTTTTTTACTTTTTTACTTTGTCCCAGCAACCGCTGTGTTCACCTACTAATCACCTTGCTTTTGCCTTGCAGCGCTGTTTTCACAGCGATCTGCAAGGTCTCTGTGTGTGTGTGTGTGTGTGTTCAGCCCACTCTCTAGTCTGTGTGCAGCCATAGGCCATAGCTGGTTATATTCAGTTCAGGGAGGGTGGTTCACTGCCTCATACTGTTCTATTTTCTTTTCTTTTTTTTTCAAGTAGTGCAGGCTGCTGCACATTTTTTCTAATAATTCCTATTAGTGACTTTCCACCCGTATCCAGCTAAATTGTGGAAAAACACTAGATAGGATAACGTAGAGGAGTGTTTTTGGGCCTTGCAGCGCCATTTACGGCTGTCTGCACGGTCTCCGTGTGACTGCAGCTCGCTCTGTAGTCTGTGTGCAGCCATAGCCGGTTGTATCCAGCTCAGGGTAAATCACTGCATCATACCGTGAAATCCAATTTCCATTTTTCTAAGTAGTGCAGGCTGCTGCACATTTTTTCAAAAAATTCCTATTAGTGTCTTTCCACCCGTATCCAGCTAAATTGTGGAAAAACACTACATAGGATAACGTAGAGGAGGTTTTTGGGGCCTTGCAGCGCCGTTTACGGCTGTCTGCACGGTCTCCGTGTGACTGCAGCTCGCCCTGTAGTCTGTGTGCAGCCATAGCCGGTTGTATCCAGCTCAGGGTAAATCACTGCGTCATACCGTGAAATCCAATTTCCTTTTTTCTAAGTAGTGCAGGCTGCTGCACATTTTTTCACAAAATTCCTATTAGTGTCTTTCCACCCGTATCCAGCTAAATTGTGGAAAAACACTACACAGGATAACGTAGAGGAGGTTTTTGGGGCCTTGCAGCGCCGTTTACGGCTGTCTGCACGGTCTCCGTGTGACTGCAGCTCGCCCTGTAGTCTGTGAGCAGCCATAGCCGGTTGTATCCAGCTCAGGGTAAATTACTGCGTCATACCGTGAAATCAAATTTCCTTTTTTCTAAGTAGTGCAGGCTGCTGCACATTTTTTCAAAAAATTCCTATTAGTGTCTTTCCACCCGTATCCAGCTAAATTGTGGAAAAACACTACAAAGGATAAAGTAGAGGAGGTTTTTGGGGCCTTGCAGCGCCGTTTATGGCTGTCTGCACGGTCTCCATGTGACTGCAGCTCGCCCTGTAGTCTGTGTGCAGCCATAGCCGGTTGTATCCAGCTCAGGGTAAATCACTGCGTCATACCGTGAAATCCAATTTCCTTTTTTCTAAGTAGTGCAGGCTGCTGCACATTTTTTCAAAAAATTCCTATTAGTGTCTTTCCACCTGTATCCAGCTAAATTGTGGAAAAACACTACATAGGATAACGTAGAGGAGGTTTCTGGGGCCTTGCAGCGCCGTTTACAGTTTAAAGTTTAAAGTTTAAAGTTAACAGCTTTTTCTCTCTGAGTCTGAAGAGGCAGGTGGGCCAGTGCCTCCGGTCACCACACCGCAGAACGCATCTGCTGATGACACTCAGGTGCCACTTTCTGGTGCGTGCTCTGCTGCTGAGACTACCCAGGAGGAGCAGTTGGTGGCAGAGGGTAGTGTAGATGATGAGGTCCTTGACCCATCGTGGCGTGAGAAACAGGAAGGTGGTGGGAGCAGCTCTGAGGAAGAGATTCCCCAAACGGGCCAAAGAGGGAGAGGGAGGGGAAAGACTGCGGATCCTGTAGCCTCCACTTTGGCACCCGTTAGGAGCGTGTCTCTTCCAACAGCCAAAAAGGGCGCTCCCAAGACGTGCAGTGCCTGGTCCTTTTTTGACACAGTTGCAGATGACATTTGCTATGTCAAATGCAAGGTGTGTCATCACAAAGTCAAAAGAGGTAGAAATGTCAGCAACCTCAATACCTCCAACATGTGGAAACATGTGCGGACCAGGCACGCGGCGGAGTTACAGAAACACACTGAAGAGCTAGGCCAACCAACAGCGGCAGCTACCACCTCTTCAGCTCCTGTTGCCTCTTCCTCCAGCTCACACGCAGCTGGTTCGGCTTCCTCCCAGGATCGCCGTGGAAGAAACTCTGGCCCTGTTGTCCAGAGACCCACTGTTATTCCACCCACAGCACCACATTCCCAGTTATCCTCTCACTCCCAGGCCAGTCTACAGCCATCGGTAGTACAGGCATGGGAGAAAAGGCGGCCTTTCTCGGCAAACCACCCACGAGCACAGGCTCTGACTGCAGGCATTGCCAAACTTCTGTCACTGGAAATGCTGTCATTCAGGCTGGTGGAGACTGACAGCTTCCGTGACTTGATGTCATTGGCAGTCCCACAGTACAATGTGCCCAGCCGCTTTTATTTCAGCAAGCAAGCCGTCCCTGCCCTGCACAAGCATGTGGAGGGACACATAAAACACGCGCTACTGAACGCCGTCAGTAGCAAGGTCCACCTCACCACCGATGCGTGGACTAGTCAACATGGACAGGGGCGATACCTTTCCCTCACTGCCCATTGGGTTAATGTTGTTGAGCCGGGTACAGATCGTGTGAGTGGCGCAGGACATGTCCTGCCCACTCCAAGGATTGCAGGAATCCAGTCTGTACGCATTGACTCCTCCTCTTACACAAGTTCCTCAGAATCGTCGCTGCAGGAGCCGTCACAGTCCACCTCCACATGGACCTGTGAACGTTTACCTGTTACGACCGACATGAGCACAGCCGTGGCCAAACGTCAACAGGCCATCTTGAAATTAATTTCTTTGGGGAATCAGAGCCACACAGCGCAGGAGCTCTGGAATGCCATCAAGCAGGAGAGCGATGTGTGGTTTGTGGCAGCGAATCTCCAGCCAGGCATGGTAGTGTGTGATAATGGCCGAAATCTGGTGGCAGCTCTGGGCCTCGGCAACCTCATTCACATCCCATGTCTGGCACATGTGCTCAATTTGGTCGTGCAGAGTTTTTTGAGGGACTATCCGGATCTTGATGCACTGCTGCACAAGGCCCGCCTAGAGTGTGCTCACTTGCGGCGTTCCAGCACGGCAAAATCGCGCATTGCGGCTCTGCAGCGCCGATTCCGCCTTCCGGAACATCGCATCATATGTGACCTACCTACCAGGTGGAATTCCACATTACATATGTTGGAGCGGTTGTGTGAGCAGCAGCAAGCTGTAATAGAGTACCAGCTGCATCAGGCGCAAAGAAGTCGCACTCCGCGCCATTCAGACTTCACAACCACAGAGTGGGCCACTATGAAGGACGTCTGCCAGGTTTTGCGTCCCTTCGATTATTCCACGCGGATGGCGAGTGCAGATGATACACTAGTCAGCATGACTGTCCCCCTTATCTGCCTGCTTGAAAAATCACTGCAAGCGCTAAGGGATGATGTTGTGGAAGAGGTGGAGGATGAGGATTCACCATTTCCATCATCTTCTGGACAGTCAGCGCCACGTGGTTCCTCACAAACGCGTAGGCAGGGGACAGTTTGTGAGGAGGATGAGGAGTCAATGGAGGAGGAAGACATCCGTCCAGAGGAGGGAGTTACACAATTGTCCAGTACTCAGTGTGTACAGCAAGGGTGGGGTGATGACGAGCGGGCAGAGATCACACCTCAAGCAGGGGACAGCGTTTCTTGGCCAGTTGGCAGTCTGCAGCACATGGTGGATTACATGCTGCAGTGCCTGAGAAACGACCGCCGCATCGCCCACATTCTCAACATGTCTGATTATTGGGTGTTCACCCTCCTCGATCCTCGCTACCGGGACAACGTAGAAAGCCTCATCACACCGTTGAACCGGGAGCGAAAAATGCGGGAGTACCAAGACACACTGGTGAATTCCATCATCTTCTCCAGTCCAACTGAGAGAAGTGCTGCTAGTGCATTACAAAGCAGCTCAGTGCGTCCAGGCAGTGGAGGAGGCTCTGCACAAAGAGGGAGCAGAAGCAGTGCCTCTGCCCAAGGCAAGACCAGTATGGTCCAACTGTGGCACACTTTTGTGTGCCCGCCACAAAAGTCTACACCATCACAGACGGCTCCAGGCAGCAGGAGGCAACGGTTCCATCAGATGGTGACAGACTACATGTCTTGCCCTCTTGCTGTACTCCCAGACGGCTCTTCTCCTTTCAAGTTTTGGGTCTCAAAGCTGGATACATGGCCAGAACTAAGCCAGTATGCATTGGAGGTGCTGGCTTGCCCTGCGGCTAGTGTATTATCGGAATGCGTCTTTAGTGCTGCAGGTGGTGTACTAACTGACCGTCGCTTGCGACTATCCTCCGATAACGTTGACCGGCTTACTTTCCTGAAAATGAACCAGGCCTGGATCTCGCAAGAATTTGCCACTCCTCTTCCTGATTAAATAATTTGGTGACTGTCTACAGTATCCAGGTCTCCTGTTGTGTTCATCTTTCTACCACCTGAACTTTAATTCCTGGGCTCCAACACCGCCAGTTGAGGCTCAGAAGCGCCGTCTGCACAGTCAAAACATACGACCCAGTGTTTTTGGGTGTCAGTAACGTCAGCTGATCCCCAGCTGTGTAGCCGGCAATGTGTCCTGAGACCGCCACGCTGACACAACAACTGAAATGTAAGGGAACCTTTCCCCCCCCAGGCGTTTGTTACTGAAAGAGCCACCTTGTGCAGCAGTAATGCTGCACAAGGAAACGGTAGCTATTTTTGTTTAGCTCCTTGCACACGCAGAACTTAACACTTATAAAATGTGTCCACTGATACCGTAAAACCGTCCCGTAGGTGGGACTTTCCTTCGTAATGTGACGCAGCACAGACGTCATTCCTACCCCCTTGGCGCCGTGTGCCGGCTCCTCAGCGTTGTTTGATTCTGTCCCGAAGCCTGTGCTGTTATTTTATCCCTTGGCCAGGCACACTTAGCGCTGCCCCTCTTCTGACATCATTTGGTGTCAACCTGACTGCGCCTGTGCGTCGGCGCTGGCCGAGATCCCGCCTCGCAGTGTCTTCTGATTTAATCACACTGCGGGCCTGGGATCCATGGGCATGCGCAGTGCATATCTTCACCTCCGCCTCTCACTCATCTCCCTTCGCCTTCTTCAGACTGTGCGCCGTCAGCTGATCCCTAATAGCATGCCACGACCGTGACACTGCACAGTCTGAAGAAGCCGGAGGGAGGGGAGTGAGAGGCGAGGATATGCACTGCGCATGGCCACGGATCCCAGGCCCGTGGTGGGATTACATTAGACGACACTGCGAGGTGGGATCTCGGCCAGCGCGGACGCACAGGCGCAGCCAGACTGACACCAAATGATGTCAGAAGATGGGCAGCGCTAAGTGTGCCTGGCCAAGGGATAACATAACAGCGCAGGCTTCGGGACAGAATCAAAGAACGCTGAGGAGCCGGGGCACGGCGCCAAGGGGGTAGGAATGACGGCTGTGCTGCATCATATTACAAAGGAAAGCCCCACCTCCGGGACGGTCTCACGGTATCAGGGGACACATTTTATAAGTGTTTAGTTCTGTGTTTGCAAGGAGCATAATGAAAAGAGCCACCTTTTCCTTTTGCATCCTTTGTGCTGCACAAGCTGGCTCTTTCAGCTACAAACGCCTTGGGGGGGGTTAAAGGTTCCCTTTCGACTTTCTCCAATCAGGCTTCGGCCTACACTGTGTTCCTCTGCTCCTCCTGCTGTCCCTGGGCTCCAACACCGCTAGTTGGTGCCTGGAAGTGCCGTCCGCACAGTCAACAGTCGCTCCTCTGTTATTGGGGTTCAGTAACGTCAGCTGTTCCCCAGCTGTGTGTGTGGCAATCCCTCCTCTCTCCTCCACCTCCTCCTCCTCCTTCTGTCCCTGGGCTCCAACACCGCTAGTTGTTGTCCGGAAGTGCTGTCCGCACAGTCAACAGTCGCTCCTCTGTTATTGGGGTTCAGTAACGTCAGCTGTTCCCCAGCTGTGTGTGTGGCAATCCCTCCTCCGCAGATATGCACTGCGCATGTCCATGGATCACAGGCCTGCAGTGGGATTAAATCAGAAGACCCTACGAGGAGGGATCTCGTCCAGCGCGGCCGCACAGGCGCAGCCAGCCTGACACCAAATAATGTCAGAAGACGGGCAGCACTAAGTGTGCATGGCCAAGGGCTAACATAACAGCGCAGGCTCCGGGACAGATTCCAACAACGCTGAGGAGGCGGCGCACGGCGCCAAGGGGGTAAGAGTGACGGCTGAGCTGCGTCACATGACAAATGAAAGTTCCACCTACCGGACGGTTTAACGGTGTGAGGGGACACATATCATAAGTGTCAAGTTCAGCGTTTGCAAGGACCATAATTAAAAGAGCTAAGTTTAGCTTTTTCAGCATTAGTGCTGTACAAGATGGCTCCTTCAGCTACAAACGCCTTGGGGGGGGTAAAGGTTCCCTTTCAACTTGCTCCAGTGCAGGCTTTGGCCTACACTCTGCTCTTCCTGCTGACCCTGGGCTCTAACACCGCCAGTTGGGGCCCGGAAGTGCTGGCTGCACAGAGCAAAACACCCGCCAATGTGTCAGTGGGGTTCAGCAACGCCAGCTGTTCCCCCGCTGTGTAGCCGGCAACGTGTCCTGCAAAAGCCACGCAGACACAAAGCTGCCGCCAGTGCAGGCTTCGGCCTACACTATGCTCCCTCTACTCCTCCTGCTGACCCTGGGCTCTAACACCGCCAGTTGGGGCCCAGAAGTGCTGGCTGCACAGAGCCAAACACCTCACCAATGTGTCAGTGGGGTTCAGCACCGCCAGCTGTTCCCCTGCTGTATAGCCGGCATTGTGTCCTGCAAAAGCCACGCAGACACAAGAGCTGAAATTGAAGGGAACCTGTCCCCCCCCCCGGCATTTGTATGTATAACAGCCACCTTGTACAGCAGTAATGCTGCATTTGTACAAGGTGGCTCACTAAGTTATACTCCTTGCACACGTCGAACTCAACACGTATAAAATGTGTCCCCTGAGACCATTAAAACGTCCCTCAGGTGTGACTTTCCTTTGTAATGACACACTGCAACCCCCTTGGTAGCGCTGCCCGTCTTCTCACATCATTGTTTGGCTGGCTGCGCCTCTGCGGCCGCCCTGCCCGACACAACGCCCCTCGGTGTCTTATTTATTTTGACTGCGAGGGTGTGATTGACGGGCATGAGCAGTGCATATCTTCGCCTGGCACTTATCTCCTTTCGCCTTCTTCAGACTTTGTGGCCTCATGGCCGTGGCATGCGATAAGGGATCAGCTGGCGCCGCACAGTCTGAAGCAGGTGTAAGGACCCGAGTGAGAGGCGAACATATGCACTGCGCAAGGCCATGAATCCCAGCCCCGCAGTGTGAATAAATGAGAAGACACTTCGTGACTGAGATTCATGGGCATCGCGAACCGCACCGGCCGACATTAAATGATGTCAGAAGACGGACAGCGCATGGCCAAGGGATAACGCAACAGCACAGACTCCTGTACAGAAAAATGCGATGCTCAGGAGGCCGCGCCAAGCACCAAGGTGGTATTTTTGCCAGCTGTGCTGCGTCTCATTAAGAAGGGAACTCCCTCCTCCAAGACAGTTTTGACTGTATAAGGGCCTAAATGTGGTACGTGTTTCACTCAGCGTGTGCAAGGAACAAAATTAAAAGAGCAACCTTTGCCTTGGGCAGCATTACTGCTGCCCAAGGTGTGGCTCTTCTAGTTTGGAACACCTGAGGGGGGGTTAAAGGTTACCTTTAAAATTGGTTCAATTAAGCTTCGGCCTACACTCTGCTCCTCCCGCAGAGCCTGGGCTCTAACACCGCCAGTTGGTGCCCCGAAGTGCTGGCTGCACAGAGCAAAACACCCGCCACTCTGTCAGTGGGGTTCAGCACCGCCAGCTGTTCCCCTGCTGTGTAGCCGGCAACGTGTCCTGCAACAGCCACGCAGACACAAAGCTGCCTCCAGTGCAGGCTTCGGCCTACACTCTGCTCCCTCTGCTCCTCCTGCTGACCCCGGGCTCTAACACCGCCAGTTGGTGCCCCGAAGTGCTGGCTGCACAGAGAAAAACACCCGCCACTCTGTCAGTGGGGTTCAGCACCGCCAGCTGTTCCCCTGCTGTGTAGCTGGCAACGTGTCCTGCAAAAGCCACGCAGACACAAAGCTGCCGCCAGTGCAGGCTTTGGCCTACACTCTGCTCCCTCTCCTCCTGCTGACCCTGGGCTCTAACACCGCCAGTTGGTGCCCGGTAGTGCTAGCTGCACAGAGAAAAACACCAGCCAATGTGTCAGTGGGGTTCAGCAACGCCAGCTGTTCCCCTGCTGTGTAGCCAGCATCGTGTCCTGCAAAAGCCACGCAGACACAAGAACTGAAATTGAAGGGAACCTGTCCCCCCCCAGGCGTTTGTATGTATAACAGCCACCATGTACAGCAGTAATGCTGCATTTGTACAAGGTAGCTCACTAAGTTATTCTCCTAGCACACGCCGAACGTAACACGTCTAAAATGTGTCCCCTGAGACCATTAAACTGTCCCTGAGGTGTGACTTTCCTTTGTAATGACACACTGCAACCCCCTTGGTAGCGCTGCCCGTCTTCTGACATCATTGTTTGGCTGGCTGCGCCTCTGCGGCCGCCCTGCCCGACACAACGCCCCTTGGTGTCTTATTTATTTTGACTGCGAGGGTGAGATTGACAGGCATGAGCAGTGCATATCTTCGCCTGTTGTCACTCAGCTCCTTCCGCCTTCTTCAGACTGTATGGCTTCATGGCCGTGGCATGCGATAAGGGATCAGCTGACGCCGCACAGTCTGTAGCAGGTGTAAGGACCCGAGCGAGAGGCGAACATATGTACTGCGCAAGGCCATGAATCCCAGCCCCGCAGTGTGAAACACTGTAAAGGCACTACGGGGCTGGGATTCATGGTCATCGCGAACCGCACCGGCAAACATTAAATGATGTCAGAAGACGTGCAGCGCTAACAGCGCAAGGCCAAGGGATAACACGACAGCGCAGACTCCTGTACAGCAAATAACGACGCTCAGGAGGCCGCGCCCAGCACCAAGGTGGGATTCTTGACATCTGTGCTGCGTCCCATTAAGAAGGAAACTCCCGCCTCCAAGACAGTTTAGATTGTTTAAGGGGCGAAATGTCATACGTGTTTCATTCAGCGTGTGCAAGGAACAGAATTTAAAAGAGCAACCTTTGACTTATGCAGCATTACTGCTGCCCAAGGTGTGGCTCTTCTAGTTTGTAACCCCTGAGGGGGGGTTAAAGGTTACCTTTAAAATTGGTTCAATTAGGCTGGGATTCATGGGCATCGCGAACCGCACCGGCCGACATGAAATGATGTCAGAAGATGGGCAGCGCATGGCCAAGGGATAACGCAACAACGCAGACACCTGTACAGCAAAATATGATGCTCAGGAGGCCGCGCCAAGCACCAAGGTGGTATTTTTGCCAGCTGTGCTGCGTCTCATTACGTAGGGAACTCCCGCCTCCAAGACAGATTGACTGTATAAGGGCAAAAATGTTGTACGTGTTTCATTCAGCTTGTGCAAGGAACAAAATTAAAAGAGCAACCTTTGACTTGGGCAGCATTACTGCTGCCCAAGGTGTGGCTCTTCTAGTTTGGAACACCTGAGGGGGGGTTAAAGGTTACCTTTAAAATTGGTTCAATTAGGCTTCGGCATACACTCTGCTCCTCCCGCAGAGCCTGGGCTCTAACACCGCCAGTTGGTGCCCCGAAGTGCTGGCTGCACAGAGCAAAACACCCGCCACTCTGTCAGTGGGGTTCAGCACCGCCAGCTGTTCCCCTGCTGTGTAGCCGGCAACGTGTCCTGCAACAGCCACGCAGACACAAAGCTGCCTCCAGTGCAGGCTTCGGCCTACACTCTGCTCCCTCTGCTCCTCCTGCTGACCCCGGGCTCTAACACCGCCAGTTGGTGCCCCGAAGTGCTGGCTGCACAGAGAAAAACACCCGCCACTCTGTCAGTGGGGTTCAGCACCGCCAGCTGTTCCCCTGCTGTGTAGCTGGCAACGTGTCCTGCAAAAGCCACGCAGACACAAAGCTGCCGCCAGTGCAGGCTTTGGCCTACACTCTGCTCCCTCTCCTCCTGCTGACCCTGGGCTCTAACACCGCCAGTTGGTGCCCGGTAGTGCTAGCTGCACAGAGAAAAACACCAGCCAATGTGTCAGTGGGGTTCAGCAACGCCAGCTGTTCCCCTGCTGTGTAGCCGGCATCGTGTCCTGCAAAAGCCACGCAGACAAAAGAACTGAAATTGAAGGGAACCTGTCCCCCCCCAGGCGTTTGTATGTATAACAGCCACCATGTACAGCAGTAATGCTGCATTTGTACAAGGTAGCTCACTAAGTTATTCTCCTAGCACACGCCGAACGTAACACGTCTAAAATGTGTCCCCTGAGACCATTAAACCGTCCCTGAGGTGTGACTTTCCTTTGTAATGACACGCTGCAACCCCCTTGGTAGCGCTGCCCGTCTTCTGACATCATTGTTTGGCTGGCTGCGCCTCTGCGGCCGCCCTGTCCGACACAACGCCCCTTGGTGTCTTATTTATTTTGACTGCGAGGGTGTGATTGACGGGCATGAGCAGTGCATATCTTCGCCTGTTGTCACTCAGCTCCTTCCGCCTTCTTCAGACTGTATGGCTTCATGGCCGTGGCATGCGATAAGGGATCAGCTGACGCCGCACAGTCTGTAGCAGGTGTAAGGACCCGAGCGAGAGGCGAACATATGTACTGCGCAAGGCCATGAATCCCAGCCCCGCAGTGTGAAACACTGTAAAGGCACTGCGGGGCTGGGATTCATGGTCATCGCGAACCGCACCGGCAAACATTAAATGATGTCAGAAGACGTGCAGCGCTAACAGCGCAAGGCCAAGGGATAACACGACAGCGCAGACTCCTGTACAGCAAATAACGACGCTCAGGAGGCCGCACCCAGCACCAAGGTGGGATTCTTGACATCTGTGCTGCGTCTCATTAAGAAGGAAACTCCCGCCTCCAAGACAGTTTAGATTGTTTAAGGGGCGAAATGTCATACGTGTTTCATTCAGCGTGTGCAAGGAACAGAATTTAAAAGAGCAACCTTTGACTTATGCAGCATTACTGCTGCCCAAGGTGTGGCTCTTCTAGTTTGTAACCCCTGAGGGGGGGTTAAAGGTTACCTTTAAAATTGGTTCAATTAGGCTGGGATTCATGGGCATCGCGAACCGCACCGGCCGACATGAAATGATGTCAGAAGACGGGCAGCGCATGGCCAAGGGATAACGCAACAACACAGACTCCTGTACAGCAAAATGCGATGCTCAGGAGGCCGCGCCAAGCACCAAGGTGGTATTTTTGCCAGCTGTGCTGCGTCTCATTACGAAGGGAACTCCCGCCTCCAAGACAGATTGACTGTATAAGGGCAAAAATGTTGTACGTGTTTCATTCAGCTTGTGCAAGGAACAAAATTAAAAGAGCAACCTTTGACTTGTGCAGCACTACTGCTGCATAAGGTGTGGCTCTTCTAGTTTGTAACACCTGAGGGGGGGTTAAAGGTTACCTTTAAAATTGGTTCAATTAGGCTTCGGCCTACACTCTGCTCCCCCTGCAGAGCCTGGGCTCTAACACCGCCAGATGGTGCCCCGAAGTGCTGGCTGCACAGAGAAAAACACCCGCCAATGTGTCAGTGGGGTTCAGCACCGCCAGCTGTTCCCCTGCTGTGTAGCCGGCAACGTGTCCTGCAACAGCCACGCAGACACAAAGCTGCCGCCAGTGCAGGCTTCGGCCTACATTCTGCTCCCTCTCCTCCTGCTGACCCTGGGCTCTAACACCGCCAGTTGGTGCCCGGTACTGCTAGCTGCACAGAGAAAAACACCCGCCAATGTGTCAGTGGGGTTCAGCACCGCCAGCTGCTTCCCTGCTGTGTAGCCAGCATCGTGTCCTGCAAAAGCCACGCAGACACAAGAACTGAAATTGAAGGGAACCTGTCCCCCCTCCCCCAGGTGTTTGTATGTTTTACAGCCACCTTGTACAGCAGTAATGCTGCATGTGTGCAAGGTGGCTCATAAACTTATTCTCCTTGCACACGTCGAACGGAACACGTCTACAATGTGTCCCCTGAGACCATTAAAACGTCCCTGAGGTGTGACTTTCCTTTGTAATGACACGCAACAACCCCCTTGGTAGCACAGCCCTTCTTCTGACATCATTGTTTGGCTGGCTGCGCCTCTGTGGCCGCCCTGCCCGACACAACGCCCCTCGGTGTCTTATTTATTTTGACTGCGAGGGTGTGATTGACGGGCATGAGCAGTGCATATCTTCGCCAGGCTGTCACTCAGCTCCTTCCGCCTTCTTCAGACTGTGCAGCTTCATGGCCGTGGCATGCGATAAGGGATCAGCTGACGCCGCACAGTCTGTAGCAGGTGTAAGGACACGAGCGAGAGGCGAACATATGTACTGCGCCAGGCCATGAATTCCAGCCCCGCAGTGTGAAACACTGTAAAGACACCGCGGGGCTGGGATTCATGGGCATCGCGAACCGCACCGGCCGACATGAAATGATGTCAGAAGACGGGCAGCGCATGGCCAAGGGATAACGCAACAACGCAGACTCCTGTACAGCAAAATGTGATGCTCAGGAGGCCGCGCCAAGCACCAAGGTGGTATTTTTGCCAGCTGTGCTGCGTCTCATTACGTAGGGAACTCCCGCCTCCAAGACAGATTGACTGTATAAGGGCAAAAATGTTGTACGTGTTTCATTCAGCTTGTGCAAGGAACAAAATTAAAAGAGCAACCTTTGACTTGTGCAGCACTACTGCTGCATAAGGTGTGGCTCTTCTAGTTTGTAACACCTGAGGGGGGGTTAAAGGTTACCTTTAAAATTGGTTCAATTAGGCTTCGGCCTACACTCTGCTCCCCCTGCAGAGCCTGGGCTCTAACAGCGCCAGTTGGTGCCCCGAAGTGCTGGCTGCACAGAGAAAAATACCCGCCAATGTGTCAGTGGGGTTCAGCACCGCCAGCTGTTCCCCTGCTGTGTAGCCGGCAACGTGTCCTGCAACAGCCACGCAGACACAAAGCTGCCGCCAGTGCAGGCTTCGGCCTACACTCTGCTCCCTCTCCTCCTGCTGACCCTGGGCTCTAACACCGCCAGTTGGTGCCCGGTACTGCTAGCTGCACAGAGAAAAACACCCGCCAATGTGTCAGTGGGGTTCAGCACCGCCAGCTGTTCCCCTGCTGTGTAGCTGGCATCGTGTCCTGCAAAAGCCACGCAGACACAAGAACTGAAATTGAAGGGAACCTGTTCCCCCCCCCCCAGGTGTTTGTATGTTTTACAGCCACCTTGTACAGCAGTAATGCTGCATGTGTGCAAGGTGGCTCATAAACTTATTCTCCTTGCACACGTGGAACGGAACACGTCTACAATGTGTCCCCTGAGACCATTAAAACGTCCCTGAGGTGTGACTTTCCTTTGTAATGACACGCAACAACCCCCTTGGTAGCACAGCCCTTCTTCTGACATCATTGTTTGGCTGGATGCGCCTCTGCGGCCGCCCTGCCCGACACAACGCCCCTCGGTGTCTTATTTATTTTGACTGTGAGGGTGTGATTGACGGGCATGAGCAGTGCATATCTTCGCCAGGCTGTCACTCAGCTCCTTCAGCCTTCTTCAGACTGTGCGGCTTCATGGCCGTGGCATGCGATAAGGGATCAGCTGACGCCGCACAGTCTGTAGCAGGTGTAAGGACACGGGCGAGAGGCGAACATATGTACTGCGCCAGGCCATGAATCCCAGCCCCGCAGTGTGAAACACTGTAAAGACACTGCGGGGCTGGGATTCATGGGTATCGCGAACCGCACCGGCCGACATGAAATGATGTCAGAAGATGGGCAGCGCATGGCCAAGGGATAACGCAACAACGCAGACTCCTGTACAGCAAAATGCGATGCTCAGGAGGCCGCGCCAAGCACCAAGGTGGTATTTTTGCCAGCCGTGCTGCGTCTCATTACGTAGGGAACTCCCGCCTCCAAGACAGATTGACTGTATAAGGGCAAAAATGTTTAACGTGTTTCATTCAGCTTGTGCAAGGAACAAAATTAAAAGAGCAACCTTTGACTTGTGCAGCACTACTGCTGCATTAGGTGTGGCTCTTCTAGTTTGTAACACCTGAGGGGGGGTTAAAGGTTACCTTTAAAATTGGTTCAATTAGGCTTCGGCCTACACTCTGATCCCCCTGCAGAGCCTGGGCTCTAACACCGCCAGTTGGTGCCCTGAAGTGCTGGCTGCACAGAGAAAAACACCCGCCAATGTGTCAGTGGGGTTCAGCACCGCCAGCTGTTCCCCTGCTGTGTAGCCGGCAATGTGTCCTGCAACAGCCACGCAGATACAAAGCTGCCGCCAGTGCAGGCTTCGGCCTACACTCTGCTCCCTCTCCTCCTGCTGACCCTGGGCTCTAACACCGCCAGTTGGTGCCCGATACTGCTAGCTGCACAGAGAAAAACACCCGCCAATGTGTCAGTGGGGTTCAGCACCGCCAGCTGTTCCCCTGCTGTGTAGCCGGCATCGTGTCCTGCAAAAGCCACGCAGACACAAGAACTGAAATTGAAGGGAACCTGTCCCCCCTCCCCCAGGTGTTTGTATGTTTTACAGCTAGTGTTGAGCATTCCGATACCGCAAGTATCGGGTATCGGCCGATACTTAGCGGTATCGTAATTCCGATACCGAGATCCGATACTTGCCGCGTATCGGATACCGGAATCGGAAGTTCCCAGGATTCAAACTGCACAACTTTGTATGAAATCAGCCAATGAGACTGATTCCAAGTGTGGGCACATCCTGTTCAGCATGGAGGGCCTGAAACTACTGGCAAGGCTGTGATTGGCTGCTGACATGATGTCATGATGCAGTTTAAAAGTCGCTGGCGCCATTTTGCGCTCACTCTGCTGTGAATTCAGTTAGTGACAGGATGCTGTTTGCTGACTGAGGGCCAGTTTAGAGATAGCGATTTGCTTCTTTGTGCTTTTCCAAGGCTAATTTAGCAACCGCTGTGTTCACCTACTAATCACCTTGCTTTTGCCTTGTAGCGCTGTTTTCACAGCGATCTGCAAGGTCTGTGTGTGTGTGTGTGTGTGTGTGTGAGTGCAGCCCACTCTCTAGTCTGAGTGCAGCCACATAGGCCATCCATAGCTGGTTGTATTCAGTTCAGGGAGGGTGGTTCATTGCCTCATACTGGTTTTTTTTTTTTTTTTCCAAGTAGTGTAGTCTGCTGCTAATTTTTTCAAAAAAATCCTATTAGTGTCTTTCCACCCGTCTCCAGCAAATTTGTGGAAAAACACTACATAGGATAACATAGAGGAGGGTTTTTGGGCCTTGCAGCGCCGTTTACGGCTGTCTGCACGGTCTCCGTGTGACTGCAGCTCGCCCTGTAGTCTGTGAGCAGCCATAGCCTGGTTGTCTCCAGCTCAGGGTTCTTCACTGCGTCATACTGTAAAATCAATTTTCCTTTTCTTTTAAGTAGTGCAGGCTGCTGCACATTTTTTCAAAAAAAATCCTATTAGTGTCTTTCCACCCGTCTCCAGCTAATTTGTGGAAAAACACTACATAGGATAACGTAGAGGAGGGTTTTTGGGCCTTGCAGCGCCGTTTACGGCTGTCTGCACGGTCTCCGTGTGACTGGAGCTCGCCCTGTAGTCTGTGAGCAGCCATAGCCTGGTTGTCTCCAGCTCAGGGTTCTTCACTGCATCATACCGTAAAATCAATTTTCCTTTTCTTTTAAGTAGTGCAGGCTGCTGCACATTTTTTCAAAAAAATCCTATTAGTGTCTTTCCACCCGTCTCCAGCTAATTTGTGGAAAAACACTACATAAGATAACGTAGAGGAGGGTTTTTGGGCCTTGCAGCGCCGTTTACGGCTGTCTGCACGGTCTCCGTGTGACTGCAGCTCTCTCTGTTGTCAGTTCAGCCCCCAAAAAATAAATAAATAATAAAGTTCACCAAACACACCAGTGACACCACTTTACATTTGTGTAGGCCACATTAGCTCATATTAAAGTCTAGTCCACACTTTAGAAAATTAGTGTTTCTTATACCTGTTAGGAGTTGTTCAGGAATAAGCACACAAAGCCGTTAGTACTTTTCTGCTTATCTTTATCAGTCAACCAAGATGAAGAAGGCAGTGAGTAAGGCACGTGGGCGTGGACGCGGAGCAGGGAGGGGACGTGGGGATTCTGTGCCTGCTGCGGGCACCGGTGACTCATCAGCACCCACTTTCACCAGGGAACAGTCATTCATGCGCAGCTTTGTCGCAGAGCGCCGTACACCGCTGCTGCGTGAAGAACAAATTGAAGCCGTTGTCGGATGGATGGCAGCTAATGCATCAACTTCAATTAGTGCCACATCCTCTCAGACACAGAGCACTGGAGAGCAGCCATCTGTCTCTTCACCACCTGCCAAATTGCCCAGGCAGACAGAGAGCCCAGGACAGGAGCCGTCTCTACTTCTGTTCTCTGAATCTCTTGCCTTGGAAACAGGGGGCCAGCCAAGCAGCATTGGAGAAATGGAAGAAGAGGCAGGGTGCAGTGATGCCCAACAGCTTTTTCTCTCTGAGTCTGAAGAGGCGGGTGGGCCAGTGGCTCCGGTCACCACATCGCAGGCCGCATCAGCTGATGATGACACTCAGGTGCCACTTACTGGTGCGTGCTCTGCTGCTGAGACTACCCAGGAGGAGCAGTTGGGGGCAGAGGGTAGTGTAGATGATGAGGTCCTTGACCCATCTTGGCGTGAGGGACAGGAAGGTGGTGGGAGCAGCTCTGAGGAAGAGATTCCCCGTACGGCCCAAAGAGGGAGAGGGAGGGGGAAGACTGCGGATCCTGCAGCCTCCGCTTTGGCACCCGTTAGGAGCATGTCTCTTCCAAAAGCCAAAAAGGGCGCTCCCAAGACTTGCAGTGCCTGGTCCTTTTTTGACACAGTTGCAGATGACATTTGCTATGTCAAATGCAAGGTGTTATGGTTCTCAATGGCAAGAGAACATAGCCCAGCAAACATAGGTACTAGCTCTTGGAAGGATGGAAACTAAACTGACCATGAACTAAACCTGCCGCACAACTAACAGTAGCCGGGTAGCGTTGCCTACGTTTTTATCCCTAGACGCCCAGCGCCGGCCGGAGGACTAACTAATCCTGGCAGAGGAAAATATAGTCCTGGCTCACCTCTAGAGAAATTTCCCCGATAGGCAGACAGAGGCCCCCACATATATTGGCGGTGATTTTAGATGAAATGACAAACGTAGTATGAAAATAGGTTTAGCAAAATTGAGGTCCACTTACTAGATAGCAGGAAGACAGAAAGGGCACTTTCATGGTCAGCTGAAAACCCTATCAAAATACCATCCTGAAATTACTTTAAAACTCTAGTATTAACTCATAACATCAGAGTGGCAATTTCAGATCACAAGAGCTTTCCAGACACAGAAACGAAACTACAGCTGTGAACTGGAACAAAATGCAAAAACAAACGAGGACTAAAGTCCAACTTAGCTGGGAGTTGTCTAGCAGCAGGAACATGCACAGAAAGGCTTCTGATTACAATGTTGACCGGCATGGAAGAGACAGAGGAGCAAGGTTAAATAGCGACTCCCACATCCTGATGGAAACAGGTGAACAGAGGGGATGATGCACACCAGTTCAATTCCACCAGTGGCCACCGGGGGAGCCCAAAATCCAATTTCACAACAGTACCCCCCCCCTCAAGGAGGGGGCACCGAACCCTCACCAGAACCACCAGGGCTATCAGGATGAGCCCTATGAAAGGCACGGACCAGATCGGAGGCATGAACATCAGAGGCAGTCACCCAAGAATTATCCTCCTGACCGTATCCCTTCCATTTGACCAGATACTGGAGTTTCCGTCTGGAAACACGGGAGTCCAAGATTTTTTCCACAACGTACTCCAACTCGCCCTCAACCAACACCGGAGCAGGAGGCTCAACGGAAGGCACAACCGGTACCTCATACCTGCGCAACAATGACCGATGAAAAACATTATGAATAGAAAAAGATGCAGGGAGGTCCAAACGGAAGGACACAGGGTTAAGAATCTCCAATATCTTGTACGGGCCGATGAACCGAGGCTTAAACTTAGGAGAAGAAACCCTCATAGGGACAAAACGAGAAGACAACCACACCAAGTCCCCAACACAAAGCCGAGGACCAACCCGACGCCGGCGGTTGGCAAAAAGCTGAGTCTTCTCCTGGGACAACTTCAAATTGTCCACTACCTGCCCCCAAATCTGATGCAACCTCTCCACCACAGCATCCACTCCAGGACAATCCGAAGATTCCACCTGACCAGAAGAAAATCGAGGATGAAACCCCGAATTACAGAAAAAAGGAGACACCAAGGTGGCAGAGCTTGCCCGATTATTGAGGGCAAACTCCGCTAAAGGCAAAAAAGCAACCCAATCATCCTGATCTGCAGACACAAAACACCTCAAATATGTCTCCAAGGTCTGATTCGTCCGCTCGGTCTGGCCATTTGTCTGAGGATGAAAAGCAGACGAGAAAGACAAATCTATGCCCATCCTAGCACAGAATGCTCGCCAAAATCTAGACACGAATTGGGTTCCTCTGTCAGAAACGATATTCTCCGGAATACCATGCAAACGGACCACATTTTGAAAAAACAGAGGAACCAACTCGGAAGAAGAAGGCAACTTAGGCAGGGGAACCAAATGGACCATCTTAGAGAAACGGTCACACACCACCCAGATGACAGACATCTTCTGAGAAACAGGAAGATCCGAAATAAAATCCATCGAGATGTGCGTCCAGGGCCTCTTCGGGATAGGCAAGGGCAACAACAATCCACTAGCCCGAGAACAACAAGGCTTGGCCCGAGCACAAACGTCACAAGACTGCACAAAGCCTCGCACATCTCGAGACAGGGAAGGCCACCAGAAGGACCTTGCCACCAAATCCCTGGTACCAAAGATTCCAGGATGACCTGTCAACGCAGAAGAATGAACCTCAGAAATGACTTTACTGGTCCAATCATCAGGAACAAACAGTCTACCAGGTGGGCAACGATCAGGTCTATCCGCCTGAAACTCCTGCAAGGCCCGCCGCAGGTCTGGAGAAACGGCAGACAATATCACTCCATCCTTAAGGATACCTGTAGGTTCAGAGTTACCAGGGGAGTCAGGCTCAAAACTCCTAGAAAGGGCATCCGCCTTAACATTCTTAGAACCCGGCAGGTAGGACACCACAAAATTAAACCGAGAGAAAAACAACGACCAGCGCGCCTGTCTAGGATTCAGGCGTCTGGCGGACTCAAGATAAATTAGATTTTTGTGGTCAGTCAATACCACCACCTGATGTCTAGCCCCCTCAAGCCAATGACGCCACTCCTCAAAAGCCCACTTCATGGCCAAAAGCTCCCGATTCCCAACATCATAATTCCGCTCGGCGGGCGAAAATTTACGCGAGAAAAAGGCACAAGGTCTCATCACGGAAAAATCGGAACTTCTCTGCGACAAAACTGCCCCAGCTCCGATTTCAGAAGCGTCGACCTCAACCTGAAAAGGAAGAGCAACATCAGGCTGACGCAACACAGGGGCGGAAGAAAAGCGGCGCTTAAGCTCCCGAAAGGCCTCCACAGCAGCAGGGGACCAATCAGCAACATCAGCACCCTTCTTAGTCAAATCAGTCAATGGTTTAACAACATCAGAAAAACCAGCAATAAATCGACGATAAAAGTTAGCAAAGCCCAAAAATTTCTGAAGACTCTTAAGAGAAGAGGGTTGCGTCCAATCACAAATAGCCTGAACCTTGACAGGATCCATCTCGATGGAAGAGGGGGAAAAAATATATCCCAAAAAGGAAATCTTTTGAACCCCAAAAACGCACTTAGAACCCTTCACACACAAGGAATTAGACCGCAAAACCTGAAAAACCCTCCTGACCTGCTGGACATGAGAGTCCCAGTCATCCGAAAAAATCAAAATATCATCCAGATACACAATCATAAATTTATCCAAATAATCACGGAAAATGTCATGCATAAAGGACTGAAAGACTGAAGGGGCATTTGAAAGACCAAAAGGCATCACCAAATACTCAAAGTGGCCCTCGGGCGTATTAAATGCGGTCTTCCACTCATCCCCCTGCTTAATTCGCACCAAATTATACGCCCCACGGAGATCTATCTTAGAGAACCACTTGGCCCCCTTTATGCGAGCAAACAAATCAGTCAGCAGTGGCAACGGATATTGATATTTAACCGTGATTTTATTCAAAAGCCGATAATCAATACACGGTCTCAAAGAGCCATCTTTCTTAGCCACAAAGAAAAAACCGGCTCCTAAGGGAGATGACGAAGGACGAATATGTCCCTTTTCCAAGGACTCCTTTATATATTCTCGCATAGCAGCATGTTCAGGCACAGACAGATTAAATAAACGACCCTTAGGGTATTTACTACCCGGAATCAAATCTATGGCACAATCGCACTCCCGGTGCGGAGGTAATGAACCAAGCTTAGGCTCTTCAAAAACGTCACGATATTCAGTCAAGAATTCAGGAATCTCAGAGGGAATAGATGATGAAATGGAAACCACAGGTACGTCCCCATGCGTCCCCTTACATCCCCAGCTTAACACAGACATAGCTTTCCAGTCAAGGACTGGGTTATGAGATTGCAGCCATGGCAATCCAAGCACCAACACATCATGTAGGTTATACAGCACAAGAAAGCGAATAATCTCCTGATGATCCGGATTAATCCGCATAGTTACTTGTGTCCAGTATTGTGGTTTATTACTAGCCAATGGGGTGGAGTCAATCCCCTTCAGGGGTATAGGAGTTTCAAGAGGCTCCAAATCATACCCACAGCGTTTGGCAAAGGACCAATCCATAAGACTCAAAGCGGCGCCAGAGTCGACATAGGCATCCGCGGTAATAGATGATAAAGAACAAATCAGGGTCACAGATAGAATAAACTTAGACTGTAAAGTGCCAATTGAAACAGACTTATCAAGCTTCTTAGTACGCTTAGAGCATGCTGATATAACATGAGTTGAATCACCGCAATAGAAGCACAACCCATTTTTTCGTCTTAAATTCTGCCGTTCACTTCTGGACAGAATTCTATCACATTGCATATTCTCTGGCGTCTTCTCAGTAGACACCGCCAAATGGTGCACAGGTTTGCGCTCCCGCAGACGCCTATCGATCTGGATAGCCATTGTCATGGACTCATTCAGACCCGCAGGCACAGGGAACCCCACCATAACATCCTTAATGGCATCAGAGAGACCCTCTCTGAAATTCGCCGCCAGGGCGCACTCATTCCACTGAGTAAGCACAGCCCATTTACGGAATTTCTGGCAGTATATTTCAGCTTCGTCTTGCCCCTGAGATAGGGACATCAAGGCCTTTTCCGCCTGAAGCTCTAACTGAGGTTCCTCATAAAGCAACCCCAAGGCCAGAAAAAACGCATCCACATTGAGCAACGCAGGATCCCTTGGAGCCAATGCAAAAGCCCAATCCTGAGGGTCGCCCCGGAGCAAGGAAATCACAATCCTGACCTGCTGAGCAGGATCTCCAGCAGAGCGAGATTTCAGGGACAAAAACAACTTGCAATTATTTTTGAAATTTTGAAAGCAAGATCTATTCCCCGAGAAAAATTCAGGCAAAGGAATTCTAGGTTCAGATATAGGAACATGAACAACAAAATCTTGTAAATTTTGAACTTTCGTGGTGAGATTATTCAAACCTGCAGCTAAACTCTGAATATCCATTTTAAACAGGTGAACACAGAGCCATTCCAGGATTAGAAGGAGAGAGAGAGAGAGAAAGGCTGCAATATAGGCAGACTTGCAAGGGATTCAATTACAAGCACACTCAGAACTGAAGGGAAGGAAAAAAAAAAAAAAATCTTCAGCAGACTTCTCTTTTCTCTCCTTTCTCTGTCAATTAATTTAACCCTTTTTTTGGCCGGTCAAACTGTTATGGTTCTCAATGGCAAGAGAACATAGCCCAGCAAACATAGGTACTAGCTCTTGGAAGGATGGAAACTAAACTGACCATGAACTAAACCTGCCGCACAACTAACAGTAGCCGGGTAGCGTTGCCTACGTTTTTATCCCTAGACGCCCAGCGCCGGCCGGAGGACTAACTAATCCTGGCAGAGGAAAATATAGTCCTGGCTCACCTCTAGAGAAATTTCCCCGATAGGCAGACAGAGGCCCCCACATATATTGGCGGTGATTTTAGATGAAATGACAAACGTAGTATGAAAATAGGTTTAGCAAAATTGAGGTCCGCTTACTAGATAGCAGGAAGACAGAAAGGGCACTTTCATGGTCAGCTGAAAACCCTATCAAAATACCATCCTGAAATTACTTTAAAACTCTAGTATTAACTCATAACATCAGAGTGGCAATTTCAGATCACAAGAGCTTTCCAGACACAGAAACGAAACTACAGCTGTGAACTGGAACAAAATGCAAAAACAAACGAGGACTAAAGTCCAACTTAGCTGGGAGTTGTCTAGCAGCAGGAACATGCACAGAAAGGCTTCTGATTACAATGTTGACCGGCATGGAAGAGACAGAGGAGCAAGGTTAAATAGCGACTCCCACATCCTGATGGAAACAGGTGAACAGAGGGGATGATGCACACCAGTTCAATTCCACCAGTGGCCACCGGGGGAGCCCAAAATCCAATTTCACAACAGCAAGGTGTGTCATCACAAAGTCAAAAGAGGTCGAAATGTCAGCAACCTCAATACCTCCAACATGTGGAAACATGTGCGGACCAGGCACGCGGCGGAGTTAGAAAAACACACTGAAGAGCTAGGCCAACCAACAGCGGCAGCTACCACCTCTTCAGCTCGTGTTGCCTCTTCCTCCAGCTCACACGCAGCTGGTTCGGCTTCCTCCCAGGAAAACCGTGGAAGAACCTCTGGCCCTGTTGTCCAGAGACCCGCTGTAATTCCACCCGCAGCACCACTTTCCCAGTCATCCACACACTCCCAGCCAAGTCTACAGCCATCGGTAGTACAGGCATGGGAGAAAAGGCGGCCTTTCTCGTCAAACCACCCACGAGCACAGGCTCTGACTGCAGGCATTGCCAAACTTCTGTCACTGGAAATGCTGTCATTCAGGCTGGTGGAGACTGACAGCTTCCGTGACTTGATGTCATTGGCAGTCCCACAGTACAATGTGCCCAGCCACTTTTACTTCAGCAGGCAAGCCGTCCCTGCCCTGCACAAGCATGTGGAGGGACACATAAAACACGCGCTACTGAATGCCATCAGTAGCAAGGTCCACCTCACCACCGATGCGTGGACCAGTCAACATGGACAGGGGCGATACCTTTCCTTCACTGCCCATTGGGTTAATGTCGTTGAGCCGGGTACAGACCGTGCGAGTGGCGCAGGACGTGTCCTGCCCACTCCAAGGATTGCAGGAATCCATTCTGTACGCATTGACTCCTCCTCTTACACCAGTTCCTCAGAATCATCGCTGCAGGAGCCGTCACAGTCCACCTCCACATGGACCCGTGATGAACGTTTACCTGTTACGACCGACATGAGCACAGCCGTGGCCAAACGTCAACAGGCCGTCTTGAAATTATTTTCTTTGGGGAATCGAAGCCACACAGCGCAGGAGCTCTGGAATGCCATCAAGCAGGAGAGCGATGTGTGGTTTGTGCCAGCGAATCTCCAGCCAGGCATGGTAGGGTGTGATAATGGCCGAAATCTGGTGGCAGCTCTGGGCCTTGGCAACCTCACTCACATCCCATGTCTGGCACATGTGCTCAATTTGGTCGTGCAGAGTTTTTTGAGGGACTATCCGGATCTTGATGCACTGCTGCACAAGGTCTGCCTAGAGTGTGCTCACTTGCGGCGTTCCAGCACGGCAAAAGCACGCATTGCGGCTCTGCAGCGCCGACACCGCCTGCCGGAACATCGCATCATATGTGACCTACCTACCAGGTGGAATTCCACGTTACATATGTTGGAGCGGTTGTGTGAGCAGCAGCAAGCTGTAATGGAGTACCAGCTGCATCAGGCGCAAATAAGTCGCACTCCGCGCCGTTCAGACTTCACAACCACAGAGTGGGCCACTATGAAGGACGTCTGCCAGGTTTTGCGTCCCTTCGATTATTCCACGCGGATGGCGAGTGCAGATGATGCACTAGTCAGCATGACTGTCCCCCTTATCTGCCTGCTTGAAAAATCACTGCAAGTGCTAAGGGATGATGTTGTAGAAGAGGTGGAGGATGAGGATTCACCATTTCCATCATCTTCTGGACAGTCAGCGCCACGTGGTTCCTCACAAACGCGTAGGCAGGGGATAGTTTGTGAGGAAGATGAGGAGGAGTCAATGGAGGAGGAAGACATCCGTCCAGAGGAGGGAGTTACACAATTGTCCAGTACTCAGTGTGTACAGCGAGGGTGGGGTGATGACGAGCGGGCAGAGATCACGCCTCCAGCAGGGGACAGCGTTTCTTGGGCAGTTGGCAGTCTGCAGCACATGGTGGATTACATGCTGCAGAGCCTGAGAAACGACCGCCGCATCGCCCACATTCTCAACATGTCTGATTATTGGGTGTTCACCCTCCTCGATCCTCGCTACCGGGACAACGTAGAAAGCCTCATCACACCGTTGAACCGGGAGCGAAAAATGCGGGAGTACCAAGACACACTGGTGAATTCCATCATCTTCTCCATTCCAAGTGAGAGAAGTGCTGCTAGTGCATTACAAAGCAGCTCAGTGCGTCCAGGCAGTGGTGGAGGCTCTGCACAAAGAGGGAGCAGAAGCAGTGCCTCTGCCCAAGGCAAGACCAGTATGGCCGAACTGTGGCACAGTTTTCTGTGCCCGCCACAAAAGTCTACACCATCACAGACGGCTCCAGTCAGCAGGAGGCAACGGTTCCGTCAGATGGTGACAGACTACATGTCTTGCCCTCTTGCTGTACTCCCAGACGGCTCTTCCCCTTTCAAGTTTTGGGTCTCAAAGCTGGATACATGGCCAGAGCTAAGCCAGTATGCATTGGAGGTGCTGGCTTGCCCTGCGGCTAGTGTATTATCGGAACGTGTCTTTAGTGCTGCAGGTGGTGTACTAACTGACCGTCGCATGCGACTATCCTCCAATAACGTTGACCGGCTTACTTTCCTGAAAATGAACAAGGCCTGGATCTCGCAGGAATTTGCCACTCCTCTTCCTGATTAAATAATTAGGTCACTGTCTACGTTATCCAGGTCTCCTGTTGTGTTCATCTTTCTACCACCTGAACTTAAATTCCTGGGCTCCAACACCGCCAGTTGAGGCTCAGAAGTGCCGTCTGCACAGTCAAAACATACGACCCAGTGTTATTGGGTTTCAGTAACGTCAGCTGATCCCCAGCTGTGTAGCCGGCAATGTGTCCTGCGACCGCCACGCTGACACAACAACTGAAATGTAAGGGAACCTGTCCCCCCCCCCAAGGCGTTTGTTACTGAAAGAGCCACCTTGTGCAGCAGTAATGCTGCACAAGGAAAAGGTAGCTATTTTTGTTTAGCTCCTTGCACACGCAGAACTTAACACTTATAAAATGTGTCCACTGATACCGTAAAACCGTCCCGGAGGTGGGACTTTCCTTCGTAATATGACGCAGCACAGCCGTCATTCCTACCCCCTTGGCGCCGTACCCCGGCTCCTCAGCGTTGTTTGATTCCGTCCCGGAGCCTGCGCTGTTATGTTATCCTTTGGCCAGGCACACTTAGCGCTGCCCGTCTTCTGACATCATTTGGTGTCAGGATGGCTGCGCCTGTGCGGCCGCGCTGGCCGAGAGCCCGCCTCGCAGTGTCTTCTGATTTAATCCCACTGGGGGCCTGAGATCCATGGACATGCGCAGTGCATATCTGAACCTCCACCTCTCACTCATCTCCCTACGGCTTCTTCAGACTGTGCGGTGTCAGCTGGTCCCTAATAGCATGCCACGGCCGTGACACCGCACAGTCTTAAGAAGCCGTAGGGAGGGGAGTGAGAGGCGAGGATATGCACTGCGCATGGCCATGGATCCCAGGCCCGCGGTGGGATTACATTAGACGACACTGCGAGGCGGGCTCTCGGCCAGCGCGTCCACACAGGCGCCGCCAGCCTGACACCAAATGATGTCAGAAGATGGGCAGCGCTAAGTGTGCCTGGCCAAGGGATAACATAACAGCGCAGGCTCCGGGACGGAATCAAACAACGCTGAGGAGCCGTGGCACGGCGCCAAGGGGGTAAGAATGACGGCTGTGCTGCGTCACATTACGAAGGAAAGTCCCACCTCCGAGACGGTCTCACGGTTTCAGGGGACACATTTTATAAGTGTTTAGTTCTGTGTTTGCAAGGAGCATAATGAAAAAAGCCACCTTTTCCTTTTGCATCTTTTGTGCTGCACAAGCTGGCTCTTTCAGCTACAAACGCCTTGGGGGGGGGGGTTAAAGGTTCCCTTTCGACTTTCTCCAATCAGGCATCGGCCTACATTGTGTTCCTCTGCTTTTCCTGCTGTCCCTGGGCTCCAACACCGCTAGTTGCCGTCCAGAAGTGCTGTCCGCACAGTCCCAACAGTCCCTCCTCTGTTATTGGGGTTCAGTAACGTCAGCTGTTCCCCAGCTGTGTGTGTGGCAATCCCTCCTATCTCCTCCACCTCCTCCTCCTCCTCCTGTCCCTGGGCTCCAACACCGCTAGTTGCCGTCCAGAAGTGCTGTCCGCACAGTCCCAACAGTCCCTCCTCTGTTATTGGGGTTCAGTAACGTCAGCTGTTCCCCAGCTGTGTGTGTGGCAATCCCTCCTATCTCCTTCACCTCCTCCTCCTCCCCCTGTCCCTGGGCTCCAACACCGCTAGTTGCCGTCCAGAAGTGCTGTCCGCACAGTCCCAACAGTCCCTCCTCTGTTATTGGGGTTCAGTAACGTCAGCTGTTCCCCAGCTGTGTGTGTGGCAATCCCTCCTATCTCCTCCACCTCCTCCTCCTCCTCCTGTCCCTGGGCTCCAACACCGCTAGTTGCCGTCCAGAAGTGCTGTCCGCACAGTCCCAACAGTCCCTCCTCTGTTATTGGGGTTCAGTAACGTCAGCTGTTCCCCAGCTGTGTGTGTGGCAATCCCTCCTATCTCCTCCACCTCCTCCTCCTCCTGTCCCTGGGCTCCAACACCGCTAGTTGCCATCCAGAAGTGCTGTCCGCACAGTCCCAACAGTCCCTCCTCTGTTATTGGGGTTCAGTAACGTCAGCTGTTTCCCAGCTGTGTGTGTGGCAATCCCTCCTATCTCCTCCACCTCCTCCTCCTCCTCCTGTCCCTGGGCTCCAACACCGCTAGTTGCCGTCCAGAAGTGCTGTCCGCACAGTCCCAACAGTCCCTCCTCTGTTATTGGGGTTCAGTAACGTCAGCTGTTCCCCAGCTGTGTGTGTGGCAATCCCTCCTATCTCCTCCACCTCCTCCTCCTCCTCCTGTCCCTGGGCTCCAACACCGCTAGTTGCCATCCAGAAGTGCTGTCCACACAGTCCCAGCAGTCCCTCCTCTGTTATTGGGGTTCAGTAACGTCAGCTGTTCCCCAGCTGTGTGTGTGGCAATCCCTCCTATCTCCTCCACCTCCTCCTCCTCCTCCTGTCCCTGGGCTCCAACACCGCTAGTTGCCGTCCAGAAGTGCTGTCCGCACAGAGCCAAACACCTCGCCAATGTGTTAGTGGGGTTCAGTAATGCCTGCTGCTCCCCTGCTGTGTATACGGCAACGTGTCCTGCGACCGCCACGCAGGCACAACAAGTTAAATTTAAGGGAACCTGTCCCCCCCCCAGGCGTTTGTTACTGAAGGAGACACCTTGTGCAGCAGTAATGATGCAAAGGGAAAAAGTGCCTCTTTTCATGGTGCTCCTTGCACATGCTGAACCTAACACTTATGAAATGTGTCCCCTCACACGGTTAAACCGTCCGGTCGGTGGAACTTTCCTTTGTCATGTGACGCAGCACAGCCGTCATTCTTACCCCCTTGGCGCCGTGCGCCTCCTCCTCAGCGTTGTTTGGATCTGTCCCGGAGTCTGCGCTGTTATGTTATCCCTTGGCCAGGCACACTTAGCGCTGCCCGTCTTCTGACATCATTTGGTGTCAGGATGGCTGCGCCTGTGCGGCCGTGCTGGACGAGATCCCGCCTCGTAGTGTCTTCTGATTTAATCCCACTGCGGACCTGTGATCCATGGACATTAGCAGTGCATATCTGAACCTCCGCCTCTCACTCATCTCCCTACGCCTTCTTCAGACTGTGCGCTGTCAGCTGATCCCTAATAGTATGCCACGGCCGTGACGCCGCACAGTCTGAAGAAGCCGTAGGGAGGGGAGTGAGAGGCGAGGATATGCACTGCTCATGCCCATGGATCACAGGTCCGCAGAGTGATTACATTAGATGACACAGCGAGGCGGGATCTCGTCCAGCGCGGCCGCACAGGCGCAGCCATCCTGACACCAAATGATGTCAGAAGACGGGCAGCGCTAAGTGTGCCTGGCCAAGGGATAACATAACAGCGCAGACTCCGGGACAGATTCAAACAACGCTGAGGAGGAGGCGCACGGCACCAAGGGGGTAAGAATGACGGCTGTGCTGCGTCACATGACAAAGGAAAGTTCCACCGACCGGACGGTTTAACCGTGTGAGGGGACACATTTCAAAAGTGTTAGGTTCAGCATGTGCAAGGACCATAATTAAAAGAGCTAATTTTACCTTTGCCAGCATTAGTGCTGTACAAGATGGCTCTTTCAGCTACAAATGCCTGGGGGGGGTTAAAGGTTCCCTTTCAACTTGCTCCAGTGCAGGCTGCGGCCTACACTCTGCTCCACCTGCAGAGCCCGGGCTCCAACACCGCCAGTTGGTGCCCCGAAGTGCTGGCTGCACAGAGAAAAACACCTTGCCAATGTGTCAGTGGGGTTCAGCACCGCCAGCTGTTCCCCTGCTGTGTAGCCGGCAACGTGTCCTGCAAAAGCCACGCAGACACAAAGCTGCCGCCAGTGCAGACTTTGGCCTACACTCTGCTCCCTCTCCTCCTCCTGCTGACCCTGGGCTCTAACACCGCCAGTTGGTGCCCGGTACTGCTAGCTGCACAGAGAAAAACACCAGCCAATGTGTCAGTGGGGTTCAGCACCGCCAGCTGTTCCCCTGCTGTGTAGCCGGCAACGTGTCCTGCAAAAGCCACGCAGACACAAAGCTGCCGCCAGTGCAGGCTTTGGCCTACACTCTGCTCCCTCTCCTCCTCCTGCTGACCCTGGGCTCTAACACCGCCAGTTGGGGCCCAGATGTGCTGGCTGCACAGAGCCAAACACCTCGCCAATGTGTCAGTGGGGTTCAGCACCGCCAGCTGTTCCCCTGCTGTGTAGCCGGCAACGTGTCCTGCAACTGCCACGCAGACACAACAGACCCAAAGCTGCCGCCAGTGCAGGCTTCGGCCTACACTCTGCTCCCTCTCCTCCTACTGACCCTGGGCTCTAACACCGCCAGTTGGGGCCCGGTACTGCTAGCTGCACAGAGAAAAACACCAGCCAATGTGTCAGTGGGGTTCAGCACCGCCAGCTGTTCCCCTGCTGTGCAGCCGGCAACGTGTCCTGCAACAGCCACGCAGACACAAGAACTGAAATTGAAGGGAACCTGTCCCCCCTCCCCCAGGCGTTTGTATGTTTTCCAGCCACCTTGTACAGCGGTAATGCTGCATGTGTGCAAGGTGGCTCATAAACGTATTCTCCTCGCACATGTGGAACTGAAAACACGTCTAAAATGTGTCCTCTGTGTGACCATTTAACCGTCCCGGAGGTGTGACTTTCCTTTGTAATGACACGCTGTAACCCCCTTGGTAGCGCTGCCCATCTTCTGGCATCATTGTTTGGCTGCCTGCGCCTCTGCGGCCGCCCTGACCCACACAACGCCCCTCGGTGTCTTATTTATTTGGACTGCGAGGGTGTGATTGACGGGCATGAGCAGTGCATATCTTCGCCTGTTGTCACTCATCTCCTTCCGCCTTCTTCAGACTGTGCGGCTTCATGGCCGTGGCATGAGATAAGGGATCAGCTGACGCCGCACAGTCTGAAGCGGGTGTAAGGACCCCAGTCTGAGAGGCGAACCTATGTGCTGCGCCAGGCCATGAATCCCAGCCCCGCAGTGTTTTAACAATGTTAAGACACTGCGGGGCTGGGATTCATGGTCATCGCGAACCGCACCGGCCGACATTAAATGATGTCAGAAGATGGGCAGCGCTAACAGCGCTAGGCCAAGGGATAACACGACAGCGCAGACTCCTGTACAGCAAATAACAACGCTCAGGAGGCTGCACCCAGCACCAAGGTGGGATTCTTGACATCTGTGCTGCGTCTCATTACGAAGGGAACTCGCGCCTCCAACACAGTTTGACTGTATAAAGGGCTAAATGTTATACGTGTTTCATTCAGCGTGTGCAAGGAGAAATATTAAAAGAGCAACCTTTGACTTGTGCAGCACTACTGCTGCATAAGCTGTGGCTCTTCTAGTTTGGAACACTGTTGTGAATTTGGATTCTGGGCTCCCCCGGTGGCTACTGGTGGAATTGAACTTGTGACATCATCTTCCCTGTTCACCTGTTCTGATTAGATCTGGGTGTCGCTATATAACCTGGCTTCTCTGTTAGATGCTTGCCGGTCAACAATGTTATCAGAAGCCTCTCTGTGCTTGTTCCTGCTCCCAGACATCTACTAGATAAGTTGGACATTCGTCCATGTTTTGTTTTTGTATTTTGGTTCCAGTTCACAGCTGCAGTTTCGTTACTGTGTCTGGAAAGCTCTTGTTGATCAGGAATTGCCACTCTGGTATTATGAGTTAATGCCAGAGTCCTAAAGTAATTTCTGGATGTGTTTTGTTAGGGTTTTCTACTGACCATGAAAGTATGCTTTCTGTCTTCTGCTATCTAGAAAGCGGACCTCAAATTTGCTAAAACTATTTTCCTGCTGCGTTTGTTGTTTCATCTCATATCACCGCCAATATATGTGGGGGGCTTCTGTCTCCTTTTTTTTTGGGCATTTCTCTAGAGGTGAGTCAGGTCTTATATTTCCCTATGCTAGCATTATTTAGTTCTCCGGCCGGCGCTGGGCATATAGGGATAAAAAGTAGGACATGCTACCTGGCTACTTCTAGATGATGCGGTAGGTTTAGTTCATGGTCAGTATAGTTACATCTTCCAAGAGCTTGTTCCTATAGAGGCTTATGCTAGTTCTCTGGCCATGGAGATCAGGACAGTTTGACCGGCCCACTAAAGGGTTAAAATCCTTGGCTGAGAAAGGAGAGAAATAAGAAGTCTGCTGAGAGTTTTTTTTTTTTTTTTTTTTTTTTTCTGTGCTCTTAATTGGATCACTTGCCAGTCTGTCTATGCTGCAGTCTTTCTTTTTTTTCTCTCTCCTTATAATCTTTGAATGGCTTTGTGTTCACCTGTTAATAATGGATCTTCAGAGTGTAACTGCAGGTTTGAATAATCTCACCACGAAAGTACAAAATTTGCAAGATTTTATTATTCATGCTCCGGTATCTGAGCCGAGAATTCCTTTGCCGGAATTCTTCTCAGGGAATAGATCTAGCTTTCAGAATTTTAGAAATAATTGTAAGCTATTTTTGTCCCTGAAATCTCGTTCTGCTGGAGACCCTGCACAGCAGGTTGGGATTGTGATTTCCTTGCTCCGCGGCGACCCTCAAGACTGGGCTTTTGCATTGGCACCAGGGGATCCTGCGTTGCGCAATGTGGATGCGTTTTTTTTGGCCTTGGGCTTGCTGTATGAGGAACCTCATTTGGAACTTCAGGCAGAAAAAACTTTGATGTCCCTATCGCAGGGGCAAGATGAAGCTGAAATTTACTGCCAAAGATTCCGTAAATGGTCTGTGCTTACTCAGTGGAATGAGTGTGCCTTGGCGGCTACTTTCAGAGAGGGTCTCTCTGATGCCATTAAGGATGTTATGGTGGGGTTCCCTGTGCCTGCGGGTCTGAATGAGTCCATGACAATGGCCATTCAGATCGATAGGCGTCTGCGGGAGCGCAAACCAGTGCACCATCTGGCGGTGTCCACTGAGAAGACGCCAGAAAGCATGCAGTGTGATAGAATTCTGTCCAGAAGCGAGCGGCAGAATTTTAGACGGAAAAATGGGTTGTGTTTCTATTGTGGGGATTCTACTCATGTTATATCAGCATGCTCTAAACGTACTAAAAAGCTTGATAAATCTGTTTCCATTGGCACTTTACAGTCTAAATTTATTTTGTCTGTGACCCTGATTTGCTCTTTGTCATCTATTACTACTGACGCCTATATCGACTCTGGCGCCGCTTTGAGTCTTATGGATTGGTCCTTTGCCAATCGTTGTGGGTATGATTTAGAGCCTTTGGAAACTCTTATTCCTCTGAAGGGGATTGACTCCACCCCATTGGCTAATAATAAACCACAATACTGGACACAAGTGACTATGTGTATTAATCCGGATCACCAGGAGACTATTCGTTTTCTAGTGCTGTATAATCTACATGAGGATTTGGTGCTGGGATTGCCATGGCTGCAGTCTCACAACCCAGTCCTTGACTGGAGAGCTATGTCTGTGTTGAGCTGGGGATGTAAGGGGACTCATGGGGACGTACCTTTGGTGTCCATTTCATCATCTATTCCCTCTGAAATCCCTGAGTTCCTGTCTGACTATCGTGACGTCTTTGAAGAACCCAAGCTTGGTTCACTACCTCCGCACCGTGAGTGCGATTGTGCTATAGATTTAATTCCGGGTAGTAAATACCCAAAGGGTCGTTTATTTAATCTGTCTGTGCCTGAACATACTGCTATGCGAGAATATATAAAGGAGTCCTTGGAAAAGGGACATATTCGTCCATCGTCATCTCCCTTAGGAGCCGGTTTTTTCTTTGTGTCAAAAAAAGACGGCTCTTTGAGACCATGTATTGATTATCGGCTTTTGAATAAAATCACGGTTAAATATCAATACCCATTGCCGTTGCTGACTGATTTGTTTGCTCGCATAAAGGGGGCCAAGTGGTTCTCTAAGATTGATCTCCGTGGGGCGTATAATTTGGTGCGGATCAGGCAGGGGGATGAGTGGAAAACCGCATTTAATACGCCCGAGGGCCACTTTGAGTATTTGGTGATGCCTTTTGGTCTTTCTAATGCCCCTTCAGTCTTCCAGTCCTTTATGCATGATATTTTCCGCGATTTTTTGGATAAATTTATGATAGTGTATCTGGATGATATTCTGATTTTTTCGGATGACTGGGACTCTCATGTCCGGCAAGTTAACAGGGTTTTTCAGGTTTTGCGGTCTAATTCTCTGTGTGTCAAGGGTTCTAAGTGCGTTTTTGGGGTTCAGAGAATTTCCTTTTTGGGATATATTTTTTCTCCCTCTTCCATTGAGATGGATCCTGTCAAGGTTCAAGCTATTTGTGATTGGACGCAGCCCTCTTCTCTTAAAAGTCTTCAGAAATTTTTGGGCTTTGCCAACTTTTATCGTCGATTTATTTCTGGTTTTTCGGATGTCGTTAAGCCATTGACCGATTTGACTAGACAGGGTGCTGATGTTGCTAATTGGTCCCCTGATGCTGTGGAGGCCTTTCAGGAGCTTAAGCGCTGTTTTTCTTCTGCCCCTGTGTTGCGTCAGCCTGATGTGACTCTTCCTTTTCAGGTTGAGGTCGACGCTTCTGAGATCGGAGCTGGGGCAGTGTTGTCGCAGAAAAGTTCTGACTGCGCCGTGATGAGGCCTTGTGCCTTCTTTTCCCGTAAATTTTCGCCCGCTGAGCGGAATTATGATGTTGGGAATCGGGAGCTTTTGGCCATGAAGTGGGCGTTTGAGGAGTGGCGCCATTGGCTCGAGGGGGCCAGACATCAGGTGGTGGTATTGACTGACCACAAAAATTTGATTTATCTTGAGACCGCCAGGCGCCTGAATCCTAGACAGGCGCGCTGGTCATTATTTTTTTCTCGGTTTAATTTTGTGGTATCGTACCTACCAGGTTCTAAGAATGTTAAGGCGGATGCCCTTTCTAGGAGTTTTGAGCCTGATTCACCTGGCAACTCTGACCCCACAGGTATTCTTAAGGAGGGAGTTATCTTGTCAGCCGTTTCTCCAGACCTGCGGCGGGCCTTGCAGGAGTTTCAGGCGGATAGACCGGATCGTTGTCCGCCTGATAGGCTGTTTGTTCCTGATGATTGGACCAGTAAAGTCATCTTTGAGGTGCATTCTTCTGCGTTGGCAGGTCATCCTGGAATTTTTGGTACCAGGGATTTGGTGGCAAGATCCTTCTGGTGGCCTTCCCTGTCACGAGATGTGCGAGGCTTTGTGCAGTCTTGTGACGTTTGTGCTCGGGCCAAGCCTTGTTGTTCTCGGGCTAGTGGATTATTGTTGCCCTTGCCTATTCCTAAGAGGCCTTGGACACACATCTCGATGGATTTTATTTCAGATCTGCCTGTTTCTCAGAAGATGTCTGTCATCTGGGTGGTGTGTGACCGTTTTTCTAAGATGGTTCATTTGGTTCCCCTGCCCAAATTGCCTTCTTCTTCCGAGTTGGTGCCCCTGTTTTTTCAAAATGTTGTTCGTTTGCATGGTATTCCTGAGAATATCGTTTCTGACAGAGGAACCCAATTTGTGTCTAGATTTTGGCGGGCATTTTGTGCTAGGATGGGCATAGATTTGTCTTTTTCGTCTGCTTTTCACCCTCAGACTAATGGCCAGACCGAGCGGACTAATCAGACCCTGGAGACATATCTGAGGTGTTTTGTGTCTGCTGACCAGGATGATTGGGTTGCTTTTTTGCCATTGGCGGAGTTCGCCCTCAATAATCGGGCCAGCTCTGCCACCTTGGTTTCCCCGTTTTTCTGTAATTCGGGGTTCCATCCTCGATTTTCCTCCGGTCAGATGGAGTCCTCGGATTGTCCTGGAGTGGATGCGGTGGTGGAGAGATTGCATCATATCTGGGGGCAGGTGATGGACAATTTAAAGTTGTCCCAGGAGAAGACTCAGCTTTTTGCCAACCGTCACCGTCGTGTTGGTCCTCGGCTTTGTGTTGGAGATTTGGTGTGGTTGTCTTCTCGTTTTGTCCCTATGAGGGTCTCATCTCCTAAGTTTAAGCCTCGGTTCATCGGTCCGTATAAAATATTGGAGATTCTTAACCCTGTTTCCTTCCGTTTGGACCTCCCTGCATCCTTTTCTATTCATAACGTTTTTCATCGGTCGTTATTGCGCAGGTATGAGGCACCGGTTGTGCCTTCCGTTGAGCCTCCTGCTCCGGTGTTGGTTGAGGGTGAGTTGGAGTACGTTGTGGAAAAAATCCTAGACTCCTGTGTTTCCAGACGGAGACTCCAGTATCTGGTCAAGTGGAAGGGATATGGCCAGGAGGATAATTCTTGGGTCACTGCATCTGATGTTCATGCCTCTGATCTGGTTCGTGCCTTTCATAGGGCCCATCCTGATCGCCCTGGTGGTTCTGGTGAGGGTTCGGTGCCCCCTCCTTGAGGGGGGGGTACTGTTGTGAATTTGGATTCTGGGCTCCCCCGGTGGCTACTGGTGGAATTGAACTTGTGACATCATCTTCCCTGTTCACCTGTTCTGATTAGATCTGGGTGTCGCTATATAACCTGGCTTCTCTGTTAGATGCTTGCCGGTCAACAATGTTATCAGAAGCCTCTCTGTGCTTGTTCCTGCTCCCAGACATCTACTAGATAAGTTGGACATTCGTCCATGTTTTGTTTTTGTATTTTGGTTCCAGTTCACAGCTGCAGTTTCGTTACTGTGTCTGGAAAGCTCTTGTTGATCAGGAATTGCCACTCTGGTATTATGAGTTAATGCCAGAGTCCTAAAGTAATTTCTGGATGTGTTTTGTTAGGGTTTTCTACTGACCATGAAAGTATGCTTTCTGTCTTCTGCTATCTAGAAAGCGGACCTCAAATTTGCTAAAACTATTTTCCTGCTGCGTTTGTTGTTTCATCTCATATCACCGCCAATATATGTGGGGGGCTTCTGTCTCCTTTTTTTTTGGGCATTTCTCTAGAGGTGAGTCAGGTCTTATATTTCCCTATGCTAGCATTATTTAGTTCTCCGGCCGGCGCTGGGCATATAGGGATAAAAAGTAGGACATGCTACCTGGCTACTTCTAGATGATGCGGTAGGTTTAGTTCATGGTCAGTATAGTTACATCTTCCAAGAGCTTGTTCCTATAGAGGCTTATGCTAGTTCTCTGGCCATGGAGATCATGACAGAACACCTGAGGGGGGGTTTAAGGTTACCTTTGAAATTGGTTCAATTAGGCTTCGGCCTACACTCCGCTCCCTCTCCTCCTCCTGCTGACCCTGGGCTCTAACACCGCCAGTTGGGGCCCAGATGTGCTGGCTGCACAGAGCCAAACACCTCGCCAATGTGTCAGCGGGGTTCAGCACCGCCAGCTGTTCCCCTGCTGTGTAGCCGGCAACGTGTCCTGCAACAGCCACGCAGACACAAAGCTGCCGCCAGTGCAGGCTTCGGCCTACACTCTGCTCCCTCTCCTCCTGCTGACCCTGGGCTCTAACACCGCCAGTTGGTGCCTGGTACTGCTAGCTGCACAGAGAAAAACACCCGCCAATGTGTCAGTGGGGTTCAGCACCGCCAGCTGTTCCCCTGCTGTGTAGCCGGCAACGTGTCCTGCAACAGCCACGCAGACACAACAGACCTACAAATGCCTCCAGTGCAGGCTTCGGCCTACACTCTGCTCCCCCTGCTGACCCTTTGCTCCAACACCGCTAGTTGGGGCTCTAGGAAGACAAGCTTGAATAGGTCCCCATCCTGGTTCCAGCACCGTCAGCTGTTTCCGGGCAGAGCCTTTGGCTTAGGTGCCTCCTTCTGGGTATCCGAGTTCCACCAACGTCAGGTGGTCCTTGGTAGTGCTTTCAGGCACAGGTACCTCCTGCTTAGTAACCGGGTTCCAGTAACGTCAGCTGGTCCTCGGTAGTTCCATTGGCTTTTGGACCTTCGGCTACCCATCCGGGTTCCAGTACCGTCAGCTGGTTCTCGGCAGTGTCTTTTGCTCTTGTACCTTCTGCTCCCCATCCTGGTTCCAGTACCGTTAGCTGGTTCTGGGCAGAGCCTTTGGCTTAGGTGCCTCCCTCTGGGTATCCGAGTTCCACCAACGTCAGGTGGTCCTTGGTAGTGCTTTCAGGCAGGGGTACCTCCTGCTTAGTAACCGGGTTCCAGTAACGTCAGCTGGTCCTTGGTAGTTCCATTGGCTCTTGGACCTTCGGCTACCCATCCGGGTTCCAGTACCCTCAGCTGGTTCTCGGCAGTGTCTTTTGCTCTTGTACCTTCTGCTCCCCATCCTGGTTCCAGTACCGTCAGCTGGTTCCAGGCAGAGCCTTTGGCTTAGGTGCCTCCCTCTGGGTATCCGAGTTCCACCAACGTCAGGTGGTCCTTGGTAGTGCTTTCAGGCACGGGTACCTCCTGCTTAGTAACCGGGTTCCAGTAACGTCAGCTGGTCCTCGGTAGTTCCATTGGCTCTTGGACCTTCGGGTAGCCATCCGAGTTCCAGTTCCATCAGCTGTTTCTCGGCATTTTCTCAGCCTTCTTGTACCTTCTGCTACATTTCCAAGTTCAAGACCCTAAAGACGACGACCTGGAAGACCACCCCCAAGATGACGACGACACCAGAGACGACAACCACTGAGATGACGACGACCCTGGAGACGATGACCCTGAAGACCACCCCGATGACGACGACCCCGGAGACGACGACCCTGGAGACGACGACCCTGGAGATGACGACGACATGGGAGACCGAGAAGCAGAAGAACAAGAGGCTGCAGAACAAAGAGCAGAAGAACATTAAGCATAACACTAAATATCAGAGCAAAAGTTATTATCTAAATTATAAGCAGAAGAAGACTAAGCAGTGTATGGGGGTGAGTCCGTTCCTCCTCGTGGTGCCCCTGGATAAAGCCTGATGCTGCAGGCCAAACTGAACGCGGACAAATGTAACTCTTTTGTGACAGGCAGAACGGAAGGTGTAATCTTCAAACTTTTATAGATAACAACTACGGGAATGCCTGTCACAAATAAGAATATGATGAAGAAGTTGAATATGAAGAAGAATAATAGTTAAATAAAAAGAATATGAACAATGTAAAAAAAAAATTATAGGTAGAAGATGAAGAAGATGAATAAGGTGAAGAAGAAGTTGATGTCAAAGATGCTGATGATGATGAAGAAGAAAGTGTGGGAGAAGTAAAAAAGAGGGTGAAGGGCGTTGAAGTAGTGAAACATCAATATCTGACAAAATAAAAAAAATCTTAACATAGTCAATATCTTTGTAACTCCGAACGTCTTTAAAAAAAATTAAAATTCCTGCTATTCTATTTGATTGGGCTAAACCTCTATGCCTTTAATGTCTCCGCCACCTCCCCCAATACATCCTAAATTATTCTTAGTTGTTTTCCTTCATGTAGAATGAACCTACAAGGAAAGAAAGGGTTTATTTTAATTCCGATATTTTCGTCCCATTGACTTGCATTGGGATCAGGTATCGGAATCGGCGAGATCCGATACTTTGACGGTATCAGCCGATACTGATACTTTCCGATATCGGAAGGTATCGCTCAACACTATCGGTAAATCATTGTCATTTCTGTACTTGAAGGTAAATCCCGTCACATCCTATATCTCCCTTTACTATTGGAAGAAATGCTGTAAAATTTGGACATCACCTAATCTGAGGGATTCACTATTTATTTTGGACCTGCTTGTATTATATAGACTAAAGACTTCTTAATGAATAAAAAATAAATGAGAAATAGATGATAGAAGAGAATGAAGGACACAAAAGATGACATAGAGACGACTTATCTCTCTCTCCACTGTCTGCAACTGTCAAATGGAATGTTGGCTCTGCAACTCCTTACAAAAAGTGTGTGATGTCATAATGCAAGGGGGCGGAGCCAGAAACCACCACACTCCGTGGCATCATCAGTAAGAGGAGCAGTTGTTATTTAAAGAGACCAGAGCAGGCCATACAACAAATTAATTATCATTTAAATGAAATGGACTCTAATTTTCCATCTTGACCTCTTAAAACTTTCAAAAAATGCCACAACTTCATTATTACCATAAAATGTAATTCTGGAGTAGTTTCTACTGATTTGAACAGTGATAAATCAACAATAATAACCAATATATTCCAGTATTTCAGAAGATTAGATTATATGGATGGTTGGATGGGGAAGTGGACATGCTACTGTAGGATAAATGGTCAGTAAGGGTATGTGCACACTTTGCAGATTTGCCTGTGGAATGTTCTGCTCAGATTCTGCATCTCTTGGCAGAAAACGGAGGTAAAAATCCGTGCGGATTTGATGCGTTTTTCATGCAGATTTTCATACGTTTTTTTCATGCGGATTTGCATGCATTTTAGTAGGCTAAATAAAGATCTATTATTTAACAAACAAAAAAAGAATTGTGATGTAGTTTCTTGTCGAACATCTTCATTTACATACTCTATTAAATAATAATGTTTACACACAGATATAGATAGATAGATAGATAGATAGATAGATAGATAGATAGATAGATAGATAGATAATACTAAGCCCGATGTTTAGTAATAAACATAATAAAATGGTACATAAAGAGTTAAATAAAGACACACACACACACACACACACACAATCTGCATTAGGCCGGGGTCACACTTGCGAGAAACTCGCACGAGTCTCGCACCTCAGTACCCGGCACTGCCACCGGACCGGAGCGTTCAACTGTATAGAAATACATGCAGCCACACAATCTGGTCCCGAGTGCCGGCGGCAGTGCTGGGCATTGAGGTGCGAGACTCGTGCGAGTTTCTCGCAAGTGTGATCCTGGCCTTAAACACAATACCTGTTTCATTTTTTTTTAAATGAAAAAAAATGGTGTGGGCTCCCTCCCAATTTTCTGCACCAGAGAGGGAAAGCCAGCATCTGGGGGAAAACGTTTATAGCCTGGGAATGGGTTAATACCACAGGCTGTGAATATCGGCCCGCAGCTGTATATTTAGCCTTTACTGGCTGTTAAAATAGGGTGACCCCCCCAAAAAAATGACTTGAGTCCCCCTATAATAGCCAGAAAAGGCTATGCAGACAGCTGCAGGCTGATATTCATAGCCTAGGAAGGGGCCATGGATATTGTCCCCCAGCTACAAACACCAGCTCACAGCCGCCCCACAAATGGCGCATCTCTAAGATGCGCCAATTCCGGCACTTAGCCTCTCTCTTCCCATATGGGCATATGGGGTAACAGGGAGTTAATGTCACCTTTTTATTGTAAAGTGACATCAAGCCGGCTTAGTAATGGAGATGTGTCAATAAGCACCTCTCCATTACTATTCCTATAGTTGTTATAGGTTAAATAAAGACACAGCCAGAATAGAATAAAGTATTTTAATGAAATAAAACACTAAACACATTTTTCCCTTATTTATTGTTCTGCTAATCCATGCGATGCCCTCGATCTCCTGCAAAAAATCAAATAATAAACCAACACAAATACTCCCTGTTCCGATGTAGTCCATTTAGTAACGACTGTCCCATGACAATCTCATGGCGATGTGACTGCTCTGCAGGGCCTCCAGTGACACACTAACAGGAGACAATGGCTCCTGCAGTGCATCACTGAAGAGGTTACTGTAGTTCGTGTTCTCACTTTAATGCTGAGAATTTTTCCACACAGCGTTGCCAGTGACAGCGACCTCTGACGGCGGAGTGCACACTGCGGAAGGATACCTTTCATCATTGTATCACCGGAGCCCCTGGAGAGCGGCCACAGCTCCCAATGTGATGGCTCTCCAATGGGAGATCGTCGTTGGACACTTGTTATTAAATGGATTACATCGGAACAGGGAGTATACTATTGGTTTATTATTTTATTTTTTTTACAGGTGATCGAGGGCGTTAACAGGGTCATCACATGACCTGATCACACTGCTGACATCACCATATCCCGGAGGTCAGGGCTTCAATTGTGCTCAGTCTGCCTGAAAAATGCAAGTACAATTGATCATTGGGATCCGACCCACTTCACCTTCTCTGAGCTTGACATCCGTCTCAGAGAACAGACGACTCACAGTCTGCGTGGCCCAAAATGCAGCCTGCAGGAAATCACCTCGGACCACCGGATGAGGTGGCTCAACGGTGTTCCCTTGCTGACTGAATCTGGGGCAGATACCCCTCCTGCCCTCCCCTAGACATGCCTCTGGGTTAAGGCTAAATAACAGAAAAAGTTGCTGTTTTCTATAAAATTTATAAAAAGCAGTACATTATAGTAATACCTTGACTAACGAGTGCATCTACTTATGAATTTTGCGATATGCGAGCTGTCGCTCTGTCAATTTTTGTTTTATAATGTGAGCCGAGATCTGAGTAACAAGCAAGCGAGCTTACACCACTCATCATGTGGTTATCCTGCCGTGCAAGCATCTCTGTCGTTGCTGTTGCTTCATTCTTCGACTATGGGTCCTAAGAAAGTGAGTTGCCCTGTCATATTTTTACCCATTCTTATGATTCAGGACGCTACCATCTTTTGCTGCACATAGGTTTTTGGTAATGCCAACGTTACCATTTTCCTGGGGTGGACTCTATTTTTAGCACTGTATGCTGCATGCATTTGATATGGGGCTGTACGTAGGATAATGGTTATTTTTTTGTTTATTCTTCTGCTATTTTTGTGCTGTTAATTTTTCTTATTTAGAAACACTAAACACTAACACCAAAATTAATTGGTGCAATTTGAAGGGGGGGGGGGCTGGAATGGATTAATTGCATTTAAATTCATTTTAGATGGGAAATTTAATTTGATATAAAAGCAAATTGAGTTAAGAGTTTGGCCACAGAACGAATTAAACTCGTAAGTCAAGGTATTTTTTAGTGATGAGCGAACGTGCTCGGATAACATGTGATCCAAGCATGCTTGGGTGTTATCCAGTGCCTTCAGTGTTACAAGATCCCTGCCATCCCCTCTTCCAGTTCCAATAGGGAAAGGTGCCAGGAACGCCATCTCAGCTACTCCTGCCCCCTCATAGGGTATAATGCAGCTCCCCCCATAGGGTACAATGCTGCCCCACTAATAGGGAATAATGCAGCTCTCCCCATAAGGAATAATCCTGCCCCCTAACAGGGTATAATGCAACAATACAATTGAATGCGGCGCTGACTTACAGCCCCATAGCGGCCGTTTTGACTGGGGGGCCCCTGGGGGGAGCTGGGGCCCTGGTATGCCGACCAAGATAGCAGGCAGTGTTGGCCACAGCCTGCAGCTAACACTGCCAACTATTAAAGTGAGATGAATATTCACACCTCTCCATGCCCATGGGGACGTGAGGAAGGTTGAATATTAATTTCTCTTTAGCGGCAAGAACAGGCTCCTGGCACCTGCTGCTGCTCCGCTGGTACCGGAGGCCCCCATAGCAGCTGCGTGGTGTGCCGTTATTAGCAACACGCCACTAACTGGGTGCCCCTGGGGCATCAGGGGCTCTAGGCAGCTGCTGGCTCTGTATGCCAGCAGGTGTCAGTGCCTGGGCCCACCGGAGAATCCTCCGGTTCTCTGGTAGGCCATTCTAACCCTGGAGATGAATGATGTGTGATCCACTTATTGTCACTATGCAACACTAGGTGATGTGTGTATCAAACCAGCAATGTAAAACAAAAAGTTTAGAAAAATTAAAAAATATTATGAAAAAACATAAGTACCGTATTTTCCGGCGTACAAGACGACTTTTTAACCCCTGAAAATCTTCTTAAAAGTCGGGGGTCGTCTTGTACGCCGGGAATCGCCTTGTACGCCGGGTGTATATGGTGGGTGGGGGGGGGAGTGATCCTGATGACGACGAGGGGGCGTCTCACAGGAAAGTGAGTATCCCCCATTACCTTATCATAGCGCTGCAGCGTGGGGTCTCTGTGCTGGGAGCGGCGGCGGCTGCTGTGCTGTGGCGGCTCCTCTTCTGCAGTGTGGGGCCTGTGGGGCGGTGGCGGCGGCGGCGTATCTTCATGCAGTCGGGGCTCCTCCGGCATCTCAGCCTGGAAGCCCCGCCGGCAACTCCATCGGTACAATGCGCTGGCCTCCGGGAAAATGGCCGCTGCTTAGATTCAGATCTCGTTGAGATCTGAATCTGAGCATGCGCAGCCCCCAGCGGCCGGGCCACCGCATCGCACCTATTGAGCTGCCTCCGGGAAAATGGCCACTGCTCAGATTCAGATCTCGTCTCCCGAGATCTCGGGACGAGATCTGAATCTGAGCAGCGGCCATTTTCCCGGAGGCCACCTGACCGCATTGTACCCATGGAGTTGCCGGCGGGGCTTCCAGTCTTTGAGATGCCGGAGGAGCCCCGACTGTATGAAGATACGCCGCCGCCACCGCCCCACAGCACCAGAGGCCCCACACTGCAGAAGAGGAGCCGCCACAGCACAGCACAGCACAGCACAGCAGCCGCCGCTCCCAGCACAGAGACCCCACGCTGCAGCGCTATGATAAGGTAATGGGGGATACTCACTTTCCTGTGAGACGCCCCCTCGTCCTCATCAGGATCACTCCCCCCCCCCCAAAAGGCACATATTCACCGGCCCTATAAGACGACATAGGGTGTATAAGAAGACCCCCGACTTTTAAGAAGATTTTATTTTTTAACTGGTAAAGTTGGGGGGTCGTCTTATACGCCCAGTCGTCTTATACGCCGGAAAATACGGTAGCCCTTTTTTCCAATTAAGCCCCTGATTATTTGTTAAATAAATAAATATATATATATATATATATATATATATATATATATATATATAGCATCACCACGTCTAAAAAAGAGCTAAACTATGAAAGCATAGTTTCATTTAGCTCTCCCAGTGAACATAGTAAATAAAAATAAAAGTTAGAATTGCTATATTCTGCTCACTTGACCTTGAAAATAACTGGGCAAAAAACGATCAAAAAGTCACTAGTACAAAAATTCTATCCACTAAAATTATAGTTTTTCAAGCAAAAAAAAGCCTTCATTCCCCCCTTTGCTGAAAAAAAAGAGTTATCACTCTTTGAATATGGCAAAATAAATGTTATTTTTTAATTTTTCTACACTTCTAGAGTATGTTGTGAAAAAGTTTTAAATATAAATAACCATAGATATTTGGAAACGCCTTGTCCATTACAACCCAAACTACAAAACAGGCATGCAATTTTTCCCACCCAGTAGAAAACATTAAAACTCAGATAAGCTGTTTTATGAATTCACTTAGAAAAAGTGAACAAATATCCATCAAAAGTCTCATGAACCTAAAAATAGTATTGATAAATACTACCCAAACAAAAGCCCTAAAACAGCCTCATAAATGAAAAAAACAAGTATTTTTTAATATAACAACTAGTGTTGAGCATTCCGATACCGCAAGTATCGGGTATCGGCCGATACTTGCGGTATCGGAATTCCGATACCGGGATTCCGATACTTGCCGCGTATCGGATACCGGAATCGGAAGTTCCAAGATTCAAAATGCAGAAATTCAGCCAATCAGAATGATTCCAAGTGTGGGCACATCCTGTTTAGCATGGAGGGCATGAAACTACTGGCAAGGCTGTGATTGGCTGCTGAAATGATGTCATGATGCAGTTTAAAAGTCGCTGGCGCCATTTTGCGATCACTCTGCTGTGAATTCAGTTAGTGACAGGACGCTGTTTGCTGACTGAGGGACAGTTTAGAGATAGCGATTTGCTTCTTTGTGCTTTCCAAAGGCTAATTTAGCAACCGCTGTGTTCACCTACTATTCACCTTGCTTTTGCCTTGTAGCGCTGTTTTCACAGCGATCTGCAAGGTCTGTGTGTGTGTGTGTGTGAGTGCAGCCCACTCTCTAGTCTGAGTGCAGCCACATAAGCCATCCATAGCTGGTTGTATTCAGTTCAGGGAGGGTGGTTCATTGCCTCATACTGTTCTTTTTTTTTTTTTTTTTTTTCAAGTAGTGTAGTCTGCTGCTAATTTATTCAAAAAAATCCTATTAGTGTCTTTCCACCCATCTCCAGCTAATTTGTGGAAAAACACTACATAGGATAAAGTAGAGGAGGGTTTTTGGGCCTTGCAGCGCCGTTTACGGCTGTCTGCACGGTCTCCGTGTGACTGCAGCTCGCCCTGTAGTCTGTGAGCAGCCATAGCCTGGTTGTCTCCAGCTCAGGGTTGTTCACTGCGTCATACCGCCAAATCAATTTTAATTTTTTTTCAAGTAGTGTAGTCTGCTGCTAATTTATTTAAAAAAATCCTATTAGTGTCTTTCCACCCGTCTCCAGCTAATTTGTGGAAAAACACTACATAGGATAAAGTAGAGGAGGGTTTTTGGGCCTTGCAGCGCCGTTTACGGCTGTCTGCACGGTCTCCGTGTGATTGCAGCTCGCCCTGTAGTCTGTGAGCAGCCATAGCCTGGTTGTCTCCAGCTCAGGGTTGTTCACTGCGTCATACCGCCAAATCAATTTTAATTTTTTTTCAAGTAGTGTAGTCTGCTGCTAATTTATTTAAAAAAATCCTATTAGTGTCTTTCCACCCGTCTCCAGCTAATTTGTGGAAAAACACTACATAGGATAAAGTAGAGGAGGGTTTTTGGGCCTTGCAGCGCCGTTTACGGCTGTCTGCACGGTCTCCGTGTGATTGCAGCTCGCCCTGTAGTCTGTGAGCAGCCATAGCCTGGTTGTCTCCAGCTCAGGGTTGTTCACTGCGTCATACCGCCAAATCAATTTTAATTTTTTTTCAAGTAGTGTAGTCTGCTGCTAATTTATTTAAAAAAATCCTATTAGTGTCTTTCCACCCGTCTCCAGCTAATTTGTGGAAAAACACTACATAGGATAAAGTAGAGGAGGGTTTTTGGGCCTTGCAGCGCCGTTTACGGCTGTCTGCACGGTCTCCGTGTGATTGCAGCTCGCCCTGTAGTCTGTGAGCAGCCATAGCCTGGTTGTCTCCAGCTCAGGGTTGTTCACTGCGTCATACCGCCAAATCAATTTTCTTTTTTTTCCAAGTAGTGTAGGTTGCTGCTAATTTATTTTAAAAAATCCTATTAGTGTCTTTCCACCCGTCTCCAGCTAACTTGTGGAAAAACACTACATAGGATAACGTAGAGGAGGGTTTTTGGGCCTTGCAGCGCCGATTATGTCTGTCTGCACGGTCTCCGTGTGACTGCAGCTCTATCTGTTGTCAGTTCAGCCCCCAAAAAATAAATAAATAATAAAGTTCACCAAACACACCAGTTACACCACTTTACATTTGTGTAGGCCACATTAGCTCATATTAAAGTCTAGCCCACACTTTAGAAAATTAGTGTTTCTTATACCTGTTAGGAGGAGTTGCTCAGGAATAAGCACACAAATCCGTTAGTACTTTTCTGCTTATCTTTATCAGTCAACCAAGATGAAGAAGGCAGTGAGTAAGGCACGTGGGCGTGGGCGTGGGCGCGGAGCAGGGAGGGGACGTGGGGATTCTGTGCCTGCTGCGGGCACCGGTGACTCATCAGCACCCACTTTCACCAGGCAACAGTCGTTCATGCGCAGCTTTGTGTCAGAGCGCCGTACACCGCTGCTGCGTCAAGAACAAATTGAAGCTGTTGTCGGATGGATGGCAGCTAATGCATCAACTTCCATTAGTGCCACATCCTCTCAGACACAGAGCACTGGAGAGCAGCCATCTGTCTCTTCACCACCTGCCAAATTGCCCAGGCAGACAGAGAGCCCAGGACAGGAGCCGTCTCTACTTCTGTTCTCTGAATCTCTTGGCTTGGAAACAGGGGGCCAGCCAAGCAGCATTGGAGAAATGGAAGAAGAGGCAGGGTGCAGTGATGCCCAACAGCTTTTTCTGTCTTCCTCTGAAGAGGCGGGTGGGCCAGTGGCTCCGGTCACCACATCGCAGGCCGCATCAGCTGATGATGACACTCAGGTGCCACTTACTGGTGCGTGCTCTGCTGCTGAGACTACCCAGGAGGAGCAGTTGGGGGCAGAGGGTAGTGTAGATGATGAGGTCCTCGACCCATCTTGGCGTGAGGGACAGGAAGGTGGTGGGAGCAGCTCTGAGGAAGAGATTCCCCGTACGGCCCAAAGAGGGAGAGGGAGGGGGAAGACTGCGGATCCTGCAGCCTCCCCTTTGGCACCCGTTAGGAGCATGTCTCTTCCAAAAGCCAAAAAGGGCGCTCCCAAGACTTGCAGTGCCTGGTCCTTTTTTGACACAGTTGCAGATGACATTTGCTATGTCAGATGCAAGGTGTGTCATCAAAAAGTCAAAAGAGGTCGAAATGTCAGCAACCTCAATACCTCCAACATGTGGAAACATGTGCGCAACAGGCACCCGGCGGAGTTAGAAAAACACACTGAAGAGGTAGGCCAACCAACAGCGGCAGCTACCACCTCTTCAGCTCGTGTTGCCTCTTCCTCTAGCTCACACGCAGCTGGTTCGGCTTCCTTTCAGGATCGCCGTGGAAGAACCTCTGGCCCTGTTGTCCAGAGACCCGCTGTAATTCCACCCGCAGCACCACTTTCCCAGTCATCCACACACTCCCAGCCCAGTCTACAGCCATCGGTAGTACAGGCATGGGAGAAAAGGCGGCCTTTCTCGTCAAACCACCCACGAGCACAGGCTCTGACTGCAGGCATTGCCAAACTTCTGTCACTGGAAATGCTGTCATTCAGGCTGGTGGAGACTGACAGCTTCCGTGACTTGATGTCATTGGCAGTCCCACAGTACAATGTGCCCAGCCGCTTTTACTTCAGCAGGCAAGCCGTCCCTGCCCTGCACAAGCATGTGGAGGGACACATAAAACACGCGCTACTGAACGCCGTCAGTAGCAAGGTCCACCTCACCACCGATGCGTGGACCAGTCAACATGGACAGGGGCGATACCTTTCCCTCACTGCCCATTGGGTTAATGTCGTTGAGCCGGGTACAGACCGTGCGAGTGGCGCAGGACGTGTCCTGCCCACTCCAAGGATTGCAGGAATCCATTCTGTACGCATTGACTCCTCCTCTTACACCAGTTCCTCAGAATCATCGCTGCAGGAGCCGTCACAGTCCACCTCCACATGGACCCGTGATGAACGTGTACCTGTTACGACCGACATGAGCACAGCCGTGGCCAAACGTCAACAGGCCGTGTTGAAATTAATTTTTTTGGGGAATCGTAGCCACACAGCGCAGGAGCTCTGGAATGCCATCAAGCAGGAGAGCGATGTGTGGTTTGTGCCAGCGAATCTCCAGCCAGGCATGGTAGTGTGTGATAATGGCCGAAATCTGGTGGCAGCTCTGGGCCTCGGCAACCTCACTCACATCCCATGTCTGGCACATGTGCTCAATTTGGTCGTGCAGAGCTTTTTGAGGGACTATCCGGATCTTGATGCACTGCTGCACAAGGTCCGCCTAGAGTGTGCTCACTTGCGGCGTTCCAGCACGGCAAAAGCGCGCATTGCGGCTCTGCAGCGCCGACACCGCCTGCCAGAACATCGCATCATATGTGACCTACCTACCAGGTGGAATTCCACGTTACATATGTTGGAGCGGTTGTGTGAGCAGCAGCAAGCTGTAATGGAGTACCAGCTGCTTCAGGCGCAAAAAAGTCGCAGTCAGCGCCGTACAGACTTCACAACCACAGAGTGGGCCACTATGAATGACGTCTGCCAGGTTTTGCGTCCCTTTGATTATTCCACGCGGATGGCGAGTGCAGATGATGCACTAGTCAGCATGACTGTCCCCCTTATCTGCCTGCTTGAAAAATCACTGCAAGCGCTAAGGGATGATGTTGTGGAAGAGGTGGAGGATGAGGATTCACCATTTCCATCATCTTCTGGACAGTCAGCGCCACGTGGTTCCTCACAAACGCGTAGGCAGGGGACAGTTTGTGAGGAGGATGAGGAGTCAATGGAGGAGGAAGACATCCGTCCAGAGGAGGGAGTTACACAATTGTCCAGTACTCAGTGTGTACAGCGAGGGTGGGGTGATGACGAGCGGGCAGAGATCACACCTCAAGCAGGGGACAGCGTTTCTTGGCCAGTTGGCAGTCTGCAGCACATGGTGGATTACATGCTGCAGTGCCTGAGAAACGACCGCCGCATCGCCCACATTCTCAACATGTCTGATTATTGGGTGTTCACCCTCCTCGATCCTCACTACCGGGACAACGTAGAAAGCCTCATCACACCGTTGAACCGGGAGCGAAAAATGCGGGAGTACCAAGACACACTGGTCAATTCCATCATCTTCTCCATTCCAACTGAGAGAAGTTCTGCTAGTGCATTCCAAAGCAGCTCAGTGCGTCCAGGCAGTGGTGGAGGCTCTGCACAAAGAGGGAGCAGAAGCAGTGCCTCTGCCCAAGGCAAGACCAGTATGGCCCAACTGTGGCACAGTTTTCTGTGCCCCCCACAAAAGTCTACACCATCACAGACGGCTCCAGTCAGCAGGAGGCAACGGTTCCGTCAGATGGTGACAGACTACATGTCTTGCCCTCTTGCTGTACTCCCAGACGGCTCTTCCCCTTTCAAGTTTTGGGTCTCAAAGCTGGATACATGGCCAGAGCTAAGCCAGTATGCATTGGAGGTGCTGTCTTGCCCTGCGGCCAGTGTATTATCGGAACGTGTCTTTAGTGCTGCAGGTGGTGTACTAACTGACCGTCGCATGCGACTATCCTCCGATAACGTTGACCGGCTTACTTTCCTGAAAATGAACAAGGCCTGGATCTCGCAGGAATTTGCCACTCCTCCTCCTGATTAAATAATTAGGTCACTGTATACGTTATCCAGGTCTCCTGTTGTGTTCATCTTTCTACCACCTGAACTTAAATTCCTGGGCTCCAACACCGCCAGTTGAGGCTCAGAAGTGCCGTCTGCACAGTCAAAACATACGACCCAGTGTTATTGGGTTTCAGTAACGTCAGCTGATCCCCAGCTGTGTAGCCGGCAATGTGTCCTGCGACCGCCACGCTGACACAACAACTGAAATGTAAGGGAACCTGTCCCCCCCCCCAAGGCGTTTGTTACTGAAAGAGCCACCTTGTGCAGCAGTAATGCTGCACAAGGAAAAGGTAGCTATTTTTGTTTAGCACCTTGCACACGCAGAACTTAACACTTATAAAATGTGTCCACTGATACCGTAACACCGTCCCGGAGGTGGGACTTTCCTTCGTAATGTGACGCAGCACAGCCGTCATTCCTACCCCCCCGGCGCCGCGCACCCGCTCCTCAGCGTTGTTTGATTCCGTCCCGGAGCCTGCGCTATTATGTTATCCCGTGGCCAGGCAAACTTAGCGCTGCCCGTCTTCTGGCATCATTTGGTGTCAGGATGGCTGCGCCTGTGCGGCCGCGCTGGCAGAGAGCCCGCCTCGCAGTGTCTTCTGATTTAATCCCACTGGGGGCCTGGGATCCATGGACATGCGCAGTGCATATCTGAACCTCCACCTCTCACTCATCTCCCTATGGCTTCTTCAGACTGTTCGGTGTCAGCTGGTCCCTAATAGCATGCCACGGCCGTGACACCGCACAGTCTTAAGAAGCCGTAGGGAGGGGAGTGAGAGGCGAGGATATGCACTGCGCATGTCCATGGATCCCAGGCCCCCAGTGGGATTAAATCAGAAGACACTGCGAGGCGGGCTCTCGGCCAGCGCGGCCGCACAGGCGCAGCCATCCTGACACCAAATGATGCCAGAAGACGGGCAGCGCTAAGTGTGCCTGGCCACGGGATAACATAACAGCGCAGGCTCCGGGACGGAATCAAACAACGCTGAGGAGCCAGTGCGCGTCGCCTGGGGGGTAGGAATGACGGCTGTGCTGCGCCACATTACGAAGGAAAGTCCCACCTCCAGGACGGTTGTCGTGATTCTCAATGGCGAGAGAACATAGCCCAGCATATATGAGAACTAGCTCTTGGAAGATGGAAACTATACTGACCATGAACTAAACCTGCCGCACAACTAGAAGTGGCCGGGTAGCATGCCTACGTTTTTTATCCCTAGATGCCCAGCGCCAGCCGGAGAACTACCTAATCCTAGCAGAGGAAAAGACAGTCCTGGCTCACCTCTAGAGAAATTTTCCCAAAAGGCAGACAGAGGCCCCCACATCTATTGGCGGTGATTTTAGATGAAATGACAAACGTAGTATGAAAATAGGTTTAGCAAAATCGAGGTCCGCTTACTAGATAGCATGAAGACAGAAAGGGCACTTTCATGGTCAGCAGAAAACCCTATCAAAACACCATCCAGAAATTACTTTAAGACTCTAGCATTAACTCATAACACCAGAGTGGCAATTTCCGCTCACAAGAGCTTTCCAGACACAGTAACGAAACAGCAGCTGTGAACAGGAACAAAATGCAAAAACACACAAGGACAAAAGTCCAACTTAGCTAGGAGTTGTCTAGTAGCAGAAACATGCACAGAAGGCTTCTGATTACATTGTTGACCGGCATGAAACTGACAGAGGAGCAAGGTTATATAGCGACTCCCACATCCTGATAGGAGCAGGTGAACAGAGGGGATGATGCACACAAGTACAATTCCACAAGTGGCCACCGGGGGAGCCCAGAATCCAATTTCACAACAGTACCCCCCCCTCAAGGAGGGGGCACCGAACCCTCACCAGAACCACCAGGGCGATCAGGATGAGCCCTATGAAAGGCACGGACAAGATCGGAGGCATGAACATCAGAGGCAGTGACCCAAGAATTATCCTCCTGACCGTATCCCTTCCATTTGACCAGATACTGGAGTTTCCGTCTGGAAACACGAGAGTCTAAGATCTTTTCCACAACGTACTCCAACTCACCCTCAACCAACACCGGAGCAGGAGGCTCAACGGAAGGCACAGCCGGTACCTCATACCTGCGCAACAATGACCGATGAAAAACATTATGAATCGAAAAGGATGCAGGGAGGTCCAAACGGAAGGACACAGGGTTAAGAATCTCCAATATCTTGTACGGGCCGATGAACCGAGGCTTAAACTTAGGAGAAGAAACCCTCATAGGGACAAAACGAGAAGACAACCACACCAAGTCCCCAACACAAAGCCGAGGACCAACACGACGACGGCGGTTGGCAAAAAGCTGAGTCTTCTCCTGGGACAACTTCAAATTGTCCACCACCTGCCCCCAAATCTGATGCAACCTCTCCACCACAGCATCCACTCCAGGACAATCCGAAGATTCCACTTGACCGGAGGAAAATCGAGGATGAAACCCCGAATTACAGAAAAACGGGGACACCAAGGTGGCAGAGCTGGCCCGATTATTGAGGGCGAACTCCGCCAAAGGCAAAAAAGCAACCCAATCATCCTGATCCGCAGACACAAAACACCTCAAATATGTCTCCAAGGTCTGATTAGTCCGCTCGGTCTGGCCATTAGTCTGAGGATGGAAAGCAGACGAAAAAGACAAATCTATGCCCATCCTAGCACAGAATGCCCGCCAAAATCTAGACACGAATTGGGTCCCTCTGTCAGAAACGATATTCTCCGGAATACCATGCAAACGAACATCATTTTGAAAAAACAGAGGAACCAACTCGGAAGAAGAAGGCAACTTAGGCAAGGGAACCAGATGGACCATCTTAGAGAAACGGTCACACACCACCCAGATGACAGACATCTTCTGAGAAACAGGCAGATCCGAAATAAAATCCATCGAGATGTGCGTCCAAGGCCTCTTCGGGATAGGCAAGGGTAACAACAATCCACTAGCCCGAGAACAACAAGGCTTGGCCCGAGCACAAACGTCACAAGACTGCACAAAGCCTCGCACATCTCGTGACAGGGAAGGCCACCAGAAGGACCTTGCCACCAAATCCCTGGTACCAAAGATTCCAGGATGACCTGCCAACGCAGAAGAATGAACCTCAGAGATGACTCTACTGGTCCAATCATCAGGAACAAACAGTCTACCAGGTGGGCAACGATCAGGTCTATCAGCCTGAAACTCCTGCAAGGCCCGCCGCAGGTCTGGAGAAACGGCAGACAATATCACTCCATCTTTAAGGATACCTGTGGGCTCAGAATTACCAGGGGAGTCAGGCTCAAAACTCCTAGAAAGGGCATCCGCCTTAACATTCTTAGAACCCGGTAGGTAAGACACCACAAAATTAAACCGAGAGAAAAACAACGACCAGCGCGCCTGTCTAGGATTCAGGCGCCTGGCAGACTCAAGGTAAATTAAATTTTTGTGGTCAGTCAATACCACCACCTGATGTCTGGCCCCCTCAAGCCAGTGACGCCACTCCTCAAAAGCCCACTTCATGGCCAAAAGCTCCCGATTCCCAATATCATAATTCCGCTCGGCGGGCGAAAATTTACGGGAAAAAAAGGCACAAGGTCTCATCACGGAGCAGTCGGAACTTCTCTGCGACAACACCGCCCCAGCTCCGATTTCAGAAGCGTCGACCTCAACCTGAAAAGGAAGAGCAACATCAGGCTGACGCAACACTGGGGCGGAAGAAAAGCGGCGCTTGAGCTCCCGAAAGGCCTCCACAGCATCAGGGGACCAATCAGCAACATCAGCACCCTTCTTAGTCAAATCAGTCAATGGTTTTACAACATCAGAAAAACCAGCAATAAATCGACGATAAAAGTTAGCAAAGCCCAAAAATTTCTGAAGACTCTTAAGAGAAGAGGGTTGCGTCCAATCACCAATAGCCTGAACCTTGACAGGATCCATCTCGATGGAAGAGGGGGAAAAAATGTATCCCAAGAAGGAAATCTTTTGAACCCCAAAAACACACTTAGAACCCTTCACACACAAGGAATTAGACCGCAAAACCTGAAAAACCCTCCTGACCTGCTGGACATGAGAGTCCCAGTCATCCGAAAAAATCAGAATATCATCCAGATACACAATCATAAATTTATCCAAATAATCGCGGAAAATGTCATGCATAAAGGACTGGAAGACTGAAGGGGCATTAGAAAGACCAAAAGGCATCACCAAATACTCAAAATGGCCCTCGGGCGTATTAAATGCGGTTTTCCACTCATCCCCCTGCTTGATTCGCACCAAATTATACGCCCCACGGAGATCAATCTTAGAGAACCACTTGGCCCCCTTTATACGAGCAAACAAATCAGTAAGCAGTGGTAACGGATATTGATATTTAACCGTGATTTTATTCAAAAGACGATAATCAATACACGGCCTCAAAGAGCCGTCTTTCTTAGACACAAAGAAAAAACCGGCTCCTAAGGGAGATGACGAAGGACGAATATGTCCCTTTTCCAAGGACTCCTTTATATATTCTCGCATAGCCGCGTGTTCAGGCACAGACAGATTAAATAAACGACCCTTAGGGTATTTACTACCCGGAATCAAGTCTATGGCACAATCGCACTCCCGGTGCGGAGGTAGTGAACCAACCTTGGGTTCTTCAAAAACGTCACGAAAGTCAGACAAGAATTCAGGAATCTCAGAGGGAATAGATGATGAAATGGAAACCAAAGGTACGTCCCCATCAGTTCCTTTACATCCCCAGCTTAACACAGACATAGCTCTCCAGTCGAGGACTGGGTTATGAGATTGCAGCCATGGCAATCCCAGCACCAAAACATCATGTAGATTATACAGCACCAGAAAGCGAATAACCTCCTGGTGATCCGGATTAACACGCATAGTCACTTGTGTCCAGTATTGTGGTTTATTACTAGCCAATGGGGTGGAGTCAATCCCTTTCAGAGGTATCGGAGCCTCCAATGGCTCCAAATCATACCCACAGCGTTTGGCAAAGGACCAATCCATAAGACTCAAAGCAGCGCCAGAGTCGACATAGGCGTCCGCGGTAATAGAGGACAAAGAACAAATCAGGGTCACAGATAGAATAAACTTAGACTGTAAAGTGCTAATTGAAACAGACTTGTCAGGCTTCTTAGTACGCTTAAAGCATGCTGATATAACATGAGTTGAATCACCACAATAGAAGCACAACCCATTTTTTCGTCTAAAATTCTGCCGCTCGCTTCTGGACAGAATTCTATCACATTGCATATTTTCTGGCGTTTTCTCAGTAGACACCGCCAAATGGTGCACAGGTTTGCGCTCCCGCAGACGCCTATCGATCTGAATAGCCATCGTCATGGACTCATTCAGACTCGCAGGCACAGGGAACCCCACCATAACATCCTTAATGGCATCAGAGAGACCTTCTCTGAAAATCGCCGCCAGGGCGCACTCATTCCACTGAGTAAGCACAGACCATTTGCGGAATTTTTGGCAGTATATTTCAGCTTCATCTTGCCCCTGAGACAAGGACATCAAGGCCTTTTCCGCCTGAAGCTCTAAATGAGGTTCCTCATAAAGCAACCCCAAGGCCAGAAAAAACGCATCCACATTGAGCAACGCAGGATCCCCTGGTGCCAATGCAAAAGCCCAGTCCTGAGGGTCGCCCCGGAGCAAGGAAATTACAATCCTGACCTGCTGTGCAGGGTCTCCGGCAGAGCGAGACTTCAAGGACAAAAACAATTTGCAATTATTTTTAAAATTTTGAAAGTGAGATCTATTCCCCGAGAAGAATTCAGGCAAAGGAATTCTAGGCTCAGACATAGGTGCATGAATAACAAAATCTTGCAAATTTTGTACCTTTGTGGCGAGATTATTCAAACCTGTAGCTACACTCTGAAGATCCATTTGAAACAGGTGAACACAGAGCCATTCAAGGATTAGAAGGAGAGAAAGAGAGGAAGGCTGCAGCATAGGCAAACTAGCAAGTGATTCAATTAAGAGCACACTCAGAACTAGAGGAAAAAAAAAAAAAAAAAAAAAATTGTAGCAGACTTCTTTTTTCTCTCCTTTCTCAGCCAGTAATTTAACCCTTTTTTGGGCCGGTCAAACTGTCGTGATTCTCAATGGCGAGAGAACATAGCCCAGCATATATGAGAACTAGCTCTTGGAAGATGGAAACTATACTGACCATGAACTAAACCTGCCGCACAACTAGAAGTGGCCGGGTAGCATGCCTACGTTTTTTATCCCTAGATGCCCAGCGCCAGCCGGAGAACTACCTAATCCTAGCAGAGGAAAAAAAAGTCCTGGCTCACCTCTAGAGAAATTTTCCCAAAAGGCAGACAGAGGCCCCCACATATATTGGCGGTGATTTTAGATGAAATGACAAACGTAGTATGAAAATAGGTTTAGCAAAATCGAGGTCCGCTTACTAGATAGCATGAAGACAGAAAGGGCACTTTCATGGTCAGCAGAAAACCCTATCAAAACACCATCCAGAAATTACTTTAAGACTCTAGCATTAACTCATAACACCAGAGTGGCAATTTCCGCTCACAAGAGCTTTCCAGACACAGTAACGAAACAGCAGCTGTGAACAGGAACAAAATGCAAAAACACACAAGGACAAAAGTCCAACTTAGCTAGGAGTTGTCTAGTAGCAGGAACATGCACAGAAGGCTTCTGATTACATTGTTGACCGGCATGAAACTGACAGAGGAGCAAGGTTATATAGCGACTCCCACATCCTGATAGGAGCAGGTGAACAGAGGGGATGATGCACACAAGTACAATTCCACAAGTGGCCACCGGGGGAGCCCAGAATCCAATTTCACAACAGACGGTTTTACGGTTGCAGGGGACACATTTTATAAGTGTTTAGTTCTGTGTTTGCAAGGAGCATGATGAAAAGAGCCACCTTTTCCTTTTGCATCTTTTGTGCTGCACAAGCTGGCTCTTTCAGCTACAAACGCCTTGGGGGGGGGTTAAAGGTTCCCTTTCGACTTTCTCAGGCTTCGGCCTACATTGTGTTCCTCTGCTTTTCCACCTGTCCCTGGGCTCCAACACCGCCAGTTGCCGTCCAGAAGTGCTGTACGCACAGTCAACAGTCGCTCCTCTGTTATTGGGGTTCAGTAACGTCAGCTGTTCCCCTGCTGTGTGTGTGGCAATCCCTCCTACCTCCTCCAACCTCCTCCTCCTCCTCCACCTGTCCCTGGGCTCCAACACCGCCAGTTGCCGTCCAGAAGTGCTGTACGCACAGTCAACAGTCGCTCCTCTGTTATTGGGGTTCAGTAACGTCAGCTGTTCCCCTGCTGTGTGTGTGGCAATCCCTCCTACCTCCTCCAACCTCCTCCAACCTCCTCCTCCTCCACCTGTCCCTGGGCTCCAACACCGCCAGTTGCCGTCCAGAAGTGCTGTACGCACAGTCAACAGTCCCTCCTCTGTTATTGGGGTTCAGTAACGTCAGCTGTTCCCCTGCTGTGTGTGTGGCAATCCCTCCTACCTCCTCCAACCTCCTCCAACCTCCTCCTCCTCCACCTGTCCCTGGGCTCCAACACCGCCAGTTGCCGTCCAGAAGTGCTGTACGCACAGTCAACAGTCCCTCCTCTGTTATTGGGGTTCAGTAACGTCAGCTGTTCCCCTGCTGTGTGTGTGGCAATCCCTCCTACCTCCTCCAACCTCCTCCACCTGTCCCTGGGCTCCAACACCGCCAGTTGCCGTCCAGAAGTGCTGTACGCACAGTCAACAGTCCCTCCTCTGTTATTGGGGTTCAGTAACGTCAGCTGTTCCCCTGCTGTGTGTGTGGCAATCCCTCCTACCTCCTCCAACCTCCTCCAACCTCCTCCTCCTCCACCTGTCCCTGGGCTCCAACACCGCCAGTTGCCGTCCAGAAGTGCTGTACGCACAGTCAACAGTCCCTCCTCTGTTATTGGGGTTCAGTAACGTCAGCTGTTCCCCTGCTGTGTGTGTGGCAATCCCTCCTACCTCCTCCAACCTCCTCCAACCTCCTCCACCTGTCCCTGGGCTCCAACACCGCCAGTTGCCGTCCAGAAGTGCTGTACGCACAGTCAACAGTCCCTCCTCTGTTATTGGGGTTCAGTAACTTCAGCTGTTCCCCTGCTGTGTGTGTGGCAATCCCTCCTACCTCCTCCAACCTCCTCCAACCTCCTCCTCCTCCACCTGTCCCTGGGCTCCAACACCGCCAGTTGCCGTCCAGAAGTGCTGTACGCACAGTCAACAGTCCCTCCTCTGTTATTGGGGTTCAGTAACGTCAGCTGTTCCCCTGCTGTGTGTGTGGCAATCCCTCCTACCTCCTCCAACCTCCTCCAACCTCCTCCACCTGTCCCTGGGCTCCAACACCGCCAGTTGCCGTCCAGAAGTGCTGTACGCACAGTCAACAGTCCCTCCTCTGTTATTGGGGTTCAGTAACGTCAGCTGTTCCCCTGCTGTGTGTGTGGCAATCCCTCCTACCTCCTCCAACCTCCTCCAACCTCCTCCTCCTCCACCTGTCCCTGGGCTCCAACACCGCCAGTTGCCGTCCAGAAGTGCTGTACGCACAGTCAACAGTCCCTCCTCTGTTATTGGGGTTCAGTAACGTCAGCTGTTCCCCTGCTGTGTGTGTGGCAATCCCTCCTACCTCCTCCAACCTCCTCCAACCTCCTCCACCTGTCCCTGGGCTCCAACACCGCCAGTTGCCGTCCAGAAGTGCTGTACGCACAGTCAACAGTCCCTCCTCTGTTATTGGGGTTCAGTAACGTCAGCTGTTCCCCTGCTGTGTGTGTGGCAATCCCTCCTACCTCCTCCAACCTCCTCCAACCTCCTCCTCCTCCACCTGTCCCTGGGCTCCAACACCGCCAGTTGCCGTCCAGAAGTGCTGTACGCACAGTCAACAGTCCCTCCTCTGTTATTGGGGTTCAGTAACGTCAGCTGTTCCCCTGCTGTGTGTGTGGCAATCCCTCCTACCTCCTCCAACCTCCTCCAACCTCCTCCTCCTCCACCTGTCCCTGGGCTCCAACACCGCCAGTTGCCGTCCAGAAGTGCTGTACGCACAGTCAACAGTCCCTCCTCTGTTATTGGGGTTCAGTAACGTCAGCTGTTCCCCTGCTGTGTGTGTGGCAATCCCTCCTACCTCCTCCAACCTCCTCCAACCTCCTCCACCTGTCCCTGGGCTCCAACACCGCCAGTTGCCGTCCAGAAGTGCTGTACGCACAGTCAACAGTCCCTCCTCTGTTATTGGGGTTCAGTAACGTCAGCTGTTCCCCTGCTGTGTGTGTGGCAATCCCTCCTACCTCCTCCAACCTCCTCCAACCTCCTCCTCCTCCACCTGCCCCTGGGCTCCAACACCGCCAGTTGCCGTCCAGAAGTGCTGTACGCACAGTCAACAGTCCCTCCTCTGTTATTGGGGTTCAGTAACGTCAGCTGTTCCCCTGCTGTGTGTGTGGCAATCCCTCCTACCTCCTCCAACCTCCTCCAACCTCCTCCACCTGTCCCTGGGCTCCAACACCGCCAGTTGCCGTCCAGAAGTGCTGTACGCACAGTCAACAGTCCCTCCTCTGTTATTGGGGTTCAGTAACGTCAGCTGTTCCCCTGCTGTGTGTGTGGCAATCCCTCCTACCTCCTCCAACCTCCTCCAACCTCCTCCTCCTCCACCTGTCCCTGGGCTCCAACACCGCCAGTTGCCGTCCAGAAGTGCTGTACGCACAGTCAACAGTCCCTCCTCTGTTATTGGGGTTCAGTAACGTCAGCTGTTCCCCTGCTGTGTGTGTGGCAATCCCTCCTACCTCCTCCAACCTCCTCCAACCTCCTCCACCTGTCCCTGGGCTCCAACACCGCCAGTTGCCGTCCAGAAGTGCTGTACGCACAGTCAACAGTCCCTCCTCTGTTATTGGGGTTCAGTAACGTCAGCTGTTCCCCTGCTGTGTGTGTGGCAATCCCTCCTACCTCCTCCAACCTCCTCCAACCTCCTCCTCCTCCACCTGTCCCTGGGCTCCAACACCGCCAGTTGCCGTCCAGAAGTGCTGTACGCACAGTCAACAGTCCCTCCTCTGTTATTGGTGTTCAGTAACGTCAGCTGTTCCCCTGCTGTGTGTGTGGCAATCCCTCCTACCTCCTCCAACCTCCTCCAACCTCCTCCTCCTCCACCTGTCCCTGGGCTCCAACACCGCCAGTTGCCGTCCAGAAGTGCTGTACGCACAGTCAACAGTCCCTCCTCTGTTATTGGGGTTCAGTAACGTCAGCTGTTCTCCTGCTGTGTGTGTGGCAATCCCTCCTACCTCCTCCAACCTCCTCCAACCTCCTCCACCTGTCCCTGGGCTCCAACACCGCCAGTTGCCGTCCAGAAGTGCTGTACGCACAGTCAACAGTCCCTCCTCTGTTATTGGGGTTCAGTAACGTCAGCTGTTCCCCTGCTGTGTGTGTGGCAATCCCTCCTACCTCCTCCAACCTCCTCCAACCTCCTCCTCCTCCACCTGTCCCTGGGCTCCAACACCGCCAGTTGCCGTCCAGAAGTGCTGTACGCACAGTCAACAGTCCCTCCTCTGTTATTGGGGTTCAGTAACGTCAGCTGTTCCCCTGCTGTGTATACGGCAACGTGTACTGCGACCGCCACGCAGGCACAACAAGTTAAATTTAAGGGAACCTGTCCCCCCCCCCCAGGCGTTTGTTACTGAAGGAGCCACCTTGTGCAGCAGTAATGATGCAAAGGGAAAAAGTGCCTCTTTTCGTGGTGCTCCTTGCAGATGCTGAACCTAACACTTATGAAATGTGTCCCCTCACAGCGTTCAACCGTCCGGTAGGTGGAACTTTCCTTTGTCATGTGACGCAGCACAGCCGTCATTTTTACCCCCTTGGCGCCGTGCGCCGCCTCCTCAGCGTTGTTTGAATCTGTCCCGGAGCCTGCGCTGTTAGGTTACCCCTTGGCCATGCACACATTTCGCGCTGCCTGTCTTCTGACATCATTTGCTGTCAGGCTGGCTGCGCCTGTGTGTGTGCGCTGTCCGAGATTCAGCCTCGCAGTGTCGTGTAATGTAATCCCACCGCGGGCCTGGGATCCGTGGCCATGCGCAGTGCATATCCTCGCCTCTCACTCCCCTCCCTATGGCTTCTTCAGACTGTTCGGTGTCAGCTGGTCCCTAATAGCATGCCACGGCCGTGACACCGCACAGTCTGAAGAAGCCGTAGGGAGGGGAGTGAGAGGTGAGGATATGCACTGCGCATGGCCACGGATCCCAGGCCCGTGGTGGGATTACATTACACGACACCGCGAGGCTGAATCTCGGACAGCGCACCCACACAGGCGCAGCCAGCCTGACAGCAAATGATGTCAGAAGACGGGCAGCGCGAAATGTGTGCATGGCCAAGGGGTAACCTAACAGCGCAGGCTCCGGGACAGATTCAAACAACGCTGAGGAGGCGGCGCACGGCGCCAAGGGGGTAAAAATGACGGCTGTGCTGCGTCACATGACAAAGGAAAGTTCCACCTACCGGACGGTTGAACGCTGTGAGGGGACACATTTCATAAGTGTTAGGTTCAGCATCTGCAAGGACCATAATTAAAAGAGCTAAGTTTACCTTTTCCAGCATTAGTGGTGTACACGATGGCTCTTCCAGCTACAAACGCCTGGGGGTTAAAGGTTTCCTTTCAACTTGCTCCAGTGCAGGCTTCGGCCTACACTCCGCTCCCCCTGCTCCTCCTGCTGACCCTGGGCTCTAACACCGCCAGTTGGGGCCCAGATGTGCTAGCTGCACAGAGAAAAACACCAGCCAATGTGTCAGTGGGGTTCAGCACCGCCAGCTGTTCCCCTGCTGTGCAGCCGGCAACGTGTCCTGCAACTGCCACGCAGGCACAACAGACCCAAAAGCTGCCGCCAGTGCAGGCTTCGGCCTACACTGTGCTCCATCTCCTCCTCCTGCTGACCCCGGGCTCCAACACCGCCAGTTGGGGCCCGGAACTGCTAGCTGCACAGAGAAAAACACCAGCCAATGTGTCAGTGGGGTTCAGCACCGCCAGCTGTTCCCCTGCTGTGCAGCCGGCATCGTGTCCTGCAAAAGCCACGCAGACACAAGAACTGAAATTGAAGGGAACCTGTCCCCCCTCCCCCAGGCGTTTGTACGTTTTAAAGGCCACCTTGTACAGCGGTAATGCTGCATGTGTGCAAGGTGGCTCATAAACGTATTCTCCTCGCACATGTGGAACTGAAAACACGTCTAAAATGTGTCCTCTGTGTGACCATTTAACCGTCCCGGTGGTGTGACTTTCCTTTGTAATGACACGCTGCAACCCCCTTGGTAGCGCTGCCCGTCTTCTGGCATCATTGTTTGGCTGCCTGCGCCTCTGCGGCCGCCCTGACTCACACAACGCCCCTCGTTGTCTTATTTATTGGGACTGCGAGGGTGTGATTGACGGGCATGATCAGTGCATCAGTTCGCCTGTCCCTCATCTCCTTCCGCCTTCTGCGGACTGTGCGGCTTCATGGCCGTGGCATGCGATAAGGGATCAGATGACGCCGCACAGTCTGAAGCGGGTGTAAGGACCCGAGTGTGAGAGGCGAACATATGTGCTGCGCCAGGCCCTGAATCCCAGCCCCGCAGTGTTTTAACAATGTTAAGACACTGCGGGGCTGGGATTCATGGTCATCGCGAACCGCACCGGCCGACATTAAATGATGCCAGAACATGGGCAGCGCTAACAGCGCTAGGCCAGGGGATCACACGACAGCGCAGACTCCTGTACAGCAAATAACAACGCTCAGGAGGCTGCACCCAGCACCAAGGTGGGATTCTTGACATCTGTGCTGCGTCTCATTACAAAGGGAACTCGCGCCTCCAACACAGTTTGACTGTTTAAAGGGCTAAATGTTATACGTGTTTCATTCAGCGTGTGCAAGGAGCGAAATTAAAAGAGCAACCTTTGACTTGTGCAGCACTACTGCTGCATAAGCTGTGGCTCTTCTACTTTGTAACCCCTGAGGGGGGGTTAAAGGTTACCTTTGAAATTGGTTCAATTAGGCTTCGGCCTACACTCTGCTCCCCCTGCAGAGCCCTGGGCTCCAACACCGCCAGTTGGGGCCCGGTACTGCTAGCTGCACAGAGAAAAACACCAGCCAATGTGTCAGTGGGGTTCAGCACCGCCAGCTGTTCCCCTGCTGTGCAGCCGGCAACGTGTCCTGCAACTGCCACGCAGGCACAACAGACCCAAAAGCTGCCGCCAGTGCAGGCTTCGGCCTACACTGTGCTCCATCTCCTCCTCCTGCTGACCCCGGGCTCCAACACAGCCAGTTGGGGCCCGGTACTGCTAGCTGCACAGAGAAAAACACCAGCCAATGTGTCAGTGGGGTTCAGCACCGCCAGCTGTTCCCCTGCTGTGCAGCCGGCATCGTGTCCTGCAAAAGCCACGCAGACACAAGAACTGAAATTGAAGGGAACCTGTCCCCCCTCCCCCAGGCGTTTGTACGTTTTAAAGGCCACCTTGTACAGCGGTAATGCTGCATGTGTGCAAGGTGGCTCATAAACGTATTCTCCTCGCACATGTGGAACTGAAAACACGTCTAAAATGTGTCCTCTGTGTGACCATTTAACCGTCCCGGTGGTGTGACTTTCCTTTGTAATGACATGCTGCAACCCCCTTGGTAGCGCTGCCCGTCTTCTGGCATCATTGTTTGGCTGCCTGCGCCTCTGCGGCCGCCCTGACCCACACAACGCCCCTCGTTGTCTTATTTATTGGGACTGCGAGGGTGTGATTGACGGGCATGATCAGTGCATCAGTTCGCCTGTCCCTCATCTCCTTCCGCCTTCTGCGGACTGTGCGGCTTCATGGCCGTGGCATGCGATAAGGGATCAGATGACGCCGCACAGTCTGAAGCGGGTGTAAGGACCCGAGTGTGAGAGGCGAACATATGTGCTGCGCCAGGCCCTGAATCCCAGCCCCGCAGTGTTTTAACAATGTTAAGACACTGCGGGGCTGGGATTCATGGTCATCGCGAACCGCACCGGCCGACATTAAATGATGCCAGAACATGGGCAGCACTAACAGCGCTAGGCCAGGGGATCACACGACAGCGCAGACTCCTGTACAGCAAATAACAACGCTCAGGAGGCTGCACCCAGCACCAAGGTGGGATTCTTGACATCTGTGCTGCGTCTCATTACAAAGGGAACTCGCGCCTCCAACACAGTTTGACTGTTTAAAGGGCTAAATGTTATACGTGTTTCATTCAGCGTGTGCAAGGAGCGAAATTAAAAGAGCAACCTTTGACTTGTGCAGCACTACTGCTGCATAAGCTGTGGCTCTTCTACTTTGTAACCCCTGAGGGGGGGTTAAAGGTTACCTTTGAAATTGGTTCAATTAGGCTTCGGCCTACACTCTGCTCCCCCTGCAGAGCCCTGGGCTCCAACACCGCCAGTTGGGGCCCGGTACTGCTAGCTGCACAGAGAAAAACACCAGCCAATGTGTCAGTGGGGTTCAGCACCGCCAGCTGTTCCCCTGCTGTGCAGCCGGCAACGTGTCCTGCAACTGCCACGCAGGCACAACAGACCCAAAAGCTGCCGCCAGTGCAGGCTTCGGCCTACACTGTGCTCCATCTCCTCCTCCTGCTGACCCCGGGCTCCAACACTGCCAGTTGGGGCCCGGTACTGCTAGCTGCACAGAGAAAAACACCAGCCAATGTGTCAGTGGGGTTCAGCACCGCCAGCTGTTCCCCTGCTGTGCAGCCGGCATCGTGTCCTGCAAAAGCCACGCAGACACAAGAACTGAAATTGAAGGGAACCTGTCCCCCCTCCCCCAGGCGTTTGTACGTTTTAAAGGCCACCTTGTACAGCGGTAATGCTGCATGTGTGCAAGGTGGCTCATAAACGTATTCTCCTCGCACATGTGGAACTGAAAACACGTCTAAAATGTGTCCTCTGTGTGACCATTTAACCGTCCCGGTGGTGTGACTTTCCTTTGTAATGACACGCTGCAACCCCCTTGGTAGCGCTGCCCGTCTTCTGGCATCATTGTTTGGCTGCCTGCGCCTCTGCGGCCGCCCTGACCCACACAACGCCCCTCGTTGTCTTATTTATTGGGACTGCGAGGGTGTGATTGACGGGCATGATCAATGCATCAGTTCGCCTGTCCCTCATCTCCTTCCACCTTCTGCGGACTGTGCGGCTTCATGGCCGTGGCATGCGATAAGGGATCAGATGACGCCGCACAGTCTGAAGCGGGTGTAAGGACCCGAGTGTGAGAGGCGAACATATGTGCTGCGCCAGGCCCTGAATCCCAGCCCCGCAGTGTTTTAACAATGTTAAGACACTGCGGGGCTGGGATTCATGGTCATCGCAAACCGCACCGGCCGACATTAAATGATGCCAGAACATGGGCAGCGCTAACAGCGCTAGGCCAGGGGATCACACGACAGCGCAGACTCCTGTACAGCAAATAACAACGCTCAGGAGGCTGCACCCAGCACCAAGGTGGGATTCTTGACATCTGTGCTGCGTCTCATTACAAAGGGAACTCGCGCCTCCAACACAGTTTGACTGTTTAAAGGGCTAAATGTTATACGTGTTTCATTCAGCGTGTGCAAGGAGCGAAATTAAAAGAGCAACCTTTGACTTGTGCAGCACTACTGCTGCATAAGCTGTGGCTCTTCTACTTTGTAACCCCTGAGCGGGGGTTAAAGGTTACCTTTGAAATTGGTTCAATTAGGCTTCGGCCTACACTCTGCTCCCCCTGCAGAGCCCTGGGCTCCAACACCGCCAGTTGGGGCCCGGTACTGCTAGCTGCACAGAGAAAAACACCAGCCAATGTGTCAGTGGGGTTCAGCACCGCCAGCTGTTCCCCTGCTGTGCAGCCGGCAACGTGTCCTGCAACTGCCACGCAGGCACAACAGACCCAAAAGCTGCCGCCAGTGCAGGCTTCGGCCTACACTGTGCTCCATCTCCTCCTCCTGCTGACCCCGGGCTCCAACACAGCCAGTTGGGGCCCGGTACTGCTAGCTGCACAGAGAAAAACACCAGCCAATGTGTCAGTGGGGTTCAGCACCGCCAGCTGTTCCCCTGCTGTGCAGCCGGCATCGTGTCCTGCAAAAGCCACGCAGACACAAGAACTGAAATTGAAGGGAACCTGTCCCCCCTCCCCCAGGCGTTTGTACGTTTTAAAGGCCACCTTGTACAGCGGTAATGCTGCATGTGTGCAAGGTGGCTCATAAACGTATTCTCCTCGCACATGTGGAACTGAAAACACGTCTAAAATGTGTCCTCTGTGTGACCATTTAACCGTCCCGGTGGTGTGACTTTCCTTTGTAATGACACGCTGCAACCCCCTTGGTAGCGCTGCCCGTCTTCTGGCATCATTGTTTGGCTGCCTGCGCCTCTGCGGCCGCCCTGACCCACACAACGCCCCTCGTTGTCTTATTTATTGGGACTGCGAGGGTGTGATTGACGGGCATGATCAGTGCATCAGTTCGCCTGTCCCTCATCTCCTTCCGCCTTCTGCGGACTGTGCGGCTTCATGGCCGTGGCATGCGATAAGGGATCAGATGACGCCGCACAGTCTGAAGCGGGTGTAAGGACCCGAGTGTGAGAGGCGAACATATGTGCTGCGCCAGGCCCTGAATCCCAGCCCCGCAGTGTTTTAACAATGTTAAGACACTGCGGGGCTGGGATTCATGGTCATCGCGAACCGCACCGGCCGACATTAAATGATGCCAGAAAATGGGCAGCGCTAACAGCGCTAGGCCAGGGGATCACATGACAGCGCAGACTCCTGTACAGCAAATAACAACGCTCAGGAGGCTGCACCCAGCACCAAGGTGGGATTCTTGACATCTGTGCTGCGTCTCATTACAAAGGGAACTCGCGCCTCCAACACAGTTTGACTGTTTAAAGGGCTAAATGTTATACGTGTTTCATTCAGCGTGTGCAAGGAGCGAAATTAAAAGAGCAACCTTTGACTTGTGCAGCACTACTGCTGCATAAGCTGTGGCTCTTCTACTTTGTAACCCCTGAGGGGGGGTTAAAGGTTACCTTTGAAATTGGTTCAATTAGGCTTCGGCCTACACTCTGCTCCCCCTGCAGAGCCCTGGGCTCCAACACCGCCAGTTGGGGCCCGGTACTGCTAGCTGCACAGAGAAAAACACCAGCCAATGTGTCAGTGGGGTTCAGCACCGCCAGCTGTTCCCCTGCTGTGCAGCTGGCAACGTGTCCTGCAACTGCCACGCAGGCACAACAGACCCAAAAGCTGCCGCCAGTGCAGGCTTCGGCCTACACTGTGCTCCATCTCCTCCTCCTGCTGACCCCGGGCTCCAACACCGCCAGTTGGGGCCCGGTACTGCTAGCTGCACAGAGAAAAACACCAGCCAATGTGTCAGTGGGGTTCAGCACCGCCAGCTGTTCCCCTGCTGTGCAGCCGGCATCATGTCCTGCAAAAGCCACGCAGACACAAGAACTGAAATTGAAGGGAACCTGTCCCCCCTCCCCCAGGCGTTTGTACGTTTTAAAGGCCACCTTGTACAGCGGTAATGCTGCATGTGTGCAAGGTGGCTCATAAACGTATTCTCCTCGCACATGTGGAACTGAAAACACGTCTAAAATGTGTCCTCTGTGTGACCATTTAACCGTCCCGGTGGTGTGACTTTCCTTTGTAATGACACGCTGCAACCCCCTTGGTAGCGCTGCCCGTCTTCTGGCATCATTGTTTGGCTGCCTGCGCCTCTGCGGCCGCCCTGACCCACACAACGCCCCTCGTTGTCTTATTTATTGGGACTGCGAGGGTGTGATTGACGGGCATGATCAGTGCATCAGTTCGCCTGTCCCTCATCTCCTTCCGCCTTCTGCGGACTGTGCGGCTTCATGGCCGTGGCATGCGATAAGGGATCAGATGACGCCGCACAGTCTGAAGCGGGTGTAAGGACCCGAGTGTGAGAGGCGAACATATGTGCTGCGCCAGGCCCTGAATCCCAGCCCCGCAGTGTTTTAACAATGTTAAGACACTGCGGGGCTGGGATTCATGGTCATCGCGAACCGCACCGGCCGACATTAACCCCTTAAGCCCCGAGGGTGGTTTGCACGTTAATGACCGGGCCAATTTTTACAATTCTGACCACTGTCCCTTTATGAGGTTATAACTCTGGAATGCTTCAACGGATCTTGGCGATTCTGACATTGTTTTCTCGTGACATATTGTACTTCATGTTAGTGGTAAAATTTCTTCGATATAACTTGCGTTTATTTGTGAAAAAAACGAATATTTGGCGAAAATTTTGAAAATTTCGCAATTTTCCAACTTTGAATTTTTATGCCCTTAAATCACAGACATATGTCACACAAAATACTTAATAAATAACATTTCCCACATGTCTACTTTACATCAGCACAATTTTGGAACCAAAATTTTTTTTTGTGACGGAGTTATAAGGGTTAAAAGTTGACCAGCAATTTCTCATTTTTACAACACCATTTTTTTTTAGGGACCACATCTCATTTGAAGTCATTTTGACGGGTCTATATGATAGAAAATACCCAAGTGTGACACCATTCTAAAAACTGCACCCCTCAAGGTACTCAAAACCACTTTCAAGAAGTTTATTAACCCTTCAGGTGTTTCACAGGAATTTTTGGAATGTTTAAATAAAAATGAACATTTAACTTTTTTTCACACAAAATTTATTTCAGCTCCAATTTGTTTTATTTTACCAAGGGTAACAGGAGAAAATAGACCCCAAAAGTTGTTGTACAATTTGTCCTGAGTACGCTGATACCCCATATGTGGGGGTAAACCACAGTTTGGGCGCATGGCAGAGCTTGGAAGCAAAGGAGCGCCATTTGACTTTTCAATGCAAAATTGACTGGAATTGAGATGGGACGCCATGTTGCATTTGGAGAGCCCCTGATGTGCCTAAACATTGAAACCCCTAACAAGTGACACCATTTTGGAAAGTAGACCCCCTAAGGAACTTATCTAGATGTGTGGTGAGCACTTTGACCCAACAAGTGCTTTACAGAAGTTTATAATGCAGAGCCGTAAAAATAAAAAATCATATTTTTTCACAAAAATGATCTTTTCACCCCCAATTTTTTATTTTCCCAAGGGTGAGAGAAGAAATTGGACCCCAAAAATTGTTGTGCAATTTGTCCTGAGTACGCTGATACCCCATATGTGGGTGTAAACCATTGTTTGGGCGCAGGGCAGAGCTCGGAAGGGAAGGAGCGCCATTTGACTTTTCAATGCAAAATTGACTGGAATTGAGATGGGACGCCATGTTGCATTTAGAGAGCCCTTGATGTGCCTAAACATTGAAACCCCTAACAAGTGACACCATTTTGGAAAGTAGACCCCCTAAGGAACTTATCTAGATGTGTGGTGAGCACTTTGACCCAACAAGTGCTTTACAGAAGTTTATAATGCAGAGCCGTAAAAATAAAAAATCATATTTTTTCACAAAAATGATCTTTTCACCCCCAATTTTTTATTTTCCCAAGGGTGAGAGAAGAAATTGGACCCCAAAAATTGTTGTGCAATTTGTCCTGAGTACGCTGATACCCCATATGTGGGTGTAAACCATTGTTTGGGCGCATGGCAGAGCTCGGAAGGGAAGGAGCGCCATTTGACTTTTCAATGCAAAATTGACTGGAATTGAGATGGGACGCCATGTTGCATTTAGAGAGCCCTTGATGTGCCTAAACATTGAAACCCCTAACAAGTGACACCATTTTGGAAAGTAGACCCCCTGAGGAACTTATCTAGATGTGTGGTGAGCACTTTGACCCAACAAGTGCTTCACAGAAGTTTATAATGCAGAGCCGTAAAAATAAAGAATCATATTTTTTCACAAAAATGATCTTTTCACCCCCATTTTTTTATTTCCCCAAGGGTAAGAGAAGAAATTAGACCACAAAAGTTGTTGTGCAATTTGTCCTGAGTACGACGATACCCCATATGTGGGTGTAAACCATTGTTTGGGCGCATAGCAGAGCTCAGAAGGGAAGAAGCGCTATTTTACTTTTCAATGCAAAATTGACTGGAATTAAGATGGGATGCCATGTTGCGTTTGGAGAGCCCCTGATGTGCCTAAACATTAAACCCCCCCACAAGTGACACCATTTTGGAAAGTAGACCCCCTAAGGAACTTATCTAGATGTGTTTTGAGAGCTTTGAACCCCCAAGTGTTTCACTACAGTTTATAACGCAGAGCCGTGAAAATAATTTTTTTTTTTTTTTCACAAAAATGAAATTTAGCCCCCAGTTTTGTATTTTCACAAGGGTATCAGGATAAATTGGACCCTAAAAGTTGTTGTCCAATTTGTCCTGAGTACGCTGATACCCCCTATGTGGGGGGGAACCACTGTTTGGGCGCATGACAGAGCTCAGAAGGGAAGGAGCGCCATTTGGAATGCAGACTTAAATGGATTGGTCTGCAGGCGTCACGTTGCATTTGCAGAGCCCCTGATGTACCCAAACAGTACAAACCCCCCACAAGTGACCCCATATTGGAAACTAGACCCCCCAAGGAACTTATCTAGATGTGTTGTGAGAACTTTGAACCCCCAAGTGTTTCATTACAGTTTATAACGCAGAGCCGTGAAAATAAAAATTATTTTTTTTTTCACAAAAATGAAATTTAGCCCCCAGTTTTGTATTTTCACAAGGGTATCAGGATAAATTGGACCCTAAAAGTTGTTGTCCAATTTGTCCTGAGTACGCTGATACCCCCTATGTGGGGGGGAACCACTGTTTGGGCGCATGACAGAGCTCGGAAGGGAAGGAGCGCCATTTGGAATGCAGACTTAAATGGATTGGTCTGCAGGCGTCACGTTGCATTTGCAGAGCCCCTGATGTACCCAAACAGTACAAACCCCACACAAGTGACCCCATATTGGAAACTAGACCTCCCAAGGAACTTATCTAGATGTGTTGTGAGAACTTTGAACCCCCAAGTGTTTCACTACAGTTTACAACGCAGAGCCGTGAAAATAAAACATATTTTTTTTCCCACAAAAATGATTTTTAGCCCCCAAATTTTTATTTTCCCAAGGATAACAAGAGAACTTGGACCCCAGAAGTTGTTGTTCAATTTGTCCCTAGTACGCTGATACCCCATATGTTGGGGTAAACCCCTTTTTGGACGCACGGGAGAGCTCGGAAGGGAAGGAGCACTGTTTTACTTTTTCAACGCAGAATTGGCTGGAATTGAGATTGGACGCCATGTCGCGTTTGGAGAGCCCCTGATGTGCCTGAACAGTGGAAACTCCCCAATTCTACCTGAAACCCTACCCCTAACCTCACCCCTAACCGTTTACTGAACATTTTCTGACAGTCATAAGTGCCACGTATATAAGTGCCACGTATATAAGTGCCACGTATGTAAGTGCCACGTATGTAAGTGCCACGTATGTAAGTGCCACGTATGTAAGTGCCACGTATATAAGTGCCACGTATATAAGTGCCACGTATTTAAGTGCCACGTATTTAAGTGCCACGTATTTAAGTGCCACGTATTTAAGTGCCACGTATTTAAGTGCCACGTATTTAAGTGCCACGTATTTAAGTGCCACGTATTTAAGTGCCACGATATTTCAGTGCCACGTATTTCAGTGCCACGTATTTCAGTGCCACGTATTTCAGGCACTGAAAAATACGTGGCACGTAAATACGTGGCACGTAAATACGTGGCACGTAAATACGTGGCACGTAAATACGTGGCACGTAAATACGTGGCACTTAAATACGTGGCACTTAAATACGTGGCACTTAAATACGTGGCACGTAAATACGTGGCACTTAAATACGTGGCACTTAAATACGTGGCACTTAAATACGTGGCACTTAAATACGTGGCACTTAAATACGTGGCACTTATATACGTGGCCACTGAAATATCGTGGCACTTATATACGTATATACGTATATAAACGTATATTTCAGTGCCACGTATTTCAGTGCCACGTATTTCAGGTTAGGGGTAGGGTTAGGGTTTTTTGTTTTTTTCTTGTTTTCTTGTGTTTTTCTATAAAAACGCATGCGTTTTACCGCGTTTACATGCATTTTTTCACACATGCGGTTTTTTAAAAAAACGCATGCAGATAAAAACGCAAGTGTGAAACCAGACTAAAAGACGCTTTTTATAGCAAAAAAGTTTTTGCGTCTCCACATTTTGAGACCTATAATTTTTCCACATTTTGGTCCACAGAGTCATGTGAGGTCTTGTTTTTTGCGGGACGAGTTGACGTTTTTATTGGTAACATTTTCGGACACGTGACCATTTTTTATCACTTTTTATTCCGATTTTTGTGAGGCAGAATAACCAAAAACCAGCTATTCATGAATTTCTTTTGGGAGAGGCGTTTATACCGTTCTGCGCTTGGTAAAATTGATAAAGCAGTTTTATTCGTCGGGTCAGTACGATTACAGCGATACCTCATTTATATCATTTTTTTTATGTTTTGACGCTTTTATACGATAAAAACTATTTTATAGAAAAAATAATTATTTTGGTATCGCTTTATTCTCAGGACTATAACTTTTTTATTTTTTTGCTGATGATGCTGTATGGCGGCTCGTTTTTTGCGGGACAAGATGACGTTTTCAGCGGTAACATGGTTATTTATATCCGTCTTTTTGATCGCGTGTTATTCCACTTTTTGTTCGGCGGTATGGTAATAAAGCGTTGTTTTTTGCCTCGTTTTTTTTTTTTTTTTCTTACGGTGTTTACTGAAGGGGTTAACTAGTGGGCCAGTTTTATAGGTTGGGTCGTTACGGACGCGGCGATACTAAATATGTGTACTTTTATTGTTTTTGTTTGGTTTTTTTAGATAAAGAAATGTATTTATGGGAATAATATTTTTTTTTTTTATTATTATTTATTTAGGAATTTTTTTTATTTTTTTTTACACATGTGGAAATTTTTTTTTTTACTTTTTTACTTTGTCCCAGGGGGGGACATTACAGATCGCTGATCTCACAGTGTGCACCTCCGATCTCACTTACAGCCGTGCAGGCTGCAGCTTTCATCTGCAGCCTGCTCCGACCCGGAAGTGCTCCCTGCAGGACCCGGATACAGCCCCTCGGCCATTTTGGATCCGGGGCCTGCAGGGAGAAGACGTTCGGTACGAGGTGAGTACATCACCTTGTACCGATCGTCTCAGGGAAGCCCGCAGGGAGCCCCCTCCCTGCGCGATGCTTCCCTGTACCGCCGGTACACCGCGATCATGTTTGATCGCGGTGTGCCGGGGGTTAATGTGCCGGGGGCGGTCCGTGACCGCTCCTGGCACATAGTGCCGGATGTCAGCTGCGATATGCAGCCGACACCCGGCCGCGATCGGCCGCGCTCCCCCCGTGAGCGCGGCCGATCGCGTATGACGTACTATCCCGTCACCGGGAATTAAGGCCCACCCCACCTCGACGGGATAGTACGTCATACGGGCTTAAGGGGTTAAATGATGCCAGAAAATGGGCAGCGCTAACAGCGCTAGGCCAGGGGATCACACGACAGCGCAGACTCCTGTACAGCAAATAACAACGCTCAGGAGGCTGCACCCAGCACCAAGGTGGGATTCTTGACATCTGTGCTGCGTCTCATTACAAAGGGAACTCGCGCCTCCAACACAGTTTGACTGTTTAAAGGGCTAAATGTTATACGTGTTTCATTCAGCGTGTGCAAGGAGCGAAATTAAAAGAGCAACCTTTGACTTGTGCAGCACTACTGCTGCATAAGCTGTGGCTCTTCTACTTTGTAACCCCTGAGGGGGGGTTAAAGGTTACCTTTGAAATTGGTTCAATTAGGCTTCGGCCTACACTCTGCTCCCCCTGCAGAGCCCTGGGCTCCAACACCGCCAGTTGGGGCCCGGTACTGCTAGCTGCACAGAGAAAAACACCAGCCAATGTGTCAGTGGGGTTCAGCACCGCCAGCTGTTCCCCTGCTGTGCAGCTGGCAACGTGTCCTGCAACTGCCACGCAGGCACAACAGACCCAAAAGCTGCCGCCAGTGCAGGCTTCGGCCTACACTGTGCTCCATCTCCTCCTCCTGCTGACCCCGGGCTCCAACACCGCCAGTTGGGGCCCGGTACTGCTAGCTGCACAGAGAAAAACACCAGCCAATGTGTCAGTGGGGTTCAGCACCGCCAGCTGTTCCCCTGCTGTGCAGCCGGCATCGTGTCCTGCAAAAGCCACGCAGACACAAGAACTGAAATTGAAGGGAACCTGTCCCCCCTCCCCCAGGCGTTTGTACGTTTTAAAGGCCACCTTGTACAGCGGTAATGCTGCATGTGTGCAAGGTGGCTCATAAACGTATTCTCCTCGCACATGTGGAACTGAAAACACGTCTAAAATGTGTCCTCTGTGTGACCATTTAACCGTCCCGGTGGTGTGACTTTCCTTTGTAATGACACGCTGCAACCCCCTTGGTAGCGCTGCCCGTCTTCTGGCATCATTGTTTGGCTGCCTGCGCCTCTGCGGCCGCCCTGACCCACACAACGCCCCTCGTTGTCTTATTTATTGGGACTGCGAGGGTGTGATTGACGGGCATGATCAGTGCATCAGTTCGCCTGTCCCTCATCTCCTTCCGCCTTCTGCGGACTGTGCGGCTTCATGGCCGTGGCATGCGATAAGGGATCAGATGACGCCGCACAGTCTGAAGCGGGTGTAAGGACCCGAGTGTGAGAGGCGAACATATGTGCTGCGCCAGGCCCTGAATCCCAGCCCCGCAGTGTTTTAACAATGTTAAGACACTGCGGGGCTGGGATTCATGGTCATCGCGAACCGCACCGGCCGACATTAAATGATGCCAGAAAATGGGCAGCGCTAACAGCGCTAGGCCAGGGGATCACACGACAGCGCAGACTCCTGTACAGCAAATAACAACGCTCAGGAGGCTGCACCCAGCACCAAGGTGGGATTCTTGACATCTGTGCTGCGTCTCATTACAAAGGGAACTCGCGCCTCCAACACAGTTTGACTGTTTAAAGGGCTAAATGTTATACGTGTTTCATTCAGCGTGTGCAAGGAGCGAAATTAAAAGAGCAACCTTTGACTTGTGCAGCACTACTGCTGCATAAGCTGTGGCTCTTCTACTTTGTAACCCCTGAGGGGGGGTTAAAGGTTACCTTTGAAATTGGTTCAATTAGGCTTCGGCCTACACTCTGCTCCCCCTGCAGAGCCCTGGGCTCCAACACCGCCAGTTGGGGCCCGGTACTGCTAGCTGCACAGAGAAAAACACCAGCCAATGTGTCAGTGGGGTTCAGCACCGCCAGCTGTTCCCCTGCTGTGCAGCCGGCAACGTGTCCTGCAACTGCCACGCAGGCACAACAGACCCAAAAGCTGCCGCCAGTGCAGGCTTCGGCCTACACTGTGCTCCATCTCCTCCTCCTGCTGACCCCGGGCTCCAACACCGCCAGTTGGGGCCCGGTACTGCTAGCTGCACAGAGAAAAACACCAGCCAATGTGTCAGTGGGGTTCAGCACCGCCAGCTGTTCCCCTGCTGTGCAGCCGGCATCGTGTCCTGCAAAAGCCACGCAGACACAAGAACTGAAATTGAAGGGAACCTGTCCCCCCTCCCCCAGGCGTTTGTACGTTTTAAAGGCCACCTTGTACAGCGGTAATGCTGCATGTGTGCAAGGTGGCTCATAAACGTATTCTCCTCGCACATGTGGAACTGAAAACACGTCTAAAATGTGTCCTCTGTGTGACCATTTAACCGTCCCGGTGGTGTGACTTTCCTTTGTAATGACACGCTGCAACCCCCTTGGTAGCGCTGCCCGTCTTCTGGCATCATTGTTTGGCTGCCTGCGCCTCTGCGGCCGCCCTGACCCACACAACGCCCCTCGTTGTCTTATTTATTGGGACTGCGAGGGTGTGATTGACGGGCATGATCAGTGCATCAGTTCGCCTGTCCCTCATCTCCTTCCGCCTTCTGCGGACTGTGCGGCTTCATGGCCGTGGCATGCGATAAGGGATCAGATGACGCCGCACAGTCTGAAGCGGGTGTAAGGACCCGAGTGTGAGAGGCGAACATATGTGCTGCGCCAGGCCCTGAATCCCAGCCCCGCAGTGTTTTAACAATGTTAAGACACTGCGGGGCTGGGATTCATGGTCATCGCGAACCGCACCGGCCGACATTAAATGATGCCAGAACATGGGCAGCACTAACAGCGCTAGGCCAGGGGATCACACGACAGCGCAGACTCCTGTACAGCAAATAACAACGCTCAGGAGGCTGCACCCAGCACCAAGGTGGGATTCTTGACATCTGTGCTGCGTCTCATTACAAAGGGAACTCGCGCCTCCAACACAGTTTGACTGTTTAAAGGGCTAAATGTTATACGTGTTTCATTCAGCGTGTGCAAGGAGCGAAATTAAAAGAGCAACCTTTGACTTGTGCAGCACTACTGCTGCATAAGCTGTGGCTCTTCTACTTTGTAACCCCTGAGGGGGGGTTAAAGGTTACCTTTGAAATTGGTTCAATTAGGCTTCGGCCTACACTCTGCTCCCCCTGCAGAGCCCTGGGCTCCAACACCGCCAGTTGGGGCCCGGTACTGCTAGCTGCACAGAGAAAAACACCAGCCAATGTGTCAGTGGGGTTCAGCACCGCCAGCTGTTCCCCTGCTGTGCAGCCGGCAACGTGTCCTGCAACTGCCACGCAGGCACAACAGACCCAAAAGCTGCCGCCAGTGCAGGCTTCGGCCTACACTGTGCTCCATCTCCTCCTCCTGCTGACCCCGGGCTCCAACACCGCCAGTTGGGGCCCGGTACTGCTAGCTGCACAGAGAAAAACACCAGCCAATGTGTCAGTGGGGTTCAGCACCGCCAGCTGTTCCCCTGCTGTGCAGCCGGCATCGTGTCCTGCAAAAGCCACGCAGACACAAGAACTGAAATTGAAGGGAACCTGTCCCCCCTCCCCCAGGCGTTTGTATGTTTTAAAGGCCACCTTGTACAGCGGTAATGCTGCATGTGTGCAAGGTGGCTCATAAACGTATTCTCCTCGCACATGTGGAACTGAAAACACGTCTAAAATGTGTCCTCTGTGTGACCATTTAACCGTCCCGGTGGTGTGACTTTCCTTTGTAATGACACGCTGCAACCCCCTTGGTAGCGCTGCCCGTCTTCTGGCATCATTGTTTGGCTGCCTGCGCCTCTGCGGACGCCCTGACCCACACAACGCCCCTCGTTGTCTTATTTATTGGGACTGCGAGGGTGTGATTGACGGGCATGATCAGTGCATCAGTTCGCCTGTCCCTCATCTCCTTCCACCTTCTGCGGACTGTGCGGCTTCATGGCCGTGGCATGCGATAAGGGATCAGATGACGCCGCACAGTCTGAAGCGGGTGTAAGGACCCGAGTGTGAGAGGCGAACATATGTGCTGCGCCAGGCCCTGAATCCCAGCCCCGCAGTGTTTTAACAATGTTAAGACACTGCGGGGCTGGGATTCATGGTCATCGCAAACCGCACCGGCCGACATTAAATGATGCCAGAACATGGGCAGCGCTAACAGCGCTAGGCCAGGGGATCACACGACAGCGCAGACTCCTGTACAGCAAATAACAACGCTCAGGAGGCTGCACCGAGCACCAAGGTGGGATTCTTGACATCTGTGCTGCGTCTCATTACAAAGGGAACTCGCGCCTCCAACACAGTTTGACTGTTTAAAGGGCTAAATGTTATACGTGTTTCATTCAGCGTGTGCAAGGAGCGAAATTAAAAGAGCAACCTTTGACTTGTGCAGCACTACTGCTGCATAAGCTGTGGCTCTTCTACTTTGTAACCCCTGAGGGGGGGTTAAAGGTTACCTTTGAAATTGGTTCAATTAGGCTTCGGCCTACACTCTGCTCCCCCTGCAGAGCCCTGGGCTCCAACACCGCCAGTTGGGGCCCGGTACTGCTAGCTGCACAGAGAAAAACACCAGCCAATGTGTCAGTGGGGTTCAGCACCGCCAGCTGTTCCCCTGCTGTGCAGCCGGCAACGTGTCCTGCAACTGCCACGCAGGCACAACAGACCCAAAAGCTGCCGCCAGTGCAGGCTTCGGCCTACACTGTGCTCCATCTCCTCCTCCTGCTGACCCCGGGCTCCAACACCGCCAGTTGGGGCCCGGTACTGCTAGCTGCACAGAGAAAAACACCAGCCAATGTGTCAGTGGGGTTCAGCACCGCCAGCTGTTCCCCTGCTGTGCAGCCGGCATCGTGTCCTGCAAAAGCCACGCAGACACAAGAACTGAAATTGAAGGGAACCTGTCCCCCCTCCCCCAGGCGTTTGTACGTTTTAAAGGCCACCTTGTACAGCGGTAATGCTGCATGTGTGCAAGGTGGCTCATAAACGTATTCTCCTCGCACATGTGGAACTGAAAACACGTCTAAAATGTGTCCTCTGTGTGACCATTTAACCGTCCCGGTGGTGTGACTTTCCTTTGTAATGACACGCTGCAACCCCCTTGGTAGCGCTGCCCGTCTTCTGGCATCATTGTTTGGCTGCCTGCGCCTCTGCGGCCGCCCTGACCCACACAACGCCCCTCGTTGTCTTATTTATTGGGACTGCGAGGGTGTGATTGACGGGCATGATCAGTGCATCAGTTCGCCTGTCCCTCATCTCCTTCCGCCTTCTGCGGACTGTGCGGCTTCATGGCCGTGGCATGCGATAAGGGATCAGATGACGCCGCACAGTCTGAAGCGGGTGTAAGGACCCGAGTGTGAGAGGCGAACATATGTGCTGCGCCAGGCCCTGAATCCCAGCCCCGCAGTGTTTTAACAATGTTAAGACACTGCGGGGCTGGGATTCATGGTCATCGCGAACCGCACCGGCCGACATTAAATGATGCCAGAAAATGGGCAGCGCTAACAGCGCTAGGCCAGGGGATCACACGACAGCGCAGACTCCTGTACAGCAAATAACAACGCTCAGGAGGCTGCACCCAGCACCAAGGTGGGATTCTTGACATCTGTGCTGCGTCTCATTACAAAGGGAACTCGCGCCTCCAACACAGTTTGACTGTTTAAAGGGCTAAATGTTATACGTGTTTCATTCAGCGTGTGCAAGGAGTGAAATTAAAAGAGCAACCTTTGACTTGTGCAGCACTACTGCTGCATAAGCTGTGGCTCTTCTACTTTGTAACCCCTGAAGGGGGGTTAAAGGTTACCTTTGAAATTGGTTCAATTAGGCTTCGGCCTACACTCTGCTCCCCCTGCAGAGCCCTGGGCTCCAACACCGCCAGTTGGGGCCCGGTACTGCTAGCTGCACAGAGAAAAACACCAGCCAATGTGTCAGTGGGGTTCAGCACCGCCAGCTGTTCCCCTACTGTGCAGCCGGCAACGTGTCCTGCAACTGCCACGCAGGCACAACAGACCCAAAAGCTGCCGCCAGTGCAGGCTTCGGCCTACACTGTGCTCCATCTCCTCCTCCTGCTGACCCCGGGCTCCAACACCGCCAGTTGGGGCCCGGTACTGCTAGCTGCACAGAGAAAAACACCAGCCAATGTGTCAGTGGGGTTCAGCACCGCCAGCTGTTCCCCTGCTGTGCAGCCGGCATCGTGTCCTGCAAAAGCCACGCAGACACAAGAACTGAAATTGAAGGGAACCTGTCCCCCCTCCCCCAGGCGTTTGTACGTTTTAAAGGCCACCTTGTACAGCGGTAATGCTGCATGTGTGCAAGGTGGCTCATAAACGTATTCTCCTCGCACATGTGGAACTGAAAACACGTCTAAAATGAGTCCTCTGTGTGACCATTTAACCGTCCCGGTGGTGTGACTTTCCTTTGTAATGACACGCTGCAACCCCCTTGGTAGCGCTGCCCGTCTTCTGGCATCATTGTTTGGCTGCCTGCGCCTCTGCGGCCGCCCTGACCCACACAACGCCCCTCATTGTCTTATTTATTGGGACTGCGAGGGTGTGATTGACGGGCATGATCAGTGCATCAGTTCGCCTGTCCCTCATCTCCTTCCGCCTTCTGCGGACTGTGCGGCTTCATGGCCGTGGCATGCGATAAGGGATCAGATGACGCCGCACAGTCTGAAGCGGGTGTAAGGACCCGAGTGTGAGAGGCGAACATATGTGCTGCGCCAGGCCCTGAATCCCAGCCCCGCAGTGTTTTAACAATGTTAAGACACTGCGGGGCTGGGATTCATGGTCATCGCGAACCGCACCGGCCGACATTAAATGATGCCAGAAAATGGGCAGCGCTAACAGCGCTAGGCCAGGGGATCACACGACAGCGCAGACTCCTGTACAGCAAATAACAACGCTCAGGAGGCTGCACCCAGCACCAAGGTGGGATTCTTGACATCTGTGCTGCGTCTCATTACAAAGGGAACTCGCGCCTCCAACACAGTTTGACTGTTTAAAGGGCTAAATGTTATACGTGTTTCATTCAGCGTGTGCAAGGAGCGAAATTAAAAGAGCAACCTTTGACTTGTGCAGCACTACTGCTGCATAAGCTGTGGCTCTTCTACTTTGTAACCCCTGAGGGGGGGTTAAAGGTTACCTTTGAAATTGGTTCAATTAGGCTTCGGCCTACACTCTGCTCCCCCTGCAGAGCCCTGGGCTCCAACACCGCCAGTTGGGGCCCGGTACTGCTAGCTGCACAGAGAAAAACACCAGCCAATGTGTCAGTGGGGTTCAGCACCGCCAGCTGTTCCCCTGCTGTGCAGCCGGCAACGTGTCCTGCAACTGCCACGCAGGCACAACAGACCCAAAAGCTGCCGCCAGTGCAGGCTTCGGCCTACACTCTGCTCCATCTCCTCCTCCTGCTGACCCCGGGCTCCAACACCGCCAGTTGGGGCCCGGTACTGCTAGCTGCACAGAGAAAAACACCAGCCAATGTGTCAGTGGGGTTCAGCACCGCCAGCTGTTCCCCTGCTGTGCAGCCGGCATCGTGTCCTGCAAAAGCCACGCAGACACTTGCTCTTGTACCTTCTGCTCCCCATCCTGGTTCCAGTACCGTCAGCTGGTTCCGGGCAGAGCCTTTGGCTTAGGTGCCTCCCTCTGGGTATCCGAGTTCCACCAACATCAGGTGGTCCTTGGTAGTGCTTTCAGGCACGGGTACCTCCTGCTTAGTAACCGGGTTCCAGTAACGTCAGCTGGTCCTCGGTAGTTCCATTGGCTCTTGGACCTTCGGCTACCCATCCGGGTTCCAGCACCGTCAGCTGGTTCTCGGCAGTGTCTTTTGCTCTTGTACCTTCTGCTCCCCATCCTGGTTCCAGTACCGTCAGCTGGTTCCGGGCAGAGCCTTTGGCTTAGGTGCCTCCCTCTGGGTATCCGAGTTCCACCAACGTCAGGTGGTCCTTGGTAGTGCTTTCAGGCACGGGTACCTCCTGCTTAGTAACCGGGTTCCAGTAACGTCAGCTGGTCCTCGGTAGTTCCATTGGCTCTTGGACCTTCGGGTAGCCATCCGAGTTCCAGTTCCATCAGCTGGTTCTCGGCATTTTCTCAGCCTTCTTGTACCTTCTGCTACATTTCCAAGTTCAAGAGACTAAACACGATGACCCGGAAGACCACCCCTAAGATGACGACGACACCAGAGACGACAACCACCGTGATGACGACGACCCTGGAGACGATGACCCCGAAGACCACCCCGATGACGACGACCCCGGAGACGACGAGCCTGAAGACCACCCCGATGACGACGACCCCGGAGACGACGACCCTGGAGACGACGACGACCTGGAAGACCGAGAAGCAGAAGAACAAGAGGCTGCAGAACAAAGAGCAGAAGAACATTAAGCATAACACTAAATATCAGAGCAAAAAATATTATCTAAATTATAAGCAGAAGAAGACTAAGCAGTGTATGGGGGTGAGTCCGTTCCTCCTCGTGGTGCCCCTGGATAAAGCCTGATGCTGCAGGCCAAACTGAACGCGGACAAATGTAACTCTTTTGTGACAGGCAGAACGGAAGGTGTAATCTTCAAACTTTTATAGATAACAACTACGGGAATGCCTGTCACAAATAAGAATATGATGAAGAAGTAGAATATGATGAAGATAATAGTAAAATAAAAAGAATATGAACAATGTAAGAAAAAAAATAATAGGTAGAAGATGAAGAAGAAGATGAATAAGGTGAAGAAGTTGATGTCAAAGAAGCTGATGATGAGGATAATGAAGAAGAAAGTGTGGGAGAAGTAAAAAAGAAGGTGAAGGGCGTGGAAGTAGTGAAACATCAATATCTGACAAAATAAAAAAAAATTAACATAGTCTAAATCTTTCTACCGCCGAACGTCATAAAAAAAAACAAAAACCTGCTATTCTATTACATTGGGCTAAACCTCTGTGCCTTTAATGTCTCCGCCACGTCCCCCAATACATTCTACATTATTCTTAGTTGTTTTCCTTCATGTAGAATGAACCTACAAGTTTATAAAGGGTTTATTTTAATTCCGATATTTTCGTCCCATTGACTTGCATTGGGATCGGGTATCGGTATCGGATTGGATCCGATATTTTGACGGTATCGGCCGATACTTTCCGATACCGATACTTTCCGATATCGGAAAGTATCGCTCAACACTAATAACAACACATAAAAACATTGACATTTTTAAGGCTGTGTTTTCACCTTTTCTCGCAAAAGATGTAATAAAAAGTTTCTATAGCTGCACAAGATTTTCCCGTGCTACCTGCTCATACGTTACAAAAACTGAAATTAAATATATAAAATAGCGCTAATTTTGCACACACCTATGATAAAACAGAGAAAGCTGCGCATGGACGGAATATTTTTAAAATGTCTAGTCTGAGACAGCTCCAGGAAGGGAAAAGGGTCAGAAATAGTGAAAAATCCACAATGGTAAATAACTTGATCAAATGGGTTTCACTGGGCTGGAGCCTTGCTAAAGATGATGTATGTTTATATTTTTTTCTTTTCATTACAAAGTTGTTTCTTTTTGCAAAAGATGTAAAACATAAAACAATTGTATAAATTGGGTATCCCTGTAATCATATACGTGTATATACTTCTACTACAAAACTATATAATCTTTTAACGTGAACACCATAAGAAAAAAATACACAAAATACCAGAATTTCTGTTTTTTGCTTATTCCGACGAGAAAAATGAAGTAAAAAGTGGTCACAATGTTGTATGTACCCAAATATAGATCCAGTGAAAACTACAGCTGGTCTTGCACAAAAAAACAAAACATCGCACAACTCTGTTTATAAACAAAAATAAAAAAGCTAGAGGTTTTGAAACGTGGTATGCAATTTAAAAAAATTATAATTTGTTTATGTAAAAGTAGTAACACATGAAAAATATATACATTTTGTATTGTCCTTATTGTATTGATCTGCAAAATAAATATAGATTAATTAAATTGACTAGTGATCAGTGTTAAAAAACAAACAAACCAAAAACCAGGAAAAGAAAATGATAGAATTGCTGATTTTTGTGCATGCCACCTCTCAGATAGTATAATAAAGAGAGAACAAACAGTCTTATGTACTAGACAATAAAAACACTGAAAACTATATTTCTTTGTTTCTCAAAAACTAATTCCTCATACAGCTCATTTGATGGAAAATCTCATAAATGGGGACAAGAAAACAAATGATTTTTCATATTTCAGTATTGAACAAAAGTAATAAAACATGGCTAATACTATATAAGCTTGCTATCATCTTACTGACCCAAAGCACAATGTTCACACTTTAAACTGTGGAGACCTATAACCAGTGCCTTTCCCCCTCCCTCCAATCCCGTAATGAAACACAGACAGTCCTAGGTGGGTTGAACAGGTCGGTCACCAGGGCCGGACTGGCCATCGGGCACTTCTGGCAAATGCCAGAAGGGCCGGTGCCAGTAGTGGGCCGCTGCACTGTTCCTCCCCCTCCCTACCCCGCCAGTGCCGCCGCCGCATTTAACTATACCGGCGTCTATGACGCCGGTATAGTTGAATGCAATGATGGAGGAGAGAGCGTCCGCGCTGACGCCCCCTCTCCCATCATTCCCCGCTCTGCCTCTGACACTGCGGGTGCACGATGACGTGATATCATCGCGCACCTGCTGTGTCCCGGGCAGACTGCAGCCGCCGAGACAGGAGACAGGAGCCAGGAGCAGCGCGGGCAAAAGGAAAGGTGAGGAGAGTGTTTTTTTTTTTTTAAACTGGACTGTGGGGCCATTATCGGGGGGGGGGGGGGTGACGAGATGTGGGCTCTGCTGTAAATACCCCTGTGTGGGATCTGCTGTATACTGTGTGGGCTCTGCTGTATATACCCCTGTGTGGGCTCTGCTGTAAATACCCCTGTGTGGGATCTGCTGTATACACCCCTGTGTGGGCTCTGCTGTATATACCACTGTGTGGGATCTGCTGTACACTGTGGGCTCTGCTGTATACACCCCTGTGTGGGCTCTGCTGTATACACCCCTCTGTGGGCTCTGCTGTATACACCCCTGTGTGGGCTCTGCTGTATACTGTGTGGGCTCTGCTGTATATACCCCTGTGGGCTCTGCTGTATATACCCCTGTGGGCTCTGCTGTGTATACCCCTGTGTGGGCTCTGCTGTATATACCCGTGTGGGCTCTGCTGTATATACCCCTGTGTGGGCTTGGCTGTATATACCCCTGTGTGGGCTTGGCTGTATATACCCCTGTGTGGGCTGGGCTGTATATATCCCTATGTGGGCTGGGCTGTATATACCCCTATGTGGGCTGGGCTGTAAATACCCCTGTGTGGGCTGGGCTGTATATACCCCTGAGTGGGCTGGGCTGTATATACCCCTGTGTGGGCTGGGCTGTATATACCCCTATGTGGGCTGTGCTGTACATACCCCTATGTGGGCTGTACATACCCCTATGTGGGCTGGGCTGTATATACCCCTATGTGGGCTGGGCTGTATATACCCCTATGTGGGCTGGGCTGTATATACCCCTGTGTGGGCTGGGCTGTATATACCCCTATGTGGGCTGTGCTGGGCTGTATATACCCCTGTGTGAGCTGTGCTCTATATATCCCTGTGCGGGCTGTGCTGTATATATCCCTGTGCGGGCTGTGCTGTATATACCCCTGTGCGGGCTGTGCTGTATATACCCCTGTGCGGGCTGTGCTGTATATACCCCTGTGCGGGCTGTGCTCTATATACCCCTGTGCGGGCTGTGCTGTATATACCCCTGTGCGGGCTGTGCTGTATATACCCCTGTGCGGGCTGTGCTCTATATACCCCTGTGCGGGCTGTGCTCTATATACCCCTGTGCGGGCTGTGCTCTATATACCCCTGTGCGGGCTGTGCTCTATATACCCCTGTGCGGGCTGTGCTCTATATACCCCTGTGCGGGCTGTGCTCTATATACCCCTGTGCGGGCTGTGCTCTATATACCCCTGTGCGGGCTGTGCTCTATATACCCCTGTGCGGGCTGTGCTCTATATACCCCTGTGCGGGCTGTGCTCTATATACCCCTGTGCGGGCTGTGCTCTATATACCCCTGTGCGGGCTGTGCTCTATATACCCCTGTGCGGGCTGTGCTCTATATACCCCTGTGCGGGCTGTGCTCTATATACCCCTGTGCGGGCTGTGCTCTATATACCCCTGTGCGGGCTGTGCTCTATATACCCCTGTGTGGGCTGTGCTGTATACTACGCGGGCTGTGCTATATTATGCATGCTGTGCTGTATACTATGCAAGTTGTGCTACATACTATGCGGGCTTTGCTATATACTATAGGGGGTATATTATATTCTATGGGGGAGGCCATGTTATATACTATGTGGCTGTGTTATATACTATTGCGGGGGTATATTATATTCTGTAGGGGAGGCTGTGTTATACTATGGGGGTATATTCTATTCTATGGGGGAGGCTGTCTTATACTATGGGGGGCTGCATTATATATTATGGGGAGGTGGGCTGTATTATATTCTATGGGGGGCTGTATTAGATTTCATGAGGGATGATTGCATCATACTCTGATGGGGCTGCATTATATTCTATGGGGAGGTGGGCTGTATTCTATTCTATTTGGGGCTACATTAAATTCTATGGGGGGGGCTGTATTATATATATATTCTATGAGGGGTGATTTCATCATACTCTATTGGGGGGCTGCATTATATTCTATGGGGGGTTACATTATACTCTGTAGGGTGGTGGCTGGATTATACTCTGTAGGGTGGTGGCTGCATTATACTGTATGTGGGCTGCATTATACTGTATCGAGGACTATGGGGAATACGTTATACTATATGAAGAACTATGGGGTGCATTATACTATGGGAAGTGAATTGTACTACATGGATGACTATGGCGGTGCATTATACTATATGGAGCACTATGAGGAGTGTATTATGCTCTGTGGAGGACTGAGCAGTGTATTTTAATATATGGAGGACTACGGTGCACATTATAATATATGGAGGACTCTGGGGTATATTTTACTAAACAAGTAAAATGCTGCATATTCAGATTGTTTTTGCCGGAACAAAAATCATTGTTCTCAGCAGCACATCGCCAGCGTAAACTGTAGATGTGCTGCTGATAACATGATACTGTATGGTCATCTGTTAGTGATCGTTCTGTCCCATCATTCTGTCTCAGACGGTGGAAAGAGGCCGGGAAACAAGCGTTGAACAACTTCAGTATGGTCAATCAAACTCATTTAGCGGCCTGAGATCAGCGCATGTAAGAAAATACAACCGAAATGCTTTTGTGTGATGTGCAATATGGTAGCATTTGGGGCCCCATTTTAAAGGGCACCTGTCACCCCATTTTTTCCGTATGAGATAAAAATACTGTTAAATAGGGCCTGAGCTGTGCATTACAATAGTGTAGTTTGTGTACCCCGATTTCCCACCTATGCTGCCGAAATACGTTACCAAAGTAGTCGTTTTCGCCTGTCAATCAGGCTGGTCTGGTCAAAAGGGCGTGGTGTCTTCCCCCAGATTTTGCTTAGTTTTCCGTTGGTGGCGTAGTGGTGTGCGCATGTCCAAGGTCCCGAATCCACTGCACAGGGGAGTGGAAAGAGCGCGATGTGCACGATTTCATTGGTGATGGGTGGGCGCGGCCATCTTCCTTTGGCCGCGCGTGCGCAGAAGCGGCGCTCTGCTGGCCGCGGCTTCAGGAAAATGGCCGCGGGATGCCGCGTGTGCGCAGATGGAGATCGCGGCGGCCATTTTCCTGAAGCAGAGATGCGAACTCTGCTTCAGGAAAATGGCCGCCGCGATCTCCATCTGCGCACGCGCGGCATCCCGCGGCCATTTTCCTGAAGCCGCGGCCAGCAGAGCGCCGCTTCTGCGCACACGCGGCCAAAGGAAGATGGCCGCGCCCACCCATCACCAATGAAATCGTGCACATCGCGCTCTTTCCACTCCCCTGTGCAGTGGATTCGGGACCTTGGACATGCGCACACCACTACGCCACCAACGGAAAACTAAGCAAAATCTGGGGGAAGACACCACGCCCTTTTGACCAGACCAGCCTGATTGACAGGCGAAAACGACTACTTTGGTAACGTATTTCGGCAGCATAGGTGGGAAATCGGGGAACACAAACTACACTATTGCAATGCACAGCTCAGGCCCTATTTAACAGTATTTTTATCTCATAAGGAAAAAACGGGGTGACAGGTTCCCTTTAAACTTTGCCTAGGGCCCCACTTTGCCTAAAACCGGCCCTGCCTAAAAGTGTACAAAGATATTATACAGTCACCGTGTGACAAGTGGGCCTGTGTAACTTCAAATGCCAGGGCTGAATTTTAGTCCCAGTCCGGCCCTGTCGGTCACAGTTTATTAATTACATAAGCAGAGAAAGGCAATTACATTTCGTAATGGGCAGCTCGTGCCGAGCTCCTGCCCACGATCGACAGGCGAGTTGGCCCAACATGCGGTTACGAACCTTTGCCCTCCTCCGCTTCTTCCGCTGTGACTTAGTAAAGTTAACAATGGTTAGTTATATATACACATATATACATATCTTTTTTTTTTAATAATATAATTTACAAATTTACATCTATCTGCCAATTAGTATGGCCATTCACCCCATTAACCACTATAAGGGAGGGAGAGTGGGACAAAAGCTTCCAGGTGTCCGCCGGGGTAAAGAGGAAGTTACTGGCATGGTCACCTGGATTTAACCCCTGTAGGAGTGGCCATAGGACCCTTCCCCTTTAAGAAGCATTGGCCAGCTGGGGCATACCAATTAGTGCATCATCAAGGGGAGTGGTGCGAGTGGGAACTGGGCACTGACAGTATTTTATTGTTATTTGTTATATGGGCTCCACAGTCAGAGGCATGCTCCTTATGCAGTACCGCACCTGCAAGGCTGTGGAGACCTGTGTGTCGTAACCAGTGCTTTCCTCCCTCCCTCCAATCCCGTAATGAAACACAGACAGTCCTAGGTGGGTTGAACAGGTCGGTCTCAGTATATTAATTACATAAGCAGAGAAAGGCAATTGCATTTCGTAATGGGCGGCTAGCACCGAGCTCCTGTCCACGATCGACAGGCAAGTTGGCTCAACGAGCAGTTATGAACCTTTGCCCTCCTCCACTTCTTTTGCCACGGAGGATCACGTGTATAACCTACACGGGACTCCGACCCCCCCATCAATATTATGGCCTGTTCAACCCCATCCTGTAATCAAGACAAAAAAATATCGAGGCCGAAGTCCGTTAGGTGAATTCCGTCCGGGCTTAATAGTACCGTGTTATCCCCTTGCAACTGGTTGTGATGAATTATGATACTTCCTTTTCCTCTCACAAATTTTCCAATCCGAGCATTGAATTTCCTCCTTGTGCGCCCTGTAGGTTTTTTATCTCTTTCGCCACGCCAGACGGCCCGTGGTATCATCTCTGACCACACCAGTATCATATTCGTGAATAAGCAGCTGAAGCGTTCCATATCCGTTGTTGGCATCCATTTATAAATGTCAGCCACCTTTTGCTTTCCTAGATTGTTGCCACCCACGTGTAACACCATTATCACCAGGCATTTTGCCCTCCTTAATATGTCTACCATCTCTTTGAACACCTGCTACCAATGGAGACCTCTGATACCCCTCCAGTTAACTTCTAGGCCCGGGAGGCCAAGATTTCTTCCTCCTGGCCGCAGTTTGGCCCTTTTTTCCACCCAATAGACATAGGAATGTTGTACAACCCAAACTTCTACTCCTGTAAGAGATAACATATGTTAATTCAGCAAACCAGGATTTATGTATCTGGCGAAGCACGCGGATTTCCAACGACCCATTCTCTGCACCTCGGTCTCTGACACTCCTGCCCTAGCTGCTTCTGTGGCTGCCCCGATTTGAAATGAATGTGTTCCGTACTCCTTTAGATTAGCGCCGTTTTTTTCCAAGCATAGCTTGAAAATTGCCTGGAATTGGTACTTGATCAGAGGGGACCCGTCTGTATGAGTGAAGAAAAAACCTCTTACGTGCCTTATTCCGGCGTATCTTTTGAGAATTTTTAGAAGGCATACTGGGCCATCTGCAGAGTTAACCAGGACCCATGTTTCCTTACCAGTGGGATCGCACTTGGATTTCCTCACCCGAATGCGCAGAGCATTGCTGCGTATGACTATGTCCTCATTAATTAGGCCTCCTTCCGACGCGTTTTTTGACCGTGGTAGTAATTCGCTAATGCGTAGTGCTCCAAAAAAGGCGATCGCAAAAGCTGCGGATATGAGGACCGCCTCGTATTGCGATGTGCAGACTGATGGGGATATAGAAATAATGTAATCAATAGTCACAGTGAAATGGGGCTGCGGCATTCCTGGCTTGGTTGAAGCCTTTTCCAGTATTTAATGGCTTGCTTAAAGGGCCACTGTCACCCCCCTCCAGCCGTTATAAACTAAAAGAGCCACCTTGTGCAGCAGTAATGCTGCATTCTAACAAGGTGGCTCTTTTAGTTTTAGGTTCAAGTATACCCCAAATAAAGCATTTTTATACTTAGCCACAATTCCTGTCTCTAGCCAGGGAGGCGGGTCCTCACTCCCCAGCTTGGCCAGCTCCTCTGCCGTCACTCCAATCTTCCTGCGCTTTCGGCGCCGCCCCCTCAGCGCTGTTATCGTTTCAAAACCGGCGCCTGCGCTGTGTACTGGTGTCCTGCGCAGACGCAGTTAGCTCTGGCCATCTGATGTCCCAGCCAGGCTTGCACACTGCGCCTGCGCGGGCATTGAGGCCAGCCACCTTTGGAATCCCTGGAAAACGTCTTCTTATCAGTATATATTTATGTTTCACCTATACAGAATATTCCGTGTAATGGCTGATACCAGAGAACAAAAGACATCCACATAACACCAGGATGGATCTGCTGCACAGCAAATAGCTGTAGGACCTGCGATGATGTCACTGCCATGTGATTGCCCTAATCACATGGCAGTGACGTCATCGCAGGTCCTACAGCTATTTGCTGTGCAGCAGATCCATCCTGGTGTTCTGTGGATGTCTTTTGTTCTCTGGTATCAGCCATTACACGGAATATTCTGTATAGGTGGAACCTTTGGAATCCCTGCCCCGCATTGTGCATAATGCATAACACAGTGCGGGGCGGGGATTCCAAAGGTGGCTGGCCGCAATGCCCGCGCAGGTTCAGTGTGCAAGCCTGGCTGGGACATCAGACGGCCAGAGCTTACTTACTGCATCTGCGCAGGACACCAGTACACAGCGCAGGCACCGGTTTTGAAACGATAACAGCGCTGAGGGGGCGGCGCCGAAATCGCCTGAAGATTGGAGTGACGGCAGAGGAGCTGGCCAAGATGGGGAGTGAGGACCCGCCTCCCTGTCTAGAGACAGGAATTGTGGCTAAGTATAAAAACGCTTTATTTGGGGTATACTTGAACCTAAAACTAAAAGAGCCACCTTGTTAGAATGCAGCATTACTGCTGCACAAGGTGGCTCTTTTAGTTTATAACGGCTGGAGGGGGGTGACAGTGGCCCTTTAATGAAAAAGAACTTTGTTACGTCAGCCCATCCCATTAGTTGAAAGAAAAAGGCTAACCCCGATAATTTACGTTGCGCCGACGTCCCCGACGCCCCACTTTCCTTCAGTCATACTAGAAATTCCGCCATGTTCGGTCACATTTATTGAGTGGCCTACCCTGGATTAATGAGCACCATTCCTTCCAAGCCTTACCATAGACCTGCCAAGTAGCCGGCGAAACGGAGGCACAGATTAAGGGCATAAGTGATTGGCCACGGTGTCACACAGGGATGGTGGACACTGAATACCCCGGGGTTGCGCTTTGGGATGTTGGATTCTGAAAGCTTGCCAATCGGAAAAAAACAGTGAGTTAATTATATTGTCATCTACTTCCACCACAACGGTGGCCCTACACCAAATATTGTTTTTTAGGCATAGCAACACTAGATGACGTAATAGGGCAAGCATGGGCAATGATGAAGATGACATGTGGTTTAGACTCCTTGCTGTTTTCATGTTTTTTGTCTGGAAACAAATGTTACTGTTTCTCAACTGATCAGCCCATATCTCAATAGCCGCCACTATTGTGAACATTTCCCATAGGGCTGGGTTGCACCCCCAGTTTGATGTTGTCCATAGCTCCGGCCAATCGTTTTTGCACAATTGGTTTTTGCAAATTGCTGCTCCACCCTATGTAATACTATTGTAGGAACTCAAGGATTCTGATAGCATGGGGCAATGAACAGACAGAGACGGGTTTCTTTAGTGCAAATAGTGTATTTGTACAACAGCAATAACACCCAAAACAATATACTGATAACCCACAGTGTCCTAGAATGAAACGAGTCCTTGAAATATATACAGTAAATCGGCAGAGTTCTTAAGGCAGAGTCCTCAGCAAGGTGAGCAAAAGGTGAGTGTGACAGGTGACGTGGTGCAGATCCAAACACTCTCGGTGCAGAAAGAGTCAAATCCAGGTATGAAGTAAACACAGGGAAGTCCAGAACAAGTCCACATGTTCATCCCAGGTGTGGCATGAACACGGGTAAGTCCAGAAACTAGTTCACAAGTTGATCCCAGATTTGGCATAAACATAGGTACCGTATTTTTCGGACTACAAGACGCACTTTTTTCCCCAAAAATGTAAGGGGAAAATGGGGGTGCGTCTTGTAGTCTCAATATACTTACAAATCATGCGGCGGCGGTCCCGATGCAGCCTCCCTTCCCATGCTGGTGCGGCTGTGGCTGTGCTGCGGGCAGGGGCTGTGCTGCGGGGCTGTGGCAGCGGCTCTCTGGGCTCAGTGGGGGCTCCGACGGCATTTCGTCAAAGCCCGGAGGGCCCCTGCTCATCCGTGAATGGCAAGTTGCGGTGGCCTCCGAGAACATGGGCGCCGGGAAAATGGCCGCCAGGCCGGCGCACGCTTAGATTCAAATCTCGTCAACGAGATTTCATCTCCCGAGATCTCGGGGCAAGATCTCGGCAACAAGATCTGAATTTGAGCGTGCGCCGGCCCGGCGGCCATTTTCCTGGCGCCCATGCTCTCGGATGCCACCGCAACTTGCCATTCACGGATGAGCGGGGGGCCTCCGGGCTTTGACGAAATGCCGTCGGAGCCCCCACTGAGCCCAGAGAGCCGCTGCCACAGCCCCGCAGCACAGCCCCTGCCCGCAGCACAGCTTGTGCCCCAGAGCCCAGCCACTGCCCGCAGCACAGCTTGTGCCCCAGAGCCCAGCCACTGCCCGCAGCACAGCTTGTGCCCCAGAGCTCAGCCACTGCCCGCAGCACAGCTTGTGCCCCAGAGCCCAGCCACTGCCCGCAGCACAGCTTGTGCCCCAGAGCCCAGCCACTGCCCGCAGCACAGCTTGTGCCCCAGAGCCCAGCCACTGCCCGCAGCACAGCTTGTGCCCCAGAGCCCAGCCACTGCCCGCAGCACAGCTTGTGCCCCAGAACTCAGCCACTGCCCGCAGCACAGCTTGTGCCCCAGAGCCCAGCCACTGCCCGCAGCACAGCTTGTGCCCCAGAGCCCAGCCACTGCCCCGGAGCCCAGCCACTGCCCTGGAGCCCAGCCACTGCCCCGGAGCCCAGCCACTGCCCCGGAGCACATAGCCTCCACCCCTGCCCAAGCACAGAGCACCAGCCTGGGATAGGATTTCCTGGAGGCCAACACACCAGCCTGGACCACCGAAAGGCCCCTGTGACCACTTCTACACCTGTGGCGATCCCTTCACTGGTAAGCTGAATTCAGACTGTAAGACGTACCCCCATTTGAAACATTTTTTTTTTCCTTATTTTTATTCTGAAAATTTGGGGTGCGTCTTATCGTCCGGTGCGTCTTATAGTCCGAAAAATACGGTAAGTTCAGAAACAGGTTCACATAAGTATTTTACTGGTGTTGTTTCCAACAGCTCCCACCGGGGAGAGTAAATGAAGGATTACGTAGCAACTCACAGTCCAAAAACAAGTCCATAAACAAAGTTCCAAAAACACAGTTCTTACCAGGAGGAATGAACCAAGGGTTAAGTTCCAAGTCAGCAGACTAATGATAACATAGAGAGTGTAGCTTACATATGCAGGGAATGTCCAGAGCCAGAGGTAGAGACACACTCAGAACCAGCAGCTGAGCTGAAGGAGAACAGAATCAGAATACTCCAGCAAAGAGGCTGACACCTGACCCAGGTTTTAAACAAACAAACAGGAAGTAGGGCAGACAAAAACAGCAAATTCCAGCTTAACAAAGGGCAAAATCATTCACAAGGTGACTTAGAAAACCCGGAATACTGACACCCTATTGCCAACCCTAGGTCCTTGCTTGCAGTCTCTTTAGCCAAGACACATGTGTGACCGCTGTACGATTGCCGGAACGTCTGCCATACTAGCAGATCTGCTTTTAATGCGCGAGTGAGACTAACTCTATGACCGGGCTGGGAAGCGCCTTTGGTTGCCAACAATAGTCTGCGCAAGAATGCCCTGCCGACCGGCATTACGCGGCAGGCGAAAGTCAGTAGACCCAATAATGCCTGCATTTGCTGGAGTTTTACTTTTTTAATTTCACGAAAGCCTTCCAACATCTGCTGTGTTTTTTGTATTTTATCTGCCGGTAAGCGAAAAACCATCGAATTCGTGTCGATTTCGATGCCCAAGAAAGGCAATACATTGCATGGTCCCTCTGTTTTTTTGTGCGACAACGGTACGCCAAATTGCCGTGAAATAGTTTTAAATTTCTCTAGCAGGGAGGAGCAGAGTTAAGAATTTTTGGTTCTGACGAACAAAAAAATAGTAAATAGTAGTAAATTAGGGATTTGCTGCCTGTTCCGTACCGAACTGCCCAGTCCAAGAAGGTACTGAATAGCTCGAAATAGTGACATGAAATGGAACATCCCATTGGTAAGCACATATCGAAATAATAGTGCTGATCCACTTTGCATCCCAGTAGATGGAAACATTCGGGGTGCACAGGTAGTAAATGGAATGCCAATTCTATGTCGGATTTAGCTAACAGAGCGCCGGATTCAGCTGACTAATTCTACCGCCTTATCGAAAGACGCGTATGTGACAGAGGCTTCTTCTGGGGATATAGCGTCGTTAACCGATTCGCCCTTTGAATGTAACAGATGATGGATTAGGCAATATTTACCAGGTTCCTTTTTTGGAATAATGCATAACGGCGATCTTTTGATATTTTTGAAGGGAAGTGACTGAAAGGGGCCTGCTATTCTACCTAATTCAACCTCTTTTTGTACTTTTTGTCTTAGGATTTCAGGGAATTCACAAGCAGATTTTAGGTTATCAGAGAGGGTTGGCGTTCTTGTAAACTTGAAAGGGATAAAAGAAAAACGTCCATAAAACCAAAGTGTAGTTGCTGTGCCGCTTTCTTCTTGGGGTAGGAATTTAGCCAGGGGGCCATCGTGGTTACGCTCTGCTTTGTACGACTGACAAGTGCACCTTGAAGCTGGGTGTCCCTCCCGCAAGCTGAGCAATCGTGTCTGAATTTGCACATGGAAATGTCAGTTTCCCTCATTAAATAGCCAGCAGGCCCCAGGTTTTCATATGACCACTGTGTTTTGACCTGTGGCCGCGGAGAAATTAGTGGTCGTAGATGAAAAGGGGGGCAGCTTCTGTGACAGCATCAGACGCAACCATACATCTGTTGCTTTAACTCGCCAGCCTAGATCGGGCTGTAGGGCCTGTGGTGCCGTAAAAGGTGTAGTGCAGGACGGAAGATATATTTCTCCCAGCAGGATAAGTTTTGGCCTGTTATTTTCCTAAGGTTGAGGACCTGCAGTGATGTCACGGTCAGGTGATCAGCCCATGTGATGGGTACTTCACCTGTGGGTGTGGCTATAGACTATGTAATGGAGTTTCTTTTGTTTGGCACATGTTATTCTGGGTTTGGAGCTGGGCTGGAATGAGCCTGAACTGTTTTTCTCTGACACATATGCCGCAAAGGACGGTGACATGACTGTTAGCAACCCTGGGAATGGCACCTGGCGGAAGCCTCTGACTTGGCAGCCGCTTAGTTAAGCCCGTCCCGTGTAAGGGTGAGTCTGAGACCAGTGGTTCTCCAAGCTGGAGTATGTTTGGTTTTTTTCTCTTACTTTCTGTCATGGACTGTTTAAAGTGCCAATAAACCACTGAAGTTTGGACTGTAAGCCTGTGTGTTGCCTCATTACTGCGGCCCTACTTCTGCTCACCCGAGCCAATCCCTACATTTTGGTGTTCGAATGCGGGCAATCGCAGTGAGGCCAGGCTATTTTTGCTTATTTTTACTCTGAACTCCGGCTTATGTCCTGGGTGAAAGGAGTGGCGGAGACCCAGTCGTGGAACTCTGCAGAAATGGAGGCCACAATAAAAGTGCTTGTGGATGCTATGCGACAACAGCAGCAGGCTACGCAGCAGCAGCAGGAAACCAACCAGCTGTTGATACAGCATATCACAGCGTCGCAGACAAGAGGAGCTTCACGGGGAATCCATGATGTCCAGAAAGCGGTTCGTACAGCGATCCCCAAAATGGAGAAATCCGATGACGTCGAGCCATACCTGGAGATGTTTGAGGGAGTGGCTGAGCGGGAGAGACTACCCCAGGACCAGTGGGCAGAAGTCATTGCTCCGTTTCTGGCTCCAGGACCTATGAAAGCCTATCAAGACCTACCCCCCGAGCAGAGGGAGGACTACGCAGTCGTCAAGGGTGAGATACTGGCATGTCTTGGGGTAAATGTGTTGGTCCGGGCCCAGCGGGTACATCAGTGGGAGTTTAACCCCTCCAAGCCAGCTCGCTCTCAGTATTATGACCTGTTGCACTTATTTCAGAAATGGTTGCAGCCTGAGGTATTGTCTCCCATGGCCATGCTGGACCGCATAGTGACTGAAACATTTTGGATGGGTTTGCCCCAATCCCTCCAATCATGGATCGGGCAAGCTTCCCCTACTAATGCGCTCCAGATGATGGACCTGATAGAACGATATGGGGCAACCAAAGAGCTCCAGGGAGGGACTCCCCGGAAGGTGTCCGGAAGGTTCCCAAAATCTCCACCCCTGGCTCGGCAAGCAGAGCCTAGGAAGGCCACTCAAGACTTGTCTGGAGGAGAAATAAGCCCCATAGTCTGCTGGCGGTGCCAGGAGCCTGGTCATATGAGAGCTGATTGCCCCCACCTGGCTGAGCCCATGGAGACAAACTTTGGGTATCGCCAATCCCATTATGCTGAACTGATTTGCGCTACAGGCATCCAGGAGGGATCCAATATACGACATTTGTGTAAGGTGGATGTAGAGGGTACCCCAGCCGTGGCCCTACTGGACTCAGGGAGTCTCGTGACTCTGGTACGAGCCAGTCTAGTTCAGTCCAGTGAGTACACTGGTCAGAAAATTGGGGTGTTATGTATACATGGGGACTTAAAAGACTATCCTACCGCACTAGTGGTAATAAACATGCCAGCGGGGAGGCGGTGCCACGAGGTGGGGGTTGTGGTTAACCTACATTATGAATTGATACTTGGTAGAGATTTTCCTTTATTTTCTGTACTTTGGCCAACAGTGGTCTCACCCAGCGGACAGCTGCTGACACCAGTGACAACCAGGTTACATTCTCCAGAAGTGGGGCATGAACCTGGTAGCCCAGAGGAAGAAGTGTTGGCAGTAGGGGTGGCCTCCCCTTCGGTGGAGGGGGGGGAAAATTCTCCCATAGAAATGTTGGCCGGGGATGTGGAAGACTTGCCGCCAGGACCTGAATTGTTAGACTTAAATGTATCGTGCGAAAACTTTGGTACAGCGCAACTCCGAGACCCTACTTTGACTCGGGCCAGGGAAAATGTACTGTTTGTTAATGGGGAACCCCAACAACCTGGGGCAGCCACCGAGTTGCCACACTTTGAGCTAAACCGAGACCTGTTGTATCGATTTGAGAAAGTACGTGGGGAAAGGGTAGAGCAGTTATTGGTACCTCAGGCCTATCGTAGGCTGGTAATGGACCTAGCGCATGCGCATGTACTCGGTGGGCATTTAGGCCAAAAGAAAACCCTAGACCGAATTTTGCAGCGGTTTTACTGGCTAGGGGTCCATGGAGAAGTTAAACGGTATTGTATTTCCTGTCCTGTGTGCCAGGTAACCAGTCCCCAGCCACACTTTCGGAGTCCTTTAGTGCCTTTACCTATTATAGAGGTGCCTTTCGAAAGAGTGGCAATGGATCTGGTAGGTCCTGTCAATAAATCAGCAAGGGGGCACCAACACATCCTAGTAGTTCTAGATTATGCTACCCGGTATCCTGAGGCTGTTCCGCTGTGCCACACGTCAGCTAAGCTCATAGCAAAGGAACTCATGGGTATGTTTTCTAGAGTGGGGATTCCGCAAGAGATTTTAACAGACCAATGAACCCCCTTTATGTCAAAAATTATGAAAGAGCTCTGCCGCTTGTTAAATGTCAAACAGTTGCGCACCTCAGTTTATCATCCCCAGACAGATGGGCTGGTAGAAAGATTCAATAAGACGCTAAAGAGCATGCTAATAAAAACCGTTTCTAAAGACGGGAAGGATTGGGATCTTTTACTCCCATATTTGTTGTTTGCAGTACGGGAGGTGCCGCAGGCATCTACGGGGTTCTCGCCCTTTGAATTATTGTATGGTCGACATCCCCAGGGTTTACTTGATATAGCCAAAGAGGCTTGGGAGAACCAACCAACCCCCCACAAGAGTGTAATAGAGCATGTTGCAAAAATGCAGGAAAGGATGGAGACAGTCCTACCATTGGTCCGGGAACATATGGAAGCAGCACAACGGTCTCAGAGTCGGGTCTATAACCGGGAGGATCGGGTAAGAACCTTTAGTCCTGGGGATCGGGTATTGGTACTTGTGCCCACAGTGGATAGCAAATTTCTGGCAAGGTGGCAGGGGCCCTATGAGATTATGGAGAAGGTGGGTCCGGTAGACTATAAGGTACATCAACCAGGTCGAAGGAAGCCAGAGCAGGTTCATGATATTAATTTGCTTAAACTGTGGAAAGACAGAGACCACCTTGGCGGGGATAGTCCGCTGCCTGCATTTCCTGTAGAGAAGGCTCCATTACCGCTGAGTGAGTCAGGAGAAGCCTTGTCTGTAGTCAAAATACCAGATACTTTGTCTCCTAAACAGGTTCAGGAGGTCCGGGAGTTTGTTAGCTGAAATATGGACGTTTTCTCTGAGCTCCCTGGACGTACCTCCATAGTCCAACATGACATTGTTACGGAGCCACAGGTCAAAGTCCGATTAAAGCTATATCGGGTGCCTGAGGCCCGGCAACAAGCCATATCACGGGAGGTGGAAAATATGTTACAATTAGGGGTCATAGAAGAGTCGCAGAGTGACTAGGCCAGTCCAATAGTCCTAATACCTAAGCCTGATGGGACACTAAGATTCTGTAATGACTTCAGAAAACTTAATGAAGTTTCAAAATTTGATGCTTACCCCATGCCCCGGGTGGATGAGTTGATAGAGCGGTTTGGGCAGGCACGGTATTTTTCAACCCTTGACCTTACAAAAGGGTATTGGCAGGTGCCCCTAACAATGGCAGCTAAGGAAAAAGCGGCCTTTGTAACGCCCGAAGGGCTGTTTCAGTATAAGGTATTACCCTTTGGTTTGCATGGCGCGCCGGTGACGTTCCAACGGCTAATGGATATTGTTCTCCGTCCCCATCGCTGTTATGCCTCAGCCTATCTGGATGATATTATTGTGTACAGTGCAGACTGGGAAAGACACTTACCCAAGGTACAGGCGGTGATAGATTCCCTCAGACAAGCAGGGCTAACAGCCAATCCCAAGAAGTGTTCCATAGGGTTGGAGGAAGCTCAGTACTTGGGTTATGTCATCGGGAGAGCGGTCCTTAAGCCTCAAATAAACAAAGTGGAGGCAATTCAGAACTGGCCCCATCCCCTCACAACCAAGCAGGTAAAAGCCTTTTTAGGCTTAAGGTACCTTCACACGAAGCGACGCTGCAGCGATAGCGACAACGATGTCGATCGCTGCAGCGTCGCTGTTTGGTCGCTGGAGAGCTGTCACACAGACCGCTCTCCAGCGATCAACTATGCCGAGGTCCCCTGGTAACCAGGGTAAACATCGGGTAACTAAGCGCAGGGCCGCGCTTAGTAACCCGATGTTTACCCTGGTTACCAGCGTAAAATCTAAAAAAAACAAACAGCACATACTTACATTCACGTCCCCCTGCGTCCACTTCCTGACTGACTGAGCGCCGTACAGTGAGAGCAGAGCGGTGACGTCACCGCTGTGCTGCTTTCACTTTCACTTTGCGGCGCTGAGTCAGAGGAGGAAGCAGACTGCAGGGGACGCAATGTGAGTATGTGCTGTTTGTTTTTTTTACATTTTACGCTAGTAACCAGGGTAAACATCGGGTAACTAAGCGCGGCCCTGCGCTTAGTAACCCGATGTTTACCCTGGTTACCAGTGTAAAATATCGCTGGTATCGTTGCTTTTGCTTTCAAACACAACGATACACAGCGATCGGACGACCAAATAAAGTTCTGGACTTTATTCAGCGACCAGCGACATCACAGCAGGATCCTGATCGCTGCTGCGTGTCAAACGAAACGATATCGCTAGCGAGGACGCTGCAACGTCACGGATTGCTAGCGATATCGTTATAATGTCGTTTCGTGTGAAGGTACCTTTAGTGGGATATTACAGGCGATTTGTTCCCAACTTTGCAACATTGTCCGTGCCTCTAACAGACTGCTTGAAAGGGAGGAAGTCTGTGATGGTCCAAGGGAATGATCAGTTAGAAGAGGCCTTTGTAAAGTTAAAATCAGTACTGTGTGGTACACCCGTTCTAATTACACCCGATTTCAAAAGAGAGTTCATCGTGCAAACCGATGCCTCTGAGATAGGTCTTGGTGCTGTGTTGTCTCAAGAAATTAACGGAGAAGAGCATCCCGTTAGTTTCCTGAGCCGGAAGCTTACCCCAGCCGAAAGCAGGTACAGTATTGTGGAGAGAGAGTGCCTGGCCATTAAATGGGCACTTGAGTCTCTTCGCTATTATTTGCTGGGGAGAAAATTTCGCTTGGTGACAGATCACTCCCCTCTTACATGGATGAGTCAAGCTAAGGAAAGAAATGCACGAGTTACCAGATGGTTTCTGTCCCTGCAAAATTTTAAATTTTCAGTAGAACATAGGACAGGCAGACTACAGGGGAATGCAGATGCCCTGTCCAGAGTCCACTGTATGTCATGTGTCCACCCCCATAGGGTTGAACAAAGGGGGGAGGCCTGTGGTGCCGTAAAAGGTGTAGTGCAGGACGGAAGATATATTTCTCCCAGCAGGATAAGTTTTGGCCTGTTATTTTCCTAAGGTTGAGGACCTGCAGTGATGTCACGGTCAGGTGATCAGCCCATGTGATGGGTACTTCACCTGTGGGTGTGGCTATAGACTATGTAATGGAGTTTCTTTTGTTTGGCACATGTTATTCTGGGTTTGGAGCTGGGCTGGAATGAGCCTGAACTGTTTTTCTCTGACACATATGCCGCAAAGGACGGTGACATGACTGTTAGCAACCCTGGGAATGGCACCTGGCGGAAGCCTCTGACTTGGCAGCCGCTTAGTTAAGCCCGTCCCGTGTAAGGGTGAGTCTGAGACCAGTGGTTCTCCAAGCTGGAGTATGTTTGGTTTTTTTCTCTTACTTTCTGTCATGGACTGTTTAAAGTGCCAATAAACCACTGAAGTTTGGACTGTAAGCCTGTGTGTTGCCTCATTACTGCGGCCCTACTTCTGCTCACCCGAGCCAATCCCTACATTTTGGTGTTCGAATGCGGGCAATCGCAGTGAGGCCAGGCTATTTTTGCTTATTTTTACTCTGAACTCCGGCTTATGTCCTGGGTGAAAGGAGTGGCGGAGACCCAGTCGTGGAACTCTGCAGAAATGGAGGCCACAATAAAAGTGCTTGTGGATGCTATGCGACAACAGCAGCAGGCTACGCAGCAGCAGCAGGAAACCAACCAGCTGTTGATACAGCATATCACAGCGTCGCAGACAAGAGGAGCTTCACGGGGAATCCATGATGTCCAGAAAGCGGTTCGTACAGCGATCCCCAAAATGGAGAAATCCGATGACGTCGAGCCATACCTGGAGATGTTTGAGGGAGTGGCTGAGCGGGAGAGACTACCCCAGGACCAGTGGGCAGAAGTCATTGCTCCGTTTCTGGCTCCAGGACCTATGAAAGCCTATCAAGACCTACCCCCCGAGCAGAGGGAGGACTACGCAGTCGTCAAGGGTGAGATACTGGCATGTCTTGGGGTAAATGTGTTGGTCCGGGCCCAGCGGGTACATCAGTGGGAGTTTAACCCCTCCAAGCCAGCTCGCTCTCAGTATTATGACCTGTTGCACTTATTTCAGAAATGGTTGCAGCCTGAGGTATTGTCTCCCATGGCCATGCTGGACCGCATAGTGACTGAAACATTTTGGATGGGTTTGCCCCAATCCCTCCAATCATGGATCGGGCAAGCTTCCCCTACTAATGCGCTCCAGATGATGGACCTGATAGAACGATATGGGGCAACCAAAGAGCTCCAGGGAGGGACTCCCCGGAAGGTGTCCGGAAGGTTCCCAAAATCTCCACCCCTGGCTCGGCAAGCAGAGCCTAGGAAGGCCACTCAAGACTTGCTGGAGGAGAAATAAGCCCCATAGTCTGCTGGCGGTGCCAGGAGCCTGGTCATATGAGAGCTGATTGCCCCCACCTGGCTGAGCCCATGGAGACAAACTTTGGGTATCGCCAATCCCATTATGCTGAACTGATTTGCGCTACAGGCATCCAGGAGGGATCCAATATACGACATTTGTGTAAGGTGGATGTAGAGGGTACCCCAGCCGTGGCCCTACTGGACTCAGGGAGTCTCGTGACTCTGGTACGAGCCAGTCTAGTTCAGTCCAGTGAGTACACTGGTCAGAAAATTGGGGTGTTATGTATACATGGGGACTTAAAAGACTATCCTACCGCACTAGTGGTAATAAACATGCCAGCGGGGAGGCGGTGCCACGAGGTGGGGGTTGTGGTTAACCTACATTATGAATTGATACTTGGTAGAGATTTTCCTTTATTTTCTGTACTTTGGCCAACAGTGGTCTCACCCAGCGGACAGCTGCTGACACCAGTGACAACCAGGTTACATTCTCCAGAAGTGGGGCATGAACCTGGTAGCCCAGAGGAAGAAGTGTTGGCAGTAGGGGTGGCCTCCCCTTCGGTGGAGGGGGGGGAAAATTCTCCCATAGAAATGTTGGCCGGGGATGTGGAAGACTTGCCGCCAGGACCTGAATTGTTAGACTTAAATGTATCGTGCGAAAACTTTGGTACAGCGCAACTCCGAGACCCTACTTTGACTCGGGCCAGGGAAAATGTACTGTTTGTTAATGGGGAACCCCAACAACCTGGGGCAGCCACCGAGTTGCCACACTTTGAGCTAAACCGAGACCTGTTGTATCGATTTGAGAAAGTACGTGGGGAAAGGGTAGAGCAGTTATTGGTACCTCAGGCCTATCGTAGGCTGGTAATGGACCTAGCGCATGCGCATGTACTCGGTGGGCATTTAGGCCAAAAGAAAACCCTAGACCGAATTTTGCAGCGGTTTTACTGGCTAGGGGTCCATGGAGAAGTTAAACGGTATTGTATTTCCTGTCCTGTGTGCCAGGTAACCAGTCCCCAGCCACACTTTCGGAGTCCTTTAGTGCCTTTACCTATTATAGAGGTGCCTTTCGAAAGAGTGGCAATGGATCTGGTAGGTCCTGTCAATAAATCAGCAAGGGGGCACCAACACATCCTAGTAGTTCTAGATTATGCTACCCGGTATCCTGAGGCTGTTCCGCTGTGCCACACGTCAGCTAAGCTCATAGCAAAGGAACTCATGGGTATGTTTTCTAGAGTGGGGATTCCGCAAGAGATTTTAACAGACCAATGAACCCCCTTTATGTCAAAAATTATGAAAGAGCTCTGCCGCTTGTTAAATGTCAAACAGTTGCGCACCTCAGTTTATCATCCCCAGACAGATGGGCTGGTAGAAAGATTCAATAAGACGCTAAAGAGCATGCTAATAAAAACCGTTTCTAAAGACGGGAAGGATTGGGATCTTTTACTCCCATATTTGTTGTTTGCAGTACGGGAGGTGCCGCAGGCATCTACGGGGTTCTCGCCCTTTGAATTATTGTATGGTCGACATCCCCAGGGTTTACTTGATATAGCCAAAGAGGCTTGGGAGAACCAACCAACCCCCCACAAGAGTGTAATAGAGCATGTTGCAAAAATGCAGGAAAGGATGGAGACAGTCCTACCATTGGTCCGGGAACATATGGAAGCAGCACAACGGTCTCAGAGTCGGGTCTATAACCGGGAGGATCGGGTAAGAACCTTTAGTCCTGGGGATCGGGTATTGGTACTTGTGCCCACAGTGGATAGCAAATTTCTGGCAAGGTGGCAGGGGCCCTATGAGATTATGGAGAAGGTGGGTCCGGTAGACTATAAGGTACATCAACCAGGTCGAAGGAAGCCAGAGCAGGTTCATGATATTAATTTGCTTAAACTGTGGAAAGACAGAGACCACCTTGGCGGGGATAGTCCGCTGCCTGCATTTCCTGTAGAGAAGGCTCCATTACCGCTGAGTGAGTCAGGAGAAGCCTTGTCTGTAGTCAAAATACCAGATACTTTGTCTCCTAAACAGGTTCAGGAGGTCCGGGAGTTTGTTAGCTGAAATATGGACGTTTTCTCTGAGCTCCCTGGACGTACCTCCATAGTCCAACATGACATTGTTACGGAGCCACAGGTCAAAGTCCGATTAAAGCTATATCGGGTGCCTGAGGCCCGGCAACAAGCCATATCACGGGAGGTGGAAAATATGTTACAATTAGGGGTCATAGAAGAGTCGCAGAGTGACTAGGCCAGTCCAATAGTCCTAATACCTAAGCCTGATGGGACACTAAGATTCTGTAATGACTTCAGAAAACTTAATGAAGTTTCAAAATTTGATGCTTACCCCATGCCCCGGGTGGATGAGTTGATAGAGCGGTTTGGGCAGGCACGGTATTTTTCAACCCTTGACCTTACAAAAGGGTATTGGCAGGTGCCCCTAACAATGGCAGCTAAGGAAAAAGCGGCCTTTGTAACGCCCGAAGGGCTGTTTCAGTATAAGGTATTACCCTTTGGTTTGCATGGCGCGCCGGTGACGTTCCAACGGCTAATGGATATTGTTCTCCGTCCCCATCGCTGTTATGCCTCAGCCTATCTGGATGATATTATTGTGTACAGTGCAGACTGGGAAAGACACTTACCCAAGGTACAGGCGGTGATAGATTCCCTCAGACAAGCAGGGCTAACAGCCAATCCCAAGAAGTGTTCCATAGGGTTGGAGGAAGCTCAGTACTTGGGTTATGTCATCGGGAGAGCGGTCCTTAAGCCTCAAATAAACAAAGTGGAGGCAATTCAGAACTGGCCCCATCCCCTCACAACCAAGCAGGTAAAAGCCTTTTTAGGCTTAAGGTACCTTCACACGAAGCGACGCTGCAGCGATAGCGACAACGATGTCGATCGCTGCAGCGTCGCTGTTTGGTCGCTGGAGAGCTGTCACACAGACCGCTCTCCAGCGATCAACTATGCCGAGGTCCCCTGGTAACCAGGGTAAACATCGGGTAACTAAGCGCAGGGCCGCGCTTAGTAACCCGATGTTTACCCTGGTTACCAGCGTAAAATCTAAAAAAAACAAACAGCACATACTTACATTCACGTCCCCCTGCGTCCACTTCCTGACTGACTGAGCGCCGTACAGTGAGAGCAGAGCGGTGACGTCACCGCTGTGCTGCTTTCACTTTCACTTTGCGGCGCTGAGTCAGAGGAGGAAGCAGACTGCAGGGGACGCAATGTGAGTATGTGCTGTTTGTTTTTTTTACATTTTACGCTAGTAACCAGGGTAAACATCGGGTAACTAAGCGCGGCCCTGCGCTTAGTAACCCGATGTTTACCCTGGTTACCAGTGTAAAATATCGCTGGTATCGTTGCTTTTGCTTTCAAACACAACGATACACAGCGATCGGACGACCAAATAAAGTTCTGGACTTTATTCAGCGACCAGCGACATCACAGCAGGATCCTGATCGCTGCTGCGTGTCAAACGAAACGATATCGCTAGCGAGGACGCTGCAACGTCACGGATTGCTAGCGATATCGTTATAATGTCGTTTCGTGTGAAGGTACCTTTAGTGGGATATTACAGGCGATTTGTTCCCAACTTTGCAACATTGTCCGTGCCTCTAACAGACTGCTTGAAAGGGAGGAAGTCTGTGATGGTCCAAGGGAATGATCAGTTAGAAGAGGCCTTTGTAAAGTTAAAATCAGTACTGTGTGGTACACCCGTTCTAATTACACCCGATTTCAAAAGAGAGTTCATCGTGCAAACCGATGCCTCTGAGATAGGTCTTGGTGCTGTGTTGTCTCAAGAAATTAACGGAGAAGAGCATCCCGTTAGTTTCCTGAGCCGGAAGCTTACCCCAGCCGAAAGCAGGTACAGTATTGTGGAGAGAGAGTGCCTGGCCATTAAATGGGCACTTGAGTCTCTTCGCTATTATTTGCTGGGGAGAAAATTTCGCTTGGTGACAGATCACTCCCCTCTTACATGGATGAGTCAAGCTAAGGAAAGAAATGCACGAGTTACCAGATGGTTTCTGTCCCTGCAAAATTTTAAATTTTCAGTAGAACATAGGACAGGCAGACTACAGGGGAATGCAGATGCCCTGTCCAGAGTCCACTGTATGTCATGTGTCCACCCCCATAGGGTTGAACAAAGGGGGGAGGCATGTGGTGCAGTAAAAGGTGTAGTGCTGGACGGAAGATATATTTCTCCCAGCAGGATAAGTTTTGGCCTGTTATTTTCCTAAGGTTGAGGACCTGCAGTGATGTCACGGTCAGGTGATCAGCCCATGTGATGGGTACCTCACCTGTGGGTGTGGCTATAGACTATGTAATGGAGTTTCTTTTGTTTGGCACATGTTATTCTGGGTTTGGAGCTGGGCTGGAATGAGCCTGAACTGTTTTTCTCTGACACATATGCCGCAAAGGACGGTGACATGACTGTTAGCAACCCTGGGAATGGCACCTGGCGGAAGCCTCTGACTTGGCAGCCGCTTAGTTAAGCCCGTCCCGTGTAAGGGTGAGTCTGAGACCAGTGGTTCTCCAAGCTGGAGTATGTTTGGTTTTTTTCTCTTACTTTCTGTCATGGACTGTTTAAAGTGCCAATAAACCACTGAAGTTTGGACTGTAAGCCTGTGTGTTGCCTCATTACTGCGGCCCTACCTCTGCTCACCCGAGCCAATCCCTACATTTTGGTGTTCGAATGCGGGCAATCGCAGTGAGGCCAGGCTATTTTTGCTTATTTTTACTCTGAACTCCGGCTTATGTCCTGGGTGAAAGGAGTGGCGGAGACCCAGTCGTGGAACTCTGCAGAAATGGAGGCCACAATAAAAGTGCTTGTGGATGCTATGCGACAACAGCAGCAGGCTACGCAGCAGCAGCAGGAAACCAACCAGCTGTTGATACAGCATATCACAGCGTCGCAGACAAGAGGAGCTTCACAGGGAATCCATGATGTCCGGAAAGCGGTTCGTACAGCGATCCCCAAAATGGAGAAATCCGATGACGTCGAGCCATACCTGGAGATGTTTGAGGGAGTGGCTGAGCGGGAGAGACTACCCCAGGACCAGTGGGCAGAAGTCATTGCTCCGTTTCTGGCTCCAGGACCTATGAAAGCCTATCAAGACCTACCCCCCGAGCAGAGGGAGGACTACGCAGTCGTCAAGGGTGAGATACTGGCACGTCTTGGGGTAAATGTGTTGGTCCGGGCCCAGCGGGTACATCAGTGGGAGTTTAACCCCTCCAAGCCAGCTCGCTCTCAGTATTATGACCTGTTGCACTTATTTCAGAAATGGTTGCAGCCTGAGGTATTGTCTCCCATGGCCATGCTGGACTGCATAGTGACTGATACATTTTGGATGGGTTTGCCCCAATCCCTCCAATCATGGATCATGGGTAACTCACCTGTGGGTGTGGCTATAGACTATGTAATGGAGTTTCTTTTGTTTGGCACATGTTATTCTGGGTTTGGAGCTGGGCTGGAATGAGCCTGAACTGTTTTTCTCTGACACATATGCCGCAAAGGACGGTGACATGACTGTTAGCAACCCTGGGAATGGCACCTGGCGGAAGCCTCTGACTTAGCAGCCGCTTAGTTAAGCCCGTCCCGTGTAAGGGTGAGTCTGAGACCAGTGGTTCTCCAAGCTGGAGTATGTTTGGTTTTTTTCTCTTACTTTCTGTCATGGACTGTTTAAAGTGCCAATAAACCACTGAAGTTTGGACTGTAAGCCTGTGTGTTGCCTCATTACTGCGGCCCTACCTCTGCTCACCCGAGCCAATCCCTACAGGCCAGACGCCTGTGGAACTCCTCGTCATACCGCCGCCAGGCTGATCCGCCATGCGATTGTATGAGCTATATACCAGGTCCTGATATATAAATAATTTGGAGCAGCGTTCAGGGTCCTTCTGGCCCATAATACAGCCAAATACTGCGAAGGCCTGAAGCCAATTATTCATAGTTAATGCTATTTTTGATCTATTCCTATCATAACCCCGTTCGTTGGCTTTATCTATAGTCTGTTGGTTGGCTGATAGCAGCGACCATACAGGTCCTTCTCAAAAAATTAGCATATAGTGTTAAATTTCATTATTTACCATAATGTAATGATTACAATTAAACTTTCATATATTATAGATTCATTATCCACCAACTGAAATTTGTCAGGTCTTTTATTGTTTTAATACTGATGATTTTGGCATACAACTCCTGATAACCCAAAAAACCTGTCTCAATAAATTAGCATATCAAGAAAAGGTTCTCTAAACGACCTATTACCCTAATCTTCTGAATCAACTAATTAACTCTAAACACATGCAAAAGATACCTGAGGCTTTTAAAAACTCCCTGCCTGGTTCATTACTCAAAACCCCCATCATGGGTAAGACTAGCGACCTGACAGATGTCAAGAAGGCCATCATTGACACCCTCAAGCAAGAGGGTAAGACCCAGAAAGAAATTTCTCAACAAATAGGCTGTTCCCAGAGTGCTGTATCAAGGCACCTCAATGGTAAGTCTGTTGGAAGGAAACAATGTGGCAGAAAACGCTGTACAACGAGAAGAGGTGACCGGACCCTGAGGAAGATTGTGGAGAAGGACCGATTCCAGACCTTGGGGAACCTGAGGAAGCAGTGGACTGAGTCTGGTGTGGAAACATCCAGAGCCACCATGCACAGGCGTGTGCAGGAAATGGGCTACAGGTGCCGCATTCCCCAGGTAAAGCCACTTTTGGACCATAAACAGCGGCAGAAGTGCCTGACCTGGGCTACAGAGAAGCAGCACTGGACTGTTGCTAAGTGGTCCCAAGTACTTTTTTCTGATGAAAGCAAATTTTGAATGTCATTCGGAAATCAAGGTGCCAGAGTCTGGAGGAAGACTGGGGAGAAGGAAATGCCAAAATGCCTGAAGTCCAGTGTCAAGTACCCAGTCAGTGATGGTGTGGGGTGCCATGTCAGCTGCTGGTGTTGGTCCACTGTGTTTCATCAAGGGCAGGGTCAATGCAGCTAGCTATCAGGAGATTTTGGAGCACTTCATGCTTCCATCGGCTGAAATGCTTTATGGAGATGAAGATTTCATTTTTCAGCACGACCTGGCACCTGCTCACAGTGCCAAAACCACTGGTAAATGGTTTACTGACCATGGTATTACTGTGCTCAATTGGCCTGCCAACTCTCCTGACCTGAACCCCATAGAGAATCTGTGGGATATTGTGAAGAGAAAGTTGAGAGACGCAAGACCCAACACTCTGGATGAGCTTAAGGCCGCTATTGAAGCATCCTGGGCCTCCATAACATCTCAGCAGTGTCACAGGCTGATTGCCTCCATGCCACGCCGCATTGAAGCAGTCATTTCTGCCAAAGGATTCCCGACCAAGTATTGAGTGCATAACTGAACATTATTATTTGATGGTTTTTTTGTTTGTTATTAAAAAACACTTTTATTTGATTGGACGGGTGAAATATGCTAATTTATTGAGACAGGTTTTTTGGGTTATCAGGAGTTGTATGCCAAAATCATCAGTATTAAAACAATAAAAGACCTGACAAATTTCAGTTGGTGGATAATGAATCTATAATATATGAAAGTTTAATTGTAATCATTACATTATGGTAAATAATGAAATTTAACACTATATGCTAATTTTTTGAGAAGGACCTGTATGTCAACATAATCATTGTTTCATATTTTTTGTCTAGTCTCCTGGTCTATAAGAGCACCTAGCGGCTGATCCCACAGAAGAAGGCGTCTTTGTGTAAACTCACTGATTGTATTATTGTATTGATCACCGCTGTATCGCTTGGACGCAATATGTGTAGAATTAGCTCCTTTATCCCTGAGGTTAGCTCCATTTCTTTGAAGTTACCCCCATAGCATAACAGTTCCCCGCTACTTTTGGAACACTCACCGCTGTGTGTCTCTGGAGGAGTGTACACTGATCCTGGAGGAACCCCGGCTCCCACTGATGTTGACGGGGTGATATCACAGGATGGGGAAACTGTGGCTCCCGCTACCACGATGGACTGGCCGAAGCGTTGACTGGACACCCGAGGAGCTTGAGAGGCGTATTCCTGGTTGTTAGCCAATGTTGGAGGGCATGACGGACTGTTGGGCGCTCGAGCCTGATTACAACCATGTGATGGTGGAATTACGGCTCTGTCCTGTGTGACTGCATGGCAGCTGGCGTTGCTGGAAGCTGTGGGGGATGGTTTTCCCCTGCTGATAACCTTGGAGAGTGCATGCGACTTATTGCGTTTGTCGCGTGCCCGATATCGCCGCTCTGGACTCTGCGACATGTCGGACCCTTCCGGCGTGTCTGATGAAAGCCATCCTGAGGCCCGCAATCTGCGGCAGCTCCTACGTGAGCTGCGTCTGCATTGGTAACGGGAGGGACGTTTAGAGGGGTAGCGAGAATGGTGGAGGGAGTTGCTAGAGGAAGATTGGGAGGACGTGTGGCATCTGCGTCTGCCGTTACTATGTGTCGTGTTGGGGGGATTATCTCAGTCGCCAGAGGGGGGTTACTGGCCATATTGGATACATTCGTGCTGCTTAGCAGGGGGGTGTTATGAGGTAACTGTACTCGATCCCATTGCTGGGATATGGTGGGGCAGGGGTTAATGGGACATCTTTATTATGTACTTGGGCTGTGGGGGGGTGTAAGTGTGACTGTGCTTGGTGCTATTAGTGATACACTACAGTAATCTCCATTGTGCAGCTGTGGAGCGCTCTGATCAGTCTGGCTGGACCGAACAGCGTGCTCACCAGCTGCAGCATTGTGTGTCCTGCCAGTCCCACGGTAGCCCTGTGCAGGCGTAGGGGCTGCGCCTGCCGGGGGTAGTGTGGAGACCAGGCGTAGACTTTGCCGACGCTGCATCCCCTGGGAACAGAAGTGACACGAAGGAGTGGGCAGGGCTTGGCCATGACGCGCCAGGCTCTGGGCGGAGACAGCAAGGACCCGGGACTGACGCTTCCCGCCTGCTGCCGGGGGGCTCACGGCATGGAGGAGGATGCATCCCCGACCTGAAGGCGCTATGGATGCCGGGGGCGCCGCACGGACCGGCGGCTTCTCGGCGCTGGAGAACAGCCCCCCGCACAGCAACCTGCGCCGTAGGGTCAGCACAAGGTGGAGGAACGAACAGCTGCACTGGAGTGGGGGCCAGGACCAGTGAGGGAGCGTGCATGGGCCCGCCGGGAGTGGAAGTGAAAGGGACAGGGGGGACACCAGCCGGGGAGGTTAGCATCGGCGCCGGGCTGGTGCCACTGTGGCTATATGCTGGGCCGCCGGAGAGCCCGGGGGGGTTCAGTTGCGAGCGCCCCCAGGAAGGCAGGCTGCACCGCAGTGTTAGGAGCTGGCGTGGGGAAGGGGATGGCAGAGGGCACAGGGAGTTGAGCGCTAAGGCTGCTAATAAAAGCTCGGATCCAGTGCTCACCTTCCTGTGCTGCTCTCTGCTGCAGGCAGTCTCGGTCCAAGCGTCGGACATGCTGGAGGATCCAGGGGAGATTCTCCAATAAAAGCTTCCAGGTGTCCGCTGGGGAAAAGAGGAAGTTACTGGCACGGACTCCTGGATTTAACCCCTGTAGGAGTGGCCGTAGGACCCTTCCCCTTTAAGAAGCATTGGCCGGCTGGGACATGCTAATTAGTGCACTACCAAGGGAGTGGTGTGAGGGGGGCTGGGCACTGACAGTATTTTATTGTTGTTTGTTATATGGGCTCCACAGTCAGAGGCGCACTCCTTATGCAGTACCGCGCCTGCCATTTCTAAAGTATATGAATACTGTAACATTTTGAACATAGAAAACAACAGCAGAATTAATGTTATATTTCTACTTCTCCCCATTATGAAAGTTAGGTAATAAATTATAGTTACTCCAAAATGGTGCCACTGACAAACACAGCTAAGCATCAGCAAAAAACAAGCCCTTATACAACTAGGTCGACTAAAAAATAAATATATTATTGCTCCTGGAATGTGGCAATGCAAAAAAAGGTAATAAAAAGCTACCATCAGAAAATTACTTATTGTTGAAATCATATTTTTGTGGTAAGTGTATTTATTTTTTATATATTTAGAAATGTTTTTTTCTTGCATATCACAATCTGCATGAAAAATGAAAAATTTGAATCTTGCAATTTGCACACTGACCCCTGGTGATTTTTTAGACTCTAACTTCCAGTTGTTTCAAAAAACAATACATGCACATAGCCCTAATTAACAAACTCTGACGTCATGTTTTGTATTGAAGCATCTAATAACCACGTGCAAAGATCATTTTGAGGGAAGATGGAGCAGGGTCAGCTGTGACATCACCTATTGTGAATAGAGGATCCTGTGCTATCAGTTGTACATGTAGATGTTACCTGTAAATTTATTACTGTCTCTGCTAATAAGGAGCATGGCTGAAAACATCCTAAAAAAAACCCCAGTGCTCACTTTGAAAATTGCACCATTACTAAAGTACAGGTGCTTCTCACAAAATTAGAATATCATCAAAAAAATAATTTATTTCAGTTATTCAATACGAAAAGTGAAACTCATATTATATAGAATCATTACAAACAGAGTGATCTATTTCAAGTGTTTATTTCTGTTAATGTTGATGATTATGGCTTACAGCCAGTGAAAACCCAAAAGTCATTATCTCAGTAAATTAGAATACGTTATAACACCAGCTTGAAAAATGATTTTAAAATCCAAAATGTTGGCCTACTGAAATGTATGTTCAGTAAATGCACTTAATACTTGGTCGGGGCTCCTTCTACATCAGTTATCAATGTGGCGTGGCATGGAGGTGATCACCTGTGGCACTGCTGAGATGTTATGGAAGCCCAGGTTACTTTGATAGCAGCCTTCAGCTTGTCTGCATTGTTGGGTCTGGTGTCTCTCATATTTCTCTTGACAACACCCCATAGATTCTCTATGGGGTTAAGGTCAGGCAAGTTTTCTGGCCAGTCAAGCACAGTGATACTGTTGTTTTTAAACCAGCTATTGGTACTTTTGGCAGTGTGGACAGGTGCCTGGTGGAGAATGAAATTTCCATCTGCAAAAAGCTTGTCAGCAGAGGGAAGCATGAAGTGCTCTAAAATTTCCTGGTAGACGACTGTGCTGACTTTGGACTTGACAAAACAGTGGACATACACCAGCAGATGGCATGGCTCCCCAAACCATCACTGATTGTGGAAACTTCACATTAGACCTCAAGCAGCTTGGATTGTGGCCTCTCCACTCTTCCTCCAGACTCTGGGACCTTGATGTCCAAATGAAATGCAAAATTTACTTTCATCTGAAAACAACCTTGGACCACTGAGCAACAGTCCAGTTCTTATTCTCCTTGGCCGTGGTAAAGCGCTTCTGCGGTTGTTTACTGGTCATGAGTGGCTTGACATAAGGAATGCGACACTTGTAGCCCATGTCCTGGATACGTCTGTGTGTGGTGGCTCTAGAAGCTATGACTCCAGCAGCAGTCCACTCCTTGTGAATCTCCCCCAATTTTTTGAATTGTCTTTTTTTAGCAATTATTTCAAGGCTGCGGTTATCCAGCTTGCTTGTGCACCTTTTTCTACCACACTTTTTCCATCCACTCAAGGTCATTTTTAATTAGTGCTGGATCCTGCCTGGGATTTTTCCCTGGGAGAGTCATGTTAGCTAAAATTAAAGAAAATTAAATCACTGCACTCATCTTAGTTCAAGTCAATTTTGCTGAGGTAGATAAAATTAAGTTACGGTCTTATAAAAGAAACGTCGTCTTGTTGTGGCTGGTGGGCTCGCATAAATTGGAAAAGTTGTGCATTAAATACCTAATTTTTATAAGTATTATTGCTGCTTAAGATTATTACATTTAGTGCTTGCATATATATTAGCGCACACAGTGTGTTGCTGTATTCTTTGGTTCATTGGTTTGTATATAATACTTGCACCTGTTCATTTTTGCCGCACTCTGTCAGGAGGTGCTGGGAAATCTTTGTTTTTTGTATTTGTATATATGGATTTCTGACTTGATTTTAGGTGATTTAGATGAGCCAAAGTCTAGGATGGTATTTCACAACTTACCGTATATACTCGAGTGTAAGCCAAGAATTTCAGCCTATTTTTTAGGCTGAAATTGCCTCTCTCGGCTTATACTCAAGTCACACCCAGGGGTCAGCAGGGGAGGGGGAGCAGCAGCTGTGTAATAATACTCACCTGCTCCTGGCACGGTCCCTGGTTCCCCCGGCGCCGCAGCTTCTTCCTGTGGTGAGGGTCACATGGTACCGCTCAATACAGTAATGAATATGGACTCCCATAGGGGTGGAACCGCATATTCATTACTGTAATGAGTGCTACCATGTGACCACTCACTACAGGAAGAAGCTGCGGCACCAGGGGAACCAGGGACCGCGCCAGGAGCAGGTGAGTATAAAGCATTGCGCGATATTCACCTGCTCCTCGTTCCACTGCCGCCGCTAGCCACTGCGTCTTCCCCATCCTCTGCACTGACGCTCAGGTCAGAGGGCGCGGTGACGCGATTAGTGTGCACCCTCTGCCTGATCGTCAGTGCAGAGGATGGAAGACACAGCAGCGCCCGGCGGTGGTGGAATGAGGAGCAGGTGAATATAGCAAGTGCCGGGGGCCTGAGAGGTGAGTATGTGATTTTTTTTTTTTTTTATCGCAGCAACAGCATATGGGGCAAATGACTGTATGGAGCATCTTATGGGGCCATAAGCAACGTTTGTGGAGCATTATACGGGGCAAATGACCATATAGAGCATCTTATGGGGCCATAAGCAACGTTTGTGGAGCATTATACGGGGCAGATGACTGTATAGAGCATCTTATGGGGCCATAAGCAACATTTGTGGAGCATTATACGGGGCAAATGGCTGTATAGAGCATCTTATGGGTCCATAATCAGCATTTGTGCAGCATTATATGGGACATATTTTAATATGGAGCATCTTAAGGAGCCCATCATAAACTGTATGGAGCATTATATGGCGCTCCTGATTCAATATGGATATTCAAAAACACTTAACCTACTGATGTCTCAATTAATTTTACTTTTATTGGTATCTATTTGTATTTTTGACATTTACCGGTAGCTGCTGCATTTTCCACCCTAGGCTTATACTCGAGTCATTAAGTTTTCCCAGTTTTTTGTGGCAAAATTAGGGGTCTTGGCTTATACTCGGGTCGGCTTATACTCGAGAATATACGGTAGTTTCCTTAAACCCTGGTTAGAGTGGTTGAACAGGATTTAAAAAATGGCTGCTTTCTTCTTTAAACAGTGCCAAGGCCTATCATCACGTTGTGTGTGTTAATACATATCAACTGTATTCACTTCAAGGAGCTGACCTGCAATACCTGGAGCAACTCATTGATTGTGGAGGCGCTGTTTGAAGAAGAAAGCTACCATTTTCTTCTATGTATGGACAACTCTTTCAACTCATACATTTTTAGAGTAGGGGTGGGATAATTTTCCACGATGGAAAGTTTGAGAATTACTAGCTAGGTTGAAATCACTTGATACATGGGGCATAGAAAATATTCAGAGAGATCATGATTCAGATTGTCACATGCCGTGACCATTTGATGTGTAACATCAGAACACTTACACCCAGTTACTTCAGATTATTCAAATTAGATCTAAAAGTTTACAACCACAGTTTGCGCCGCTGTCATCTGTGAAATCAATGAGCATTGCATATAAGTCACACAGGTTTTGGCAACTATACAACAAGCAACTTGGAGGTGCTCCTCTGAATGTTCGGGCATGACTTTACTGTTAAAGAGATTAACTCTGACAAGGAAAAAAATAAGACCGCCAGTTCTGACATCAAGATATGAATTGTGGCAATGGGATTTTGACAAGGAACCTCAGTGTCTCGATGAAGTACATGTTGACAGGCAGATGGAAAGATATCTGCTAGAAGTGGTTTTTAACCTTCCAGGGATTCTTGCATGCGGTATTAAAGACTCTAAAAGGAAGCCAAATTTTCAATAGCGTTATTGAATAAAAAACAATTTCAACACTTAAGCGTTCAAGATAGAAAAAAAGAGTAAATTTTCTAATATCGAAAGGAACAGTTTTTTTGGTTCTTTGTTTCTCAGAATGATCAGACTACTGGAGAAAAGAAGCGTAATTTTTATGGAGGTTTGATGAGGGAAAGAAAGTGAGTAATACCATGCCTGTCTGCACTGTAATTGAAAGAGCAACAGCCTCATGTTCTCTAGTTCAGGAACAGATGCCTGTCCACAATGAAATCTTCATACACCTGTATTTATTCTGTTCCACTTGTCTCCAGCTGTCAGTCACTGCCAGAGGCCAATCAGAACATGTCAGCTCAACGGCAGGACGAGAAAAAGAATCTCATCTTCACAGAAAGAAAACTGACGTGAAATACTAATACTTGGTCACAGAGAAATTTAATTTAAGCGTATACTTTTCACAAAGTGATTCTCAATTCTAAAGACATGAATATTTTTAAAGGGCTACTATCCTTAAAGGGATATTGTCTTGTACATTTACAGCATATCTACAGGATACGCCATTAATGAATTATAGATGTACTTCCTTCCCACCAATAAGATACGCATATTTGGGCCCCGGATGCATTCTGCTGTCAATTAGTTTGTGTAGAAATTCCAACAAATTTTCCCCTGGCACCAGTATGACCGTGAAGCTACATGGGGTTTTATTATTCATTTAATGGAACTTGTCACCTGATTCCGGCAGCATGAATTAGTGCGTGGCGTGCAGGTATGTATTACTTGGTAGCACTCTGTCATTTCAGAGACTGTGCATTTTAAAGGTACAGCTAACTATGAATGACAGGTATGTCACTATTATGCTATAGGAGAGACCTGTTAGTCACTTGCAGCGGTGCTGAGGACAGCCACCAAAGGTCCCCACCGAACTAGTCTAGTCTCTGGCTATGGTCCCAGATCTTTAACATATATTTTCTTTAAAGAAGAATGGGCAAAAATTTTAGCCTCTATATGTGCAAAACTGGTAGAGGCATACCCCAGAATATATACAGCAGTAATTGCAGTGAAAGGTGGTCCTAAAAAGTATTGGCTCGTGGGGTTGCTGACTACAAATATTTTTAACATATTAAGAAAACCATGTATAATTTCCTTTACACTTCACAAATACTTGCTACTTTGTATTGGTATATTGCATATAATCCCAATAAAATACATTTAAAGGGAATCTGTCAGCAGAACAGCTAAGTAATCTGAGAAAAGCATGAGATAGCAGCTGAGACACAGAATTCAATGATTTGTCAGTTTTTTTGTCCGTGTGCTGTTGTTTACTTACAATGAAGGTGTCACGACTCTGTTGTCGGGTATCCCGTACCTAGCTTTAGCTGCTGAATCCGCCCTCAGTCTGTACCCTTCCCCCAGGCAGGCAAGAGGGGAGTAGTAGTTTACCGTAATACACCAAGCAGCCTAACAAGGTAACCACAAACAGGGATAAAGGAAAATACCAATCCTACAAATATACAGTGCCTTTCGAAAGTATTCGGCTCCCTGGAACTTTTCAACCTTCTCCCACATATCATGCTTCAAACAAAAAGATACCAAATGTAAATTTTTGGTGAAGAATCAACAACAAGTGGAACACAATTGTGAAGTTGAACAAAATGTATTGGTTATTTTAAATTTTTGTGGAAATTCAAAAACTGAAAAGTGGGGCGTGCAATATTATTCGGCTTACAGCTGCAAGTCGCTTGGGGTATGTCTCTATCAGTTTTGTACATCGAGAGACTTAAATTATTGCCCATTCTTCCTTGGCAAACAGCTCGAGCTCAGTGAGGTTTGATGAAGATCGTTTGTGAACAGCAGTTTTCAGCTCTTTCCACAGATTCTTGACTGGATTGAGGTCTGGACTCTGGCTTGGCCATTCTAACACCTGGATACGTTTATTTGTGAACCATTCCATTGTAGATTTTGCTTTATGTTTGGGATCATTGTCTTGTTGGAAGACAAATCTCCGTCCCAGTCTCAGGTCTTTTGCAGTCTCAAACAGGTTTTCTTCAAGAATAGTCCTGTATTTGGCTCCATCCATTTTAACCATCTTCCCTGTCCCTGCTGAGGAAAAGCAGGCCCAAAAAATGATGCTGCCACCACGTTTGACAGTGGGGATGGTGTGTTTAGGGTGATGAGCTGTGTTGCCTTTACGCCAAACATATCGTTTGGCATTGTTGCCAAAAAGTTCGATTTTGGTTTCATCTGACCAGAGCACCTTCTTCCACATACAGGTGTGTCTCCCAGGTGGCTTGTTGCAAACTTTTTATGGATATCTCTGAGAAATGGCTTTCTTCTTGCCACTCTTCCATAAAGGCCAGATTTGTGCAGTGTATGACTGATTGTTGTCTCTGTAGATCTCTGCAGATCATCCAGAGTGATCATGGGCCTCTTGGCTGCATCTCTGATCAGTCTTCTCCTTGTTTGAGATGAAAGTTTAGAGGGACGTGGTAGATTTGCAGTGGTTTGAAACTCCGTCCATTTCAATATGATCGCTTGCACAGTGCTCCTTGGGATGTTTAACGTTTTGGAAATCATTTTGTATCCAAATCTGGCTGTAAACTTCTCCACAACAGTATCACGGTCCTGCCTGTTGTGTTCATTGGTCTTAATGATGTTCTCTGTGCTTCAAACAGAACCCTGAGACTATCACAGAGCAGGTGCATTTATACGGAGACTTGATTACACACAGGTGGATTATATTTATCATCATTAGGCATTTAGGACAACATTGGATCATTCAGAGAACCATGATGAACTTCTGAAGTGAGTTTGCTGTACTGAAAGGAAAGGGGCCGAATAATATTGCACGCCCCACTTTTCAGTTTTTTGAATTTCCACAAAAATTTAAAATAACCAATAAATTTCATTCAATTTCACAATTGTGTTCCACTTGTTGTTGATTCTTCACCAAAAATTTATATTTGATATCTTTATGTTTGAAGCATAATATGTGGGAAAAGGTTGAAAAGTTCCAATAAGCCGAATATTTTCGCAAGGCACTGATCTTACACAAACAACAGAGGTAAACACCGAGGAGTGGAGGAGGGGGGGAACAAAGTAGGAGAAGAAGGGGATTAGCACACACCCAAAACCTAGCATCAGTTTCAGATAAATCCACCAAACACTTCTTAAACAACCACCACAAACCACCATCTTCAACCATGCAGCATAAGCTACTCACGCAATGAGTGCTAGCCAGGGCCCAGATTAAATAGGAGATTGCAGTGGCTAATGGTGAACAGCTGAGAGTCTTAATGCAGGAAAGCTTCCAAGAGCTTTCAATTGAGCAGAATAACCCCTGCACTGCTAAAAGAAACCTGGACCGTTTAATATCATAGAATCATAGAATGGTAGATTTGGAAGTGACCTCCGAGGTCATCTGGTCCAACCCCCTGTATTCACTAAATCATCCCAGACAGATGTCTGTCCAGCCACTGTTTGAAGACTTCCATGGAAGGAGAACTCACCACCTCTCATGGCAGCCTGTTCCACTCATTGATCACCCTAAGTGACAAAAAAATTTTCTAATATCTAATCTGTGTCTCCTCCCATTCAGTTTCATTCCATTGCTTCTAGTCATCCCTTGTGCATATAAGAATAAAGATGATCCTTCTACAATGTGACAGCCCTTGAAATATTTGTAGACAGCTATTAAGTCTCCTCTCAGTCTTCTTTTTTTGCATGCTAAACATTCCCAAATCCTGTAACTCATAGGACATGGTTTGAAGACCGGTCACCATTCTTCTCTGAACTTGTTCGAGTTTGTTGATGTCTTTTTTTAAAATGTGGTGCCCAAAACTGGACACAGTATTCCAGATGAGGTCTGACCAGAGAGGAGTAGAGGGCAATAATGACTTCACATGATCTAGACTGCATGCTTCTGTTAATACATCCAATAATTGCATTTGCCTTTTTTGCTGCTCCATCACACTGTTGACTCATGTTCAGTTTATGATCTATTAGTATACCCAAGTCTTTTTCACATGTGGTGTTGCTTAGCTCTATTCCTCCCATTCTGTATATGCTTTTCTCATTTTTATTGCCCAGATGTAGTACTTTGTTTTTTTCCTTTTTTTGCATTTTTCCATTTTCCAATATGAAGGTGAAGTGCTTCTAATCAGTGCAGGAGTAGCTGCGATCTTCTGGCTTCTCTCTGTTGCAGTAAACCCATTATAGACATTTTAGCACTAGGAGATTATCACTGTTGGACTATGTCTTTCCTGCCTGCTAGACTGACCACACCCCTCCTCTGATAAGCACCTCACTGTCAATAGATAATGTACATAAAAAGCTGTGGTGTGGGCGGGGTTAGCTTTCTCAGCTATGCTTCATGCTGCATCTAAAACTCTGTGTTACAACTGCTGTATTCACTGTAAATGATGTGATACATTATTGGAATCAAGCCCACTTGCCCTATATTGTGGTACTCTCAGGTTAAATAGCAAAAATTCCCTTTAAGTTTGTGACTGTAACATGACACTTGACAAAAGTGACAGTGGTCAGTAGTATTTGAAATGGCTCACTGTATCTGGGTTCCAGTGGTCTCCTCATGTGTCTCTTGACCACAGCCCAGTCTCTTGGTGCCAGTGTGTTTGTGCCGCTTATACAGTTGGGATCGTGGATCGAGGAAAGAACATGGTTATGAGAAACAATCAGATGTTTGTGCAACTCCAAGACATTATCAGCAAGGGAACTGTAGGAGGCCTGAAGCTGCTGCAGAAAATACATCCCTATCTTAGGGACACTACCAAACAGTGTTTCATACAGGGATAACTTCTCTCTACCTCTTAGGCTATGTGCACAAATTGTGGATTTGCTGTTGTAAAATTCTGTGTGGATTTTTCCTCTCTTGGCAGAAAACGCAATTGAAAATCCGTGCCTTTTTTATGCGGTTTTGATGCAGATTTGAAGTGGATTTGCAAGCTAAATAAAGCTATATTATTTAACAAAAAAAAGAATTGTGATGTCATTTCCTTGTCCAACCTCTTCTTTTACATTCTCCATTGAAGACTATAATATCATTACATACCATGTTCAAATATAATGTTTACACACCCACAAAGCAAATATAAGTGAATATTAAATATATAAAGGGTATGTTCCCATGGTCAGAAACCAGCAGCGCTTTGGACGCAGCACACGTCCGCTCCGTCCAAATCGCTGCTGCATGTGTTGATTGAACAGTGCAGAATCACGGCATCCATAACATTGTACGGAGTCATTTATCTTGCGGAGACGCTCAGTCATGAAAGACACACTGAAAAGACACACTGCATGTCCGTCTCCGCAGGAAAGCCACGGGTTTGGTGCACACAAAGTGGACATGGGATTTCTTGAAATCCCATCCACTATGCTGTAACATCTGGCTGCTGCAGGTTGGACGCTGCAGATGTACGCATTCTCTAACCCGCAGCATTTACTGACCGTGGGAACATATCAAAAGAGTTAAATAAAAGAGACACACACACACAAAATCTGCGTGAAATGCAATATCTGTTTAATTTTCAAAAAAATAATAAAAAAAATTGCGTGAGCTCCAGCGTAATTTAATTAACCAGCATAGGGAAAGCCTACTGAGGGCTGATGTTAATATTCTGGGAAGGAGCCAATAGCCATAAAGGTACCTAGGCTATTAATATCAGCTCACAGATGTTTGCTTAGCCTTTACTTGTAGTTTACAGGGGAACCCCAGAAAAAATTTAACATGGGTCCCCCTATAAAATCAAACCAGCAAAGGTTAATAGCATGGGAAGGGGTCATGTATATTGGCACCCCCCCCCCCAGGCTAAAAACATCAGCCCTGGCACTTAGCCTCGCTCTTCCCACTTGCCCTGTTGGGGTGGCAAGTGGGGTAATATTTGTGTGGTTGATGTCACCTTATTGTTCGGTGACATCAAGCCCACAGATTAGTAATGGAGAAGCGTCAATAAGACACCTATCCATTACTAATCCTATAGTTACATGGTAAAGAGACAGCCAGAATAAAGTCCTTTAATTGAAGTAATCCCACAGACTCCTTTATTGAATTATTATTATTATTATTATTTATTTATTTATATAGCACAATTAATTCCATGGTGCTGTACATGAGACGGGGTTACATCAAAATACAAATATCACTTACAGTAAATAAACTAACAATTACAGACTGATACAGAGGGGAGATGACCCAGCCTTTGCGGGCTTACATTCTACAGGATGAATCGTAATTAACCATACTTACTGCATTGCGTAATCCCTGAATCCCTCGATCTCCTGCAACAAAAATAAAATAATAAACCAACATAAATACTCCCGTAGTCCATTTACTGAGTGCCCCATGACAATCTCACGTGTAGAACAATCACATCGGGAGATGTGACCGCCCTACTCGGCCTCTGGTGATACACTGACAGGAGGTAATCGCTCCTGCATTGCATCACTGAGAGTTCACCAGAGTTTGTCCTCTCACTTACGGCACCGCTGCGTGAGAATTTTCTCACACAGAGGTGCCGTAAGTGACAGCATGAACTCTGGTGAACTCTCATGGCGGCGCAGTGATACACTGCGGGAGGATCATCTCCTGTCAGTGTATTGCCGGAGGCCGGGTAAAGCAGTCACATCTCCCGATGTGACTGTTCTACACGTGAGATCTTCGTGGGACAATCTGGATTACCTGGACTATGGCGTACAGGGAGTATATGGTGGTTTATTATTTTATTTTTGTTGCAGGAGACGTGGGCGTCGGGGATTAGGTCTTTGGTGATTAAGAATGTTTTTTTTTTGTTTTACAATTGAACACAGTTGCTGGATGATGGGACTACTGTCCCATCATCGGCTCATGCTGTCACTGTTATATGTGACAGCCGACATAGCTGGATGAGAGTAGTAGTCCCATCAGACGATGTCTGGCTACCCACACACACACACCTGCAGACAGACACATGCAGACAGACACATGCAGACAGACACATGCAGACAGACACATGCAGACAGACACATGCAGACAGACACATGCAGACAGACACATGCAGACAGACACATGCAGACAGACACATGCAGACAGACACATGCAGACAGACACATGCAGACAGACACATGCAGACAGACACATGCAGACAGACACATGCAGACAGACACATGCAGACAGACACATGCAGACAGACACATGCAGACAGACACATGCAGACAGACACATGCAGACAGACACATGCAGACAGACACATGCAGACAGACACTCGCAGACAGACACATGCAGACAGACACTCGCAGACAGACACCTGCAGACACACACAGATAGATGCAGAAACACACAGATAGATGCAGAAACACACAGACACACGCAGACAGACCCGCACCTATTCTCTGCTCACACATATTCTCTGCCCACACACTCTTCCTCCTTCCATTCTGCAGCGTTTTTGGCAAGCAAATCCGCAAACCTTTTTACACTTGCGGTTTAGCTGTGGATTAGACTGAGTCAATGTAAGTCAATGGGTGCAGAAACGCTGCAGATCCGCAAAAAGAATTGACATGCTGTGGAAAATAAAACTCTGCAAATCAGTGGGGAATTTTCCACAGCATGTGCACAATAATTCTGGATTCGCATTGATTAACATTGCTTGAGCTACCCTTTGCGGATTTGGTGCAATTCCGCGCTGAAAAAATGCTGTGGATCCGCAACAAAATCCGCAATATGTGCACATAGCCTTAGGGTGGTCCTCACTGAATATGCAGCGCCCCAGAGTCCTGGTCGTTGCAGTACTGTTGCTCCGCCACTAAAGGGAGTGATGGTATGTCCGATGGCACTTAAGGAGTTCACCCGACCAGGTATCACAGACACCAATACACTTCACAGTCTGGCCTCCAGGGGGAGCAAAGGGTACTATGTATTAGGCCACTCCTCACAATCTGGTAAAACTGGGGGTTGGATAGGAAGTTAGTTAGAAGCTGACTGGGTTGGAACCAGGCAACATCCTGTGGCAGAGGGTGTTGTGGGGAAAGATTCAGGGGGGTCCCTGTCAGGGGTGGGATCCTGGAGAAAGAATGGTGTGCACTAGGGATAGGGATAGGGCGAGGTGCAGGTGTAGAGGACTGATCGTCCTGATACACTAAGGATAAATTTAATACACCGCACACTCTAGGGGTATAATCTGTGACAAACTCAGAATTAATTGAAGTGCCATAAGTTTATTATTCAACAATGCGGAAGGCGACCAGAAGTCAAAACTGACAACGTTTCGACTCTTCCCGAGTCTTTATCAAAGGTCGCTGAAAAGAACAAAACATATATAAACAACTGTACAGAAAGCATATACAATAGACGTTACATTCCATAGTGTGGTACACCAAGCCCAAAGTAGGGAAGAAAAATATACATATATATACATATATACAGAACATAGCATAATACAGGTATTATATCTTGTCCCGGGTGAAAGAAAGATAATTCCTTAGTGGGTAGGATCATGGTTCTGTGTAAGCCGAAGATGGACTCATGCAGATTGGAGGACGAGGGACCCAAGAAAGTACCAAACCGAAGATTACCTTAGCAAGGTGAATAAAGGGATAGCATGAATGGTATCCTTGTGGCTCATAGAGTATCTATAAAGGATAGAAAATGTTAGTAGGGACCGTATATAAGAAACAACTATAGTCTTAGTAATAGAAAAGGTTTACCTCATAGACTATAATGATAATAATATGTAGGTGGTCTTTGGCTTATTGTGTCGCAAAAGTAATCTGTTGAGGATACACATGGCAAGGAAAATAATGGGGGGGATCAATACTATGGTAGGACACACAAAATAAGAGGTGCTTATAGGTAATGGTATGTGAAGTTACCTGGCAATGCTGGTGGGCAAGAGAATGATCGATTCTTATGCAGTGTGCTAGTAACGCAGGCCTAAATTTATCCTGTTAAGCTGCAAATGGAACCTAATTATAATGCATAGGGTTAAAGTGTGTACAGGGAAGGGCACAGGTAGAAAGACATATTAGGTAGTGCCATGCAATGTTACCTGGCAATGTTTGTAAGCACCAAGGACGTTAGCCTTGTAAGTTATGCTGCCAGCATAACCCGGTCCTGTAGTGTCACCGGAAAAGTCTGGTATAGAGATATATGGTTACAGTGTGTAGGGGTAGTAAAGGGGGGGGGGGGGGGAAGAAACAGCAGTACTAGACTGTTACCTGGCAATGATGGTGTGCAGCTAGCATTTGTTGTAACCAGGCCGTATGCGGGAGATCTCTGCAAGGGGATAATATGTGTTATCCACTCTGTCATCTGGCTCTCTCAGCCAGGGGTGTAGATGATGCAAGCCAAGTGGCTGCATCCGCAGTGGTGGATCAGGGTATTTACCTGGTGGTAGTGGGGTATGAGCGGCGCTCCTGCGCCCTGCTTCCTGGCACGTGGTGTGTATGGCGTCCCGGCCCTGCTATTTAAACACGGCGGGACCCGCGGTACCGGAAGTGCGTCATCCGGTACCGGAAGTCCCGCCGCTGTTGTGTAAAGTATGGTGCGCATGCGCGGGCGTCATCAGGGAGATGGAACGCTGTGGATTCACAGCGATAGTGGCGCCTGCGCTGTGCGGTAACTGAGAAGCCCGCTGTTTGGTATAAGTGGTTTAGTGCGCATGTATGGGCACTAACAGAGTGAACGCTGTACACTACAGAAAAAATGGTGTCAGCGCTAATGGGTGAACTAATGGTTTTCCATTGTGGAGTGTGTGTGTCCCATAGGTATCCTTGACAGATGAGCCATTAACTCTTGAATATGGCTATAAAGGGGGAACCTACTAGTAAACCTTACAGGTTACCCGTTCTATTTAAGTCATGACCAAAAAATAAAAATAAAAAATAAAAAATAATGATGAAAATGAAAAGAAGAATAAAAATAAAGAGTGGAAAATGAACTTTAAAATGAAAATGAAATTTATTATAGAAAATGTTTCAAGGCCCCAAAGGAACAAAAAAAGGGGGGGGGGAAATAGAATAGAGCAATGAAAAATGAAGAAATAAATAAATAAAAAAATAATAATAAAAAAATAATAAAGGGGGCAATGAAAAATTAATAATGAGAAAATAATAATAAGGATACAGCTAAACAAATGGAAAATAAAAGTAAAAAATAAAAAAGGAAATTAAAAATAAAAATGTAACTCAAAATTAAAAAGTAAAAAATAAAAAATAAAAAATAATAAAAAAAAAAAAAATTAATAAAAAATAAGAGGTGACACAAAGTCAACCTAGGGGAGGAGGAGTTAGTCATACCGGATTATGGATAGACTCACCACCATGATCAGCGGGTCTATGGAGAGGGAGAGAAAAGACATATTAATATCATGATCAAGGCAACCAGTCAATTTCCCTGTTCAGGCCCTTTGGTGCTAGTGTATCAAGTGTATAGATCCAATACGTCTCTCTTGACCTGAGCAGTTTGATATGGTCGCCCCCCCGTCTAGGCCTAGGTACCTGCTCTATTACTTGAAATTTGAGTTGCGCTATTGTATGTCTAGCTGCAGCAAAATGGGCAGGTAGGGGGAGCCATGTTTTACCACACCTTATCGTGGATTTATGACTGGCCACCCGGTCTCTCACATGTTGTACCGTCTCACCAACGTACAGAAGGCCACACGGGCACTTGATTAAATACACTACGAAATTGGATTCGCAAGTAAAGAAGCCTCGTATGGGAAAGGATTTACCAGTCCTTGGGTGTGTGATATTGTCTGATCTGATAACGTTGGAGCAAGCAGCGCAATTCAAACAGGGGAACGTGCCGTGACGGCGTGTGCTAAGGAGTTGTTGAGTAAGTTCCCTGCGTGCACTTCCCACATCGGCCCTCACAATCTGATCCTTTATGTTTGGGGGCCGTCTCGCGCTCATCAGTACCGGTGTCTGGAATGAGGGGATATTGGGATAAGCCTTACCCAACAGAGGCCAGTGTCTTCTGATTGCTGAGTGGACTTTTGGCATGAAAGGATGGTGAGTATGTACAAATGGCATGCGCTCTTGTTGTAATCTAGGTAGTTTGTCTTCGTCAGGGGTGTAAGAGAGTACCAGTTCCTGTTCTAAAAGTGCGGATGGGTATTCCCTATCTTTGAACTTCTGTGACATAAGGTCAAGTCTGGTATGACGTATTTCCGGGTCGGATACTATTCTGGACACTCTTTTAAACTGGGAACGGGGGAGGCTGTCCTTGGTGGACCTGGGGTGACAGCTTGAGTATAGTAGTAGGCTGTTACAGTCTGTGGGTTTCGTGTGAAGATCCGTGCTCAGAACCCCCTGATGGTCCTTTAGGACCAGGGTGTCAAGAAAGGCGATCTGTGTGGTACTAAAGTTCATCGTGAACTGTAGTTCTTGAAAAATGGAATTCAGGTATCTGTAGAAGTTATCGAGTGTATCTGGGGTACCTGTCCAGATCATGAAAATATCGTCTATATAGCGGTGGTATTCAATCGCGTACTGTAGAAAAAACTCATTATCATAGACAAAATGTTCCTCAAAAAAGTGCATATAGGCATTAGCGTATGCCGGGGCTACATTTGAGCCCATGGCAGTCCCGCGTGCCTGGACGTAGTAAGTATCCTCATAGAGGAAGTAATTTTCATACAGTACTACCCTTAGTAGGTCAAGGCAGAAATTAATGGAGTTATGAGACATGTCCGACTTATCAAGCAGACTCCTTGTTGCTAGAATGCCCCTATCGTGCGAAATGGAGGTATATAGGCTCTGTACATCTAGAGTGACCAGTATACTGGACTCTGGTACTTGTTGAATATTCTTGATTATACCCAAAAATTGGCTTGTGTCTAGAAGAAAAGATCTTGTCCCCTTGACTAGGGGTGTCAAGATTTTTTCTAAGAAAATGGAGAGAGGTGAGAAGATAGAGTCGGTGGAGGCCACAAGGGGTGGGATCCTGACAGAGGCCTAGTGAACCAGACAGAACGTTAAGGAACCACGCCTGCACTACATTGCGGCGGTATCTCAAGAAAGGACAAGAAGCGAAGTTTATTGTGGAGAAGTGAGAAACGAGATCACAGCAAAAAGGAGATAACACCAGTAGGAGTCGTGCCGTAAGAACGAGGCAACATCCTACTGAGGCGCGTAGCCGGTGGCCGGAACGCCAAGGAAGTATTGGGCTCCAAGCATTACTTCAAACCAACGGCAGGACAGTTAATTATAGGTTGGCTGTCTCACCTAAATCACCTAAGCAGACATAGGGGGCAATTGTGGGAGAGGGGCGTTACTAGGGTCCCAGAAGAACTCCAGGCCTACCCGTCATACGGGTGCGTCCTAGCCATATCATCTGGGGGACGGAGAAGAACATCAGAACAGATACAAGTTGTGAGAAAGAACATCAGAAACAAACACAACAGTTGTGAGGACTATCCCGTGGTGCTCAGCAGGGAAGTACTACAACACACAGGTGCTAGGAGGTAGGCACTGATTTCCACCTGCAAAGGGAACTCTGGAGGTGCCTTCGGACCGGCCGGTCTCAGCCAGCCCTATTAGCAGTACTCTGGATTGAGGATCCTGAAGCCTTCAGTAAAGAGGTAAAGAGACTGCAACCCTGTGTCCTTGTTATTCATCACCTACACCACGCACCATCATCTCATCTTTCATTGGACGCCCCTTAGCAGGGTCACGGACCGGGTCTAGCCACCGTGACAACCCCAAGACCGAGACAGAGAGGCCCGGTACCGAGTACCCCGCGGCCCTGCATCTGGGGGCGCTCCAAACTCAATTGCAAGCTATCAACCCAGAACCAGTGTGTTTCTTCCATGCCCTTCTGGATTTTTAATTTCAGAGTACCATTAAGATGTTCCACCTTCCCACTACTTTGTTCTAGGGAACATGGAAAGCCTGTTCTATCCCAAAAGTGACCATGATTTGTTTCATCAGTTCTCCAGTAAAATGGGGGCTTCTGTCACTCTCTATAGTTTGGGCACCCCATATCTACAAACTTCTTCATGGATCAATTTATTTAAAAACATTAATCATGGCCCAAGCTTCAGATCATCTTGAGAAGAGATCAATGTATACTTGGACATATTCATGAGATCCCACCCTAGGTAGCTGTATGTAGTATACCTGCAGTCTCCGAAACAGGTAATCTGGTTTCGGTGTGCATTTCTGTGGGACTCAAACAGGTCTACCGGAGTTATGTTTCGCACAAACGAGACATACTTTGTAGCCTCATTCGGGAACCCTGGTGCACACCAGTTTTGTAACACCACTGCACACACCACAACCTGTGAAATGTACACTGGGAAATGTGCTAGGGCAGCCATCCTGGGGAACAGGCAGCATGGGGGGCAAATCTGGGTGTTTACCTGCCATACATCTGACAATGACCATACGATATGCACCCGCTTAGACTCATGTGCACTGTCCATGTGGGGGGCCTGAGTCTGGAAGACCTGCAGCATTGGGGCCGGTGCGGTGACAGTCTCCTCTGTCAAAAGGGGGCTTCCCACATTTTTGGTTACTGAGTCCCCTGGGGTAGCCGTGTCTGCTATGTCTGGTGTAGAGCAGTTGGAGGAGAGTGGTTGTTGTATTACTGCCTTACCATAGTGGACTACTGTGTACCCAGTAATGAATCGTCCTTGATCGTTGTTCCAAGCTCTGGAACCATCTACAAAATACTCAGCAGAGACGTTAGTGAGGGGGGCATCAGTGATATCTAACAAGCCCTATTTTTCTGCCTCCATCATGCCTGACAGTCATGTTCATGTGTAAATTTCAAACTGAATTTCCTAATCTGCTACTTTACAGGAGCAGGTTTTGGCTCTCAGTTCATCACTCTTCCCCATCCTGATATTCTTCTCACTTTTCTAAATCCACTGATAGTAGTGTAGCTGGATTTAAAATATTATGGTGTTTTATAGTCATATGGGGGATATTAAACAGGGAGATTATGGGGACAATATACCTCCTCTTCAGAGCTCTTGGACATTATCATGTATCACTGCATTCTCGACAGTACTTATAGAGTCCTGTTTTACACAGGGGGTTGGAGACCTGGTTTAAGTTTTACTGTCACATGTGAATGGGTAGTTTTCCCAATAAAGTTTGTGAAGTGCCCACAGCTGGCTGGGTATGTTCTACAACTAGGTAGGGAATGGAGTTCAGAGCATGTACTGTCCAGGGCTGTAGGAATTGTTAGGGACAGGAGACTACACAGGAGGCCTTCATCTATGGGGCTGGTCATGTTGGGACCATTTGGAGTGAATTCTATGCAGGCTCCAATTTTCTGCAAAACGTCTGTCCCTAACAAATTAAAAAATGCAACAGGGGAAACTAAAACCTTGGTCACAATTAAATTGAATCATGCAAATTCAATCAGAGGAGATCATGGTAATTTAGTAGGTTGTCCCTCTACCCCTTCACAAGTTACATATAGAGGGGACAGTATGTCCTCTGCGATGTGTTTCTGCATTAATACTGTACGGGCTGCTCCAGTGTCTATCATGAACAAAACAGTTTGTCCCTTCCCGGGAAAATGGGGATAGTGAGTGTGGGTCCCTGGGGGGTGACAACAGGGCACAGGGAGACATCTAGATTGTCAGTTTTCTATAGGCGGGGTTCAGGATAGTAGCTATTGATTTCGTAGAACATTTGAAAAAAAAATTCCTTTTTGCCCACAAAACCAACATTTACTTTGCTGAAGTCTCTATTTTTTCCTTGATGATTACTTCTCCCTCTCCCTCTTTCCTTTCTGGCTGCATGGGTCCTAATTAACTCTTTTTTTATATGCTTTCCAGTTTAGCACCCTGGGCTATTTCCTTCATATCAGCCCATTGCATATTGCGCCACTCCGGGCGACTAGTACATACTGTGGTCCGGACTATAGGTCATTGATGAAACACTGCAGCAATAGTAAGTAAGTGGTCAGTGTAAAATGACTGAGACTAGATCATCCCATGTGGCCCGAAATGTCTCCTCAACCCCCTGGAGATGCATTTTAAATGGTAGGGGTCAGGGAGCTGGGTAAGGAGAGCGATGAACTCACTGGGGGGTCAGGGCCAATTGTTATGCTATTGGCTATACCTGTGGTGAATCATGTACCAGCTGGTTATTTTCTATCCCAGGAGGTAGAAAGTGTACTGGACTAGTGGTCCTCATGGGGAGCAGAGGCACCTTGGGCATCCATGGCATGGGGACCCACAGGACACAGTAATTAACCCCAAGGAGATTCTGTTGGCCACAATATCTGCAGTCTCATCCTATCATTGCTGCATAAGGCAGAGGTATCAATAAGGATGCAGGTTTTACATCAAGTACAGAGACTACAGGTGTCTCTGCGTTTTCATACTACCATAGATTACATACACAGTTCTATGTCTATTTCTTCTAATTTAATTTCACACAATGAGAAATGCTTTGACTACTTCTAACCACATCCTAGCCAGCTCAAGTCTGTTCTCATTTATCTTTCAGCCATCCTTCCCAATTTAAAATACACTTCTCCCATTCCCTCTTAGTCTTTCTACTATATCACATGCAGAGTGTAACGAATGGAAACAGAGGCACAGATGTTGAAGTTCACATTCCTATTTATTATGATTTAACGTGGAACCTCGGGATCATGATCTGGGGGGCTCTGAAGGGGGCGTGACTACATGTGCCCCAGACACCCGTGATAAGTCCCCTCGAACAGGGTCTGAATGGAATGCCTGGGAGACACGGGTGCTACCTCCAGTTAGACCCTGGACTCGTGGCATCTGTCCCAGCAGGACAAACGGACAAACAGGGTTAGCAGGAGACATGGAGCTAACCAGATGATACCAGGTGTACGGGTAGGAGTTGGTACCGGCGGTACTGGCGTTGTTCAGAGATGAGGATGGCAGATTGGCGGGACGAGACGGAACTGGCATAGACAGAGCGGACGTCATCCAGGATAGCCGGGGAACAGGTAGCTGATTATCTGTGGAGACACACAGTATAAGCGGTGCACTGGCAGAGGACTTCAGAAACAAAAGCACATGCTAGCAGGAACCGGAAGAAGCAACAGTGGATACTCGTTACTCCGGCGCCCTCCCTACGGTGGAGGAGCTAGGAATAATAATCATCAACACGCCACTGGCCAGAAGCACTTTTTGAAAAATGTGTGCTGTCTCTTTAAGAGACCAGGAGCGAGCGAGCGAGCGCGCCACCTAAGCACTCTGCCCAAGAACCTGCTGGCCGCGCGCCAGGAAGCAGAGGAGGAAGGGGAGGCAAAGGCTGTATCCTGAAAGCGTGGAGGCGGCACAGAGCGGAAGTCCCGACGGGGACCCCACGAAGGTACAGGGACCGTACCGGGTGTAACACAGGGACAAGGGTGGTACCTCTGAGGTTGCTTATTTCCTTGCAGTTGCCAATCCTCATGACTGCAACTTTAATGCCCGCAATTATCCGAAGAACTGAATGGGCTGATAGTGTCTTAACCACGGAAGACTCTACTCTTCTCCCAACATTCTCAATTGCTCGCAAGAGAAGTACTTCAGCTCCCAGAACCACTGTTCTCACAAGAGAAGAATTTCTAGGAAATATCAACATCAGGTAACTAGCCCTTTGTACTTGTGCAACTTTGACACACAACCAACAAAATAATTATCCAAAACACTATATTACCAATAGTTATTGCAATTACTTCTGCAGCGCCCCAGAGTCCTGGTCATTGCAGTACTGTGGCTCCGCCGCTAAGGGGGGCTATGGTACGTCTGATGGCACTGAAGGAGTCCATCTGACCAGGTATCACATACACCAATACATTTCACAGCCGGGCTTCCAGGGGGAGCTAAGGGTGCTATTTATTAGGCCACTCCTCACCGTGTGGGTAAACTGGGGGTCAGGAAGGAAGTTAGTTCAGAAAGCTGACTGGGTTGGAACCAGGCAACACCTTGTGGCAGAGGGTGTTGCGGGGAAGATTCGGTAGGGTCCCTGTCAGGTTTGGGACCCTGACAGAGGCCTGGCAACAAGAAAGAATGTCACGGGACCGTGCCTGCTCAGCATAGCGGCGGTGCCCTAAGAAAGGATCAGAAGCGAGATATATTGTGCTGAGTGAGAAACGAGATCAAAGCAAGAAGGAGAATACCAGTAGGAGTCGTGCTGTAAGACCGAGGCAACATCCTACTGAGGCACACAGCCGGTGGCCAGAACGCCGAGGAAGTATTTATATATCTAGCTCCAAGCAATACTTCAAACCAACGGCAGGACAGTCAGTCACAGGCGGGCTGTCTCACCTAAATCACCTATGCAGACATAGGGGGCAACCTGTGGAGAGGGGCGACTCTAGGGTCCCGGAAGAGCTCCGAGCCTACCCGTCATATGGGTGCGTCCCAACCATAACACCGGGAGGGACGGAGGATTAGCAGAACATCATCTAATCGAGTTGTTGTGAGGGAACACGAGAAACAGACACAACAGTTGTGGGGACTATCCCGTAAGCACAGCAGGGGAGGACCACAACACATAGCGCTAGCAGGAAGGCACAGATTTCCACCTGCAAAGGGAACTCTGGAGGTGCCATCGGACCGGCCGGACTTGCGCAGCCTGGTGAACCGTATTCCGGACTGAGGACCCAGAGACCTTCAGTAAAGAGGTAAAGAGACTGCAACCTGGTGTCCTCGTTATTTACTGCACTGCACCACCACCACTATCTACATCTATCATTGTGCGCCCCTCAGCAGGGTCACGGACCGGGTCTAGCCACCGTGACAACCCCAGAGCAGAGACTCAGAGGCCCGGTACTGGGTACCCCTCGGCCCTGCGGCAGTGGGGGCGCTACAACTTGGCGTCACGAACAGGATCTACTTAAGCCTGAAGAATCAGGTCATGTGTGCCTTGGAACTGTGATTTACTGTGCTTGGACTGTACTTTATTGCAAAGACTGTGGATTGTCACTTGCCGCCAAAAGTTCGCGCCAAAACCGCCGCCATTACAGCGCTAAGGAGAGCGCAGGAGAAGAAGGGCGTGGAAGTGGGCGTGAACAAGCTGAAGAGCGCAAAAGACAATGGCCGCCCAGTCTAAATATCTCGGCCCCTTGAGGACGTGTCCGTCAGCAGCCGAGATCCGCCTCCTGATCCTCAATGGTGGGCAGAGACAGAGAAAACGAAACCGCCCACGAAGGAGAGAGCGGGAAAAGGACCAGGAAGAAGAAGTGAGCGACATGGAGGACGCCATGGCGAGCCGCCCGGAGCCAGAGCGTGGGGTCGGAGCAGAGGTCTCCCCCAGCCACCCGGAGGGGCACCGCAACCAGGCCTCCACCGCTGATGCTGAATTCCTGCAGGCCGGAGTGGACGAGCTCAGCGACCGACCCCGGCGGACGCAGCTGAGCACTGAGGCCGGGTGGAAGAAGGCAATCATCAGGAGCCTCACCAGACATCTGTCGGCAGCCTCATCTGGTCCGGAGCAGGAAAGCAAGGCCCTGCCGGAAAGCGGTATGCTGCATGCAGAGATGACAACGCCGCAGCACAAGGCCCCGCAACCAGCGTTCCAGACCTCAGCGGAGACGGAGCAGACCGGCACCGGAGGGACCGCATCTGAAGCAGGTATGAAGGACGACCCTGCCCTGTCAACCGACACCACTCCAGTGACTGCTAGTGCCACAACTACTGACTCCATTCCAGTGACTGATCTTGCAGCAGCCGCTACCTCTGCTGCAGCAAATGCCCATACTCAAGCTGCGCAGACCTGTGCATGATACAAACTCCTTGTAAATAGTTTGCACCTTCTTAAAGGTGCTTCTTACTGGTTTTACATACAAGAAGGACTCTTTGCGAAGATACGGTTCTTGGAACCCGCACCGGAGTCCTTACGTTGTATGGACTGGTAGCTGAAGAAGCTGCGCTACCTCATAAAGACTTGGTCCCCTCTTAAAGGGGATGTTTACCTGTGCACTTATGAGTAGTACTGACTTAAAACAGTAAAGTGATAATGATGTTTTGAAAGAAAGTAATAATGCTGATATGTAAAAGTTAAAATGTAACCAACTAGTTGATTGTAAAAAAAATGTTTAATAATGTTGATAGAAGAATGAGGACAGGAAGTGAACCTGTAGGGGTTAGTGGTGAGTCCTCTTAGGAGCCATAGAGAGATGGCTCAGTGATCTCAAACTGAAAGAAAAACATGTTCTATACTGTGTATAGTAGTGGAAGGACAGTAGGCTCGGGCGGAAAGGAGCGGTCCTGTAATAGAAAGGAGAGGCAGTAGGTCTGGAGCGTTTAGGACAGACGGTCCTGCAGATGTAAAGTAGGAGAATGCAGCACAGTTGCTTAAGCCTTATAATGTGTTATAAGAAGGTATTTAGTGGATTCAGAGTGTACATCCTTAAAGGCAATGTTGAATTAATGTTTAAAAATTTTGCACTTAGTAGAATACCCGGTTGGGTAAGAAAAGTTATTTAAAAGTATTTAACCATGCTTGTAACGTTTAAGTGTCCTCACCTCCCATAAAGGGAAGCTCTGTTCAAATATGCTTATTGTTATTGCACTCACAAAAATTGTATGTCTTTTTGCTGACATGTATTGTTGTTTTCTTCCCAGTCCAGGAGTACTGGATTTAACCGGGGGGAGTGCAGCGCCCCAGAGTCCTGGTCGTTGCAGTACTGTAGCTCCGCCGCTAAGGGGGGCTATGGTACGTCTGATGGCACTGAAGGAGTTCATCTGACCAGGTATCACATACACCAATACATTTCACAGCCGGGCCTCCAGGGGGAGCTAAGGGTGCTATTTATTAGGCCACTCCTCACCGTGTGGGTAAACTGGGGGTCAGGCAGGAAGTTAGTTCAGAAAGCTGACTGGGTTGGAACCAGGCAACACCTTGTGGCAGAGGGTGTTGCGGGGAAGATTCTGTAGGGTCCCTGTCAGGTTTGGGACCCTGACAGAGGCCTGGCAACAAGAAAGAATGTCACGGGACCGTGCCTGCTCAGCATAGCGGCGGTGCCCTAAGAAAGGATCAGAAGCGAGATATATTGTGCTGAGTGAGAAACGAGATCAAAGCAAGAAGGAGAATACCAGTAGGAGTCGTGCTGTAAGACCGTGGCAACATCCTACTGAGGCGCACATCCGGCGGCCGGAACACCGAGGAAGTATTTATATATCTAGCTCCAAGCAATACTTCAAACCAACGGCAGGACAGTCAGTCACAGGTGGGCTGTCTCACCTAAATCACCTATGCAGACATAGGGGGCAACCTGTGGAGAGGGGCGACTCTAGGGTCCCGGAAGAGCTCCGAGCATACCCGTCATACGGGTGCGTCCCAACCATAACACCGGGAGGGACGGAGGATTAGCAGAACATCATCTAATCGAGTTGTTGTGAGGGAACACGAGAAACAGACACAACAGTTGTGGGGACTATCCCGTAAGCACAGCAGGGGAGGACCACAACACATAGCGCTAGCAGGAAGGCACAGATTTCCACCTGCAAAGGGAACTCTGGAGGTGCCATCGGACCGGCCGGACTTGCGCAGCCTGGTGAACCGTATTCCGGACTGAGGACCCAGAGACCTTCAGTAAAGAGGTAAAGAGACTGCAACCTGGTGTCCTTGTTATTTACTGCACTGCACCACCACCACTATCTACATCTATCATTGTGCGCCCCTCAGCAGGGTCACGGACCGGGTCTAGCCACCGTGACAACCCCAGAGCAGAGACTCAGAGGCCCGGTACCGGGTACCCCTCGGCCCTGCGGCAGTGGGGGCGCTACACTTCCATTAGCCAAAATAACAGGTCATGGGAGAATAAGTTCTTTTTCCTACAAAACATTTACCCACCTAATCTGATTCAAAGATTCAAAAAGATTACATCTAGCACAAAAGAGGAGGGTTTACCTAGATCAGAGCATAATGGCAGGTTTTAACTACTCAGACAATTAGTTCCCTTCAAAATCCTGCAGGGGGCATAGATTAGCAATTACATCTGTGTCCCCTCTCTGGCTATTGTTTTGCAGTCTGGATATACTGGCTCAATAGATACTACTACTCATATCATGAGATTTCCTCTTTTGAGTTCACACAGCACAGACACCAAAGATGATCAATCATCAGAACTAGTTCACAACAGGTCAGTCACTCAATCCACACTGCACAGTGCCGTTATTGACCACTCAAAAATCATTCAGTCCAACATCCAAGGATCCTCATAGTTTACAGCAATATCATTGCAGCCATGACAGTAATATAGACAATGAAGACAGCATATAACACTCCTTTGACTACTGAAATATTATACGGTCATGGCCAAAAGTATTCACACCCCTGCAATTCTGTCAGATAATACTCAGTTTCTTCCTGAAAATGATTGCAAACACAAATTCTCTGGTATTATTATCTTCATTTAATTTGTCTTAAATGAAAAAAAACACAAAAAGAATTGTTCTAAAGCCAAATTGGATATAATTCCACACCAAACATAAAAAAGGGGGTGGACAAAAGTATTGGCACTGTTCGAAAAATCATATGATGCTTCTCTAATTTGTGTAATTAACAGCACCTGTAACTTACCTGTGGCACCTAACAGGTGTTGGCAATAACTAAATCACACTTGCAGCCAGTTGACAGTTGACTCAACCTCTGTCCTGTGTCCTTGTGTGTACCACATTGAGCATGGAGAAAAGAAAGAAGACCAACTGTCTGAGGACTTGAGAAACCAAACTGTGAGGAAGCATGAGCAATCTCAAGGCTACAAGTCTATCTCCAAAGACCTGAATGTTCCTGTGTCTACCGTGCGCAGTGTCATCAAGAAGTTTAAAGCCCATGGCACTGTGGCTAACCTCCCTAGATGTGGACGGAAAAGAAAAATTGACAAGATATTTCAACACAAGATTGTGCGGATGTTGGATAAAGAACCTCGACTAACATCCAAACAAGTTCAAGCTGCCCTGCAGTTCGAGGGTACAACAGTGTCAACCCTTAGGCCATGTTCACACTTTGCGGGTTTTACCGCGGATCCGCGGCGATTTTGATGCTGCGAGTCCGCAGCAGTTTACATAGCGTTTACATTTACATGTAAACCCTATGGAAACAGCAATCCGCTGTGCACATGCTGCGGGAAAAAACGCGCAGAAACGCAGCGGTTTACATTCCGCAGCATGTCACTTCTTTGTGCAGAGACGCTGCGATTCTGCACCCATAGGAATGCATTGATCCGCTAACTTCCCGCATGGGGCTGTGCCCACGATGCGGGAAGTAAGCGGATAATGTGCAGATGATACCCAGGGTGGAGGAGAGGAGACTCTCCTCCAGGCCCTGGGAACCATATTTGTGTAAAAAAAAAAAAGAATTAAAATAAAAAATAATGCTATACTCACCTCTCAGCGCTGCACGCAGCCGTCCGGTATCAGGGTTGGTGTGCGAGCAGGGCCTGCGGTGACGTCGCGGTCACATGACCGTGACGTCAAGGTCACATGACCGTGACGTCACGAAGGTCCTTCTCGCACAGAATCTTTGGAACCGGACCGCCGCGTGCAGCGCCGAGGAGATCGGGACGTCAGAGGGTGAGTATATAACCATTTTTTATTATTTTTAACATTACTATTGATGCTGCATATTGCTGCATATGCAGCATTAATAGTATAGGAGTAAACCCGCAGCGGAAATCGCAAAACAAACCGCGATAAATCTGCAGGGATAACCGCAGCGGTTTTGCCCTGCAGATTTATCAAATCCACATAGCCTTACTATCCGTCGGCGTCTGAATGAAAAGGGACTGTATGGTAGGAAACCCAGGAAGACCCCACTTCTTACCCTGAGACAGAAAAAAGCCAGGCTGGAGTTTGCCAAAACTTACCTGAAAAAGCCTAAAACGTTTTGGAAGAATGTTCTCTGGTCAGATGAGAGAAAAGTAGAGCTTTTTGGGCAAAGGCATCAACATAGAGTTTACAGGAGAAAAAAAGAGGCATTCAAAGAAAAGAAAACGGTCCCTACAGTCAAACATGGCGGAGGTTCCCTGATGTTTTGGGGTTGCTTTGCTGCCTCTGGCACTGGACTGCTTGATCGTGTGTATGGCATTATGAAGTCTGAAGACTACCAACAAATTTTGCAGCATAATGTAGGGCCCAGTGTGAGAAAGCTGGGTCTCCCTCAGAGGTCATGGGTCTTCCAGCAGGACAATGACCCAAAACACACTTCAAAAAGCACTAGAAAATTGGTTTGAGAGAAAGCACTGGAGACTTCTAAGGTGGCCAGCAATGAGTCCAGACCTGAATCCCACAGAACACCTGTGGAGAGATCTAAAAATGGCAGTTTGGAGAAGGCACCCTTCAAATATCAGGGACCTGGAGCAGTTTGCCAAAGAAGAATGGTCTAAAATTCCAGCTGAGCATTGTAAGAAACTCATTGATGGTTACCGGAAGCGGTTGGTCGCAGTTATTTTGGCTAAAGGTTGTGCAACCAAGTATTAGGCTGAGGGTGCCAATACTTTTGTCTGGACCATTTTTTGAGTTTTGTGTGAAATGATCAATGTTTTGCTTTTTGCTTCATTCTCTTTTGTGTTTTTTTCATTTAAGACAAATTAAATGAAGATAATAATACCAAAGAATTTGTGTTTGCAATCATTTTCAGGAAGAAACTGAGTATTATCTGACAGAATTGCAGGGGTGTGAATACTTTTGGCCATGACTGTACTTGTCAAGTCATCCAATTTCATTCAACAGTTGTTAGTTATACATCTAAAGACACATTGAAGCATATAAACAAGGTCAAAATTGTTGGTACCGCTCGTTTAATGACAGGAAAACCCACAATGGTCACAGAAATAACTTGAATCTGACAAACGTAATAGTAAATAAAAGATCTATGAAAATGAAAATGAACAAATGAAAGTCAGACATTGCTTTTCAACCATGCTTCCACAGAATTTAAAAACAAAATAAAACTCATGAAATAGGCCTGGACAGAAATGATGGTACCACTGAAAATAATGTGACAAAAGGTGCATGTTAAATCAAGGTGTGTCCACTAACTAGCATCAAAGGTGTCTAAAATCTTGGAATCAGTGAGTGGGCCTGTATATAGGGCAACAGATACTTACTGTGCTGTTTGGTGACATGGTCTGTATCACACTCAACATGGACCAGAGGAAGCGAAGGAAAGAGTTGTCTCAGGAGATTAGAAAGAAAATTATAGACAAACATGTTAAAGGTAAAAGTTATAAGACTATCACCAAGCAGCTTAATGTTTCTGTGACTACATTTGCACATATTATTCAGAAATTTAAGATCCATGGGACTGTGGCCAACCTCCCTGGACGTGGCCGCAGGAGGAAAATTGATGACAAATCAAATAGATGGATAATATGAATGGTAACAAAAGAGCCCAGAAAAAACTTCTAAACAGATTAAAGGTGAACTTCAAGTTCAAGGAACATCAGTGTTAGATCCATCCATCGTTGTATGAGCCAAAGTGGACTTCATGGGAGATGACCAAGGAGGACAATATTGTTGAAAAAAATCATAAAAAGCCAGACTGGAATTTGCCAAACTACATGTTGACAAGCCACAAAGCTTCTGGGAGAATATCCTATGGACAGATAAGACACAAATTGAACTTTTTGGCAAGGCACATCAGCTCTATGTTCACAGACGGAAAAATGAAGCATATCAACAAAAGAACACTGTCCCTACTGTGAAACATGGAGGAGGCTCTGTTATGTTCTGGGGCTGCTTTGCTGCATCTGACACAGGGTGTCTAGAATCTGTGCAGGGTACAATGAAATCTCAAGACTATCAAGGGATTCTAGAGAGAAATGTGCTGCCCAGTGTCAGAATGCTTGGTCTCAGTTGCAGATCATGGGTCTTGCAACAGGATAATGACCCAAAACACATAGCTAAAAACACCCAAGAATGGCTAAGAGGAAAACATTGGACTATTCTGAAGTGGCCTTCTCTGAGCCCTGACCTAAATCCTATTGAGCATCTTTGGAAAGAGCGGAAACATGCCATCTGGAAAAGGCAACCTTCAAACACGAGACAACTGGAGCAGTTTGCTTTTGAGGAGTGGGCCAAAATACCTGTTGAGAGGTGCAGAAGTCTCATTGACAGTTACAGGAAGCATTTGATTGCAGTGATTGCCTCAAAAGGTTGGGCAACAAAATATTAAGTTAAGGGTACCATCATTTCTGTCCAGGCCTATTTCATGAGTTTAATTTTTTTTTAAATTCTTTAGAAGCATGGTTGAAAAGCAATCTCTGACTTTCATTTGTTCATTTTTATAGATTTTGTATTTATTATCACTTTTGTTAGATACAAGTTATTTCTGTGACCATTGTGGGTTTTTCTGTCATTAAACGAGGGGTGCCAACAATTTTGACCACATGTGTAATAGTGTAATAATTATAGAGGATAACCCAGGAGACTCTTTGCATGGAACAAGACAACTACAGGACACAGTTTTATAAGTGGTAAAGTCTATATTATCACACGGTGATTCAAACAGGTGCAGAGAGAAACTCAAGTCCACAACACTTGGAGTAAATATTAAATGCAGCTTAGCAGTCTATAGGAAACTTCAGAGGAAAATGCAATCATGCAGAAAGTCTATGAAGCACAATTATTCTTGAGGATACTTGACACGAATAAGTCCTTGCTTAGTCCAAAACACAGATAGACATGCCTATAAGGCAGTTCAAATAATATCTTGGTAACGGTTGGGTACTCGACGTTCTATTGAAAAATGGGTTCCTTAAAATTTGGTTCCCTAAATGTACGGGGATTCAATACTCCCCAAAAACGAAGCCACGTACTTTCAGATATGCACAAGCTAGGGGTTCAGATACTTTTTCTTCAAGAAACTCATTTTAGAGCTGACCGGATACCACTTGTCGGGGGTAAACTTTATGATAGATGGTCACATAGTTCCAACCCCGAGTCGAGGACAAAAGGTGTCTCAATAGCCTTTTGTAAGAATTTGAATATCATATTGATAGACAAGGTCATAGATGAAGGGGGACGCTATATTTTTATGAAAGTTAAAGTTGCTGAACGGATCCTGACCCTAGTTAACTGGTATCTCCCAAACCGGGAACAGCCTAAGGTCTGCAAGTCTCTATTGTTGAAACTGTCTTCATTTGCGGAGGGCCAGGTTGTGATAGGTGGTGATTTTAACTTTGTCTTTGATCCCAAACTAGATACCTCCTCTCGTCGGGGGGCGGTCCCATCGAGAAAGGTGAGAGCCCTACAAAAATTCTTACTTAAACTACATCTGATAGATGTTTGGAGAATCCTCAATCCTAGAGGTAAGGATTATACTTTTTATTCTACTCCACATAACTCCTACAGCAGAATTGACCTTTTTCTGGTCAGCAGGGGGGTCTTATCTTGGAGGCCTGATGCTAAGATTGGTAATATGGTTCAATCGGATCATTGCCCTATTTTTCTATCCTTGGAGATACCCGGGCTGGCTATGAAAAAATTCGCATGGAAATTGAATGGCAACCTTTTACGAGACACCACCTGTTTGAGTGATTTGAAATCTGACATTGCAGCGTTCGCCCATACTCATGCGTCAGATCCCACACCTCAGGCAATTAAATGGGAAGCACTGAAGTGCATCATGAGAGGCACCTTAATCAAACATGGGGCTAGAATCAAAAAACTTCAGACTGAGGAAATAGATGCTTTGCTGTCACAAATTCAGACCCTGGAAAGCAGGCATAAGAATTCGAGGTCCTCTGAGACTTTGGTCAAGCTCACTACAAAAAGGCTTGAACTTAAAGGCCTGCTGGATTATGGGTGACAAGGAAAGAACTAAAGGGTTTTTCTACAAAAGAGCTAATGTTTGTGGGCGCCCTCTAGCATGACTGCTTCATCCCAGATCGGGTCCCACCCTTATCTCATCACTCAAAAATGATAAGGGCCAACTGGTCTATAGTAATGAGGAGATCCTAGAGGTCTTTCAAAAGTTCTATAAATCCCTGTACAACATTAGGGGCAGGTTCGCTGACTTGGATCCCACCACGTTGAAAAATAAAATTAAATCTTATATGAATAGGATCAAGGTCCCGTCCCTCCCTGAGGCGGATTTGGCGGTCCTGGAAAAGGACGTAACCCCTGAGGAGCTGTCAGAAGCTGTTAAATCCACGTCCACCTCTAAATGTCCTGGGCCGGATGGGTTCACTCCCTTATTCTATAAATCCCTTCTATCTGACTTGCTTCCCCAAATGGTCCTCACCTTTAATGCGATTTCTGAGGAGAATAGCTTTACCCCCCAGTCCCTAGAGGCTCATATTTCTGTTCTGCCAAAGCCTAATAAAGATCCTCTGCTGGCCGGGAGTTATAGGCCAATCTCCCTGATCAACGTCGATGTAAAATTATTTGCCAAGGTATTGGCTGACAGATTGTCGGGACTTCTCCCATCTATTATCGACCTTGATCAGGTGGGCTTTGTCAAGGGCCGGGAGGCGCGGGACAGCATTATCAGGTCTCTTCTCCTTATTGAGAGGACCAAGATGCAAAAGTCCCCTCTTTGTCTTCTGTCGATTGACGCGGAAAAGGCCTTTGATAGAGTCCATTGGGACTTTCTACGGGAGACTCTGACCCATATTGGCTTACAATCCAATTTCCTGGGGAAAATTATGTCATTATATTCAAAACCCTCAGCTCGTGTTAGAGTCAATGGATCTTTGTCCGATTGTTTTTATATTCAGAACGGTACTAGACAAGGCTGCCCGTTGTCGCCCCTATTATATGTTTTAGTTATTGAGCATTTGGCTAAGGCTATCCGAGTTAATGACAGTATCTTAGGGATTCAGGTTGGAAACTCTAACCATAAAATGGCCCTATTTGCCTCCTCTTCGTCTCTAACCCAGTCGTCTCTTTTCCAGTGCTTATGAAGGAGTTCGAATCCTTCGGGGATTTAAGTAACTTCAAGATTAATTACTCCAAAACTGAGGTCCTAAACATTTCTCTATCTTCTTCCGTGGTGGCTTCCTTGAAGCGGGCCTTCCCCTTTAGATGGCAACAGGATCAGATTTCATATCTCGGGGTGAACCTCACCTCGGATCCTCTTCAATTATTTTCTTTGAACCATCAGGTCATTTTGAACAGGGTGGGATCCCTTCTGGAGTCTTACGGCCCATTGAGGCTGTCGTGGCTCGGTAGGATTCAGGTGATTAAGATGGATATCCTGCCGAGATTTCTTTATATCTTTCAGGCGATTCCCATTTGGCCACATAAATCGTTTTTTATTAAAATACAGTCCTTGATTTCCCGTTTTATCTGGAAGGGGAAAACACCGAGGGTGAGTTACAAGGTTTTATCTAGGCCACGCCAGTTTGGTGGGGTGGGTCTACCCAACCTCCGAAACTATTGCAGGGCGGCCATATTAGTTCGCCTCTTGGACTGGAAATACAAAATGAAATTTAAAAAATGGGTAGAGTTGGAACAAGAATGGTCCGATTTGCCTCTTCATTATCTTCAGTGGATCCCAAAGCAATATGCTCTTCAACGGGGGAGATTTTCCTTCTTAACCTCAGAGGCTATGAGGGCATGGCACTGCAGTGGTGTGAAGGGGTCCACTCCTCCTGGGGCCAGCCTTCTTACACCTATTTTTTGCAACCCGGCATTTCCTCCGGGCATTCACAGGAAAGCCTTCATGGGATGGAAATACGAGGATGACATACGGGTTGGTGATATCTTACAGCGTGGCGAGATGCCCACCCTCTGTTCCCTCCAAACCCAATCTCCCTCCACTAAACTTCTTTGGTGGGAGTACTTGCAGGTTCGGTCCTTCCTGGCCTCTTTGAATTTGCCAAGGGGTTCGAACTGTAGACTCTCTCCCTTGGAACTGTTGTTTGCCGGTGGAGACGCCCCGAGCAGGGGAATCTCTTCCCTCGACTCAATTTTTTCAACACTTGACTCTGACGCAAGGCTCTATTTCCAGTTTGCTTGGGAGAAGGATTAAGGGCGGACTTTGTCGGATGAGGAATGGGAGTGTTGCTTCCTGATGAACCATAAACTCCCGAGTTCCAGTGAGGCCTCGGAGAAGGGGTATAAACTGCAATATAGGTGGTACCTCACACCTGACAGGTTACACAAATTTTCTCCCTCAATTTCAAACTGCTGCTGGAGGTGTGGAAATGGCATTGGCTCCCTTTTGCATATCTGGTGGGGCTGCCCCTTGATTAGAACATTCTGGGACCAAGTGTTCCGAAATTATGGTTTGATCACAGGCAAGCACATCACCGGTACTCCGGAGATTGCATTGCTCTCCATGATTCCCGGTTCGGTGGGATCCCAAAAAAAGGACATCCTTAAATTTTGCCTAGCGGCTGCTAGGACGGTGATCCCCCACCGATGGCGAGACCCGGTTCCCCCCGATGTTGTGGAGTGGTTTTCAGAATTTGAAACCATCTTTAGGATGGAGGAAATTAATGCAGACCTTTCACAGACAAGGGTCTCCTTTTTAGGTATCTGGACTGAATGGATTCTATTTAAAGATTCAGCTCGTTTCCCTGACCTGTTTACCTGAATACACCTGTCTATTCTACAGTCGATTACTAAGCTACTCTTCTTTTCGTGTTCTCATTTTATATTTCTTTTCTTGAGCCCAACCTACTTGGGCTCCCCCCTCTATTTCCTCCTCTTTCTATCTCCCCCCTGGGTGAGCTGTTCACCTTCCACCAGCTCGGTGTGATAGGTCTGTACCATGATTTACCAGTTACTTTTATAATGTTACTGTTTGCGTGCATGTCTTGCTCTAGGGGGCATGGGCGCACTGATTTTAGGTATGCTTTCTTTTATTCACTGTAATGAAAGTCCTCGCCTGTTGCGGGGGCAAGGAGTTATTGCTTATATGTTAAAGTTACCGTAGTCATTCTAGAGGGTTTACTCCCTCTAATTTTTTTTTTCTTTTCTTTCTTTTATGTAAGATTTATGCAAGGTTTGTGAACGAGTATTTTTTGTGTTACTCTTCTCGAATTGTATATTATAAGAAAAAGTACTTTGATCATTGTCGTAGTTTTCAACTACTGTTTTTCTTGTAAAATTCTCTTCTCTTTAATAAAAATATATTTACCCAAATAATATCTTGGCTCAACCAGGGAGGCCTGGGCAATAGTCTCAGGTTCTTGCAGAGCAGCAACAGCTTACATGTCCAGCAAATGCAGATGGAAGTAAACACGAGCAGCAGATGAAGGAGGATTACTGGAACTGGTGTATGCAGCAGGAACTCAGAGCAGAGTAGCAGGATAACCCCACAGGTTCACAGGAGCAGGTATATAGCCAGGGAGTAACCAGAGGTCAGGAGCTGGATGCAGGGCAGAATACTCTCGCACAGACTGAAGGCTGGGGTGGAGTTTTATAGCAGGAAGACACAGTGCACATGAGACCAAAGACGCCATCTTGGAAAAGTGCAGTAATGCACAAAAGGTAATAAAAAATGTTCAGAATCCTGACATTACTCCCCCCTTAGAAGCGGCCTCAGGACGATCCTGGACCTGGTTTCTCAGGGAATCTCTGATGAAAACAAGAAATCTTCTGTTGGGCATTGATGTTTTCCACAGGTTCCCAAGAGTCTTCCTCAGGGGGATATCCCTGCCATCTTATCAGATATTGGAGCCGATTCCTGCGAATCCTGGAATCAACAATTTCCTCCACCACACATTGTTCTTGCCCATCAATCACCACAGGCTGCGGAGGTGGCACAACACGTCCCTGGAAGGTATTAGGAGATACAGGCTTTAGTAAAGATACATGAAAAACTGGGTGTACCTTCATAGTCCTAGGCAGCTTCAGCCGGCAGGCCACAGAGTTTACAATACCGTTGATCTTGAAAGGGCCAATGAATTTCTGTCCAAGTTTTTGTGAAGGAACATTTAACTTCAGATTCTTAGTTGATAACCACACGGAATCTCCTACCTTGAACATGGGTGCAGGTTTATGGAATCTATCAGCCGATCTCTTATAATGTTCTTGAGCTGTGGTCAGGGATTCCTTCAGAACCTCCAGATTTTGCCTCATCGCAGTCAGCCTTTCCTCCACTGCCGGAACCGGAGAATTAATTGGAGACCTAGGTAAGATACACGGATGATAACCCAGATTGGCAAAGAAAGGTGTAAATTTAGAGGAGGCGCTCTGAGATTTGTTATATGAAAATTCAGCTAACGGCAGCAACTCCAACCAATCATCCTGGAGATGGCTGACATAGCATCTTAGATATTGTTCCAGCATCTGGTTGGTATGCTCAGTCTGACCATTTGTCTGGGGATGGTAAGCGGAAGAGAGACAGACATTAATATTGAGTGCAGAGCAAAACCCCTTCCAGGATCTTGAAGTGAACTGCACTCCATGGTCAGAGATGATCTCATCCGGAACCCCATGCAACCAAAAGACATTCTGTATAACCAAGTTCACTGTATCTTTAGCTGAGGGGAGGCCGGTGCACGGAAAAAAATGAGCAGCTTTAGTCAGGCGATCAACTACCACCATGATTGTATTCATGCCCCCCGATGTAGGCAGCTCCACAATAAAGTCCATTGATATAGACCCCCAAGGGCGGGACGGAACAGGTAATGGTTGTAGAAGACCCGTAGGTGTCACATGAGGCGTCTTGTAATGAGCACATACCTCGCAAGAGAGAACATAATCCTTGGTATCCTTCAGGCAAGTTGGCCACCAGAAGAATCGGCTCAGGAACTCTTGTGTCTTCTGTGTGTTCCTGTGACCAGCCAACTTGGAGTCATATACCAACTTGAGGATCTGCAGACGGATGACCTCAGGGACGTAGATACGTCGATCTCTGAACCATATGCCACCCTTAAAGACAAGATTAATATCCACAGGTGGGTTGGCCAGAAATACATCACCGTCATAGGCCTCCCTGCACTCCTTCCACAAGTCCTGATCATGGATAACTCCAATGAAAATGGCATCAGATAGAATGGTGTTGGACAGGGCTCCAGGTACGGAATCCGCAGCATGGATTCGGGATAAAGCATCAGCCTTCCCATTACGAGAACCTGGACGGTACGAGATAACAAAGTTAAATTGATTTAAAAATAAGTTCCAACGAGCCTGACGAGGAGAAAGACATCTAGCGGATCTAAGGAACTCTAAATTGCGATGGTCAGTTAGCACTATGATCTGTTGTGCAGCTCCTTGCAGATGATGCCTCCATTCTTTGGAAGCCGCAATAATAGCCAGCAATTCCTTGTCTCCCATGTCGTAATTCTTCTCTGCTGAGGTTAGTCTATGGGAAAAGAAAGCACAAGGATGTAGCAGACCCTTCTCTCCAGTTCTTTGGGAGAGAATAGCCCCCAAAGCATTATCAGAAGCGTCCACCTCCACAATGAAAGAAAGTGTTGGATCTGGGTGTATCACCAGCGGTGCTGATGTGAAACAGATCTTAAGCCGATCAAAAGCTTCTTGAGCCTGTGATGACCACTTAAAGGGCTTTTCCTTCTTTGTCGAGGAAGTAATGGGACGGACAATATCAGAAAAATTTCGAATGAAGCGTCTGTAGAAATTTGCAAAACCAATAAAACGTTGGACCTCCTTAACGTTCTTGGGTACCGGCCAGTCAAGGATAGCCTGAATCTTACCAGATTCCATGTTCAGCCCCTGGGGAGAGATGATATAACCTAAGAACTGTATCTCAGAACGATGGAACTCGCATTTCTCCGGCTTAATATACAGATGGTTCTCTTTCAGACGTCTTAAAACAGTTTTGACATGTTCTTCATGTTCCTGTAGAGAGTCAGAAAAGATTAGTATATCATCCAAATAGATCACTACAAACTGGTCCAACAAATCTCTGAAAATGTCATTAGCAAGGTGTTGAAACGTTGCAGGGGCGTTATGCAGCGCCCCAGAGTCCTGGTCGTTGCAGTACTGTGGCTCCGCCGCTAAGGGGGGCTATGATACGTCTGATGGCACTGAAGGAGTTCATCTGACCAGGTATCACATACACCAATACATTTCACAGTCGGGCCTCCAGGGGGAGCTAAGGGTGCTATTTATTAGGCCACTCCTCACCACTGTGGGTAAAACTGGGGGTCAGGCAGGAAGTTAGAGAGAAATCTGACTGGGTTGGACCAGACAACACCTGGTGGCAGAGGGTGTTGTGGGGGAAGATTCGGTAGGGTCCCTGTCAGGTTTGGGACCCTGACAGAGGCCTGGCTACAAGAAGGAATGTCACGGGACCGTGCCTGCTCAGCATAGCGGCGGTGCCCTAAGAAAGGAATAGAAGCGAGATATATTGTGCTGAGTGAGAAACGAGATCAAAGCAAGAAGGAGAATACCAGTAGGAGTCGTGCTGTAAGACCGAGGCAACATCCTACTGAGGCGCACAACCGGCGGCCGGAACGTCGAGGAAGTATTACTATATTCAGCTTCAGGCAATACTTCAAACCAACGGCAGGACAGTCAGTCAAAGGCGGGCTGTCTCACCTAAATCACCTATGCAGTCTTGGGGGGCAACTTGTGGAGAGGGGCGACTCTAGGGTCCCGGAAGAGCTCCGAGCCTACCCGTCATACGGGTGCCGTCCTAACCGTAACATCAGGGAGGGACGGAGGATTAGCAGAACATCATCTAATCGAGTTGTGAGGGAACACGAGAAACAGACACAACAGTTGTGGGGACTTTCCGTAAGCACAGCAGGGGAGGACCACAACACACAGCGCTAGCAGGTAGGCACAGATTTCCACCTGCAAGGAGAACTCTGGAGGTGCCATTGGACCGGCCGGACTTGCGCAGCCTGGTGAACCGTATTCCGGACTGAGGACTCAGAGATCTTCAGTAAAGAGGTAAAGAGACTGCAACCTGGTGTCCTCGTTATTTACTGCACCGCACCACCACCACCATCCGCAACCATCATTTGCTGCGCGCCCCTGAGCAGGGTCACAGACCGGGCCTAGCCACCGTGACAACCCTGGAGCAGAGACTCAGAGGCCCGGTACCGGGTACCCCTCGGCCCTGCGGCAGCGGGGGCGCTGCAAAACTTGGCGTCACGAACAGGATCTACTTAAGCCTGAAGAATCAGGTCATGTGTGCCTTGGAACTGTGATTTATTATACTTGGACTGTGATTTATTGCAAAGACTGTGCCGCGCCATTTACCGCCAAAATCCGCCGCCATTATAGCGCTGAGGAGAGCGCAGGAGAAGAAGAAGGGTGTGGAGTGGGCGTAGACAAGCTGGAGACTGCGAAGGACAATGGCCACCCAGTCTAAATATTTCTGTGTTCTGAGGACGTGTCCGTCAACAGCCGAGGTCCGCCTCCTGATCCTGTTTGGAGGGTGGAGACCATGGAGACGGGGCCGCCCACGAAAGAGACCGCGGGAAGAAGACGCTGGGGAGGAGATAAAGATGGCGACGCCGGGAGCACCGCGTGGGGATGACCTGACTCAGCATGGAGCCGCATCACCGGACACAGCCTCGGAGACGCCATCGTTGCGGGGACTGGCCCTCACGGAACCACCGATGGGTCGACCTAACTGGCAGATGTCCGAGGAGTGTGTGGCCGCAGCCGAGGCCCGACAACTAGCACGCCGCTTGGAGGCTGATGCCTGCGTGCTCGCTCGGCTGGGCCAGCCCACGGAGGTCCGCCGGTCTCCGGTGTCCCCTGCTCCTCCCAACCTGGCCGCGGCTGAAGGTATGCTGCAGACACAGGGCATGAGGATCTTGCCGGAGGCCGAACACCTGCGGCGCTTGATGACGGCGTGGCGGAGCCGGCCCCAGCCTGCAGCCCAGATTGACTTGACCAGCGTAGAAGAAACCCCGCCGTCACACTGGGGTGTAGTGGTGTCCTTTAACTCCCGACGCGGAAGGGGAGTTATACAGGAGATTGGGGAGCCGCTACAGGTCCGTGTGGACCGGGAGGAAGTGGAGCCCTGTGGAGGAAGGTCCGCTCGCGACCTGGAGCCAGGTGACGCTGTAACCTACACCAGGTGGAGGAGGGAAACAGGTGAAGCTGGCTGGATAGCTCGGGGCGTCCAGCGGTGCGTCGCACTCCAGGCCGCTGCCAGAACATCAGAAGATGAACCTCCTGCTGAAAAGGCAACGGAACCTGTCCCTGCGGAGCAGCGGGGAACCCGGACCCACCATGTACCTTGGGGGCGTGCTGGTCCATCAGTGAGAAGGGCATCACGGCGAGGGATCCTGTCATTGCTGGGGCAGGAACCGCTCCTTGGATCGGCAGCGCGACCCGTCGGTCTGGTGAGGCCCGGAAGGAAACCACCTTCTGCACCACAAGAGTAAGATCTTAAAACTCTGAATATGTACATAGTTCTTCTAACTGTTTGTTTCCCGTTATGTTGCTGCTAAACCCATCCAGGGTTAACTCTTAAAGGGATCCCTTTGTTGACCCGGGATCCCTATTGTTTCTGCTGTTTGGTTTGTTTTTCTACCTTTTTGTTCCGTTACCAAGAACTGCCGCAATCATGAACAGTGCATGATACAAACTGCTTGTAAATAGTTTGCACCTTCTTAACCCCTTCACCCCCGGAGCTTTTTCCGTTTTTCCGTTTTCGTTTTTCGCTCCCCTCCTTCCCAGAGCCATAACTTTTTTATTTTTCCGTCAATATGGCCATGTGAGGGCTTATTTTTTGCGGGACGAGTTGTACTTTTCAACGACATCATTGGTTTTAGCATGTCGTGTACTAGAAAACGGGAAAAAAATTCCAAGTGCAGTGAAATTGCAAAAAAAGTGCAATCGCACACTTGTTTTTTGCTTGCCTATTTTGCTAGGTTCACTAAATGCTAAAACTGACCTGCCATTATGATTCTCCAGGTCAGTACGAGTTCATAGACACCTAACATGACTAGGTTATTTTTCACCTAAGTGGTGAAAAAAAATTCCAAACTTTGCAAAAAACAAAACAAAACAAAATTGCGCCATTTTCCGATACTCGTAGCGTCTCCATTTTTCGTGATCTGGGGTCAGGTGAGGGCTTATTTTTTGCATGCCGAGCTGGCGTTTTTAATGATAGCATTTTGGTGCAGACACGTTCTTTTGATCGCCCGTTATTGCATTTTAATGCAATGCCGTGGCGACCAAAAAAACGTAATTCTGGCGTTCCGATTTTTTTTCTCGTTACGCCGTTTTGCGATCAGGTTAATGCTTTTTTTTTATTGATAGATCGGGCGATTCTGAACGCGGCGATACCAAATATGTGTAGGTTGGGCGCTTTTTTTATTGATTTATTTTGATTGGGGCGAAAGGGGGGTGATTTAAACTTTTATGTTTTTTTTTTTTTTTTCACATTTTTAAAAACTTTTTTTTTTTACTTTTGCCATGCTTCAATAGCCTCCATGGGAGGCTAGAAGCAGGCACAGCCCGATCGGCTCTGCTATGCAGCACCGATCATAAGATCGCTGCTACACAGCAGAATTGCAGGTGTGCTGTGAGCGCCGACCACAGGGGGGCGCTCACAGCCACCGGCAATCAGTAACCATAGAGGTCTCAAGGACCTCTATGGTTACTGTCCTGATGCATCGCCGACCCCCGATCATGTGACGGGGGTCGGCGATGCGCTCATATCCGGCCGCACGGCCGGATGCGGTAGTTAAATGCCGCTGTCTGTGTTTGACAGCGGCATTTAACTAGTTAATAGCGGCGGGTGATCGCGATTTCACCCGCCGCTATTGCGCGCACATGTCAGCTGTAAGAAACAGCTGACATGTCGCGACTTTGATGTGCGCTCACCGCCGGAGCGCACATCAAAGCGGGGGTCCCGACATGTGACGTACTATACCGTCACATGTCGGGAAGGGGTTAAAGGTGCTCCCTACTGGTTTTACTTAAAGAAGGACTCTTTGCGAAGATACCGCACAGGAGCCCTTGCTGAGTACGGACTGGTAGCTTGAGAAGATGTGCTACCTCATACAGACTGGATCCCCTCTTAAAGGGGATGTTCACTTGTTGCACTTAAAGAATGGTATTGCTTTAAGACAGATAGATGGCAATAATGTCTCGACAAAAAGAAAATGATGATGATGCTCACGTGTAAAAGTTATATGTATCCAACTAGTTGATTGTAAGAAATGTTCAATAATGTTAATGGAAGGATGAGGACAGGAAGTGAACCCGTAGGGGTTAGTGGTGAGTCCTCTTAGGAGCCATATAGAGATGGCTCAGTGATCTCAAACTGAGAGAAAAACATGTTCTATACTGTGTATAGTAGTGGAAGGACAGAAGGCTCGGGCTGAAAGGAGCGGTCCTGTGATAGAAAGGAGAGGCAGTAGGTCTGGAGCAGTTAGGACAGGCGGTCCTACAGATGTAAAGTAGGAGAATGTAGCACAGTTGCTCAAGCCTTATAATGTGTTATAAGAAGGTCTTTAGTGGATTTAGAGTGTACATCCTTAAAGGCAATGTTGAATTAATGTTTACAAATTTTGCACTTAGTAGAATACCTGGTTGGGTAAGAAGAGTTATTTATAGAAAAGTTATTTAAAAGTATTTAACCATGTTTGTAACGTTCAAGTGTCCTTACCTCCCATAAAGGGAAGCTCTGTTCAAGTATGCTTATTGTTATTGCACTCACAAAATTGTATGTCTTTTTGCTGACATGTATTGTTGTTTTCTTCCCAGTCCCGGAGTACTGGATTTAACCAGGGGGAGTGCAGCGCCCCAGAGTCCTGGTCGTTGCAGTACTGTGGCTTCGCCGCTAAGGGGGGCTATGATACGTCTGATGGCACTGAAGGAGTTCATCTGACCAGGTATCACATACACCAATACATTTCACAGTCGGGCCTCCAGGGGGAGCTAAGGGTGCTATTTATTAGGCCACTCCTCACCACTGTGGGTAAAACTGGGGGTCAGGCAGGAAGTTAGAGAGAAAGCTGACTGGGTTGGACCAGACAACACCTGGTGGCAGAGGGTGTTGTGGGGGAAGATTCGGTAGGGTCCCTGTCAGGTTTGGGACCCTGACAGAGGCCTGGCTACAAGAAGGAACGTCACGGGACCGTGCCTGCTCAGCATAGCGGCGGTGCCCTAAGAAAGGAATAGAAGCGAGATATATTGTGCTGAGTGAGAAACGAGATCAAAGCAAGAAGGAGAATACCAGTAGGAGTCGTGCTGTAAGACCGAGGCAACATCCTACTGAGGCGCACAACCGGTGGCCGGAACGCCGAGGAAGTATTACTATATTCAGCTTCAGGCAATACTTCAAACCAACGGCAGGACAGTCAGTCAAAGGCGGGCTGTCTCACCTAAATCACCTATGCAGTCTTGGGGGGCAACTTGTGGAGAGGGGCGACTCTAGGGTCCCGGAAGAGCTCCGAGCCTACCCGTCATACGGGTGCCGTCCTAACCGTAACATCAGGGAGGGACGGAGGATTAGCAGAACATCATCTAATCGAGTTGTGAGGGAACACGAGAAACAGACACAACAGTTGTGGGGACTTTCCGTAAGCACAGCAGGGGAGGACCACAACACATAGCACTAGCAGGTAGGCACAGATTTCCACCTGCAAGGAGAACTCTGGAGGTGCCATTGGACCGGCCGGACTTGCGCAGCCTGGTGAACCGTATTCCGGACTGAGGACTCAGAGATCTTCAGTAAAGAGGTAAAGAGACTGCAACCTGGTGTCCTCGTTATTTACTGCACCGCACCACCACCACCATCCGCAACCATCATTTGCTGCGCGCCCCTGAGCAGGGTCACGGACCGGGCCTAGCCACCTGTCATGATCTCTGCAGGCAGAGATCATAGCAAGCCTATAGAGGGACAAGCTCTCGGAAGATGGAACTATACTGACCATGAACTAAGCCTGCCGCGCAACTAGAAATAGCCAGGTAGCATTTCCTATTTATCGCTAGATGCCCAGCTCTGGCCTAAGACCTAAATAGCTAGCAGAGGGAAATATAAGACCTGGCTCACCTCTAGAGAAATATTCCAAAGAAGACAGTAGCCCCCCACATATAATGACGGTGAGTTCAGATGAAACAACAAACGCAGCAGGAAAATAGTCTTAGCAAATTTGAGGTCCGCTTACTAGATAGCAGAAGACAGATAGTATACTTTCATGGTCAGCAGAAAAACACTAACAAAACACCATCCAGAGATTACCTTAAACTCTGGCATTAACTCATTACGCCAGAGTAGCAATCCCTGATCAACGAGAGCTTTCCAGACACAGTAACAAAACTTCAGCTGTGAACTGGAACAAATAGGCAAAACAAAACATGGACAAAAGTCCAACTTATCTAGTAGTTGTCTAGAAGCAGGAACAAGCACTGAGAGGCATCAGATAACATTGTTGACCGGCAAGAAACCACCAGAGAAATGAGCTTAAATAGCGACACCCACTACTGATGGAACCAGGTGAAACAGGAAAGAGGATGACAAGTCCAATTCCACAAGCGGCCACCGGGGGAGCCCAGAATCCAAATTCACAACAGTACCCCCCCCTCAAGGAGGGGGCACCGAACCCTCACCAGATCCACCAGGGCGACCAGGATGAGCCCTATGGAAGGCACGAACAAGATCAGAAGCATGAACATCAGATGCATTGACCCAAGAATTATCCTCCTGGCCGTAACCCTTCCAGTTGACCAGATACTGGAGTTTCCGTCTGGAAACACGAGAGTCCAAAATTTTCTCCACAACGTACTCCAACTCACCCTCAACCAACACCGGAGCAGGAGGCTCAACTGAAGGTACAACAGGTACCTCATACCTGCGCAATAACGACCGATGAAAAACGTTATGAATGGAAAAGGACGCAGGGAGGTCCAAACGGAAAGAAACAGGATTAAGAATCTCCAATATTCTATAAGGGCCGATGAACCGAGGTTTAAACTTAGGAGAAGAGACCCTCATAGGGACAAAACGAGAAGACAACCACACTAAATCTCCAACACAAAGCCGAGAACCAACACGACGATGACGGTCGGCAAAACGCTGAGTCTTCTCCTGGGACAACTTCAAATTGTCCATAACCTGCCCCCAGATGTGATGCAATCTCTCCACCACCGCATCCACTCCAGGACAATCCGAGGATTCCACCTGACCGGAGGAAAATCGAGGGTGAAACCCCGAATTACAGAAAAACGGGGACACCAAGGTGGAAGAACTGGCCCGATTATTGAGGGCGAACTCTGCCAATGGCAAAAAAGCAACCCAATCATCCTGGTCAGCAGAGACAAAACACCTCAGATATGTCTCAAGGGTCTGATTAGTCCGCTCGGTCTGGCCATTAGTCTGAGGGTGAAAAGCAGATGAAAAAGACAAATCTATGCCCATCCTAGCACAGAATGCCCGCCAAAATCTAGACACAAATTGGGTACCTCTGTCAGAAACAATATTCTCAGGAATACCGTGCAATCGGACAACATTCTGAAAAAACAGAGGAACCAACTCAGAAGAAGAAGGCAACTTGGGCAGAGGAACCAAATGGACCATTTTAGAGAAACGGTCACAGACCACCCAGATGACAGACATCTTCTGGGAAACAGGCAGATCTGAAATAAAATCCATCGAGATGTGTGTCCAAGGCCTCTTAGGAATAGGCAAGGGCAACAGCAGTCCGCTAGCCCGAGAACTACAAGACTTGGCCCGAGCACAAACGTCACATGACTGCACAAAGACTCGCACATCTCGTGACAGGGAAGGCCACCAGAAGGATCTTGCCACCAAATCCCTGGTACCAAAAATTCCGGGATGACCTGCCAATGCAGAAGAATGTACCTCAGAGATGACTCTGCTGGTCCAATCATCCGGAACAAACAGTCTATCAGGCGGACAACGATCCGGTCTATCCGCCTGAAACTCTTGCAAGGACCGCCGCAGATCAGGAGAAACGGCCGACAAAATTACTCCCTCCCTAAGGATACCTGTGGGTTCAGAATTACCAGGAGAGTCCGGGTCAAAACTCCTAGAAAGGGCATCTGCCTTAACATTCTTAGAACCCGGTAGGTATGACACCACAAAATTAAAGCGAGAAAAAAATAAAGACCAGCGCGCCTGTCTAGGATTCAGGCGTCTGGCAGTCTCAAGATAAATCAAATTTTTGTGGTCAGTCAATACCACCACCTGATGCCTAGCCCCCTCGAGCCAATGGCGCCACTCCTCAAACGCCCACTTCATGGCCAAAAGCTCCCGATTCCCAACATCATAATTCCGCTCTGCGGGCGAAAATTTGCGAGAAAAGAAGGCACAAGGCCTAATGACGGAGCAGTCGGAACCTTTCTGCGACAACACTGCCCCAGCTCCGATCTCCGAAGCGTCAACCTCAACCTGAAAAGGCAGATTCACATCAGGCTGACGCAACACAGGGGCAGAGGCAAAACGGCGCTTAAGCTCCTGAAAGGCCTCTACAGCATGAGGGGACCAATTAGCAACATCAGCGCCTTGTCTGGTCAAATCAGTCAGTGGTTTAACGACATCCGAAAAACCAGCAATAAATCGGCGGTAAAAGTTGGCAAAGCCCAAAAATCTCTGAAGACCCTTAAGAGAGGAGGGCTGAGTCCAGTCACAAATAGCTTGTACCTTGACGGGATCCATCTCAATGGAAGAGGGAGAAAAAATATACCCCAAAAAGGAAATTTTCTGGACCCCAAAAACGCACTTAGACCCCTTCACACATAAAGAATTAGACCGCAGAACCTGAAAAACTCTCCTGACCTGCTGGACATGAGAGTCCCAGTCATCAGAAAAAATCAGAATATCATCCAGATATATTATCATAAATTTATCCAGAAAATCGCGGAAAATATCATGCATAAAAGACTGGAAAACTGAAGGGGCATTAGAAAGACCAAAAGGCATGACCAAATACTCAAAGTGGCCCTCGGGCGTATTAAATGCGGTCTTCCACTCATCCCCCTGCCTGATCCGCACCAAATTATACGCCCCACGAAGATCAATTTTAGAGAACCACTTAGCACCCTCTATACGAGCAAACAAATCAGTAAGCAATGGCAATGGGTATTGATACTTAACAGTGATCTTATTCAGAAGCCGATAATCAATACATGGTCTCAAAGAGCCGTCTTTTTTTGAGACAAAGAAAAACCCAGCTCCCAAGGGAGAAGAAGATGGACGAATATGTCCCTTTTCCAAAGACTCCTTTATATATTCCCGCATAGCAGCATGTTCCGGCACAGACAAATTAAACAAACGACCCTTTGGATATTTACAACCCGGTATCAAATCTATGGCACAATCGCACTCACGGTGCGGAGGTAACGACCCAAGCTTGGGTTCGTCAAAGACGTCTTGATAATCAGAGAGGAACTCAGGGACTTCAGAGGGAATGGACGACGAAATAGAAACCAAAGGTACGTCCCCATGAATACCCTTACATCCCCAGCTCAACACAGACATTGCTCTCCAGTCCAAGACTGGGTTGTGAGACTGCAGCCATGGCAATCCCAGTACCAAATCGTCATGTAAATTATACAGCACCAGGAAACGAATAATCTCCTGGTGATCCGGATTGATACGCATGGTTACTTGTGTCCAGTATTGTGGTTTATTATTAGCCAATGGGGTGGAGTCAATCCCCTTCAGAGGAATAAGAGTCTCCAAAGGCTCTAAATCAAAACCACAACGATTGGCAAAGGACCAATCCATAAGACTCAGAGCGGCGCCAGAGTCAACATAGGCGTCCGTGGCAATGGATGACAAAGAGCAAATCAGGGTTACAGACAAAATAAACTTAGACTGAATGGTGCCAATGGAAACAGACTTATCAAGCTTCTTTGTACGCCTAGAGCATGCTGATATAACATGAGTAGAATCCCCACAATAGAAACACAATCCATTCTTCCGTCTAAAATTCTGTCGCTCGCTCCTGGACAGAATTCTATCACACTGCATACTTTCTGGCGTCTTTTCCATAGACACCGCCAGATGGTGCACCGGTTTGCGCTCCCGCAGACGCCTATCAATCTGAATAGCCATTGTCATGGACTCATTCAGACCTGCAGGCAAAGGGAACCCCACCATAACATCCTTAACGGCATCAGAGAGACCTTCTCTGAAAGTTGCCGCCAAGGCGCACTCATTCCACTGAGTAAGCACAGACCATTTACGGAATTTTTGGCAGAAAACTTCCGCTTCGTCTTGCCCCTGAGATAGTGCCATCAAAGTTTTTTCTGCCTGAAGTTCCAAATGAGGTTCCTCATAAAGCAAGCCCAAGGCCAGAAAAAACGCATCCATATCGCGTAACGCAGGATCCCCTGCTGGCAATGAGAAGGCCCAATCTTGAGGGTCACCCCTGAGCAAGGAAATCACAATCCTAACCTGCTGAGCAGGGTCTCCAGCTGAACGAGACTTCAGGGACAAATAAAGCTTACAATTATTTCGGAAATTCTGGAAGCTAGCTCTATTCCCTGTAAAGAACTCCGGCAAAGGAATTCTCGGCTCAGATACCGGAGCATGTACCACAAAATCTTGTAAATTTTGTACTTTCGTGATGAGATTATTCAAACCCACAGTTACACTCTGGAGATCCATTATTGTCAGGTGCACACAGAGCATACAGAGATTAGGAGGAGAGAGAGAAAAAAGACTGCAGCAAGGCAGACTGAAGGAAAAAAAAAAAAAAAAAAATTCCAGCAGACTTCTTATAACTCTCCTTTCTCAACCTGGGTCTTTAACACTTTACTGGCCGGTCAAACTGTCATGATCTCTGCAGGCAGAGATCATAGCAAGCCTATAGAGGGACAAGCTCTCGGAAGATGGAACTATACTGACCATGAACTAAGCCTGCCGCGCAACTAGAAATAGCCAGGTAGCATTTCCTATTTATCGCTAGATGCCCAGCTCTGGCCTAAGACCTAAATAGCTAGCAGAGGGAAATATAAGACCTGGCTCACCTCTAGAGAAATATTCCAAAGAAGACAGTAGCCCCCCACATATAATGACGGTGAGTTCAGATGAAACAACAAACGCAGCAGGAAAATAGTCTTAGCAAATTTGAGGTCCGCTTACTAGATAGCAGAAGACAGATAGTATACTTTCATGGTCAGCAGAAAAACACTAACAAAACACCATCCAGAGATTACCTTAAACTCTGGCATTAACTCATTACGCCAGAGTAGCAATCCCTGATCAACGAGAGCTTTCCAGACACAGTAACAAAACTTCAGCTGTGAACTGGAACAAATAGGCAAAACAAAACATGGACAAAAGTCCAACTTATCTAGTAGTTGTCTAGAAGCAGGAACAAGCACTGAGAGGCATCAGATAACATTGTTGACCGGCAAGAAACCACCAGAGAAATGAGCTTAAATAGCGACACCCACTACTGATGGAACCAGGTGAAACAGGAAAGAGGATGACAAGTCCAATTCCACAAGCGGCCACCGGGGGAGCCCAGAATCCAAATTCACAACAGCCACCGTGACAACCCCGGAGCAGAGACTCAGAGGCCCGGTACCGGGTACCCCTCGGCCCTGCGGCAGCGGGGGCGCTGCAGTTACAAAGCCCGAAGGGCACCACAAGAGATTCAAAGTGTCCATACGGGCATCTGAATGCTGTCTTCCACTTATCCCCTGGACGAATACGCACCAAACTATAGGCCCCACGAAGATCCAGTTTAGAGAACACCTTAGCATGGCGGACTCTTTCCAGTAATCCGGGAATCAGAGGCAAAGGGTAACGGTTTCGTACGGTTACCTTATTGAGTTCCCAATAGTGAACACAGGGTCTCAGGGTCCCATCCTTCTTCTTTACAAAAAAGATAGGTGCCCCTGCTGGTGAGGAAGAAGGACGTATGAAGCCTTTGGCCAGATTTTCATCAATATACTCCTTTAAGGCTTGAAGCTCAGGTGCCGCCAAAGGGTATATGGAGCGGCGCCCAGACGCAGGACGACGGGGCTGCTCAGATCCGGGTCTCTCGGTTCCGAGGATGTCACGGTGGCCCGATCCGGTCCGTGATCCTGCTTAGGGGCGCCCAATAAAAGGAGTAGGCAGTGGTGTAGGTCGCAGTAAATAACGAGGACACAGGGTTGCAGTCTCTTTACCTCTTTACTGAAGGCTTCGGCATCCGCAATCCAGAGCACTGCTAACAGGGCTGGCTGAGACCGGCCGCTCCGAAGGCACATCCAGAGTTCCTGTCAGGTCGCCGTTATCACCGCCGCAGCCCCTGCTGTCCGCTCATACTTACCGTTCCACGGCGTCCCGGCGCGCTCCTGTTCTTCCTCCAGCGCCGTCTCCTCTGCTCGCTCTCCGGCTCCTGCTTCCTGTCGGGCGTGCGCATTAGGTCTCTCTGCGCACGCGCACACTGTTCTTTTGTACTGACGCTTCTCCCGCTGCTCTCTGTGGTCCTGGAGGACCATGACCCGGAAGGTACGCTGCCGCTCTGCATTTAAGGTCGCCTCTTCCTTTCACCTGTGCCTGTTTGTCATTTGTTCTTTTGCAAGTGTCTCTGGCTCTCGCGCTTCTCTGCGTACTCTGCGTTCTCTTCTCGTATTGTCTTACGTTTCTGATTTCTCGTTTCTGTGCCTAACCCTTGCCTTTTACGTGCTTCTTTTCAGCTCCAGTCCTCCTGTGTCTCCGTTTCCCCGGTGCTCCTGTTCCTCAGTTTATTCCTTCCGTCCGTGGTCCAGTGTCCTCATCTTGTCTACCGGTTTGTCTCCCATTCTCCTCCTGTTTAGTCTGTTTCCCGTTACCCGCTTCTCTTCATCTTTCTTGTTTTGTTTTCCCCCGTCATCCCTGCCTTGGTACCGGCTGCCGTGCAGTAGTCTCCCCTGGGCCTGCTCCTAACGCTCCCTGTATAGGGGGTGGTCTACCTGATCCACTCGTCCTGGGGAGGTTCGCTGTTTCGGTTCAGTGGGTTCACCTATCAAGTTCTCCTGGTCCCAAAAGCGTAACAGTACAAACAGGCCATGGACCCCGCTTGTACTTCCGTTTCCACCCAAAAGGAACTCTTGTTTCTGCGGAAGAACCAAACCAGGATTATGGGTTTTCTAAAATCTATGGAGTCTCGTTTAGCTGCTCTTCAACCCTCTGACTCGGGGAGCGCTACCCAGCTGGCTGGTCTCCAGCAGGAGCTCGCCCAGCAACGCGACACCCAGGGCCACATACTAAATTACTTTTTGGCGCGGTCTGTCTGGTCGAATTAAGGACGAGTTGGCGGGTAGAGATGCTCCAACATCCCTGGAGGATCTTATTTCCCTGGCAACCCGCATAGATTTGCGTTTTCAGGAACGTCTCCGTGAATCTGCCAGGGAGAGGAGATTGCCTCGACCAGTTCCGTCTTCTCGCAGTCCTTCTCTTTCTCTACCGGTCTCTTCTTCTACAGCCTCTGCACCTGAACCTATGCAAGTGGACCGTATCAAGCCGGTGGAACAGCGTCATAAGGAGAGACTTGCACAGGGTCTCTGCTTTTACTGTGGCAGTGCTTCCCATCTTCTACGTTCCTGTCCGGTGAAGCCGGGAAACGCTTCCGCCTAGGACAAGTAAGGGAGGCCTACCTAGGTGATAGTGATACCTCTCTACCTTTTACTATCTCTGTTCTGTTGCATGTTGGTTCTTCTCGTTTTTCTGAAGTAGCTTATGTTGACTCAGGAGTGGCTGGGAATTTTATTCAACTCGAGGCGGTCAGTAGGTTTCAAATTCCTGTCAGATCCTTGGAGTCTCCTCTGCAGTTAGCTTCAGTTGATGGTCGGCCCTTGCAGGAGACCGTTACCTTGGTCACCGAAGAAGTGGAGCTGCAAATCGGAGCTTTGCATCGGGAGAAGATTGCCTTTTACGTGTTGACATCGCTGTCTCATTCGTTTCTTCTAGGTCTTCCATGCTTAAGAATACACGAGCCTGTTTTGGATTGGCGGTCTGGTGATGTCCTCCGATGGGGTCATTCCTGTCAGACTAGATGTCTGCGTCCTGTTCTTCCATTAAGGTCGTCTGTCTCTATTTCTCCTCCGGCAGGTTTGCCTTCGGCCTACCATTCCTTTGCTGATGTCTTCGACAAGAAAGAGACGGAGAACTTGCCCCCGCATCGTCCATATGACTGCCCGATCGACCTCGTTCCTGGTTTAACTCCACCCAGGGGATGCATTTACCCGCTGAATCCTCTTGAGTCTCAAGCTATGACCGAGTATGTACAGGAAAATTTAGCCAGGGGTTTCATCCGGAAGTCCTCCTCTCCTGCGGGCGCAGGTTTCTTTTTTGTCAAGAAGGATGTAACTCTCCGTCCCTGCATTGTCTACCGAGGTCTTAATTGTATTACTATCAAGAACAAGTATCAACTTCCTCTCATTCCTGAACTTTTCGATCGGCTACGGGGTGCACGAGTTTTTACTAAACTGGATCTTCGTGGGGCCTACAACCTTATCCGAATTCGTTCCGGAGATGAGTGGAAGACCGCTTTCAACACCAGAGATGGTCACTATGAGTACCTGGTCATGCCTTTCGGCTTATGCAATGCCCCCGCAGTATTCCAAGAATTTGTGAATGACATTTTCCGAGATCTTTTGTATTCCTGTGTGGTTGTATATTTGGACGACATTCTCGTTTACTCTCCTGACCTGTCTTCTCACAGAAGGGACGTTCGTCTTGTTCTTCTGCGTCTGAGGGAGAATTGCCTATTCGCCAAGATCGAGAAGTGCGCTTTTGAGCAGTCATCTCTTCCTTTCCTGGGATACGTTATCTCCGACTCTGGTTTATGTATGGACCTGGAGAAAGTGTCTGCCGTGCTCAATTGGCCTCGTCCTCTAGGTACCAAAGCTATCCAGCGATTCATCGGTTTCGCAAATTATTACCGACAGTTCATCCCTCACTTTTCTTCTCTGATCAGACCCATCATCTTTTTGATTCGCAAGGGATCCAATCCTCACTTCTGGTCCGCCGAAGCTGAAGATGCCTTCCTGTCTCTGAAACAAGCCTTCTCCACTGCTCCCGTGCTTCATCGCCCTCAGGTTAACAAACCTTTTATTCTCGAAGTGGACGCTTCTGCAGTCGGAGCTGGGGCAGTACTTTCTCAAAAATCTTCGTCTGGGCGACTCGTCACCTGTGGTTTCTTTTCTAAGACTTTCTCCTCTTCTGAGCAAAACTATTCGATTGGTGACAGGGAGTTATTGGCCATCAAGTTGGCCTTACAAGAGTGGAGGTACTTATTGGAAGGAGCTATTCACCCGTTCAGGGTCTATACGGACCACAAGAACCTAGCTTATATTCGTTCAGCACAGAGACTTAATCCCCGGCAAGCTAGATGGCCCCTCTTCTTTGCTCGTTTCAATTTTGAGTTACATTTTCGCCCTGGCAATAAAAATCTTAAGGCTGATGCTCTCTCCTGATCCTTTTTGTCTGTCAATTCGAAGGAGAAGGCTTTGCACATCCTGGATCCCTCCAAAGTCATCGTAGTAGCTCCCGTCAATCTGTCTTCGTTGCCTCCGGGCAAGACCTTCGTCTCTGAGCGCAATAGGAGGCGGGTCTTACATTGGGGCCATGCTTCCAAATTTGCTGGTCATGTTGGTCTAAAGAAGACTCTCTTGCTTTTGTCCCGCTACTACTGGTGGCCAACTCTTTCCCAGGATGTTCAAGATTTTGTTGCCTCCTGTCCATCTTGTGCCAAGAACAAGATACCAAGGTGACGGCCCTGTGGACTTCTTCATCCGCTGCCAGTTCCTTCAGCTCCGTGGCAACACATTGCAATGGATTTTATCACCGATTTGCCTCGCTCTTCCGGCTGCACTGTCATCCTTGTTGTTGTGGACAGATTTTCCAAAATGGCTCATTTCATATCCCTTCCTGGTTTGCCCTCTGCACCTGAATTGGCAAAAATTTTTGTTCGCCATATTTTTCGTATTCATGGCTTCCCTCAACATATCGTTTTGGATAGAGGAGTTCAGTTCAACTCTCGGTTCTGGAGAGCTCTGTGTAAATTTATGAACATCTCGCTCGACTTCTCTTCTGCCTACCATCCACAGACCAACGGTCAAGTGGAACGCACTAATCAGACTCTGGTGACTTATCTTCGTCATTTTTCCAATTCACATCACAGTGACTGGTCCGATCTTCTTCCGTGGGCTTAATTCGAATACAACAACCATCCCAGTGAATCTTCTTCCAAGTCGCCCTTCTTTATCATCTACGGACAACATCCTGGTGTACCTCTACCGGTTCCTCCTGTCTCGGGGGTACCGGCAGCTGATCTTCTGTCCGGGGAGTTCTCCTGGATCTGGCAGGAGACCAAGACCGCTCTTGAATTTGCGCGTGACAGAATGAAAAGGCATGCTGACAAGAGGCGTTTAGATCCTCCATTATATCGTCCTGGTGATAGGGTATGGTTATCCTCTAAATTTGTTCGCTTAAAGATTCCTTCACGTAAATTGGGTCCCCGTTATATTGGACCTTTTGAGATCTTGACCCGTATTAATGATGTCTCTTACAAGTTGAAGCTACCTCCCTCGCTCAATATTCCCAATTCCTTCCACGTTTCCCTCCTGAAGCCACTTGTTCTCAACCAGTTTCATGCCACTTCTACTCATTCTTCTCAGCCGGCCTCCGCTGATGATGTTTTTGAGATCAAGGACATTCTAGCCATGAAGAAAGTGAGGGGGAGGACCTTTTTTCTGGTGGATTGGAAGGGTTTTGGTCCGGAGGAGAGATCTTGGGAACCTCAGGAGAACATCCAAGCTCCTCGAGTTTTGGCTAGATTTCTTTCTGGTCTTAGGAGGGGGGGAGGTAAGGAGGGGGGTACTGTCAGGTCGCCGTTCTCACCGCCGCGGCCCCTGCTGTCTGCTCATACTTACCGTTCCACGGCGTCCCGGCGCGCTCCTGTTCTTCCTCCAGCGCCGTCTCCTCTGCTCGCTCTCCCGGCTCCTGCTTCCTGTCGGGCGTGCGCGCATTAGGTCTCTCTGCGCACGCGCACACTGTTCTTTTGTACTGACGCTCCTCCCGCTGCTCTCTGTGGTCCTGGAGGACCATGACCCGGAAGGTACGCTGCCGCTCTGCATTTAAGGTCGCCTCTTCCTTTCACCTGTGCCTGTTTGTCATTTGTTCTTTTGCAAGTGTCTCTGGCTCTCGCGCTTCTCTGCGTACTCTGCGTTCTCTTCTCGTATTGTCTTACGTTTCTGATTTCTCGTTTCTGTGCCTAACCCTTGCCTTTTACGTGCTTCTTTTCAGCTCCAGTCCTCCTGTATCTCCATTTCCCCGGTGCTCCTGTTCCTCAGTTTAGTCCTTCCGTCCGTGGTCCAGTGTCCTCATCTTGTCTACCGGTTTGTCTCCCATTCTCCTCCTGTTTAGTCTGTTTCCCGTTACCCACTTCTCTTCATCTTTCTTGTTTTGTTTTCCCCCGTCATCCCTGCCTTGGTACCGGCTGCCGTGCAGTAGTCTCCCCTGGGCCTGCTCCTAACGCTCCCTGTATAGGGGGTGGTCTACCTGGTCCACTCGTCCTGGGGAGGTTCGCTGTTTCGGTTCAGTGGGTTCACCTATCTAGTTCTCCTGGTCCCAAAAGTGTAACAGTTCCCTTTGCAGGTGGAAATCAGTGGCTACCTACTAGTGCCTGGGTGTTGTAGTACTTCCCTGCTGAGCACCACGGGATAGTCCTCACAACTGTCGTGTATGTTTCTGTTCTTTCTCTCCGTCCCCCAGATGATATGGATAGGACGCACCCGTATGACGGGGTAGGCCTGGAGTTATTTTATAGGGACCCTAGAGACGCCCCTCTCCCACAATTGCCTCCGTTGTCTTCATTAGGTGATTTAGGTGAGGCAGCCAACCTATAATTAACTGCCCTGCCGTTGGTTTGAAGTAATGCGTAGAGCCCAATACTTCCTCGGCGTTCCGGCCACCAGCTACGCGCCTCAGTAGGATGTTGCCGATCTCGGGGCATGACTCTCGTCTACCCCCATGGGCCTACTGCATCTTTCCTTGGCTCTCTATCATTAGTTCCGATAATCAATTTAACTTCAATTTTATTCACATGTCATTATCAACATTTATATTCCCTATCACTATCTCTCCATCTACATACTACTACTATGTAAAACATTATTACCATTTAACTTTCTTAAGGCAACATTATGAATTAAACTAAGTGCAACTACTAGACATTCCCTTTAAAAGGGAAACCAAGTCTCTTTGAGGTAGTGCAACTCTCAAGTTACAAGTCTGTTTAGAGCAAGAACTTCTGCTCTGTATTCAGGAACAGTCTCTTCAAAAAGCTCTTTCCTTTGTAAAACCAGTAGGGGGCACCTTTAAGAAGGTGCAACTATTTACAGCAACAGTTTGTGAATCATTCACCGTCCATGATTCGGCAGTCTTTTAAAACAGTGATGAACTTTGTGCAAAACATAAAACAATAGGGATCCCGGGTAAACAAAGGGATCCCTTTAAGGACTAACCCTGGTCGGGTTTAAGGCAGCAAGGAAAACACACAATTAACTATTTTAAATTTTGTTGTTCCAAGGTTTATCCTTACAGTAAGTTGCAGGGCACCAGCCGGTAGCGAACACTTCCTGACCGGGGAAGCTCTGATTCCCTGTTCTCGGCTGATGCGGTGTCAGTATCAGTGGTTCATCTCTCAGGCGCGGTCAGGTCACCTGGTGTCTGGATTCGAATGTCAGCTTTGGTTGCAAGTTCAGTAGCAGCAATTATGCACACAGTGGTGATAGTGGCAGAATTTGTCAGGTCAGAGTTAGCCATAGTCAGGACAGCAGGTGGCGCCACAGCAGGCTCGCATCGTTGGACGTTCTGAGCGCACCATCCTTGCGCACTCAGATGGCGAGTGTAGGTCAAATGGTCCCCTTTACATAGTAGTGGATCATCACATCTGTTGCGGAACGGGGTCTTCACATTGTAGCTGGTAAAGAAGATTTCAGTCGGCAGTCCCGGTTCTTGTATAGAGCCATAACCCCTTTTCAGGTGAAAGGCTAGTACAGTCCCCCGTTTTACCAAGTCCTTCTTACCGCGTACAGTCTTTGGGTTTTGTACTTTCGGTGGGTCACTTTGTTCTGTCTCTTTTTGGTTTTTCCAGTGTAGAATTAAGCATTGTTTATATTGTTCCCAGGTGAGCACAGCAATGCTGAGGCCCTCCTGCCTGGCCCCGTCTGGCCCAATCCTCGGGGTATCCCATTGGAAGATCACCCCCTCTGAGCTCACATCTAGCGGTTCTCCCATAGTTGTCGGTAACGGAGGCACCAGCTTCTCCATAGTGTCGGGGGTTACCACTACCAGCTCAGCGGAGAGGAATCGGTCACTGTCGGGATGGGGAGCGGTCATGGGAGCAGGATCGGTCGGGAGAGCAGGGGCGCTTTCCATACCTGCGTCCAATGTGGTTCCATCGATGCCGATCTGTCCCACTGACGAGGACACTGGAGTCGGCAGCGGCTCGGACCGCGGTTCCTCCAAGGCGTCTCTCCGGCACGGCTCCAACTTCCATTGCTTCACATCTACTGGCTCCGTGTTCGGGATAGGTTGACTTGGCTCCTCCGCCTGCAGCTCCAAGAGTTCCGAATCCTCCAGCTGCGGTTGGTTCGGATCCGCCTCCAGTCGGTGGGGATAGTCCAGGATCACTCCATCGTCGTTCAGGTACTCGCTGGTCACCCTCGCTGTTTCGCAGTCAGCAGCTGCACATGCACGAGACCCTGCCATTTTCCCAGGGTGGGGCTCCTTCTTGTCTGGGTTCCCGCCGTTGAAAATCAGGGGGCGGTTCTCCTCTGCTTCAGGGCAGGTCGTCATCTTGCAGCAATAGTCGGAGGGGGCGGTCGCCACTTTTGGCGCCGCTTTGATAGTCTCCTCCCATGGCATGCCCTTCTTCTTCCTCTGTGCTCCTCGTGGTGCTCTAATGGCGGCGGTTTTGGTGGGAATTTTTGGCGGCAAATAGCAATACACAGTCTTTGCAATAAATCACGATTCAAGCAAAATTCAGTCACAGTTCCAAGGCACACATGACCTGATTCTTCAGGCTTAAGTAGATCCTGTTCGTGACACCAAGTTGGAGCAGCCCCCAGACGCAGGACGACGGGGCTACTCAGATCCGGGTCTCTCGGTTCCGAGGATGTCACGGTGGCCCGACCCGGTCCGTGGTCCTGCTTAGGGGCTCCCAATAAAAGGAGTAGGTGGTGGTGTAGGTCGCAGTAAATAATGAGGACACAGGGTTGCAGTCTCTTTACCTCTTTACTGAAGGCTTCGGCATCCGCAATCCAGAGCACTGTTAACAGGGCTGGCTGAGACCGTCCGGTCCGAAGGCACATCCAGAGTTCCCTTTGCAGGTGGAAATCAGTGCCTACCTACTAGCGCCTGGGTGTTGTAGTACTTCCCTGCTGAGCAACACGGAATAGTCCTCACAACTGTCGTGTATGTTTCTGTTCTTTCTCTCCGTCCCACAGATGATATGGATAGGACGCTCCCGTATGACGGGGTAGGCATGGAGTTATTTTATAGGGACCCTAGAGACGTCCCTCTCCCACAATTGCCTCCGTTGTCTTCATTAGGTGATTTAGGTGAGGCAGCCAACCTATAATTAACTGCCCTGCCGTTGGTTTGAAGTAATGCGTAGAGCCCAATACTTCCTCGGCGTTCCGGCCACAGGCTACGTGCCTCAGTAGGATGTTGCCGATCTCGGGCACGACTCCTACTGGTTCTTTCGCCTTTGTGCTGTGATCTCGTTTCTCACTTCTCCACAATAAACCTCGCTTCTTATCCTTTCTTAAGATGCCGCCGCAATGAAGTGCAGGCACGGCTCCGTAACGATCTGTCCTTTTCGCTAGGACTCTGTCAGGATACCACCCCTGACAGGGACCCCCCTGAATCTCCCCAAGCAACCTCTTCTCTCACTAGGTGTTGCCTGGGCAAAACACAGTCAGCTTCTCTCTAACTTCCTATCCAACCCCCAGTTTTACCAGAGTGTGAGGAGTGGCCTAATACATAGAACCCTTTGCTCCCCCTGGCGGTCGGAGTGTGAAGTGTAGTGTGTGACTGTGATACCTGGTCAGGTGAACTCCTTAAGTGCCATCAGACGTACCATCACTCCCCATAGTGGAGGAGCGACAGTACTGCAACGACCAGGACTCTGGGGCGCTGCATATACGTTACCAAAGGGAATAGCTGCCCCGGGAAGCAACTAAATGGGACAGTCATAATGCCTGTGTGGAGGAAGCTGATCTGCATTCTTCTTGTCACAGATGTCAGAGAACTCTTTATATGCTGGAGGTAAAGAAAATACCTGTACATGTGGTTCCATAGCCGTGGACTCAGGGACAGCTTCTGTTAACGCTGAGTTGCTCCTTGTTGGAAAGATAATCTCCTTGGTCTCCCAGTTGATAATTGGGTTCTGAGAACGCAACCGAGGAATGCCTAAAATCACAGGAAAATGAGGAGAAGAAATTATCAAGAAAGAAAGTTGCTCCTGATGATTAGGCTCCAACAAAATGTCAAGGGGTACGGTCTCCTGATCCACAGGCCCAGAGATTAAAGGTGACCCATCCACTGTTTCCATGGTAATTGGAGAGGCTATTTGCTGAATTTCAATACCATGTTCCTTGGCAAATGCGATATCCATGAAATTGCCACCTGCATCAGAGTCAATCATAGCTGCACTGGAAATCCACTGTCCTGAACACAGGATCTTAATAGGGAGAGAACAGTGAGAGTTCTTTTCCTTAAGCTCCTTGGGGGGTGAAGTAATAGAAAGTGAATGGAATACAGTGTTTAAAGGCAGGCTACATTCAGAGATGTCAGATTCATCATCACAGTTGTCATACTCCCCTACTGCTGCTAGCACCTTGTTAGGCCGTCTAGGACACTTAGGACAATTGATCAAGAAGTGGTCAGACTGGCCGCAGTAGAAACATAGACTTTCACGAAGGCGATGCTCCCGGCGCTCATTGATCTCGCGCTTCTGAATGGAATCAATTGGGATGGGCACCTCCTCCACCTACTGAGATGTTTTACCTGCAGGCTCTTTGGAAGGAAGGGAAAAGTTAGAAATACGGTTATATGCAGCAAACTTCTCCTGCCTACGCTCAGTAAGGCGAATGTCAATGCGCACACAATGCTATACAAATGTCTCTAGCTCTTGTGGTGACTCAGAGTGAGCTAGTTCATCTTTTACAATACTAAACAGACCCCTTTTAAAAATAGGCAATTGTGCATAACTGTCCCAATTGGTATCTACCGCTAATCTCCTGAATTCAGTAGCATACTCAATAACAGAATGTTTTGCCTGGCGTAAAGACAATAAAGCAGATTCAGCGGTTGCACAGCGATTAGGATCATCAAACATTAATGCCATAGCGGCCAAGAAATCATCCAAATTATTTAACCGTGGGTCACGAGACTCAATCATCGGATTCGCCCAGGCGAGCGATCGTGCGGTCAGCAGCATTATTACACACAATACTTTGGATCTATCATTAGGAAAACGGTCAGCATGCACATCAAAATATAGCATACATTGATTCACAAAGCCACGAAATTTGTCGCGATCACCATTAAATCTGAATGGGGGCAACTTAGGTGGGCTAGCTGGTGGCGGTTGCCCAGAGGGAAAAGTCGCTTGTGCAGCTATTTGCGTGCTTATGTCCTGAAAAGCCCGTCCATACTGGGACTCTATGCCAGCAAGTTTGTTTTCCTGGGCAGCCATGCGGGTGCTTAAGTCCTGCAAAGTCTGTCCAAATACTTGCTGATTGTGTTCAAAGCTTCCAAACTTCTTTTGCAGACCTTCCACATATTTCTGCAGTGATCTAATTATGGAAAACACCTGCTCTAGTCTGCATTCTGCAGTCATTGTTCCAGCAGTCTCCTTTTTTTTTTTAGGCTAGAGTATCCTGTAATAATTATAGGGGATGACTCAGGAGACTCTTTGCGTGGAACAAGACAACTACAGGACACAGTTTTATAAGTGGTAAAGTCTATATTATCACATGGTGATTCAATCAGGTGCAGAGAGAAACTCAAGTTCACAACACTTGGAGTAAATATTAAATGCAGCTTAGCAGTCTATAGGAAACTTCAGAGGAAAATGCAATCATGCAGAAAGTCTATGAAGCACAATTATTCTTGAGGATACTTGACACGAATACGTCCTTGCTTAGTCCAAAACACAGAGAGACATGCCTATAAGGCAGTTCAAATAATATCTTAGCTCAACCAGGGAGGCCTGGGCAATAGTCTCAGGTTCTTGCAGAGCAGCAGCAGCTTACATGTCCAATAAATGCAGATGGAAGTAAACACGAGCAGCAGATGAAGGAGGATTACTGGAACTGGTGTATGCAGCAGGAACTCAGAGCAGAGTAGCAGGATAACCCCACAGGTTCACAGGAGCAGGTATATAGCCAGGGAGTAACCAGAGGTCAGGAGCTGGATGCAAGGCAGAATACTCTAGCACAGACAGAAGGCTGGGGTGGAGTTTTATAGCAGGAAGACACAGTACACATGAGACCAAAGACGCCATCTTGGAAAAGGGCAGTAATGCACAAAAGGTAATAAAAAATGTTCAGAATCCTGACATTACTCCCCCCTTAAAAGTGGCCTCAGGATGATCCTGGACCTGGTTTCTCAGGGAATCTCTGATGAAAACGAAAAATCTTCTGTTGGGCATTGATGTTTTCCACAGGTTCCCAAGAGTCTTCCTCAGGGGTATATCCCTGCCATCTTATCAGATATTGGAGCCGATTCCTGCGAAACCTGGAATCAACAATTTACTCCACCACAAATTGTTCTTGCCCATCAATCACCACAGGCTGCGGAGGTGGCACAACACGTCCCTGGAAGGTATTAGGAGATACAGGCTTTAGTAAAGATACATGAAAAACTGGGTGTACCTTCATAGTCCTAGGCAGCTTCAGCCGGCAGGCCACAGAGCTTACAATACCGTTGATCTTGAAAGGGCCAATGAATTTCTGTCCAAGTTTTTGTGAAGGAACATTTAACTTCAGATTCTTAGTTGATAACCACACGGAATCTCCTACCTTGAACATTGGTGCAGGTTTACGGAATCTATCAGCCGATCTCTTATAATGTTCTTGAGCTGTGGTCAGGGATTGCTTCAGAACCTCCAGATTTTGCCTCATCGCAGTCAGCCTTTCCTCCACTGCCGGAACCGGAGAATTAATTGGAGACCTAGGTAAGATACACGGATGAGAACCCAGATTGGCAAAGAAAGGTGTAAATTTAGTGGAGGCGCTCTGAGATTTGTTATATGAAAATTCGGCTAATGGCAGCAACTCCAACCAATCATCCTGGAGATGGCTGACATAGCATCTTAGATATTGTTCCAGCGTCTGGTTGGTACGCTCAGTCTGACCATTTGTCTGGGGATGGTAAGCGGAAGAGAGACAGACATTAATATTGAGTGCAGAGCAAAACCCCTTTCAGAATCTTGAAGTGAACTGCACTCCACGATCAGAGATGATCTCATCCGGAACCCCATGCAACCGAAAGACATTCTGTATAACCAAGTTCACTGTATATTTAGCTGAGGGGAGGCCGGTGCACGGAAAAAAATGAGCAGCTTTAGTCAGGCGATCAACTACCACCATGATTGTATTCATGCCCCCCGATGTAGGCAGCTCCACAATAAAGTCCATTGATATAGACCCCCAAGGGCGGGAAGGAACAGGTAATTGTTGTAGAAACCCCTTAGGTGCCACATGAGGAGTCTTGTAACGAGCACATACCTCGCAAGAGAGAACATAGTCCTTGGTATCCTTCAGGCAAGTTGGCCACCAGAAGAATCGGCTCAGGAACTCTTGTGTCTTCTGTACCCCCCTGTGACCAGCCAACTTGGAGTCATATACCAACTTGAGGATCTGCAGACAGATGACCTCAGGGACGTAGATACGTCGATCTCTGAACCACATGCCACCCTTAAAGACAAGATTAATATCCACAGGTGGGTTGGCCAGAAATACATCACCGTCATAGGTCTCCCTGCACTCCTTCCACAAGTCCTGATCGTGGATAACTCCGATGAAATTGGCATCAGATAGAATGGTGTTGGACAGGGCTCCAGGTACGGAATCCGCAGCATGGATTCGGGATAAAGCATCAGCCTTCCCATTACGAGAACCTGGACGGTACGAGATAACAAAGTTAAATTGATTTAAAAATAAGTTCCAACGAGCCTGACGAGGAGAAAGATATCTAGCGGATCTAAGGAACTCTAAATTGCGATGGTCAGTTAGCACTATGATCTGTTGTGCAGCTCCTTGCAGATGATGCCTCCATTCTTTGAAAGCCGCAATAATAGCCAGCAATTCCTTGTCTCCCACGTCGTAATTCTTCTCTGCTGAGGTTAGTCTATGGGAAAAGAAAGCACAAGGATGTAGCAGACCCTTCTCTCCAGTTCTTTGGGAGAGAATAGCCCCCAAAGCATTATCAGAAGCGTCCACCTCCACAATGAAAGAAAGTGTTGGATCTGGGTGTATCACCAGCGGTGCTGATGTGAAACAGATCTTAAGCCGATCAAAAGCTTCTTGAGCCTGTGATGACCACTTAAAGGGCTTTTCCTTCTTTGTCAAGGAAGTAATGGGACGGACAATATCAGAAAAATTTCGAATGAAGCGTCTGTAGAAATTTGCAAAACCAATAAAACGTTGGACCTCCTTAACGTTCTTGGGTACCGGCCAGTCAAGGATATCCTGAATCTTACCAGATTCCATGTTCAGCCCCTGGTGAGAGATGATATAACCTAAGAACTGTATCTCAGAAAGAAGGAACTCGCATTTCTCCGGCTTAATATACAGATGGTTCTCTTTCAGATGTCTTAAAACAGTTTTGACATGTTCTTCATGTTCCTGTAGAGAGTCAGAAAAGATTAGTATATCATCCAAATAGATCACTACAAACTGGTCCAAAAAATCTCTGAAAATGTAATTAGCAAGGTGTTGAAACGTTGCAGGTGCCTTACAAAGCCCGAAGGGCATCACAAGAGATTCAAAGTGTCCATACCGGCATCTGAATGCTGTCTTCCACTTATCCCCTGGACGAATACGCACCAAATTATAGGCCCCAAGAAGATCCAGTTTAGAGAACACCTTAGCATGGCGGACTCTTTCCAGTAATTCGGGAATCAGAGGCAAAGGGTAACGGTTTCGTACGGTTACCTTATTGAGTTCCCGATAGTCAACACAGGGTCTCAGGGTCCCATCCTTCTTCTTTACAAAAAAGATAGGTGCCCCTGCTGGTGAGGAAGAAGGACGTATGAAGCATTTGGCCAGGTTTTCATCAATATACTCCTTTAAGGCTTGAAGCTCAGGTGCCTCCAAAGGGTATACGTTACCAAAAGGAATAGCTGCCCCGGGAAGCAACTCAATGGGACAGTCATAATGCCTGTGTGGAGGAAGCTGATCGGCATTCTTCTTGTCACAGATGTCAGAGAACTCTTTATATGCTGGACGTAAAGAAAATACCTGTACATGTGGTTCCATAGCCGTGGACTCAGGGACAGCTTCTGTTAACGCTGAGTTGCTCCTTGTTGGAAAGATAATCTCCTTGGTCTCCCAGTTGATAATTGGGTTCTGAGAACGCAACCGAGGAATGCCTAAAATCACAGGAAAACGAGGAGAAGAAATTAGCAAGAAAGAAAGTTGCTCCTGATGATTAGGCTCCAACAAAATTTCAAGGGGTACGGTCTCCTGATCCACAGGCCCAGAGATTAAAGGTGACCCATCCACTGTTTCCATGGTAATTGGAGAGGCTCTTTGCTGAATTTCAATACCATGTTCCTTGGCAAATGCGATATCAATGAAATTGCCACCTGCGCCAGAGTCAATCATAGCTGCACTGGAAATCCACTGTCCTGAACACAGGATCTTAATAAGGAGAGAACAGTGAGAGTTCTTTTCCTTAAGCTCCTTGGGGGGTGAAGTCATAGAAAGTGAATGTAATACATCGTTTAAAGGCAGGCTACATTCAGAGATGTCAGATTCATCATCACAGTTGTCATACTCCCCTACTGCTGCTAGCACCTTGTTAGGCCGTCTAGGACACTTAGGACAATTGATCAAGAAGTGGTCAGACTGGCCGCAGTAGAAACATAGACTTTCACGAAGGCGATGCTCCCGGCGCTCATTGATCTCACGCCTCTGAACGGAATCAATTTGCATGGGCACCTCCTGCACCTCCTGAGATGTTTTACCTGCAGGCTCTTTGGAAGGAAGGGAAAAGTTAGAAATACGGTTATATGCAGCAAACTTCTCCTGCCTACGCTCAGTAAGGCGAATGTCAATGCGCACACAATGCTGTATAAATGTGTCTAGCTCTTGTGGTGACTCAGAGCGAGCTAGTTCATCTTTTACAATACTAGACAGACCCCTTTTAAAAATAGGCAATTGTGCATAACTGTCCCAATTGGTATCTACCGCTAATCTCCTGAATTCAGTAGCATACTCAATAACAGAATGTTTTGCCTGGCGTAAAGACAATAAAGCAGATTCAGCGGTTGCACGGCGATTAGGATCATCAAACATTAATGCCATAGCGGCCAAGAAATCATCCAAGTTATTTAACCGTGGGTCACGAGACTCAATCATCGGATTCGCCCAGGCGAGCGCTCGTGCAGTCAGCAGCATTATTACACACAATACTTTGGATCTATCATTAGGAAAACGGTCAGCATGCACATCAAAATATAGCATACATTGATTCACAAAGCCACATTAAATCTGAATGGGGGCAACTTAGGTGGGCTAGCTGGTGGCGGTTGCCCAGAGGGAAAAGTCGCTTGTGCAGCTATTTGCGTGCTTATGTCCTGAAAAGCCCGTCCATACTGGGTCTCTATGCCAGCAAGTTTGTTTTCCTGGGCAGCCATGCGGGTGCTTAAGTCCTGCAAAGTCTGTCCAAATACTTGTTGATTGTGTTCAAAGCTTCCAAACTTCTTTTGCAGACCTTCCACATATTTCTGCAGTGATCCAATTATGGAAAACACCTGCTCTAGTCTGCTTTCTGCAGTCATTGTTCCAGCAGTCTCCTTTTTTTTTTTTAGGCTAGAGTATTCTGTAATAATTATAGGGGATAACTCAGGAGACTCTTTGCGTGGAACAAGACAACTACAGGACACAGTTTTATAAGTGGTAAAGTCTATATTATCACACGGTGATTCAAACAGGTGCAGAGAGAAACTCAAGTCCACAACACTTGGAGTAAATATTAAATGCAGCTTAGCAGTCTATAGGAAACTTCAGAGGAAAATGCAATCACGCAGAAAGTCTATGAAGCACAATTATTCTTGAGGATACTTGACACGAATAAGTCCTTGCTTAGTCCAAAACACAGATAGACATGCCTATAAGGCAGTTCAAATAATATCTTAGGCCTGGGCAATAGTTTCAGGTTCTTGCAGAGCAGCAACAGCTTACATGTCCAGCAAATACAGATGGAAGTAAACAAGAGCAGCAGATGAAGGAGGATTACTGGAACTGGTGTATGCAGCAGGAACTCAGAGCAGAGTAGCAGGATAACCCCACAGGTTCACAGGAGCAGGTATATAGCCAGGGAGTAACCAGAGGTCAGGAGCTGGATGCAAGGCAGAATACTCTAGCACAAACTGAAGGCTGGGGTGGATTTTTATAGCAGGAAGACACAGTGCACATGAGACAAAAGACGCCATCTTGGAAAAGGGCAGTAATGCACAAAAGGTAATAAAAAATGTTCAGAGTCCTGACAAATAGACAACAAATTATCTTATAACTCTATAAATTCAATCATACACACAAAATCCAAACAATGGCAGAGGTTTGATAAGAATGGTCTTGTAGGACCAATACGTACCCATCTTGGAACACCAGAAAGAACTGAAACTTTGTAACACAAATGGCTACTCACCAGTGGGTTTTTTATTTTCACTGATTTATAGAAAGGTCCACGTAGTCTGGTCATTGAAAGGCCCAGTTAACCCTCCCGGTTTTCAGCACTATGTAATGTTGAGGTAGCCCCGTCCAAGGAGAGCTAATTTGAGTTGAGATGCAGACGATCTTCAATATCTCTGCCATTATTGGACCAAATTAAAATTAAATTAAATAAATAAGGAGACAAGAAAGTACACAAAGCCAGTTTCTGTCAGTGTACAATTCTTGTCTGCCTTTAGATGCCAAGCAACAAGTATTTTATTATACCCCAAGAAGAAAGGGGAATGACAATATTCATTACCTAGGAAAGAAAGTATTTTAATTGGGAATAAAAAGGTAATAAATTATGCATTCTCCAGACAGAGGTCATTGGAAGTTAACTTCTTTTCAGTTTCCTATGCCTTCTGTAACAAACAAAACTTAACATAGAGATACCTCTATATTAGAGACAATGCCCTGTGTTATTGGTTTTATGAATAACACTTACAAAGCTAATATTAAATTATCAAAGATATATAAATTGTCTGAATGATAAATCAAAGCATAAATATGTACCATGACAGCATTCAACCAGGATATTGCACTATTGCATTGTCAATTATTACAGTACCTACGGTATTTTATTTTTAAAATATCACTTAAAAGGTATTCCAAGGACCCAGTGATCTCATTGGAAATCTAACTATCAATATACATATAACGCATTGATTATTAGTAGTGTTGAGCATTCCGATACCGCAAGTATTGGGTATCGGCCGATACTTGCGGGTATCGGAATTCCGATACCGAGATCCGATACTTTTGTGGTATCGGGTATCGGTATCGAAACAACATTAATGTGTAAAAGAAAGAATTAAAATAAAAAATATTGCTATACTCACCTCTCCGACGCAGCCTGGAGCTCACCGAGGGAACCGGCAGCGTTCTTTGCTTAAAATGCGCGCGTTTACTTCCTTCCGTGACGTCACGGCTTGTGATTGGTCGCGTGCCACCCATGTGGCCGCGACGCGACCAATCACAGCAAGCCGTGACGTACTTTTCAGGTCCTGAATGCCTAATTCTAGGCATTCAGGATTTTAAAATTACGTTCCGGCTTGTGATTGGTCGCGTCGCGGTCACATGGGCGACGCGACCAATCACAAGCCGTGACGTCACGGGAGGCAGAAAACGCGCGCATTTTAAAATTACGTCACGGCTTGTGATTGGTTGCGTGCCGCCCATGTGACCGCGACGCGACCAATCACAGCAAGCCGTGACGTAATTTTCAGGTCCTGAATGCAGAATTAGGCATTCAGGACCTGAAATTACATCACGGCTTGCTGTGATTGGTCGCGTCGCGGTCACATGGGCGGCACGCAACCAATCACAAGCCGTGACGTAATTTTAAAATGCGCGCGTTTCCTGCCTCCCGTGACGTCACGGCTTGTGATTGGTCGCGTCGCACATGTGACCGCGACGCGACCAATCACAAGCCGGAACGTAATTTTAAAATCCTGAATGCCTAGAATTAGGCATTCAGGACCTGAAAATTACGTCACGGCTTGCTGTGATTGGTCGCGTCGCGGCCACATGGGTGGCACGTGACCAATCACAAGCCGTGACGTCACGGAAGGAAGTAAACGCGCGCATTTTAAGCAAAGAACGCTGCCGGTTCCCTCGGTGAGGTCCAGGCTGCGTCGGAGAGGTGAGTATAGCAATATTTTTTATTTTAATTCTTTCTTTTACACATTAATATGGATCCCAGGGCCTGAAGGAGAGTTTCCTCTCCTTCAGACCCTGGGAACCATCAGGGATACCGTCCGATACTTGAGTCCCATTGACTTGTATTGGTATCGGGTATCGGTATCGGATTAGATCCGATACTTTGCCGGTATCGGCTGATACTTTCCGATACCGATACTTTCAAGTATCGGACGGTATCGCTCAACACTAATTATTAGGAAACTGCCCTATTTAAACACTCCTTTGCTTTCTGGGTATCATAGGTGATTTAGGGATACCTATACATCTGTTAGAATCTGTTTATTTTGTGACTATCCGCCATTTTCTTGTGGTGTTCTGGCTGCTGGTCTTTTTCCTCTGGTGCTGGGTTGGTCTTGGGTCAGGTGTTGGTATCACTCTTTATTAACCAGCACCTGCCTCCCAGTCCTTGCTGGACAACAGTGCTAATCTGCTTGAGTTCTAGCTTGGTGCCTTGCTTTGTCTTTCGTGTGTATAATTTATGCAGTTCTGGGACCTCTGGTTCTGCTAGTCTAGTTTTTGTTTTCAGTTGCTTTCTGCAGCCTTCTCTGTGTTTTCTATTAGGAGGTGACCCGTTTTTGTACCCAGTCCTTCTATCTTTCAGGGATCCCCTTCCCCCTATGTATAGGTCTTCGCTTGAGATTAACCTAAGATCATCGGTGGGTCTATTCGCTAGGAATGGGTCGCCCACGCCATCGTAGGGTATCAGCCTAGTCATAGTGCAAGGTCAGTTTTCCCCCTTCTACCCTAGTCCTGTGTTGCAGTTCCATAAAAGTTTGTCCAGCCAGAAAGAAGTATAAAAAAAATCCCTCCCGGATTTCTGTAATATGAACAGCGTTCAAGATCTTGCTCAACGTCTGCAAGGGTTAACTTTGGAAGTTGCCAGCTTACAACAGCATGTGAGTAATTGCCCTGGAATGTTTTTCTGGTAAAGGACAGGAATTTTTTTCTTTTAAAAATGCATGTTTACTTTATTTTCGGCTTAGACCCAGGTCGGGGCTGAATTGTGAGGATTATTATGTCATTATTGCGAGGTGAGGCGCAAGTTTGGGCATTTTCATTGCATCCGGATGACCCTTGTTTAATGTCAGTAGAAGCGTTTTTTTTGGCTATGGGGGTATTATTTGATGATCCTGATCGGGTCACTACAGCTGAGGCAGAACTCAGACGGCTGAAACAGGGTTCCAGCGACACTGAGAGATATTGTACCCAGTTCAGACGATGGTCTGCAGAAGTCAGCTGGAATGATCCAGCACTCAAGAGTCAGTTTTCAGCAGGTTTGAATGACAGGGTTAAAGATTTACTCATTGCATATCCTGCACCTGCTATGCTTGAGGCTGCTATGCAGTTAGCTATCCGGGTGGATAGAAGATTGAGAGATAAACAGAATAAGGAGAAGTTTTCAATTTTGCTGGAACCAGTCTCTCAGGAGAGTCCCGTTGACTGTGGGGAACCAATGCAACTTGGGGCAATGTCCTCTCGTTCCCAGGAAAGGGAAAGAAGGTTCTCTGAGGGGATATGCTTTTATTGTGGTAAGGCTGACCATTTTATTAAGCAATGTGAAGGACGCATAAGCAAGGAAAAGAGAAAAAAAAGGTCAATCAGAGAAACCCTCCTGTTCACATTGCATATTTACGGTCCGCATTTTCAAGTGATGGTGGACTGTGGTTCTGCACTTAATTTGATTGATCAACAATTTCTAGACAAGTATAAGATTGATTCTGTACCTTTAACATGCCCTTTTCCTGTAGTGGCAATTGATAACACTCCTCAAGAGCATGGGTGCATTTCTCGAAAGGTCACTGGGTTTCCACTCACTGTGGAATCTTTAGATTTTTTTGTACTTGAAAAATTGCCTTTTCCAGTTGTCCTGGGGTTACCCTGGTTAAAAATGCACAATCCTGTATTGGACTAGTCATCAAGTACGAGAAGATCCTGGGGTCAGGAGTGTTATGGGAAATGTTGTGAAGTACACATTGTTGCTGTTGTGAAAAATGAGCTACCTGAATCCATTCAGGAATTCTGGAAAGTATTTTCAGAAGTAGAGTCACAAGCTCTACCACCTCATAGAGATTACGATTGCGCTATTGAGTTTGTCCCAGGTGCTACTCTCCGTAAGAGTCCTTTATTTAATCTGACGATTCCGGAGAGGGAGGCCTTAAAGGAATACCTGCTGACTAGTCTTGCTGCAGGTCATATAAGACCCTCTAAGTCCCCTGTGGCTGTGGGGTTCTTTTTTGTAAAAAAAAAAGATGGGGGTCTTAGGCCATGTCTGGATTTCAGGGAGATTAATAAGATCACTGTGTGCAATCCTTACCCCTGGCTGTTCTATAAACTACGTGGGCCATGTTATATACTATGTGGCTGTGCTATATACTATATGGGCTGTTATATGCTATGTGGGCTGTGCTATATACTACATGGCTGTTCTATATACTACGTGGGCTGTGTTATATAATATGTGGCTGTGCTATATACTATATGGGCCGTTATATGCTACGTGGGCTGTGCTATATACTACGTGGCTGTGTTATATGCTACGTGGGCTGTTACATACTAAATGGCTGTGTTATATGCTACGTTGCTGTGCTATATACTACGTGGGCTGTGTTATATACTACATGGCTGTGTTATATGGCCCACTGAGACTCTTTCGCCCAGGGGCCCTCAAAAACCTGGAGCCGGCCCTGCCTAGACCTGAATGCTTGAAGTCGATTCAGAGATTCTTAGGGTTTGCTAATTATTATAGAAAATTCATAAAGAATTTTTCTGTTATCGCAAAACCCCTTACTGATCTTACTAAGAAGGGATCCAATAGTGTCCAATAGTCCCCTGAGGCTGTTAAGGCTTTTGAGCATCTCAAGGAGAGGTTTGGCTCTGCTTCTGTTTTGACCCAGACAGATGAGACTTAGCCGTTTCTGGTAGAGGTGGATGCCTCATCAGTAGGAGTGGGGGCTGTTCTGTCTCAGGAAGGAGAGGATGGGGTGTATCCCTGTGCATTCTTTTCTAAGAAATTTTCGGAGGCGGAGCTCAACTACGATGTTGGGAGCCGAGAACTGCTGGCTATTAAGCTTGCGTTTGAGCATTGGCGACATTTTTTGGAGGGCGCTAGACATCCTATACAAGTCTTTACTGATCATAAGAATCTGATCTATCTGGATGCTGCTAAATGTTTGAATGCCCGTCAAGCCAGGTGGGCATTTTTTTTTGCCCGGTTCAATTTCTCTGTGACATATATCCCTGGGACAAAGAATGTTAAAGCTGATGCTTTGTCTCAAAGTTTGTCCCCAGCTGTTAATACTGAAAGGGAGGAATCTATTCTGCAGAGAGGGGTGGTGGTGGCAGTATTAGGTTCTGAGTTGGAAAATAGCATTCTTAAAGCCCAGGATGTGGCACCAACTAACACTCCGTATGGGAAATTATTTGTGCTTAAAGCCCTGAGGAGAGCTTTGTTTACTGAATGTCATGAGTCTTGTTTGGCGGGCGAAACAAGAAAGTCGATTGGTCGGAGTTTCTGGTGGCCGGGGTGGCTAAGAGAAATTGTCAAGTGGGTGCGTCAGTGTTCCGTGTGCGCTAGGTTGAAGGCTTCTCATGCTCCGGCGGCAGGGTTGCTTTGCCTGTTAGAGGTTCCTAGTTCTACGTGGACGCATCTTGCAATGGATTTTATCACCGACCTGCCTGTCTCTGAGGGTTTTTCTGTCATCTGGGTGGTTGTGGACCGGGTTAGTAAGATGTGTCATCTGGTTCCGTTCAATATATTACCACTTGCCAGGGCATTTGTGAAAGAGATTGTCAGACTCCATGGTGTTCCCACGGACATGGTCTCCGATAGGGGACCACAGTTTGTGGCTCACTTTTGGCATGCCTTTTGTGACAGACTTAAGGTTCATTTGTCATTTTCATCAGGTTATCATCCGCGGTCCAATGGACAGACCAAGAGGAAGAACCAGGACACTGAGCAGTTTTTGAGATGTTTTGAAGCGGACAATCAGGAGATGTGGTCGGAATATCTACCATTAGCTGAGTTTTCTCTCAATAATCATACGTCTTCTTCGGCTGGGTGTTCTCCTTTCTTTTGTTGTACTGGGAAGCATCCATCTTTCGGTCCTTTTTCTAAGATTGGGGCGGCGGTGCCTGAGGAGGAGAGTTTTCCTGGAAATTTGGGTTTGGACCAGTGTGCGCCATAATCTGAAACAGGCTAATAGGAGGTCTAAGAAAATATTTTGATAAGAGAAGAAGGGAGGCGAGGTTTGTTGTTGGGGACATGGTTTGGTTGTCCTCTAGGAATCTGCGTTTGAAGATCCCTTCTAAAAAGTTGGGGCCTAAGTTTGTAGGACCCTTCAAAGTGGTTCAGATTGTCAACTCAGCAGCTGCGAGATTAGACATTCCTTCGTCCTGGAAAATTAATTCTGTTACACATGTATCTTTGCTGAAGAAATTTGACACTCCAGATAAGGTGGCTATGCCATCTGCTCCTCCAGTTGATGAGGACTGCGAGTTTGAGATTTCACTCATTCTTGATTCCAGGTGGCACAGAGGAGGGTTACAGTATCTTGTGTCCTGGAAGGGTTTCGGTCCCGAGGACAATTCCTGAGTGAAAGCTGTGGACGTCTCAGCCTCAAGGTTAATTAAGGCTTTTCATACGAGATTTCCGATTAAAGGTACCTTCACACTGAGCGACTTTACAACGAGAACGACAGCGATCCGTGACGTTGCAGCGTCCTGGATAGCGATCTCGTTGTGTTTGACACGCAGCAGCGATCTGGATCCTGCTGTGATATCGCTGGTTGGAGCTAGAAGTCCAGAACTTTATTTGGTCGTCAGATCGGTGTGTATCGTTGTGTTTGACAGCAAAAGCAACGATGCCTGCAATGTTTTACAATGGTAACCAGGGTAAATATTGGGTTACTAAGTGCAGGGCCGCGCTTAGTAACCCGATATTTACCCTGGTTACCATTGTAAAAGTTACAAAAAAACAGTACATACTCACATTCTGATGTCTGTCACGTCCCCCGGCGTCCACAGGGTTAAACTGCTTTCGGCAGGAGCGCTGCTAAATGCACGCGCTGCTGCCGAGAGCTTCCCTGCACTGACTGTCAGTGCCGGCCGTAAAGCAGAGCACAGCGGTGACGTCACCGCTGTTACTGCCGGCACTGACACATTCAGTGCAGGGAAGCTCTCGGCAGCAGCGCAGCATTAGCAAGCGCTCCTGCCGAAAGCAGTTTAACCCTGTGGACGCCGGGGCACGTGACAGACATCAGAATGTGAGTATGTAGTGTTTTTTTTTACTTTTACAATGGTAACCAGGGTAAATATCGGGTTACTAAGCGCGGCCCTGGGCTTAGTAACCCGATGTTTACCCTGGTTACCCGGGTGCTGCAGGGGGACTTCGGCATCGTTGAAGACAGTTTCAACGATGCCGAAGTCGTTCCCCTGATCGTTGGTCGCTGGAAAGAGCTGTCTGTGTGACAGCTCCCCAGCGACCTAAACAGCGACACTGCAGCGATCGGCTCGTTGTCTATATCGCTGCAGCGTCGCTGAGTGTGACGGTACCTTAAGGCCCGGCCTAGATGATCCGGGGGATCCTCGTTAAAGGCGAGGTACTGTTAGAATCTGTTTAGTTTGTGACTATCCACCATTTTCTTGTGGTGTTCTGGCTGCTGGTCTTTTTTTCTCTGGTGCTTGGTTGGTCTTGGGTCAGGTGTTTGTATCACTCTTTATTAACCAGCACCTGCCTCCCAGTCCTTGCTGGACAACAGTGTTAATCTGCCTGAGTTCTAGCTTGGTGCTTTGCTTTTTCACGGTGGCGCAGTGGTTAGCACAGCAGCCTTGCAGCGCTGGAGTCCTGGGTTCAAACCCCACAAAGGACAACATCTGCAAAGAGTTTGTATGTTCTCTCCGTGTTTGCGTGGGTTTCCTCCGGGCACTCCGGTTTCCTCCCACATTCCAAAGACATATGGAGCACCCCCACTGCCGCAGGGCCGAGGGGTACCAGGTACCGGGCCTCTCTGTCTCAGTTCTGGGGTTGTCACGGTGGCTAGACCCGGCCCATGACCCTTCATGGTCCAATGAAGGTGGAGAGTGATGCTGTTGTGGTGTGGTGCCAGTCGCAGTAAATAACGAGGACACCAGGTTGCAGTCTCTTTACCTCTTTACTGAAGGCTTCAGGATCCTCAGTCCGGAATACGGTTAACCGGGCTGCGTGAGTCCAGCCGGTCCGATGGCACCTCCAGAGTTCCCTTTGCAGGTGGAAATCTGTGCCTACCTTCTAGTGCTTGTGTGTTGTAGTCCTTCCCTGCTGTGCTTACAGGATAGTCCTCACAACTGTTGTGTCTGTTTCTGAAGTTCCCTCACAACTCGATTATGATGTTCTGTTTCGTCCCCCAGATGATATGGCTAGGACGCACCCGTATGACGGGTAGGCTCGGAGGTCTTCCGGGACCCTAGAGTCGCCCCTCTCCAAATGTTGCCCCCTGTGCTTGATTTTGGGTGAGACAGCCCGCCTAGAACTGACTGTCCTGCCGTAGGTTTGAAGTAAGGCCTGGAGCTCAATATTTCCTCGGCGTTTCCGGCCACCGGCTACGCGCCTCAGTAGGATGTTGCCTCGTCTTACAGCACGACTCCTACTGGTGTTTCTCCTTGTTGCGTTGATCTCGTTTCTCACTCAGCACAATAAACCTCGCTTCTTGTCCTTTCTTGGCGTACCGCCGTGATGAAGTGCAGGCGCGGTCCCGTAACGTTCTTTCTATTCGCTAGGCCTCTGTCAGGATCCCACCCCTGACAGGGACCCCCCTGAATCTTCCCCTGCAACACCCTCTGCCACAGGATGTTGCTTGGTTCCAACCCAGTCAGCTTCTCCTAACTTCCTATCTAACCCCCAGTTTTACCAGATTGTGAGGAGTGGCCTAATACATAGCACCCTTAGCTCCCCCTGGAGGCCAGACTGTGAAGTGTATTGGTGTCTGTGATACCTGGTCAGGTGAACTCCTTCAGTGCCATCAGACGTACCATAGCCCCCCTTAGTGGCGGAGCATCAGTACTGCAATGACCAGGACTCTGGGGCGCTGCACTTGTAGCGCCCCCACTGCCACAGGGCCGAGGGGTACCCGGTACCGGGCCTCTGAGTCTCTGCTCTGGGAGTGTCACGGTGGCTAGGCCCGGTCCGTGACCCTGCTGAGGGGCGCCCAATAATAGGTGTGGATGGTGGTGGTAGTGCGGTGCAGTGCAGGTCGCAGTAAATAACGAGGACATCAGGTTGCTGTCTCTTTACCTCTTTACTGAAGGCTTCAGGATCCTCAGTCCGGAATACGGTTAACCGGGCTGCGCAAGTCCGGCCGGTCCGATGGCACCTCCAGAGTTCCCTTTGCAGGTGGAAATCTGTGCCTACCTTCTAGCGCTTGTGTGTTGTGGTCCTCCCCTGCTGTGCTTACGGGATAGTCCCCACAACTGTTGTGCCTGTTTCTGAAGTTCCCTCACAACTCGATTATGATGTTCTTCTTCGTCCCCCAGATGATATGGCTAGGACGCACCCGTATGACGGGTAGGCTCGGAGCTATTCCTGGACCCTAGTGTCGCCCTTCTCCTGTTGTTGCCCCCTGTGTCTTCGTAGGTGATTTGTGTGAGACAGCCCGCCTATAGCTGACTGTCCTGCCGTAGGTTTGAAGTATTGCTTGGAGCCTAGTACTTCCTCGGCGTTCCGGCCACCGGCTACGCGCCTCAGTAGGATGTTGCCTTGTCTTACAGCACGACTCCTACTGGTATTTCTCCTTGTTGCGTTGATCTCGTTTCTCACTCAGCACAATATACCTCGCTTCTTGTCCTTTCTTAGGGTACCGCCACGATCAAGTGCAGGCGCGGTCCCGTAACGTTCTCTCTGTTCGCTTGGCCTCTGTCAGGATCCCACCCCTGACAGGGACCCCCCTGAATCTTCCCCTGCAACACCCTCTGCCACAGGATGTTGCCTGGTTCCAACCCAGTCAGCTTTCTGACTAACTTCCTATCTAACCCCCAGTTTTACCAGACTGTGAGGAGTGGCCTAATACATAGCACCCTTAGCTCCCCCTGGAGGCCAGACTGTGAAGTGTATTGGTGTCTGTGATACCTGGTCAGGTGAACTCCTTCAGTGCCATCAGACGTACCATAGCCCCCCTTAGCGGCGGAGCATCAGTACTGCAACGACCAGGACTCTGGGGCGCTGCACACTTACTGATAGGGAATTTAGATTGTGAGCCCCATCGGGGACAGCGATGATAATGTGTGCTAACTGTAAAGCGCTGCGGAATATGTTAGCGCTATATAAAAATAAAGATTATTATTAAGATTATTATTATTCTGTGTGTATAATTCGTGCAGTTCTGGGACTTCTGGTTCTGCTAGTCTAGTTTTTGTTTTCAGTTGGTTTCTGCAGCCTTCTCTGTGTTTTCTATTAGGAGGTGACCCGTTTTTGTACCCAGTCCTGATATCTTTCAGGGATTCCCTTCCCCTATCTATAAGTCTTCGCTTGAGATTAACCTAGGATCGTCGGTGGGTCTATACTCTAGGAATGGGTCGCCCACTCCATCGCAGGGTATCAGCCTAGTCATAGTGCAGGGTCAGTTTTCCCTCTTCTACCCTAGTCCTGTGTTGCAGTTCCATAACACTATCCCTGTATCACCAACATTCTTTTATATTGCCTCTACGCATTTCCCCCCCGACCTATTTATTTTGTGGGCACACCAGGAGGCGGTTACTCAATTACACAAATTACAGCACAGGAGTCTTTTTAAATCTCCGGCCATGATAACTCTTTGCTGAGGATCATCATCTCACTACTCATCAAAGGTCTATCACATAAATGTATTATTTGTGCTGTGATATTCTGGTTCTCAGCAATTAAGTGCGATTCCTGAGAGGGTAGTTTCGGTCTAAAACAAAATGGAGTTTATTGGGGAGCCACCAGGTAATTTACCTCTATACTTGCTCTTACCTCTATCTTCAGGGCATAAGGTAGCTAATATAAAGATCCAGTATGTGGAACATACTATCCCACCGGTTCACAGCACAATGAATAAACATAGATATAACAGAAAAAATGGAATAACAGACCACAGCTTGTCCAGGCATTTTTTAATTTACCACAAGGAAAATGCTGAAAGTTTACATCTCACAATTCTAGAATATTTTTCAGAGATTATTCCTGACTGCCTTCACAGACTAAATAATAAGGCGTCCTTCTGGGTTTCTGTTTGCTTCTATCTGGTTATGAGGGACTCCAGGGGGATGTGACCATATCAGAGTGTAGTAACCTTTTCTTTTTATATAAAAGTGCTTATCACTAAATTAGTGGAGCACCCCCAAGGGCAGTGGGGTACTCGGTACCGGGCCCTTCGGTTCTCAAGGGGGATGTCACGGTGGCTGACCCGGTCCGTGGCCCTCGGGAGGTCCGTTGAAATAAGGGGGAAAGGTCTTTAAAGGGAAAATGTTCATGACGCCACCTGTGGTATTCGGTCAGGGTGACAGACGCTGCTTTAAGGGGTCCGCTGGGGTGATGTTATTGCAGCTAGATGGTATACCTTCCCACAGGTGAAGTATGTCCCCAGGGCTTCCCAGTGTGTAGATGGTGGATGATGAGAGGCGCAGTGAAGAACGAGGACACAAGGTTGCAGTCTCTTTACCTTTTTACTGAAGGCTTCAGCATCCACAGTCCAGAGCACCAGATCACAGGGTAGGCAGAGTCCGTCCGGTTTGGAGGCAAATCCAGAGTCCCCTTAACCAGATGGAAATCAGTAGCCTTCCTCTAGCGCCTAGGTGTTGTAGTACCTTACTGCTGAGCTTCTCATAAGGTCCTCACAACTGTTGTAGATGTTCTATATGTTGTGTCTCTCGCTATTCCCCGGATAGGATAGGACAAACCTGTATGACCGGTGGCGTGAGGCTTTTTACAGGGACTCTATCACGCCCCAGCCTCTCGTAGGTGCCACCTTGCCTCCTGGGTATAGGGCGGGCAGGTAACATGGAATTAGCTGTCCTGCCGGTCTCTGGAGCAAGGCATAAAGGACTGTTGCTCCCTAGGTGCTCCGGCTACCGGGATCCTGTGCCTCAGAAGGAGGCAGCCTGTGCAGGGCAGAACTCATTCTGGTTTCCTCTCCTTTTGCTATTACTTCTCCTCACGCTTTACAATACAATTCTCTGTTCGTGTCTCTTTCTGAAAGCTGCCGCACGTGGGCCTCTGACAGGATCCCACCCCTGTCAGGGACCAACTACCTGAGCGGAGCTCAGATAGCAACTGCCTGAGCCGAGCTCAGCCAGCTTCTGTCTATCTTTCTATCCAGACCACCAGTTTTACCTAATTGTGAAGAGTGCCCTAATAAATAGGAGCATAGCTCCCCCTGGTGGACTGGAGTATGAAGTGTGTTGTGTGTTGGTGTTACCTGTTAGTGAGATCTCCTTTATTGCCTTCAAACGTAACATCACTCCCCCCTAGAGGAAAATGACATTACTGCAACGACCAGGACCCTGGGGCGCTGCACTAGAATATCATCATAAACCTATTTTATTTCAGTTCTTCAACACAAAAAGTGAATCTCATATTATATAGAGTCATTACAAACAGAGTGATCTATTTCAAGTGTTTATTTCTGCTAATGTTAATGAATATGGCTTACAGCCAATGTAAACCCAAAAGTGATTCTCTCAGTAAATTAAAATACTTTATAACACCAGCTTGAAAAATAATTTTAAAATCTCAAATGTTGGCCTACTGAATTGTATGTTCAGTAAATGCACTCAATACTTGGTCGGGGCTCCTATTCATCCATTACTGCATCAATGCGGCGTGGCATGGAGGCGATCAGCCTGTGGCACCGCTGAGGTGTTATGGAAGTCCAGGTTGCTTTGATAGCAGCCATCAGCTCCTCTGCATTGTTGGGTCTGGTGTCTCTCATCTTCCTCTTGACAATACCCCATAGAATTTCTATGAGGTTAAGGTCCGGGGACTTTGCTGCGCAATCAAGCACAGTGATACTGCTGTTTTTAAACCAGGTATTTGTACTTTTGGCAGTGTGGACAGGTGCCAAGTCCTGCTGGAGAATGAAATTTCCATCTCCAAAAAGCTTGCCGGTAGAGGGAAGCAAGAAGTGCTCTAAAATTTCCTGGTAAACGGCTGCGCTGACTTTCGTCTTGGTAAAACACAGTGGACCTACACCAGCAGATAACATAGCTCCCAAACCATCACTGATTGTGGAAATTTCACACTAGACCTCAAGCAGCTTGGATTATGTGCCTCTCCACTCTTCTTCCAAAATTAAATGCAAAATTTACTTTCATCTGAAAAGAACACTTTGGACCACTTCAGTCCAGTTCTTTTTCTCCTTAGTCCAGTGTTGTGAATTCTGCTCTTGGGCTCCCTCCGGTGGTTGTTAGTGGTAGTGCAGTGGTCTCTGGATTATAGGCCGGGCAGGTGTTTCTGCTTATTGCAGCTCTATTAGGTATTTAGGTTTGTAGGATTCATCAATCCCTGCCAGTTGTCCATTGTATCTTGGAGGGATTGCATCTCTGTCTGGCTCCACTTGCCCTGCTGTCATTTCAGCTAAGATAAGTGTCTTGTTTTGGTTCTCTGTAGCATGCATGCAGTGTGCTTTTATGTGCAGTGCAATCTATTGTGTTTTTGTCCAGCTTAGACTTTGTTTGGATTTTTCTGTCATGCTGGTTTCTCTGGAGATGCAGATATGCATCCTATGTCTTTAGTTAGATGTAGTATATTGTATATTCTGCTGTGGGTTTTTCTAGTGTTTTAATACTGACCACTTAGAACTCTGTCCTATCCTTTTCTATTTAGCTAGAAGTGCCTCTTTTGCTAAACTCTGTCTTTTCTGCCTGTGTACGTATTTCCTCTTAAACTCACAGTCAATATTTGTGGGGGGCTGCCTATCCTTTGGGGCTCTGCTCTGAGGCAAGATAGGATTTCCCATTTCCATCTTTAGGGGTATTTAGTCCTCCGGCTGTGTCGAGGTGTCTAGGCCTGGTTAGGTACATCCCACAGCTACTTCTAGTTGTGGTGTCAGTATTAGGATTGCGGTCAGTACAGGTACCACCTACTCCAGAGATAGTCTCATGCGGCTCCAGGGTCACCGGATCATAACAGTCCAGGTCAGACGCTTTTGGCGTTGTCTATTGGTCATGAGTGGCTTGACACAAGGAATGCAGCACTTGTAGCCTATGTCCTGGATATGTCTTTGTGTGGTGGCTCTTGAAGAAATTACTCCAGCAACAGTCCACTCCTTGTGAATCTCCTTTTTGAATGGTCTTTTTTTAACAATCCTTTCAAGGCTGCAGTTATCTCGGTTGCTTCTGCACCTTTTTCTACCACACTTTTTCCTTACTCTCAACTTTCTATTAATATGCTTGGATAAAGCACTCTGTGAACAGCCAGCTTCTTTAGCAATGACCTTTTGTGGCTTACCCTCCTTGTGGAGTGTGTCAATGACTGCCTTCTGGACATCTGTCAAGTCATCAGCCTTCCTCATGATTGTGTAGACTGCTGAAACAAAATAAGGGACCTTTCTAAATGCTTAGAAAGCCTTTGTAGGTGTTTATTGTTGATTATTCTAATTTACTGAGATAATGACTTTTGGGTTTTCATTGGCTGTAAGCCATAATCATCAACATTAACAGAAATAAACACTTGAAATAGATCACTCTGTTTGAAATGACTCTGTATAATATATGAGATTCACTTTTCGCATTGAAGAACTAAAATAAATTAACTTTTTGATGAAATTCTAATTTAGTGAAAAGCACTTGCAGCTAGTTTCATAATTTCTTTTTTTTGCTGTAATTGTGTGTTTTATTATATTTATTTATGGTGTTGTTGCATGTAATTAGTTAATTATGTCAGTGTTTGTCTATATATAAAGTCCTTAGTTACACTCATGTTTGTACTCACCTGATGAAGGAATTGGACCGTCCCTGAAACGCGTAGTTTTCATTAACTTATTTTTTTTTACTCTGATCATCTCACATTGTTATACTTCGCCAGAGAAGGTCCATTTATCTGTGGTGAAGCCATTGGAGTTGCAAGTTTTTGTACTGTGGAGAAAAAACGTAGACAAGATCTTGCACTCTCTCTATACTGTGGTCTTACTGGATATTTTCTCAAGAATTTATCAAACAAACCTTTGGGAGAACATCTAGGTCTGGGTGATTGTCGAAGAGCTCACCCAAACTCCTAGATACCTTTTTCTTCCTCTGACAAAGTACAGAAGAATACAGTGTTATTCTTAAAGAACCAGGTGCTATCAGCGTTTGAGTTCATTGACTGCTGGTCTGCTTTATTGCTTCAGGACTGGTTCTAAAGTAAGGATTAGGAACAGTTAGTTTGGAAAGATCCATTTAAATTTTTGCCATTGATAAGACACCTTTAGTCCAAAATTTATGTAACAGTGTATTTTATGTATGCTTTAGGTAGGAGAACTTCACTCTGAATCCATCTCCTGCTTTGTTTTGGATAATTTGCCTGCTGGGTTGGTACTGTGGCTTTCATGGCTGCTTCTTCACAACCCTGATTATGATTGATTTCAGAAGGAAATTGTTAAATGGAGCCCCAATTGTTACAACAAATGTCTAAAGTTGATACAAATATGCTCCGCTAGTCTGAAGGGTCTGCCGGGGTACCTAAGGGACTTCAGAGATGTGTTCTCAGAAAAAGAGGCGGAGATATTATTACCTCCACATTGTCCTTATGATTGTGCTATTAATTTTGTCTCTAATGCCAAGTTACCGAAAGCTCGCCTTTACAATTTGTCTGAGCCTGAATGGATTGCCATGAAAAAACTATGTTAAAGAACGTTTACAGAAGGGTCATGTCTGTCCTTCCTCCTCCCCTGTGGTTGCTGGATTTTATTTTGTAAAATATAAAGATAGTGGTCTCTCCCTTTGCCTCGATTTCTGAGAACAAAACAAAATCACAGTTAAGAATACATACCCACTTCCTCTCATTGCCGACCTATATAATCAGCTTATGGGGTCTTACTGGTTTTCTAAATTTGATCTTAGAGGGGCTTACTATTTGATATGCATCCAGAAGGGTGATGAATGGGAAACGGCATTTTAAATGTCTGAGGGTTTATTTGAAAATATTTTCATGCCATTTGGGTTATCCAATGCAACTGCTGTTTTTCAAAATTTTATGAATGATAATTTGTCTGATTGCATTATAAGATTTAATGTGATTTACCTGGATGAAATTCTAATTTCCTCACCCGATTTGGACTCTCACTAGGAACGAAGGTTGAAGGAGAACTCTTTGTTTGCTAAAGTAGAGAAATGTAATTTTTCTGTTCAGGGAAATGTTGTTATTGGGGTTTATCTTGTCAGCAGAAGGTTTAAGATGGACTCTGCAAAGGTACTATTATAGAGAATTCATCAAGGGTCTTTCTCAGATCGCTAAATTTCTTACTGACCTTACAAGTAAGGGGGTGAATCCCAAGGTTTTGTCGACAAATGCTATTAAGGCTTTTCAAACATTAAAAGAGTGTTACGTATCTGCTCCTGTTCTCATTCAGCCCAATCTATAAGAACTGTGGCAGGGTCACTGGTGTTGTACATGAGGGGAGATATGTGTCACAAAGATTGCTTTCCTGTGTGATGTGAAAGCCATAAGTGTTTTCTTCAGCATGATATGTGCTGAGAGCAATCCAGTTGCAATATGGGCCTGGCTTCCATGGTGGGTAGGTCAGAGATGGGCGGGACACCTACTCACCTTATCTCCACCTCCAGGGTGTGGCTGGAAGGGAAATAAATGTCCAGCCAGGTTTTTTTCTGGGCTCTGTGTTGTGTAGAGGCAAGCAAGCCTTAGGTTGATGCTCCTGAGAGAGCTGCCATATGTGTTGGCCCAGAAGTGCTGGGCAGGACTGTGTTATGAACTTTTTGTTTTCCTTTTGTGCAAGAAAGGCAGTTTTTCTGTTACCATTTTGTGGTATATGACACAAATAATAAACCACCCAGAGACTTTAACCCATGTGTGCCTGTGTCTACCTCAAGGAGCAGCTAAGTGAGCCACAGAACCTTTTATTGTGGAGGTAGATGCTTCGGGGAAGGGCTGTTTTATTGCAGGGGTCCAAAACTCTGACTGCATCCATGTACATTTTTTTCTAAAAAATATTGGCCTGCTGAAAGAAATTATGATGTTTGGAATCATGAGTTACATTTTGCTAAATTGGCCATTGAGGAATGGAGGCATTTTTGGAGGCGGCAGTTCATCAAGTTACTGTGGCCTCCGATCATAAGAATATAGCTTACATTGAATCAGATAAACGATTAACTCCCAAACAGGCCAGATGATCCTTATTTTTCTCTAAATGTAATTTCACTATCATATTCAGGTCGGGGTCCAAGAATGTGAAAGTTGATGCATTATGTCGCAGTCTCAATTCAGTTTCTTCCCCAGAACCTCCATCCTCCATTCTTCCTCAGGTCATAGTGGTTTCCATGGTATCCTTGGAGTTGAATGTAGAGATCTGTAAAGTCCAGTTGTTGTCTCTTTCTGCCCCTTCAGAGTCAAAATTTAGGTCTGTGGATCTAAGATTGCAGGTGTTACAGGACTTTCATGATTCCGTCTTGAGGGGTAATCCTAGGGTAAAAGCTACATGGAAAGCCATTGCTAGACTTGCTAGACTTTTTTGGTGGCTGTCTATGAATTATGATATTAAAGATGTAGTATTCGCTTGTGAAGTTTGTGCACACACTAAAATCTGTCATAACTGGTTCGCCGAGGAATTACTTCCTTTGACAATTCTAAAAAGTGAATGGACTCATCTGTCCATGGATTTCATCATGGATTTACCTATGTCTGGTGGGAAACCTGCTATTTGGGTGGTGGTTGATGGATTCAAGAAACAGGCTCATTTTGTTCTTTTGTCGGGATTACCTAATGCAGAGATACTATCCAGGTTGCTTATGTCTCATATTGTAAGGTTACATGGGATCCCTCTTAACATTGTCTGACTGGGAAGTGGAATTTCTCTCTAAATTCTGGTTAGCTTTTTGTAGTAAGATGGGGATTGATTTGTAATTTTCCTCTGCCATTCAGAATCCAATGGCCAGACTAAGATGACAAATCAGTTTTTGGAGCAAATCTTAAGGTGCTTTGTGGCGGCTCAGTAGAAGGACGGTCCTCATTCTTAACTCTCGTTGAGTTCAATTTTAACAGTTGGATCAATCAGTCCACTGGAACCTTGCGGTTTTTCTGTAATTATGGTTTTCATCCACAATTTGGAGAATTTTCTAGGATTAGTTCTGAATGTCCTAGGGGGTAAGGTGCCATACAGAGACTTGGGGATGTCTGGAGGGAGGTTCCAAAGAATATTGGGGCCACTTAGATTCACCAAAAGTGGAAGGCCGATAGAAGACTTTCAGTGGGTCTTGTCTTTAAGATAGGTGATAAGGTTTGGTTATCATCTAAAAATATTAAACTTAAAGTGCCGTCGGCAAAGTTGGGTCCAAAGTTTATTGGTCCATATGAGATTCTGGATGTGATCAACCTGATGGCTTTTAGATTAAAGCGTCCTCCATCTCATTGGATCCCTAACTTTTTCCATAGTTCCCTATTAAAGTAGTTTGTCCATCCAGCAGTGTCTCCCTATCCCTACCTCCTCTGGTTTCAGTCAATGTTGGCTTAAAGTATGAGGTTCAGAGAATAGTGGATTCTCATAGGGTCTGAAATTCTCTCCTATACCTCATCCACTGGAGGGGATACAGACCCGAGGAGACATACTGGGTACCAGGTTGAGATGTAAAGGTCAAATGGTTAGTCAGGGCCTTCCATTTAAAATTTCCTAGGAAACCTGAGGGTCTAGTGGCCTCTCTAGAAGAGAGGGTCCTGTCACGATTCCTCCTCTCAGTGTGTCTTGGACACAATTTTTTGGGAGCTCTATCTGTTCATTTATCATTTAGCAGAGATATATTATTTTTCTCCTCCTCCAAAAGGAGTTTCATAAATTTAAGGGAACTATTTGTGGCCTCCCTTGCCCATTTAGACATTAACTGTGAGCTTCTGTGCATAATGCAGGGAGAAGAGTGATGCAAAACCCCGATGTACAATGCATTTTTGATGAAATTTTGAGACTCTGTACCTCTCACCATGATACTATTTATTCCTTTTAAATTTTAGTTAGCTCACGAAATGCAGCACTATACATTGGTGTATACTTTTTCGTGTGAACATTTTTTCTAAAAATATATCCCTGGACTCTGTCAGCCACTGTTCAGTATTCAGGCCTACCGATAAAATACCAGCATCGTCTAGTAAACCAACTACTATACAGCAATAAGCATCCAAACTGTAGTGCCAGATGTAAGTCTCTTAGATTAAAGTCAGTAAATAGCATAAAGAGATTCTATTGTTTAAATATAACTTTTAATAGTAACGTTTAAAAATAGGGATATACCCACAATAATGACCAAGAACCTATGCAGACCACCTATTTACAAGACAAGTTACATAAATAGGTATATCAAATGTAGCAATACCAGGTAGGCTAGGGTTAAACCCTAGCTCTGCAACTTTGATTAGTACACCTGACTAGCTCTGCATACAAACAAGCTAGGTGTTCATCTAAGTCAGTCTGCTGGTGAGGCTGAGCAGACTGGATGTGTTTAAAAGAGAAACAAGCCAAAATCTTTTTGAGAAGAGTCTGCACACGCCATATCCAAGAAACTGCAAGTATCAGTGGTTGATATGGACGACTGCAGTTTTGTTTGACTGAATTGAGGCTAGCTCACTAGTTTCAAAAGTAGTCATGGTCTTTACTATTTAGTTAGTGCCTGGACAAGGCTAGCGATTTGTGTTTATGATTTTGTTGTTTTGGTACTGTGCAACATGTGGAAAGGAATAAAAACTGCATGTGTTTGGATGAAAACTGCATTGCTTATGTGCAGTGGCGTAGGAAGGGGGGTGCGGGGGGGGCGGGCCGCCCCGGGCGGCACAATGCCGGGGGCGGCTCCGACCCAGAGAGGAGGAAGGAAAAAAAAAAAAAATTTGAGACGCGGGCCCTTTAAATCTTCGGGCGGCGCTGACGCCGCCGCCAGGACCAGGGCCGCCATACCAGCGTTGGCAGTAGCATAGCTACTGGGGGGGCAGAGGGGGCCTTCTCCCCGGGCCCTGCCACATGAAGGGGCCGACTGGGAGCCGGCACTGCCACTTCCGTGATGAGGCACAATACAGGAGGAGCGCAGCAAAATGCCTGCTTCCCTGTCAGACGGCGATTCTGCACGCTCGTCCCTCCTGAACTGTATGATTGTGCTGACCGACCTCAGGAGCTTCTCCAGGCTGCAGGTTTCTTCCCTCCCTCTCCCTGTGCTGGAATTGGCCCAGGGCAGGCACGCTGGGTCCTAGTGCCCACCTCCATATCACTCAGATACTTCCTGGTCCTGCTGCAAACTTCATCGGTAAGTGGGGATAAGATACATTAGATTGATATGCATGTCATAGTCACTGGGGGGTAAATGTGAGAGGATGGGGTGTTGTGGGGGAGGGGGACAGGGCACTGGGGGGTGAATCTGAAATTATGGGGGTGTTGTGGGGGCTTAGGTGGGGGAGGGGGACAGGGCACTGGGGGGTGAATGTGAAAGGATGGGGGTGTTGTGGGGGACAGGGCACTGGGGGGTGAATGTGAAAGGATGGGGGTGTTGTGGGGGAGGGGGACAGGGCACTGGGGGGTGAATGTGAAAGGATGGGGGTGTTGTGGGGGAGGGGGACAGGGCACTGAGGAGGTGAATGTGAGAAGATAAGGGTATTGTGAGGGCTGAGGTGGGTGAAGGGCGACGGCACTGGGGGGCTGATTATTATACGGTTTTGTTATGAGATTTTATGCACTCCATCACATGTAATAGTTGTTCTCTGGGATGGGGAGGTAGGGGGCTTATTATACTTACCAGCTGGGTAAGCCATGAGCTGCATCACATTTAGGGCATGTGCACACGCTGCGGTTTTTACTGCGGATTTATCGCGGTTTCTGCTGCGGGTTTACACCTGCAGTTTTCTATTGGAGCAGGTGTAAACCCGCAGCGGAATCTGCACAAAGAATTGACATGCTGTGGAATATAAACCGCTGTGTTTCCGCGTGTTTTTTTCCGCAGCATGTGCCCTGCGGATTTCGTTTCCCATAGGTTTACATTGTACTGTAAACTTATGGGAAACCGCTGCAGACCCGCAGCTGCGGAAGCGTTGCAGTTCCGCAGCGAAATCCACAGCGTGTGCACATACCCTTAAAGCATCATTCCAGCATTTTTTTTATTTCACCTCTGGAGTGGCACTTTAAGGGTATGCACACGTTGCGGATTTGACTCTACCATGTAAACCTATAGAAAACAAAATTCACAGTGCACATGCTGTGGAAAATACCACACGGAAACGCTGCACTGTATTTTCCGCAGCATGTCAGTTCTTTGTGCAGATTCCGCAGCGTTTTACACCTGTTACTTAATAGGAATCCGTAGGTGTAACACCGCAGGGGAAATCCGCACACAAAATGCTGGAAATCCGCTTGTAAAACGCAGTGCGTTTTACATGCGGATTTTTCAAAATCTGCGTGGAAAAATCCTCACACAAATCCGCAACGTGGGCACATAGTCTCAATCTAAGACCAACTGTCTAATACTCACCTTCCGGCGTTTTTATCAGTTTTCGCCACCGCACCGTTTGGGTTCGTCTCCTGCAGTTTGTGACCTGTCCTCTGCCCTAGCGTTTCATGGAGCGGTACGGTATCAATGTGAGTCTATGAGAGCCTCGTTCTGGCCTCTTTCTCGCCTCTTCCTGGCCCTCATAGACTTACATTGAGCGCTTGTGATGCAGCTTCTAACTTCTGGCCAATCAGAAGCTGTGCTTACAAGATGGAGCTGCGGGACTGGAGCGATGCCAAAAAGCGGTCAATATGGCGGAAGATGAGTATATGGCCGGGGCAGGGGACTTGTGCTTAAAGCACCTCCAGCAGTGAAAAAAAAAACCCTGATAGAGTGGTGCTTTAATAATTTAATAATAAGCAGACTGCCAAATCATGACACGGAGCTCCTGCTGCCATGAGCCCCAATATCACTGGCGTCATCAGGCGGTCATGCGACCACATGTTTACTATGTGCTTGTGTCGACTAGAAAGGTTTGGTTTCTTTCAATAGAAGAGAATTGAGAGAAGCCGAAAAAGTCGTCACTTGACCGCCTGCTAACCTCTGTGATGCTGGGGCCACTATCACTGTACATGGGGGAACTCAGGGGACATTATTAAATGTCAAGTGGGCACTTAAGAAGCATTATTATTTATAGGGGCATCAGTGCGCAACTACTGGGTGGTAGAGGCTGCTGAGCTGGCTGTCAGTTGAAGTAAGGGTATGTGCACGCATTGCGGATTTGGCTGCGGATCTGCAGCAGTTTTCCATGTGTTGTACAGTACCATGTAAACCTATGGAAAACCAAATCCGCAGTGCACATGCTGCGTTATATTTTCCGCAGCATGTCAATTCTCTGTGCGGATTCCACAATGTTTTACACCTATTCCTTAATAGGAATCCGCAGGTGTAAAACCACAGGTGAAATCCGTACAAAAACTGCACAAAATCCGCAGTAAATCCGCAGGTAAAACGCAGGGCATTTTACTTGCGGATCTTGCAGGATCTGCATGGAAAAATCCACAATGGAATCCACAACGTGTGCACATAGCCTAAGAGGTGCAGTTACAGCTGCTGCGCTCTATACACAGAGCGGTGACTGAAACCATGCCGGCGCCGCCCCCCTGGCTGCAGTGAGGAATAAAGTTAATTTCCTCCTGGCAGTGTGACTTTCAGTGCAGGCGACAGTGTCAGGACACTATTAACTATTATACTGTGTTTTGAGGGACCAATGGGAACATCATTCTATGTATAAGGGAGCTCTATTGGACATCATACTGTATGTATGGGAGCTGTGGGCCAATCATACTGTGTATAAGGGAGCTGTGGGTTCATCATACTGTGTATAGGGGGCAGTGCTGATATCATACTGTGTATAGGGGAGCAGTGGGGACATCATACTGTGTATAGGGGAGCAGTGGGGACATCATACTGTGTATAGGGGAGCAGTGGGACATCATACTGTGTATAGGGGAGCTGTGGGATCATCATATTGTGTATTGGGGAGCTGTGGGGGCATTGTACTGTGTATAGGAAAGCTGTGGGCCCACCATACTGTGTATAGTCAAGCTGTTCATGGAGGCTACTTAGGGGACATAATTAAATGTTAAGTGGGCACTTAAACATTGCTATAGGGGCACTCAGAGTACTGAGACCATCAAAATTTCATATGTGGTATTATTACTTTTTAGGGACAAAATGTGAAGGGCACTAGCACAGGGCATTAATGTTTTCTAGGGGTGAATTTTATCATCTAGAGAGCACAAAGGAGTCATTATTACTATGTAAGGGACACAGTGGTGGCATTACTATGTGGGGCGGCACCATTATTGTACCATACTGCAGGTGCTGTAGGACACATATGGAAGCAGCGGCTCAGTATTGGGGTATCAGCAGAATGAGGAGTTTGTGCAGGTTGGGGATAGATGGGGACGGGGCTGGAAATGTGAGAAGTCTAATGTGTCCTCATAATATCTGCAGACGAGTCCTGGGTGGAGAAGATGTCATGTCGGTCTGGGCCAGATGGAAAAGATGAGAAAAATGAATGACTCCATCAGAAAGAATGTCCTCTGTAAATTATTGTCTATAACTGTGCTGCGATCTCTTATATGGTCTGCACGACTGGTATCTACCAATATATGGTCCTCATATAGTAATATCATTGTTCGGTTTTGTATATAGATTTATTTTCAGTCACAGTGCGGTCATCTGCTGATGTTCCCCCAGGCTCACAATTAGGGTGCACCACGTCGCTGTAGTCAGGGGTACCTGGTTAGGGGCCCACTCAGATTTTTTGCCCCCCTAAGCTGAAACCCTAGCTACGCCTCTGAGCGTTGGCATTGGGCCCCCCCCTTCTAATACTCACCTCTCCTGGTTCCTGCGGCAGCTGCAGCGTCTTCGGCGCCCTCTGACTCTGCGACGTCTCAGGGCAGAGGGTGCGATGACGTCATCACTGCGCGCTCAGCCTCTCTGTCCTGAGCGTTGCAGAGCCGGAGAGACGCTGAGTGCACGGGACCTGTGCTGGGAACGGGAGAGGTGAGGATTTTACTTTTTTTTTTTTTTTTTTTTTTTTCCTTTATGTCTGACTCAGACAGACTGGGGGCAACATGCTGGAGACAGACTGGGGGCAACATGCTGGAGACAGACTGGGGGCAACATGCTGGAGACAGACTGGGGGCAGATTGCTGGAGACAGACTGGGGGCAGATTGCTGGAGACAGACTGGGGGCAGATTGCTGGAGACAGACTGGGGGCAGATTGCTGGAGACAGACTGGGGGCAGATTGCTGGAGACAGACTGGGGGCAACATGCTGGAGACAGACTGGGGGCAACATGCTGGAGACAGACTGGGGGCAACATGCTGGAGACAGACTGGGGGCAACATGCTGGAGACAGACTGGGGGCAACATGCTGGAGACAGACTGGGGGCAACATGCTGGAGACAGACTGGGGGCAACATGCTGGAGACAGACTGGGGGCAACATGCTGGACACTGCGCCTGTGCGGCCGCCCTGCTTGTGAATCCCAGCCCCGCACTCTGCATAATGCATAACACACTGCGGGGCTGGGATTACCAAGGTGGGTGGCCGCACAGGCGCAGTCTGCAAGCCTGGCTGTGACGTCAGACGGCTAGAGCTCTCTGCGCCTGCACCAAACACCGATACACAGCGCAGGCACTGGATTTCATGGGTAAACAGTGCTGTGGGGGCGGTGCCCGGCGTTGAGTGACGGCAATGGGGGGGGGGGGGCGCCAAACTCGGAAACAGCCCCGGGCGGCAAAAGCTCTAGCTACGCCAGTGCTTATGTGAACGCTACCTAAAGCCTAATACCTACCAGAGCAAATGAATCCCTCCACAAAGCATAACATAGATGCTATAAAGTGCAATGCTAACACCAGTGTCAATAGTAAATTGTTGCAATCTCACCAAATCCAGAAGGCAACTGTTAATTCAGTGACAACTTCAACTTTAAATACAGACACGTCTGTACACTGACTTTCTTTTGCTAATCAAGAATAACATTTTCTACAGAAAATCTACAAGTACTTCTTGTGGTATAAACTGGCCTCAGCCGGCAGGGGGGCGCAGTCAGGCTGCCTAATGAGGCGGACTAAAGTATTTCCCCCCGGTGGCTGCATTCTGCCACTCCCCGGACTGGGAGTTGGTCGTTCTTTGAGCCGGCTGACAACCGGCTCAAATAAGCTCTAGCACATCGGCTCCCAGAGTCCAGTGAGCAACTGTACTGAAAGACACGAGTACAATTGAAGCAATGACCGATGGGTCAGAGTGACGCCAGCAGCATGATCAGGTCATGTGATCATGCTACTGACCTCACTCGCCAGCACCCAGATGCACAAAGAGCATCAATGATAAGTGCTCCACACTGGAGCTGAAGACACTGAAGATGACATGTAATGGGAAAAAGGGGGAGACTTTCTAAGTGGGGGGTATATACTCTGTGGGGAGTATATACTCTGTGTGTGAGGGGGTATATATTGTGTGTGTGGGAGGGTATATAGTGTGTGGGGGGTATATAGTGTGTGTGCTAGGGGGTAAATATAGAAATATATGAAGCTGTCATACTTGGGTCAGGAGATGTGCGGCCAGTCGGTGCATTGCGATCAGATATTGGACCAATCAGACAGCTGAAAGAGCCCTTCCTCTGAATCAAACTCCCAGCAGACTCACATCACCTAATTTACATATGGTGCTAAAACACTTTGAAAAGTTGCAATGGTTTCAAGGTTGTGGTCTTAGTAAGCCAAGCTGTAACTGTGGCTCAGCTATTTTTCCACACTCCAACTCCAGCTCCAATTAATAAATGAATTAAAAAATATTAACAATGGAAATTTCTTTAAAATTTTCACTCATCATCATCCCGGGTCTCGCTGAGCACACAGCAAGACTTGGTGGCTCTGATGACTGTTGTAGTCACTACCTGGCACCTGTGTCTAGCAGGAACTTTGCTGCTATTCACAGATGCCAAAGACAGATTCGATGGAATGGAATTTGTTTTATTTTTTTTTCAATAAATGGGTGAACAAGAGATAGTGTGGGGGACTCTTTATTCAAATAAAGTGATTTTTTTCTGCGTGTGTGTTTTTATTTTTTTATTACCTAGTTAGCTATGGTGGTGTCTGATAGACATCTCTCCATTACTAACCCCAGTGGTTGATGGCACTTGTGTTTTTTGACAAATCAGAGCTGTCATCAAACCCAACTACCATTACCCTGATTGCCACCGCACCAGGTTAATTCAGAAGAGCCGGGCAAAATGCCAGAATTAGCACACCTAATTTGATGCACCAATTCTGGGGTGGCTGCGGGCTTGTATTTTTAGGCTGGGAAGGGCCCAATATCCAGACAGCTGTCTGCTTTACCTTATCTGGTTCTAGGCTCACTCAGCTGCTAAAATCTTAAAAAGAGGTTTTATTGTGGGAATAGTTTTAACTAACCACCCTCCTGCATTGCTCCAGACATTTTAGTTATGTTTTTAGACAGACTTTATGTGGAAGAAATGTAAAATCACCATAGCCAACCCATTATACCGCTAGGGCATAACATATAGCGATGTTTATTTTACCAACTATATTCATTGCCTGCATGTTCTTCAATTAGATTGTTCAATTTGTTTCTTACTTTGTAGAAATCCATCTCTTTGAAAGTGTTATTATTGATATTGCTGTAGCACCATCTAACCAAAATACCAAGGCCATAGCAGAAAAACAAGGGCAGAAAGTAAATGACCCAAATAATTCTAAGATGATTTGTTGATCCCAAACTATATTGACTCAATGCAAGTAATTACCAGAGTCAGTGGAGAACATAATTGACCCACACATTTGAGCCCGTATTCATTGTCCAAGGAAACACTTGTTAAAAAAGTCACAGTATTAAGAAAGATGAGGAGAAGAACAAGTGACCCAGATCAGATTGTGCAGCAGAGATGATGTGATGGATATTGGCTGAAGGCACTTTGTAATTAAATCCTCAGGACAAAAACACAAAGCAATAGAAAGAGCAACCCATTGGGTTTCAGCAACAATAACGTAATGAAAGAAAATCTTTTTTTTTGTTAAACAGATATTATATCTCAATAGACCTAGATGGGTGTGCCCAAAAACAGGTATCGTTAATAAAAAAAATGATGAGGGAACCAGGGGAATTATGGTAAATATCGTACAAGTAAAGCGCCAATATTTGCACTCTTTTGTGGTTTTCATTCTGGTGGCAAAACTGTCAATTAAATTGTGATTTCACAATAAAAAGTAGTTTTAATTCATGCAATATTAAATAGACATTCATATTAATGTAAATTATTTGCAAAGATAAAAAATTACAAGAAGATTTAAAAGAGAGAGTCTCCATTAGTTGTTCACAACCCTTTATGTGATTGGATCCTGCAGTCTTGTTTTAACAGGGTTGGGATGAGGGATGGACATATAAGGTGGCTGCCTGTGTATAAAGGGTGTTAACAATTAACAAACACAAACCTGGATGCTTCTGGGTAAATCGGAGGTAAACAAGCGTCCATTTAAAGGCTTTCACACCTTAAACCACTACTCCAACTTTTTTCTTTATTTCAGGGCTGGAATGGTGCTACTAATCTAGCTTCAAAGATCCCTAGTGTTAGGCCGGGGTCAGATGAGCATATGGCATCCCATGCAAGAGCATCAGATATGATATGCTAATGACCCTCGGCTCCTGCTCTGCTGCGAGCAGGAGCCGAGTGTCATGCATCTGTGCTCCGAGCCTCTTGCACAGAGATGATCGGAGCACAGCTGCTTAGGAAGTGGAGAAATTAATTTCTCCATCTCCTCCAGTGCCGGGGTCAGTGTATATCGCACATCACTCGGACGATATCTGAGTGATGTGTGTTGTCTCACTCGCGAGTGAGCCAAGACTCGGGCGAGTGTTGGTGACAATCGTAGCATGCTGCGATTTCAGTCTCACGTTGAAAACGACTGAGAAAAAAAACAGTGATGTGAGCTGCACCATAGATGAATACTGGTCCAAGTCCTATGCAATGTTTTATCGCATAGCACTAGTCCACATTCATAATTTATCTCTAGTGTGACCCCGGCCTTATACTCAGAGGCAACGGTCACAAGCTATCAATGTAAGGTTATGAGAGTTTTGTTCTAACTCCGTTCTGGCTCTCATAGACTTACATTGAGTTGTGTCTTCTGGATCGCTTAAGCAAACACTGCAGCGATCTAGCAGGTCACAGACTGCTTGAGACCGACCAGAGTTGAACTTATGAAAGATGAAGACAGTGGCTGGTAATTATAAGGCTGCTTTCACACATCAGTCTTTTGCCTTCAGGTTCAATTCGGCGAATTTTGAAAAAAACGGATCCGGCGAATGTTGCCCCTGGACCCATTTTTTTCTCATAGACTTGTATTAGCGATGGATTGCAACGGATGGCCTCACGTTTCATTCGTCATTCGTCGAAAATTGTTTACCCGGCAGCCAGAGAAAACGGACATAGTAAAGTTTTTTGTGTCCGTTGAAAAAACGGACAGCGACAGATCCGTCGCCGTCCATCGTTTGCTAGAATGGAAGCCTATGGCGGCGTATCCGTCAAATGATGGAATCCAGTGATGGATTCCGTTTTTTTAACTGAGCATGCTCCGATTTTTTTTTATCCTATTAGCTGAATCGGCTAGTCGGATCCGGTGAAGAAAAGGATCCGTCGCATCAGTTTTTCACAATCTGCGATGGATCTATTTTTTTTCAACATTCGACGGATTGTGACTGATGGCAAAAGACTGATGTGTGAAAGCAGTCTAAGACCTTCACAGTGAACTTAAATTAGAAGCACCACTCCATTGCTGTAATAAAAAAAACTGCTGGAATAGTGCTTTAAGTCAGATACAAAGGCTGTAGCAAAATACTAAAGTCTCTAAATTGAGCACTAAGCAAGCATTTGCCTCCCTTATATATTACTCCCTTACATGTGTTCTGCTCCCTTTTATTATTGACAGGATAATAGCACACAGCTGCAGGTCAGCAATCTATAATATAACGCTGGGAGCGTCACTCTGTCCGAAGCCTTTATAGACTGCGCAAGCGCCGGCGCAGTCTGGACCCCACAGAGCGACGCTCCCAGGAGATCGCGGTATGCGTAAGCGCTGAACGCACACCGCGATCTCCAACGAAGAAACAGGAACGAGCCAGGAGGCGGAGGGTGAGTATACTTACCTGTCCAGTTCCACCGACGCTATTCCGGGCCATGAATGTCCCCCTGCTCCCGGAACCGGCGCCTGCGCAGTCCGCGCTTTCCGGCGCCATTTTCTTGAAGACACATTGCAGTGTGTCTTCAAGAAAATGGCGCCGGAAGGCGCGGACTGCGCAGGCGCCGATTCCGGCACCAGGAGGACACAAAAAATGGCGCCGGAAACGAATGAGGTAGCGCAAGTAACAAATTTCTGTGCCATGAGGCTGTGGCACTTCATGCCACAGCTATTTGTTACTTACGCCACCTGATTCATTTCCGCCGCCATTTTCTTGGTCCTGCTCCCAGAATCGGTGCCTGCGCAGTCTGCGCTTTCCGGCACCATTTTCTTGAAGACACATTGCAGTGTGTCTTCAAGAAAATGGCGCCTGAAAGCGCGGACTGCGCAGGCGCCGATTCCGGGAGCAGGACCAAGAAAATGGCGGCGGAAATGAATCGGGTCAGGTGGCGACAGCCGCCGCACCCAGCACAGCCGTCCACAGCTGCCGCACCCAGCACAGCCGTCCACAGCCGCCGCACCCAGCACAGCCACCCACAGCCGCTGCACCCACCACAGCCACCGCACCCAGCACAGCCACGCACAGCCACCGCATCGAGCGCCGCCGCACCCAGCACAGCCGCCCACAGCCACGCACAACCGCCCACAGCCACGCACAGCCGCCCACAGCCGCCTACAGCCACACACAGCCACCGCACCCAGCACAGCCACCGCACCCAGCACAGCCACCGCACCCAGCACAGCCGTCCACAGCCGCCGCACCCAGCACAGCCACCCACAGCCGCCGGCACCCAGCACAGCCACACACAGCCGCCCGCACTCAGCACAGCCGCCCGCACTCAGCACAGCCGCCCGCACTCAGCACAGCTGCCCGCACTGATGGGGCGCAGGATGGAGCAGCACGTGATAGGATGGGGGCGCAGGATGGGAGCACATGACAGGATGGGGATGCAGAATGGAGCAGCACATGACAGGATGGGGGCGCAGGATGGAGCAGCACATGACACGGTGGAGCAGCACATGACAGGATGGGGATGCAGGATGGAGCAGCACATGACACGGTGGAGCAGCACATGACAGGATGGGGGCGCAGGATGGAGCAGCACATGACAGGATGGGAGAGCAAGATGGGAGCAGCACATACCAGGATGGAGACCATATACCAATATAAATGCTCGCCACCCGGGTGTAGAACGGGTTCAATAGCTAGTATGAAATATAACACATGTAGTTATTAAAGGGTATCTGTCAGCAGGTTTTTGCCACATAACCTGAGAGCATGACATGACAAGATACTCATTGTGACCATCATAGGGGTTAAAGGCCATCTTCCATTCGTCACCCTTGCGGATCTGGATCAAGTTATTAGCCCCTCTTAGATAAAAAGTGAAAACCTGTGTCCCACAGATTCTGTCAAATAGTTCTGAAATCAAAGGCAGGGAATATACTGTATGTTCTTAGTGGCAATTTTGTTAAAGACCACGATAGTCAGTACAGGGATGATCTTTGTTACGAAAAAGAAGCCGGCATCGGCAGAAGAAAAATTATGGATGAATTCCTTGGCTAAGTTTTCTTGGATGTATTCCAACATGACACGAGTCTCTGGCGGAAATATGGGATACATCCAGCCCCGGGGTGGAGAGGTACCAGACTGAAGATCGATGGGACAGTTGTAAGGTCTATGGGGTGATAAGACCTCTGCCCTCTGCAAAGGCACGATAATAGGTGGGCAGAAAATTAAGGTTGAAGGCATGGAAAACAGAGACTTGGGCAAGATCATGGCAAGGCAGTTGGCAGCACAAAATGGCCCCCACTGTAGCACCTGGCCGGTGGACCAGTCAAAGGCGAGTGTAAACGCAACCATGGAAGGCCCAGAAGAACAGAGTTTACAGATTTAGGTAAAACATAGAAAGAAATTATTTCGAAATGCAGGACTCAAATCTTCAACATGACTGGCAGCGTGATATATCGGATAGGCTCTGCCAGGTGTCTGCCAATGGAGGCAATAGCCAGGGGATTATCTAGTTTTTGTGTAGGAAGCTGAAGTTGAAGAACCACATCCTGATAGATGAAGCTGTCAGGGGAGTCGGAGTCTAGATGGGCTCCTGCTGTCCCCTGTGTCTCCATTCTTGGCCCCTGTGTCTCCATTCTTGCCCTGTGTTTCCATTTTTTCCTCTGTGTCTCCATTCTTGCCCCTTGTGTCTCTATTCTTGCCCCGGGTTTCAATTCTTGCCCCCTGTGTCTCCATTCTTCCCCGTGTTTCCATTCTTACCCCCTGTGTCTCCATTCCTGCCCCCTGTGTCTCCATTCCTGACCCCTGTGTCTCCATTCCTGTCCCCTGTCTCCATTCTTGCCCCCTGTGTCTCCATTCCTGCCACCTGTGTCTTCATTCTTGCCCCCTGTGTCTTCATTCTTGCCCCGTGTCTCCATTCTTGCCCCCTGTGTCTCTATTCTTCCCAATGTGTCTCCATTCTTCCCCCTGTGTCTCCCATCCTGTCCCCCTGCCCCTTTCAATAAGAATAAAAAAATACTTTCTTCTTAACTTGCTGCGCTTCTGCGGCAAAGTTCCCTGCACGCAGTTCAAGCGTGCACTTGCCGGCGAATGACAATGACATCAAAGGCCAGCGACGAGCATACTGATGTCAGCTGCCAACCTCCGGCAACAGAGTTTGACTGAACCTGCGTCACAAGTTCAGTTTCTGCACAGGCAGAATCCTGCCACTGGGAACCGATGACCAAAGAGACGGGGCCCGATGAGGTAATGCCCAGATGGTGACCCTGAGGACGGTTACTCATGTCTAGATACACATGATGAGAGCGTTATACTGCCTCAGTACAAATCTCTGGTTAAACCGCACATTAAGTACTGTTTACAGTTTTGGACATCAGTATTCAGTAAGGATATAATGGAACTAGAGCGAGTACAAAGGAGGGCAACAAAATTAATAAAAGGGATGGGGAACTAAAATACCCAGAGAGATTAGCAAAATTAGGATTATTTAGTCTAGAAAAAAGATGACTGAGGGGCGATCTGATAACCATTTATAAGTATAAGGGGACAATACAAATATCTCTCCAAGGATCTGTTTATACCAAGGAATGTGACGGTCACAAGGGGCATTCTCTGCGTCTGGAGGAGAGAAGGTTAATCCACCAACATAATAGAGAATTCTTTACTGTTAGGGCAGTGAGAACATGGAATTCCTTGCCTGAGGAGGTGGTGATGGCGAATTTAGTTGAGGGGTTCAATATTGTATCTTACAGTTATTAGGTTCTTTAGAAGGACGTAGATCTGGGGATTTATTCTGATGGAATATAGGCTGAACTGGATGGACAAATATCTTTTTTCGGCCTTGCTAACTATGTTACTTTCATTCTTGTGCTTTTTTGTAGTATAAATTCTCACGAGGAGAGTTCAAATATGATATAGGTGAGCTAGAACTCTTGTCAATTAAGATAGCTTTCGAGGAATGAGACATTGGAGGTGGCTAGGCATAGAGTAATGGTGTTTACTGATCACTAGTGTTGAGCATTCCGATACCGCAAGTATCGGGTATCGGCCGATACTTGCGGGTATCGGAATTCCGATACCGAGATCCGATACTTTTGTGGTATCGGGTATCGGTATCGAAACAACATTAATGTGTAAAATTAAGAATTAAAATAAAAAATATTGCTATACTCACCTCTCCGACGCAGCCTGGACCTCAGCGAGGGAACCGGCAGCGTTGTTTGCTTAAAATTCGCGCGTTTACTTCCTTACTTGAAGTCCCGGCTTGTGATTGGTCACGTGCCGCCCATGTGGCCGCGACGCGACCAATCACAGCAAGCCGTGACGTAATTTTAGGTCCTTCAGGATTTTAAAATTACGTTCTGGCTTGTGATTGGTCGCGTCGCGGTCACATGGGTGACGCGACCAATCACAAGCCGTGACGTCACGGGAGGCTGGACACGCGCGCATTTTAAAATGCGCGCTTGTCCTGCCTCCCGTGACGTCCCGGCTTGTGATTGGTCGCGTCGCCCATGTGGCCGCGACGCGACCAATCACAGCAAGCCGTGACGTAATTTTAGGTCCTTCAGGATTTTAAAATTACGTTCTGGCTTGTGATTGGTCGCGACGCGATGCGACCAATCACAAGCCGTGACGTCATGGGAGGCAGGACAAGCGCGCATTTTAAAATGCGCGTGTGTCCAGCCTCCCGTGACGTCACGGCTTGTGATTGGTCGCGTCACCCATGTGACCGCGACGCGACCAATCACAAGCCAGAACGTAATTTTAAAATCCTGAAGGACCTAAAATTACGTCACGGCTTGCTGTGATTGGTCGCGTCGCGGCCACATGGGCGACGCGACCAATCACAAGCCGGGACGTCACGGGAGGCAGGACAGGCGCGCATTTTAAAATGCGCGCATGTCCAGCCTCCCGTGACGTCACGGCTTGTGATTGGTCGCGTCGCCCATGTGACCGCGACGCGACCAATCACAAAGCCGGAACGTAATTTTAAAATACTGAAGGACCTAAAATTACGTCACGGCTTGCTGTGATTGGTCGCGTCGCGGCCACATGGGCGGCACGCGACCAATCACAAGCTGGGACTTCAAGTAAGGAAATAAACGCGCGAATTTTAAGCAAACAACGCTGCCGGTTCCCTCGCTGAGGTCCAGGCTGCATCGGAGAGGTGAGTATAGCAATATTTTTTATTTTAATTCTTTATTTTACACATTAATATGGTTCCCAGGGCCTGAAGGAGAGTTTCCTCTCCTTCAGACCCTGGGAACCATCAGGAATACCGTCCGATACATGAGTCCCATTGACTTGTATTGGTATCGGGTATCGGTATCGGATTAGATCCGATACTTTGCCGGTATCGGCCGATACTTTCCGATACCGATACTTTCAAGTATCGGACGGTATCGCTCAACACTACTGATCACAAAAATGTATTCTATGTTGACGATGCTAAGTGTGTGAATACTATACAGGCCTGGTAGACTCTCTTTTTCTCTTGGTTTGCTTTCTCTATAAAACTCCCTGGTACTAAGAATATTAAGGCGGATGCCTTATCACGTAGTTTACTTTCAGAATTGAGGTACAAAAATCCCATCAAAAGTCTTAGTGAAGGAGTGTTGATAAGTGCTTTGTGTATCAATCTCAGACAATGCATTATGGAGGCTCAGAATGGGACTCCGGAGGACTTGCAGCCCGGCAAGTTTTTTATGGCTTTCTCACTTCGCACTGATCTTGTTAACGAGGTACATGACTCGATGTAGGCTGGATATCCTGGTTCCTCTGCCACCAGGAGAGCTGTTTCCAGGTCCTTTTGATGGCAGAGTGCTCGAAAAGATGTGGTGAATATGTCCATAAGTGCAGGATTTCAACCAGATCTAAAGCCTTTTGCCAAGCCAGAGTTTATTTTGCCTATCGAGGATTCATCTTGGCTTTGGACTCACCAGTCAATGGATTTTGTCATGGATTTATCTAATTCTGGTGGAAATACTGTGGTGTGGGTGGTGGTTGACTCTTTTACCAACATGGTTCACTGGGTTTTTCTACCAAAATTGCCCATGGCTAAAGGTTTAGCTACTTTGTTTGTCTCCCACGTTGTTAACCTACATGGTGCTGCTAAAAACATTATTTCCGATTAAAGAAGTTAGCTTTTGGCATAGTTTTTGCTCTAGGTTGGGAATTCTCCACAGGATATCATCTTGAGCCTAATAGATAGACATAGAGAATGAACCAGGATTTTGAACAATATTTAACGTGATTTGTCTCATCGAATCAAGAGGATTGGGTGGATTTTCTTCCTCTGGCTGAGTTCGCACTCAGTACCCGCACCTCCACTGCTACGGGTACCTCACCTTTTTTTGGTGTGGAGGTCTCTATCCGGTTTGGGAAGATTTTTGTGGGTTGAAGTCTACAGTTCCATATGAGAAAAGATATTCTTTCCATTCAGTTAAGGTTTGGAAAGAAGTTAAAATAGTCTTTTGATCATTTGCAATCAGACCGAGAAAACTGTTAACCGCAAAGATAGGAGGGCTCATGTCTTTAAGGTAGGAGATTTTGTCTGGTTAGCCCCTAAAAATCTCCATCTTAAAGTTCCATCCAAAAAATTGGTTTCTAAATTTTTTGGACCGTTTAAAATAATCAAGATCATTAAGCCAGTGACAGTTAAAGTCCAACTTCCAGTTGCATGGAGGCTTAATAATTCCTTCCATGTCTCACTTAGTAAAAGGTTTGAAGAGATGCCAGGTCCTAAAGACAGTATTGAGGAAGACTTGGAAGAGGACAAGGAGTATAAGGTGGAACAAGTCTTGAAATCCAAATGTTTCAGGCTTCAGTTCCTGACTTCAGTTTCTTGTTAAATGAAAGGGTTTCATTCCAGAGGATAACTCCTGGGTGGATGCTACCAGCATACCGCTTACCTAGTGAGGGAGTTCTATCTGCGGTGTCAGCAGTCCGGATCTCCGTGGGTCCAGTGCCCCTCCTTGAAGTTGTAGTACTGTCATTCTTCTGGAGATTCAAACCCTTGATTCTGTGCTCTCTGGTCAGCGTCTCTTTCCACTGAGACAACAGATACACTTTTTCTTGGGGGTTTTAGTTCTGTTATATTTGGTTATTTTTAATTTACTCTAGATTGTCTGTTCTATCACCTTTTGGCTGCAGCTTTAATAACTTCCCCTTCTGGTGTTTCTTGTTGGTGATAGAGTTTATTGATTTCATTCATTTTGCTATAATTTGTGTTGGTTGCAGCTGTTTTTCTTGTGGTTCCTTTACTCCTTAGGGAATTGCTACTCTTGCGATTCTAGGAGCTGCTAAGGACATTCAGGGTAAACCGCCGTGGAGTTGGGATGCTATTGCATAACTGTCACGGGTGTGTCAGGTTTGACAGACAGTCATTCTGGTTACTGCTGTAGAAGGTCATTGCGCTTGGCCCTGCAGGAACATTCTGGATCTTGCATCTCTGTTGTGGAGTGATATCTTTCTCCCTCTAGGTCTAGGACATAGTGGTGATCTCCAACCTCTGCTGCTGATTAACACACCCTTGCTGGATGTTTAAATAACTTTAGTGGATGTTTAAATACCTTTAGTCGCTTCAGCAAGGTGTCGGTGATAGCTCTATTTACCTCTGTCTGATAGAAAGTGCTGGAAGTCAACTAGTTTTTACTTGGGGCCTCTTAGAGGATTGCTGGCGTGAGCTCTCTTGTCTCATCTCAAGCTAAGTGTATTCCCTCATTTGTCTTCCTGCTTTGTCTTTAGTTGTAGTGGGGGCTGACTAGCGCTTACCCCATTCCGTCCCTATCCAGGACCTATCGCTTGGGGCAGACAGGGATTAGGTTCCCACTCGGCGATAGGTGTGGAACTTATGTAGGGGTGTTAGGGCAGGCTGGATGTTGTCATTTCTGCCTAGGGGTCTCCACTTCCCCTTTCCTAGTGTTTGGGCTCCCCCACCCTCTTCCCATTGTTGTGCACCTAGCTTCTCCCTCACCCAGCTTGACAATGGAACCCCCACTCCATGGCGGCTCACCCTGAATGGCCTTAGCACCAGGTATCACTCCAGTTCAGACCCCGGACCTGCAGCAGCTGACACAACTGGTCAAAGGCACAATTACGAGGTACAGAGTGAGAAGACAGAGACTTGATCAGACAGTCTGAGAATGGGGTGGGCAGCACAGGTTCAGAAAGAATACGACGACGGGGTCAGGAGTGGAGAGATCAACAAAACGAGAAAACAAGCTGGGTTAGTAACAGGAGAGACAAAACAATAATGCATCTTAACCCCTTAGTGACCGGGCCAAATTTTTGAAATCTGACCGGTGTCACTTTATGTGGTAATAACTTTGGAACGCTTCCACGTAACCCAGTGATTTTGAGACTGTTTTATCATGGCACAATATAATATAAGTCAATATGTTTTGTGTTTATTTATAAAAAAAATAAAAAATGTTACAAAAATTAAAAAAAAAATGCAATTTTCAAACTTTGAATGGGTATTCCTTTAATCCAGATAGTCATACCACAGAAAAGCATGAATAAATAACTTTTCCCTCATGTCTGCTTTTCATCAGCACCATTTGTAAAATGTTAATTTATTTCGTTAGCATTTCAGGAGGTTTAAAAATATAGCAGTAATTTTTCATTTTTTCAAGGAAATTTACAAAATTTATTTTGTTAGGGACGTATCCAGATTTGAAGTGATTTTGGGGGGCTTATATATTGGAAAATCCCCAAAAGTAATACCATTTTAAAAACTGAACCCCGTAACATATTGAAAACTGTTGTCAGGTAGTTTATTAACCCTTCAGGTAATTTTCTGGAATTAATGCAAACTGGCATAACAGAAAAGGAAAAGTGTATTTTTACCATCTAAATATCGTTAACTTCTGAACATGCCGCTATAGGCGGCAGACTCTAAGGGCGCTATTTGGTCGTGAATTGCCATGGCAAACATCAGGATCACACAATCCTGATCTCTGGGTGCCGATGAGGTTAAGTCGGAAGCCCCCACACTCTGTTAGCCATTTATAGGATGTAGTCAATGTTGACAGCAGCATCTAAGGGGTTAAACAGATATTGACGGTGCCAACACTGCTAATGCAGCAAGTTGTCACCTATAGTTCATAGCCGACAGCTGCTGGATTGTCACCTATTTGGGGAGGCTATTCTCTCATATCTCAGGTCAGTAAAAAGACATATTGGTGGACTTTAAGTGGTTAAAATGGAACTAGTAACAAACTGCAACTAGGACCTAAGCTCAGGCAAGGTGTGGAAAGAGGAGCTGCCTAATATATCCCCTGTTAACAGAGAATAAGCCAGGGAAGCAAAACTCTGCAAAACACAGTGGTTTGAAATTCCTGCAAAGTCTGCCAGGTGGAAACTTTCCAGCAATAAAAGAATGTAGCAGTGCTGGAAGTGTGGCACGAGGCAGCTCACCGAGATGGTATGATACTAGAAGGAACAGATAGGTGCACATAGTGAGTAGGATGGTGCTTACAAACTGTCTGAGTTACCAGCATGACATTCTGTCTGTCCTCACCTCGCCCCCTATCTGTCGGAGTCCTGCAAGGTTCGGTTCTAGGGCCCCTGCTCTTCTCCATTTACACTTTTGGCCTGGGACAGCTCATAGAATCTCACGGATTTCAGTATCATCTCTATGCTGATGACACACAGATCTACATCTCTGGACCAGATATCACCACCCTACTAACCAGAATCCCTCAATGTCTATCCGCTATTTCATCCTTCTTCTCCGCTAGATTTCTAAAACTTAACATGGACAAAACAGAATTCATTGTCTTTCCCCCATCTCACGCGACCCCCCCAATGAACCTATCCATTACAGTAAACGGCTGCCCATCTCTCCTTCAAATCGCATATCCAAGCTCTTTCCACTTCCTGCCGCCTTCAACTCAAAAATATTTCACGGATCCGTATATTCATAAACCAAGAATCTGCAAAAACCCTAGTCCATGCCCTCATCATCTCCCGCCTCGACTACTGTAGCCTCCTCCTCTGTGGCCTCCCCTCGAACACTCTCGCACCCCTCCAATCTATTCTAAACTCAGCTACCCAACTAATCCACCTGTCCCCCCGCTATTCCCCGGCCTCTCCCCTCTGTCAATCCCTTCACTGGCTCCCCATTACCCAGAGACTCCAGTACAAAAGCCTAACCATGACATACAAAGCCATCCACAACCTGTCTCCTCCATACATCTGTGACCTCGTCTCCCGGTACTTTCCTGCACGCAACCTCCGATCCTCACAAGATCACCTTCTCTACTCCCCTCTTATCTCCTCTTCCCACAATCGCATACAAGATTTCTCTGGCGCATCACCCCTACTCTGGAACTCTCTACCACAACATATCAGACTCTCACCTACCATCGAAACCTTCAAAAAGAACCTGAATACCTACCTCTTCCGGCAAGCCTACAACCTGCAGTAATCACCGATCAACCAAACCACTGCACGACCAGCTCTATCCTTACCTACTGTATCCTCAGCCATCCCTTGTAGATTGTGAGCCGTTGCGGGCAAAGTCCTCTCTCCTCCTGTACCAGTTGTGACTTGTATTGTTCAAGATTATTGTACCTGTTTTTATTATGTATACCCCTCCTCACATAGTAAAAGAACCAACTCACAAACGTTATCAGCATGGCAGAATATTATAACACACCACAATGGGAGAGGATGAAAGGAATAAATCCTAACCTGCTGCAATCAACTGGACCTAATAAACAGGACAAGTCGTAAATAGTGAATAAACAAAAGAAAATGGCCAAAGGCCAGAACAAACGACCAACCAAGTCCGTATATAAATAAGTATCAAAATATTTTTTATTAGAAAATAATATACAGGACAACAAAGACACAGTATATGAAAATGGCGCAAGGAAACGACAACCATAGCCAAAGAGTATGAAAAACTAGCTAGTGTGGACGGGCACATGGAACCCCCACATCAGATGTAATATTGCTGTGTGCGGTAGAACTAATATCGCAGTAGTCAGCAGAAAATGAATCAAAAATCACTTATATATATAATCTAAGAGAATCAGACTATAACCGGGAAACCTCGTGCTGATGTTAAAGCAATATACCAAAATTGGCAACAGCATGTAAAACATAGGATCATGTAAGAGAAAATTCACTAACAATCCCAGTAAGTACAGACATTTGTATATGTATTACATACCACAGCAATGTGATGTGAGGGTGCAACGGGGCCATCCACACACCCCGACGATCGTTTCGGATGCTCTCCTTCCTCAGGGGGCATAATGGCAGGTGTCTGAAGCAGGCATTAAATAGTGGTGACCACCGGAAGTGAAGAAGTCACAACCCGGAAGTATATATATCTCCATGGAAACCCGCAATAATAAGTATAATAATACAGAAAACTGTGCAGCGCTACACCCGGCATCCCCACCATCCACCTGCGCTAAGCACCACGCCACAGCACCCCAGGAGAAAACACGGGGCCCCGTGTATCTCACCGGCGGGCGAGCAGAAGGGCGAGCGCTGGAAGAGGGGCGGGGCCAGTGCCTCGCATGCGCAGAAGAAACAGGAAACTGTTCCTGGGGCTGTGGGAGAGGGACCTCTTCCTGTCAGACCAGCGATCGTCATCAATGGACCGCGTCCTCACTTGGACGCAGTACATTGATGACATATTTCTGGTCTGGCAGGGCTCTGTTTTGGCTCTTACGGAGCTGATAGATGAGCTCAATAATAACAGCCTCAATATACGTCTCACTACTCACTATCATTGGATGTGACCTTGAGGAGAGGTGATACGGGCAACATCTGTACTAGTATCTTTAGGAAACCTACTGCCACCAACGCACTCCTACATGCAACGTCGGCCCATCCTCAACATATGATCAATGCAGTACCGGTGGGGCAGTTTCTCCGCCTTCGCCGGATCTGCTCTACACAGGCGGCTTTTGAGCAGGAGGCGGAGAATCTTAAATTGCGTTTTCGCGAGCGTGGCTATAGCAATCGTGCTATTAAGAGGGCATACCATCGTGCCAAATGGTCTGATAAGGATGGTCTTCTATATAATGAGGGCAGAAAGAAGAATGATTCAAACATAACCAGATTTATAACTAATTTTAATTCCCAATCTGACTTAATTCGCTCTGCATTAACAAAATCTTGGCCCATCCTTATGGCGGATAAGAAGATAGCTAAATTATTACCAGAACGCCCACAGATCACCTTCAGACGTGCTAAAAATCTGCGTGACCGCCTTGTCAGGAGCCATTATAATGTTTCATCTCCCCATACGTTTTTGGATTCATTTAAGGCTCGACAGGGGTGCTTCCCGTGCGGCCACTGTGTGGCGTGCATCAATATTGACCACAGTGATAACTTTTGTGACTCTTCTGGTCAGAAAGTTTTTAAAATAAAAAGATCTATCACTTGTAATACCAGAAATGTTATATACTTTGCGGTTTGTCCATGCTCCCTGATCTATGTAGGACTAACTACACGTCAACTAAAAGTCCGGGTCAGGGAGCATGTACGAGGCATAGAAGCCGCTAGGGATGAAGATGATGTGACACTCCTAAAGACAATACCTAAGCACTTCAAGCTATTTCACAACTGCAGTAGTAGGGACCTAAGGGTTAAGGGTATCGATATTGTGGACCCAGGCATTCGTGGCGGTAAAATCTCACAGCGGCTAGCACAGCTTGAGTCACGTTGGATCTGGACTCTAAATACGGTCCACCCGTATGGTCTCAATGAGAGCCTTAGCTTCGCTCCCTTTCTGTGATCGTCATTCACTGTAATATATGTCATCTTTTGGCATCTCATCGCCTTGTTGTGTGATTGATTTTAACTTGTTTTTATCTATTTTACAGTTCTACTCTATATCTCTTCGATATTTGCTATTCTTGGACCCTACTCCTGTCTGTTTAAGCGTGGCGTTTTGTGGTGTGACCTCTGAATATATGGAACAAGCACTTCAAGAAACTCGTTATGGGACATTTATGGAACACATCATCAGTTCCTTGGGACACTATAATAGACAATTATGCCCTCCGGAAATTATTTGTTTGGGACATTATGTTTTCGACCAGCTATACCTTAATGGACATTGTGTTGTATATACGACTGTTAAAGAGCATCACAAGCATTGTGGCTGTGTTTTGATTGTTGTGAATTTTCATATGCATATAGAAACTCTATCCATGTCTATATTGGTATTGGGTATGGCACTGGCTGTGCGTCTATGGTTTACATATACTACTATCCGTTTGGGCATACTTACGTCCTTGTGGGCATATTTAATGCCTATTTATTATCTTTTATATTTATACGGGCGTTATGATGTTCATGTCCTGCTTTTGACGTGTTATCATTAATTAATACACACTGGTTCTTAATAATTTTTTTATTGCCTACATTCTTTTAATAGGCATGGATTCTTTGTCCCTAGAGCATAAATGTGGTTTCGGTTTTGCCCTCCCCTTTTATAAATATACTTTGGGTGTGGGCTTGTCTCTGCCTAGATGTAGCGCCATATTATTGTTCGGCTATTGAATACAATTTGGGCACTTTTGATACAATATTGTACCTGCGCGATCTGCCCTTAAATTCTGCTGGGCTATCGTTCTCTATGCTGAGCGGTTTTTTACCTGGTGCCCCTTTCCAATATGGCGTTTTCACAGTTTCCTGTTTCTTCTGCGCATGCGAGGCACTGGCCCTGCCCCTCTTCCGGCGCTCGCCCTTCTGCCCGCCCGCCGGTGAGATACACGGGGCCCCGTGTTTTCTGCCGGTGTGCTGTGGCGTGGTGCTTAGCGCAGGTGGATGGTGGGGATGCCGGGTGTAGCGCTGCACAGTTTTCTGTATTATTATACTTATTATTGCGGGTTTCCATGGAGATATATATACTTCCGGGTTGTGACTTCTTCACTTCCGGTGGTCACCACTATTTAATGCCTGCTTCAGACACCTGCCATTATGCCCCCTGAGGAAGGAGAGTATCCGAAACGATCGTTGGGGTGTGTGGACGGCCCCGTTGCACCCTCACATCACATTGCTGTGGTATGTAATACATATACAAATGTCTGTACTTACTGGGATTGTTAGTGAATTTTCTCTTACATGATCCTATGTTTTACATGCTGTTGCCAATTTTGGTATATTGCTTTAACATCAGCATGAGGTTTCCCGGTTATAGTCTGATTCTCTTAGATTATATATATAAGTGATTTTTGATTCATTTTCTGCTGACTACTGCGATATTAGTTCTACCGCACACAGCAATATTACATCTGATGTGGGGGTTCCACGTGCCCGTCCACACTAGCTAGTTTTTCATGCTCTTTGGCTATGGTTGTCGTTTCCTTGCACCATTTTCATATCCTGTGTCTATGTTGTCCTGTATATTATTTTCTAATAAAAAATATTTTGATACATATTTATATACGGACTTGGTTGGTCGTTTGTTCTGGCCTTTGGCCATTTTCTTTTGTTTATTACCCCTCCTCACATGTAAAGCGCCATGGAATAAATGGCGCTATAATAATAAATAATAATAATAATAATCTTTATTGTGGCTCCCTGAGAATGAGGTACATTTGATCTAGATATGCGTTGGGAATAAACTACAATTTCTATTCATCTGAATCCTGTGAATTCCTTACCAGTAGTGCAGCACAGCCACATTTCTGCATTTGGTAGATGGACGTTGGTCTATACAACCAACAGAACAGCAACTGGAGTATTGGTATCAAAGGCAATTCAATTGTTGTGGTTTCACAGCATCACAAAGTGAGGGCAAAAAAATGCAATAAAACCACATGCTATTTGGCCAATGCCCTATATACGCTTTTTTGTCAATTTCTAGTCTTTACCTAGTCTATCACTACTACTGATTGGCAGTTTTCTGCTCACAGTGTACAAAAAAATCTGTCATTTAGTGGTGCGGTTGGGGTTATACTGAGCTTAACATTCAGAGAACTGGTAGATCTGCAGCTGATTAAAACAGTGAGACCAGTAAGTGCAGTAAGTAGTACATCGCTGTAATCTGGATATCTGTCTCTACTTCACACTGCTCTTAGATGTGGTGACAAAAACTTTGTGACAGATTCCCTTTTATGACTTTTTTGCACTATAATTTCATAAAATATTGTTCAAAACACTTTAGCTGTTTTAAATTACACAACAGAACCACTGCGCCTGAATGTACTTGAAACGCTTGGCATCAATAAGCAGCAATGTGCTCAAAGTCAAAGAATTGTAGTGCAGCGGGGTTGGTGCTTTGTGACAGACAGGCAGTGACCCAGGAACATTCAAAGTAAATGTAGGTTAATGTCCAAAACTCACAACATAAACAGCACATGGTATCCTCCGCATCTCAGCCGGGAAACAAGATAGTCCGTAACTGGGACTTATTGCCATGGGTGACTGCACTTCATGTTTGCTGAGGGGTGCCAGGCCTTTTGGCTCCACTTGGCTCCGTGTTGCTTCTCACAGGTTTAGCGCTGTAGAGCCTCCTGCTCTTCACGCTTGCAAAACCAAAACTGACACACCCAACCCTCGGCTGCAGGGTTTTATACAAGGAGCCTGTGGCCGTAGGCCACATGGAAGACCCGGCCAGGAGGAAACAGACCGTACCACAACCATCCTGTAGTGTGTTTAAAAAATAAAAGCCCATGGCAGGTTTTCCTAAATCTGCCTTGGACAAATAGCTTGCCCAAGACCAACACTTACTTTTATTTTGCGTTGCAATCACAGCTATGCATGTGACTGCAATGCACTCCCAGGGACTCAATACGCTTCTGGGCGTATCCTTGGGGACACATAGTGACCCTTGCATATGACACCAGTCACTGCCTCACATAACCCCCCTCTGTTCAAACGTTTGGGGTTGAATATTTGTCACCATACATGGGGTCCGTAACAGGGCATCTGCATTTCCCTGTGACTTTGCCTCATGATGTTCAATGGTGAAATTAAAATTTTGCAGGGACAGGAACCAACTAGTGAACAGAGCATTTCTCTACTTGCCATTCCTCATCCATACCAAGGGAGAATGATATTATACAAAAAAAAACACTACAAGCTAATTAAAGCAAGAAAATGGGGAGAAAAGAGTATCTTATGACACAACAATTTTTATTATTCACACATAGTATAAAAGAATTTTAACAGAATAACACTGCCGAAGCAGGAAAGGGGGATCCAATATAAACTTATTTTTAACCAATAATGACAGCATTTAAGATTACAATAATCCCATATTAAATTCACAAATCAATCTGTATTCAAAAGTATTTAGTCAAAATATACAATGCCTACAAGTAGTATTCAACCCCCTGCAGATTTAGCAGGTTTAATAAGATGCAAATAAGTTAGAGCCTTCAAACTTCAAACAATAGCAGGATTTATTAACAGATGCATAAATCTTACAAACCAAAAAGTTTTGTTGCTCAGTTAAATTTTTATAAATTTTAAACATAAAAGTGTGGGTCAATTATTATTCAACCCCTAGGTTTAATATTTTGTGGAATAACCTTTGTTTGCAATTACAGCTAATAATCGTCTTTTATAAGACCTGATCAGGCCGGCACAGGTCTCTGGAGTTATCTTGGCCCACTCCTCCATGCAGATCTTCTCCAAGTTATCTAGGTTCTTTGGGTGTCTCATGTGGACTTTAATCTTGAGCTCCTTCCACAAGTTTTCAATTGGGTTAAGGTCAGGAGACTGACTAGGCCACTGCAACACCTTGATTTTTTGCCTCTTGAACCAGGCCTTGGTTTTCTTGGCTGTGTGCTTTGGGTCGTTGTCTTGTTGGAAGATGAAATGACGACCCATCTTAAGATCCTTGATGGAGGAGCGGAGGTTCTTGGCCAAAATCTCCAGGTAGGCCGTGCTATCCATCTTCCCATGGATGCGGACCAGATGGCCAGGTCCCTTGGCTGAGAAACAGCCCCACAGCATGATGCTGCCACCACCATGCTTGACTGTAGGGATGGTATTCTTGGGGTCGTATGCAGTGCCATCCAGTCTCCAAACGTCACGTGTGTGGTTGGCACCAAAGATCTCGATCTTGGTCTCATCAGACCAGAGAACCTTGAACCAGTCAGTCTCAGAGTCCTCCAAGTGATCATGAGCAAACTGTAGACGAGCCTTGACATGACGCTTTGAAAGTAAAGGTACCTTACGGGCTCGTCTGGAACGGAGACCATTGCGGTGGAGTACGTTACTTATGGTATTGACTGAAACCAATGTCCCCACTGCCATGAGATCTTCCCGGAGCTCCTTCCTTGTTGTCCTTGGGTTAGCCTTGACTCTTCGGACAAGCCTGGCCTCGGCACGGGAGGAAACTTTCAAAGGCTGTCCAGGCCGTGGAAGGCTAACAGTAGTTCCATAAGCCTTCCACTTCCGGATGATGCTCCCAACAGTGGAGACAGGTAGGCCCAACTCCTTGGAAAGGGTTTTGTACCCCTTGCCAGCCTTGTGACCCTCCACGATCTTGTCTCTGATGGCCTTGGAATGCTCCTTTGTCTTTCCCATGTTGACCATGTATGAGTGCTGTTCACAAGTTTGGGGAGGGTCTTAAATAGTCAGAAAAGGCTGGAAAAAGAGATAATTAATCCAAACATGTGAAGCTCATTGTTCTTTGTGCCTGAACTACTTCTTAATACTTTAGGGGAACCAAACAGAATTCTGGTGGGTTGAGGGGTTGAATAATAAATGACCCTCTGAAAAGACTTTTCACAATTTAAAAAAAAAAATAAACAAAGAAATAACATTCTTTTTTGCTGCAGTGCATTTCACACTTCCAGGCTGATCTACAGTCCAAATGTCACAATGCCAAGTTAATTCCAAATGTGTAAACCTGCTAAATCTGCAGGGGGTTGAATACTACTTGTAGGCACTGTATATGAACCAAAACAGCTAATGGGAACTATTGTTTTCCTTATAAAGCATAGAGTGGTAATAGTAGCACACTATCAACATTGTACACGTGGGTAAGAAGAAATGCCACTGTTATCAGGCCCCACAGTTATATACCCATTATAATAGCAGAATATATATTTTCAATATTAAAGTGCCAATGCTAAAGTGCTCAAAGTGCAGCGGCCACAATAACCATAAATATATCAACTGGAAGGGAAGTGCTCAAGCTGGTACTTACTGGCAGTGTATAATAATGAGGACCCCGACCTGCCTCCCCTACGTGCATTTCAAAGTCTCTTCTTCAGGAGGCATATGTCAAGAAGTGTAACTGTCGACTGAGAAAATAATAGCGTAGGGACTCCAAGGTCCACTTAATGGCGAGGCACTCCTTCTCCACCACACTATAATTTTTCTCAGCTGGGGTCAGTTTCTTAAATAGGTAGGTGACCGTATGTTCCTCCCAATTCACCTCCTGTGATAGGACTGCTCCTAGGCCCACGTTAGAGGCATCTGTCTGTACGATGAAGCATTTCTGGAAATTGGGGCTAATGAGGACGGGCTGTCCGCACAGCGCCACCTTCATGGATTAGTACACTTCCTCCATCTGGGGGTTCTACCGAACCATGACAGACTTCTTTCCCTTGAGGAGTTCGGTTAGGAGTGTTGTTCTCCACGAAAAATTAGGTATAAACCTCCGGTAATACCCGATGTTTGCTTTTTCGTGGTAACAAGTCGGAGCCAGTTCTAAATATCCTTGATTTTATTTATTTGGGGTTTAATGACCCCATGGCAGATCACGTATCCCACGTACCGGGCTTCCTAGAGCCCTACCGTACATTTCTTGGGATTTGCCGTCAAGTCCGTGGCTCTGAGCGCATCTACTACCGCTTGCACCTGGGACAAGTGGGTATGCCAATCAGTACTAAAGATAATGATGTCATCCAAGTACACTGACGTATACTCCCAACGGGGTTCCAGCACTATGTTCATTAACTTCTGGAACGTGGCTGGGGCCCCATGTAGTCCAAAGGGCAGGACGACATAGTGGTACAGACACTCCGGTGTTATGAAGATAGTCTTTTCCTTGCCATATCCGTAAGAGGCACTTGCCAATAACCCTTGGTCAGATCGAGAGTGGTAAAGTACTGGATCTGTCCCAGTCGCTTGATCAGTTCGTCCATTGGCATTGGGTAAAGGTCTAACTTTGACACCTCATTTAATTTATGGAAGTCATTACATAAGAGTAATGATCCGTCCAGCTTCGGAATTAGCACAATCGGGCTAGCCCAGTCACTCCGGGATTCCTCAACTACTCCCAGCTGGAGCATTTGTTTTACCTCACTCGCAATGGCTTGTCTCCAGGCCTCAGGCACACGGTACAGTTTCATTCATACTCTTACGTGAGGATCGGTGAAATGTCATACTGCATAGCAGAGGTACGACTGGGTAGTCCCTAGAATACGTCCGTATTCTTTTGTACCAATTTCCACACCTCTCACCGCTCTTGTTTTGAGAGGGTGTCTCCTATCTTTAGCTCTCCTTCGGCTTCTGTCCAGGCCGATATCAGAAGGTCCCCAGATGACATGTCTGGAGTCACATAAACATACACTCCTGGTCCTTCCACGCTTTCAACAGATTAACGTGATACAACTGTTCGGGTTTCCTTTTACTGGGCTAGTAAACTCAGTAGTTTACTTCCCCCACTTTTCCCGAACTTCATATGGCCCTTGCCACATGGCCATAAGCTTGCTTTTGGTGGTGGCCACCAAAACCAACACCCGATCTCCTGCTTTAAAGGAGCAGACCGTGGCCTTTTTGTTATATACACAGCTCTGCACTCCCTGAGTATCCACCAAATGCTCTTTTACTATCTGCATGACTGCTGCTATTCAGTCCTGCATACTGGCCACGTGCTCAATGACACTCTTATGTGGTGTAGGTTCCTGTTCTCATGTATCTTTGACTACATCCAGCAGAGCCCTAGGATGCCAGCCATACAGTAGCTCCAAGGGTTAAAATCCCGTGAAAGCCTGCGGTACCTCACAAATAGCGAACATCAGGTAGGGCAACAACATGTCCCAATTCCTTCCATCCTTGGAGACCACCTTCTTCAACATGGATTTGATGGTTTTGTTGAAGCGCTCATCTAATCTGTCGGTCTGAGGGTGATACACCAACATGCACAACTGTTTTATTTTTAGACGCTTGCAGAGTTCCTTCGTCACCTTGGACATGAAAGGAGTCCCCTGATGAGTGATGATCTCCTTCGGTAGCCCAAGACGACAGAACATGGCAAACAACTCACAGGCTATAAGTTTAGCTGAGGTGTGCCAAATTAGAATAGCCTCCGGGTACCGGGTGATGTAGTCTATGACCACTAATATGTGTTGGTGGCACAGGGCAAATTTTACAATCGGACCCACCAGATCTACCACAGTCCTGTTGTGAACTATACTTCTTGGCTCCCTCTTGTGGTCACTAGTGGTTTGGCACTTGGATTGTCTTTTCCCAGGTTGGTACCCACCTGGTTCGTTAGGCCTGGGGTGTTGCTATTTAAACTTCCTGGATTCTCAGTCCAGTGCCTGGCATCGTTGTAATCAGTTCATTTCTGTTTGCTCCTGTCTTCAGGTCCTGGTTCTTTGCAAGATAAGCTAAGTCCTGCTTTCTTATTTTTGTTTATTTGCATTGTTCATATTTTTGTCCAGCTTGTACAAAATGTGATTCCTGATATCGCTGGAAGCTCTAGGGGGCTGATATTCTCCCCCCTCACCGTTAGTCGGTTCGGGGGTTCTTGGATATTCAGCGTGGATATTTTGCAGGGTTTTTTGCTGACCATATAAGTCATCTTACTATCTTCTGCTATTAGTCAGTGGGCCTCTCTTTGCTAAAATCTAGTTCATTCTTACGTTTGTCTTTTCTTCTTACCTCACCGTTATTATTTGTTGGGGGCTTGTATTATTACTTTGGGGTCTTTTCTCTGGAGGCAAAAGAGGTCTTATTTTCCCTGACAGGGTTAGTTAGTTCTCCGGCTGGCGCGAGACGTCTAGAATCAACGTAGGCACGTTCCCCGGCTGCTGTTAGTTGTTTGTGCTAGGATCAGGTATATGGTCAGCCTAGTTACCACTTCCCTATGAGCTGGTATTTATGTTTGCAGACTTTGCAGTAATCTCTGAGATCCTCTGCCATTGGGATCATAACAGTATGCCAGGCCTAGTGAATAGTTAATGCATTTCAGAAGCGGGATTAAAAGAAAAGAAGTTCTGAGTTTTTTGTTTTTTTTCTTCTCTTTCTTCCTTCCCCTTTTTCTCTGAGTGGCTTGAAGCTTTGCTGCAGACATGAATGTTCAGACCTTGATTACTAGTGTGGATCAGCTTGCTGCACGAGTGCAGGGCATTCAGGATTTTGTTGTTAGCAGTCCTATGTCAGAGCCTAAGATACCTATTCCTGAGCTGTTCTCTGGAGATCGATTTAAATTTAGGAATTTTAGGAATAATTGTAAATTGTTTCTATCTTTGAAACCTCGTTCGTCTGGAGATTCAGCTCAGCAAGTTAAAATTGTTATCTCCTTCTTGCGTGGCGACCCTCAGGATTGGGCTTTCTCGTTGGCGCCAGGAGATCCGGCATTGGCGGATGTTGATGCGTTTTTTCTGGCGCTTGGATTGCTTTATGAGGAGCCTAATCTTGAAATTCAGGCAGAAAAAGCTCTACTGGCTATCTCTCAGGGCCAGGATGAAGCTGAAGTGTATTGCCAAAAATTTCGGAAATGGTCCGTGCTTACTCAATGGAATGAATGTGCTCTGGCCGCAAATTTCAGAAATGGCCTTTCTGAAGCCATTAAGAATGTGATGGTGGGTTTCACAATTCCTACAAGTCTGAATGATTCTATGGCGTTGGCTATTCAGATTGATCGGCGTTTGCGGGAGCGCAAATCCGCTAATCCTCTGGCGGTGTTGTCTGAACGGACACCTGTCTCAATGCAATGTGATAGAATCCTGACTAGAACCGAACGACAAAATCATAGACGTCAGAATGGGCTGTGTTTTTACTGTGGTGATTCTACACATGTTATATCAGCATGCTCTAAACGCCTAACCAAGGTTGTTAGTCCTGTCACCATTGGTAATTTGCAGCCTAAATTTATTTTGTCTGTGACTTTAATTTGCTCATTGTCTTCCTACCCTGTTATGGCGTTTGTGGATTCAGGTGCTGCCCTGAGTCTTATGGACTTGTCGTTTGCCAAGCGCTGTGGTTTTGTCCTGGAGCCTTTAAAAGTTCCTATTCCTCTCAGAGGAATTGATGCTACGCCACTGGCGGAAAATAAACCGCAGTATTGGACACAAGTGACCATGTGCATGACTCCTGAACATCGGGAGGTGATTCGTTTTCTTGTTCTGCATAAAATGAATGATTTGGTCATTTTAGGTCTGCCATGGTTACAGACCCATAATCCAGTTTTGGATTGGAAGGCTATGTCTGTGTCGAGTTGGGGTTGTCAGGGAATTCATTGCGATTCTCCGCCGGTGTCTATTGCTTCTTCTACTCCTTCAGAAGTTCCTGAGTATTTGTGTGACTATCAGGATGTATTCAGTGAGTCCAGGTCCAGTGCTCTTCCTCCTCATAGGGACTGTGACTGCGCTATAGATTTGATTCCTGGCAGTAAATTTCCTAAGGGACGATTATTTAATTTGTCTGTACCCGAGCATGCCGCGATGCGTTCTTATGTCAAGGAGTCTTTGGAGAAGGGGCATATTCGTCCATCCTCTTCCCCTCTTGGTGCGGGATTCTTTTTTGTGGCCAAGAAGGACGGGTCTTTGAGACCTTGTATAGACTATCGGCTTCTGAATAAAATCACTGTTAAGTTTCAGTATCCTTTGCCACTATTGTCAGACTTGTTTGCTCGGATTAAGGGTGCCAAGTGGTTCACCAAGATAGATCTTCGTGGTGCGTACAACCTTGTGCACATTAGGCAGGGAGATGAATGGAAAACTGCATTTAATACGCCCGAAGGTCATTTTGAGTACTTGGTGATGCCCTTTGGGCTCTCTAATGCTCCTTCAGTGTTTCAGTCCTTTATGCATGATATCTTCCGGAAGTATCTAGATAAATTTATGATTGTTTATCTGGATGATATTCTGTTTTTTTCTGATGATTGGGATTCTCATGTAAAGCAGGTCAGGATGGTGTTTCAGGTTTTGCGTGATAATGCTTTGTTTGTGAAGGGCTCAAAGTGTCTCTTTGGAGTGCAGAAGGTTTCCTTTTTGGGTTTTATTTTCTCCCCTTCTGCTGTGGAGATGGACCCAGTCAAGGTCCGAGCTATTCATGATTGGACTCAACCCACGTCTTTTAAGAGCTTATGGACATATATGGAATAAACCTCTGACGTGCGCAATGGGATTTCTTCAGTGAGATGTCACTATGACAATGTGGACATGCGCAGTGCAGCCTTTGAGCAGTATAATTCCATGGACATGTACGGCGTTGTTGCAGCCGAACCTCTGACATGCGCAATAGGCTCCTCTCGATGAGACGTCGTCACTTCCGGTGTTAAGGACTGACGGACCGGATAAACATCCTATGAGCTGACGCGGTGCTGCGCAGTGTATGCCGGCTATGGGCCGGTCATAGGATGTGGATACCTATTTATGTGATTGGATGATTTTTTTCTATACACGCCTATATCACTATGGCAATTATTGATGCATTTTCCTTATTGGTGCGATGTGTCTTGTTTACCTTTCAGGAGCTGGGTACGTTTTATGGGATTTATGGATATTTGTGGATCTTTGGGAGCGATCAGGGATAGCTGGACTCTATTAGTTAATGGGACATATGTGGGACTGTCTTTGTGGGATTGTTTTTATATTTGTAATATTATATTTGGCTATATTGTGTATTTGTCTAAGGGAGATGGTCACCTATTGGGCATTGCTTAATTAATGGGTGTGTTTATCTATAATATAACGCTGGGAGCGTCACTCTGTCCGAAGCCTTTATAGACTGCGCAAGCGCAAGCGCCGGCGCAGTCTGGACCCCACAGAGCGACGCTCCCAGGAGATCGGGGTATGCGTAAGCGCTGAACGCACACCGCGATCTCCAACAGAGAAACAGGGACGAGCCAGGAGGCGGAGGGTGAGTATACTTACCTGTCCCGTTCCACCGACGCCATTCCGGGCCATGAATATCCCCCTGCTCCCGGAATCGGCGCCTGCGCAGTCCGCGCTTTCCGGCGCCATTTTCTTGAAGACACATTGCAGTGTGTCTTCAAGAACATGGCGCCGGAAAGCGCGGACTGCGCAGGCGCCGATTCCGGCACCAGGAGGACACAGAAAATCTGTCCTCCTGGTGCCGGAAAAGGCGCCTGCGCAGTCCGCGCTTTCCGGCGCCATTTTCTTGAAGACACACTGCAATGTGTCTTCAAGAAAATGGCGCCGGAAAGCGCGGACTGCGCAGGCGCCGATTCCGGTAGCAGGGGGATATTCATGGCCCGGAATGGCGTCGGTGGAACGGGACAGGTAAGTATACTCACCCTCCGCAAGTAACAAATTGCTGTGCCATGAGGCTTTGGCACTTCATGCCACAGCTATTTGTTACTTACGCCACTTACGTCCACAGCCACCGCACCCACCACAGCCACGCACAGCCGCCGCACCCAACACAGCCGCCGCACTGAGCACAGCCACGCACAGCCGCCCACAGCCACGCACAGCCGCCCACAGCCACGCACAGCCGCCGCACCCAGTACAGCCGCCGCACCCAGCACAGCCACGCACAGCCGCCGCACCCACCACAGCCACCGCACCCAGCACAGCCACGAACAGCCGCCGCACCCAGCACAGCCGCCTACAGCCACGCACAGCTGCTGCACCCAGCACAGCCACGCACAGCCGCCCACAGCCACGCACAGGCGCCTACAGCCACGCACAGCCACCGCACCCAGCACAGCCGCCGCACCCAGCACAGCCACGCACAGCCGCCGCACCCAGCACAGCCGCCGCACCCAGCACAGCCGCCGCACCCAGCACAGCCACGTACAGCCGCCCACAGCCACGCACAGCTGCCGCACCCAGCACAGCCGCCGCACCCAGCACAGCCGCCGCACCCAGCACAGCCGCCGCACCCAGCACAGCCACGCACAGCCACCGCACCCAGCACAGCCGCCGCACTCAGCACAGCCGTCCGCACCCAGCACAGCCACCCACAGCCGCCGCACCCACCACAGCCACCGCACCCAGCACAGCCACGCACAGCCGCCGCACCGAGCACAGCCACGCACAGCCGCCCACAGCCACACACAGCCGCCGCACCCAGCACAGCCACCGCACCCAGCACAGCCGTCCACAGCCACCGCACCCAGCACAGCTACGCACAGCCGCCTACAGCCACACACAGCCGCCTACAGCCACGCACAGCCGCCGCACCCAGCACAGCCGCCGCACCCAGCACAGCCGTCCACAGCCGCCGCACCCAGCACAGCCACCCACAGCCGCCCGCACCCAGCACAGCCACGCACAGCCGCGCCACATACAGCCGCCCGCACTCAGCACAGCTGCCGCACTCAGCACAGCCACCGCACACAGCACAGCCGCCCACAGCCACGCACAGCCGCCTACAGCCACGCACAGCCGCCGCACCCAGCACAGCCGCCGCACCCAGCACAGCCGCCGCACCCAGCACAGCCGCTGCACCCAGCACAGCCACGCACAGCCGCCGCACCCAGCACAGCCACCGCACCCAGCACAGCCGTCCACAGCCGCCGCACCCAGCACAGCCACGCACAGCCGCCCACAGCCACACACAGCCGCCTAGAGCCACGCACAGCCGCTGCACCCAGCACAGCCACGCACAGCCACCCACAGCCGCCGCACCCAGCACAGCCGCCGCACCCAGCACAGCCACGCACAGCCGCCGCACCCAGCACAGCCGCCCACAGCCGCCGCCCACAGCCACACACAGCCGCTGCACCCAGCACAGCCACCGCACCCAGCACAGCCACCCACAGCCGCCCGCACCCAGCAGCGCCACGCACAGCCGCCCGCACTCAGCACAGCCACCCGCACTGAGCACAGCCACGCACAGCCGCCCACAGCCACACACAGCCGCCGCACCCAGCACAGCCACCGCACCCAGCACAGCCGTCCACAGCCACCGCACCCAGCACAGCTACGCACAGCCGCCTACAGCCACACACAGCCGCCTACAGCCACGCACAGCCGCCGCACCCAGCACAACCGCCGCACCCAGCACAGCCGTCCACAGCCGCCGCACCCAGCACAGCCACCCACAGCCGCCCGCACCCAGCACAGCCACGCACAGCCGCGCCACATACAGCCGCCCGCACTCAGCACAGCTGCCGCACTCAGCACAGCCACCGCACCCAGCACAGCCACCCACAGCCACGCACAGCCGCCTACAGCCACGCACAGCCGCTGCACCCAGCACAGCCGCCGCACCCAGCACAGCCGCCGCACCCAGTACAGCCGCTGCACCCAGCACAGCCACCGCACCCAGCACAGCCACCGCACCCAGCACAGCCGTCCACAGCCGCCGCACCCAGCACAGCCACGCACAGCCGCCCACAGCCACACACAGCCGCCTAGAGCCACGCACAGCCGCTGCACCCAGCACAGCCACGCACAGCCACCCACAGCCGCCGCACCCAGCACAGCCACGCACAGCCGCCGCACCCAGCACAGCCGCCCACAGCCGCCGCCCACAGCCACACACAGCCGCTGCACCCAGCACAGCCACCGCACCCAGCACAGCCACCCACAGCCGCCCGCACCCAGCAGCGCCACGCACAGCCGCCCGCACTCAGCACAGCCGCCCGCACTCAGCACAGCCTCCCGCACTCAGCACAGCCGCCCGCACTCAGCACAGCCGCCCGCACTCAGCACAGCCGCCCGCACTCCGCACAGCCGCCCGCACTCCGCACAGCCGCCCGCAATGATGGGGGCGCAGGATGGAGCAGCACGCGATAGGATGGGGGCGCAGGATGGGAGCACATGACAGGATGGGGATGCAGGATGGAGCAGCACATGACACGGTGGAGCAGCACATGACAGGATGGGAGAGCAAGATGGGAGCAGCACATACCAGGATGGAGACCATATACCAATATAAATGCTCGCCACCCGGGCGTAGAACGGGTTCAATAGCTAGTAGATATATAATGGTGGTTGAAATGTGTTTTTGTACTGTGCTTGACAAAGGTCCTCGGACCGAAACGTTGCCGCAGGAGGCAGATTAAAATGTAAATTGCTTTCTTCACACCCTGGAGTGGCGCTGTCCTTTCTTCATCTGTACTCTGAATTGTGGACTGGGCTGGACCCCCTGGTAAGGATGTGCGCTTCTGAGTCCTGAGAGACTATGCTATTTTAGGGTGCGGCCTTACAATTATTGAAAAAAAACGTCTTTTAAGAGTCTTCAGAAGTTCTTGGGGTTTGCTAATTTCTACCGTCGTTTTATCGCTAACTTTTCTAGCGTTGTTAAACCTTTGACGGATATGACCAAGAAAGGTTCTGATGTGGCTAATTGGGCTCCTGCAGCCGTGGAGGCCTTCCAGGAGCTGAAGCGCCGGTTTACTTTGGCGCCTGTTTTGTGCCAGCCTGATGTCGCACTTCCCTTTCAGGTTGAAGTGGATGCTTCTGAGATCGGTGCTGGGGCTGTTTTGTCGCAGAGAGGCTCTGGTTGCTCTGTGATGAGACCATGTGCTTTTTTCTCTAGGAAGTTTTCGCCTGCTGAGCGGAACTATGATGTTGATAATCGGGAGTTGTTGGCCATGAAGTGGGCATTTGAGGAGTGGCGTCATTGGCTCGAGGGTGCTAAGCATCGTGTGGTGGTCTTGACTGATCACAAAAATCTGATGTATCTCGAGTCTGCTAAGCGCCTGAATCCTAGACAGGCTCGTTGGTCATTGTTTTTCTCTCGTTTTGACTTTGTGGTCTCGTACCTGCCTGGTTTGAAGAATGTTAAGGCTGATGCTCTTTCTAGGAGCTTTGTGCCTGACTCTCCTGGAGTCTCGGAACCAGCTGGTATTCTTAAAGAGGGAGTAATCGTGTCGGCCATATCTCCTGATTTGCGATGTGTGTTGCAGAGATTTCAGGCTGGTAGACCTGACTCTTGTCCACCCGACAGACTGTTTGTTCCTGATAAATGGACCAGCAGAGTTATTTCCGAGGTTCATTCCTCGGTGTTGGCAGGGCATCCGGGAATTTTTGGTACCCGAGATTTGGTGGCTAGGTCCTTTTGGTGGCCTTCCTTGTCACGGGATGTGCGGTCATTTGTGCAGTCCTGTGGGACTTGTGCTCGGGCTAAGCCTTGTTGTTCTCGTGCTAGCGGGTTGCTTTTGCCCTTGCCCGTCCCGAAGAGGCCTTGGACACACATTTCCATGGATTTCATTTCTGATCTTCCGGTGTCTCAAGGAATGTCTGTCATCTGGGTGGTGTGTGATCATTTTTCTAAGATGGTCCATTTGGTGCCCTTGCCTAAGTTGCCTTCCTCTTCTGATCTGGTTCCTTTGTTTTTTCAGAATGTGGTTCGTTTACACGGCATTCCTGAGAATATCGTGTCCGACAGAGGATCCCAGGTTGTGTCCAGATTCTGGCGATCTTTTTGTGCTAAAATGGGCATTGATTTGTCGTTTTCATCTGCCTTTCATCCTCAGACTAATGGCCAAACGGAGCGAACTAATCAGAAACTGGAGGCTTATTTGAGATGTTTTGTTTCTGCGGACCAGGATGATTGGGTGACCTTCTTGCCATTGGCTGAGTTTGCCCTTAATAATCGGGCTAGTTCCGCTACTTTGGTTTCGCCATTCTTCTGCAACTCTGGTTTTCATCCTCGTTTCTCCTCGGGTCATGTTGAGTCTTCTGACTGTCCTGGGGTGGATTCCGTGGTGGATAGGTTGCAGCGGATTTGGAATCATGTGGTGGACAACTTGAAGTTGTCACAGGAGAAGGCTCAGCGTTTTGCCAACCGCCGCCGCGGTGTGGGTCCCCGACTTCGTGTTGGGGAATTGGTTTGGTTGTCTTCTCGGTATGTCCCTCTGAAGGTTTCCTCTCCTAAGTTTAAGCCTCGCTTTATTGGTCCTTATAAAATTTTGGAAGTTCTTAACCCGGTTTCTTTTCGTTTGGATCTTCCGATGTTGTTTGCCATTCACAACGTGTTCCATAGGTCTTTGTTGCGGCGGTATGTTGTGCCTGTGGTTCCTGCTGTTGAGCCTCCTGCTCCGTTGTTGGTTGAGGGCGAGTTGGAGTACGTGGTGGAGAAGATCTTGGATTCTCGTCTCTCTAGACGGAGGCTTCAGTATTTGGTCAAATGGAAGGGCTATGGTCAGGAGGATAATTCCTGGGTGGTCGCCTCTGATGTTCATGCGGCCGATTTGGTTCGTGCCTTCCACGCTGCTCATCCTGATCACCCTGGTGGTCTTGGTGAGGGTTCGGTGACCCCTCCTTAAAGGGGGGGTACTGTTGTGAACTATACTTCTTGGCTCCCTCTTGTGGTCACTAGTGGTTTGGCACTTGGATTGTCTTTTCCCAGGTTGGTACTCACCTGGTTCGTTAGGCCTGGGGTGTTGCTATCTAAACTTCCTGGATTCTCAGTCCAGTGCCTGGCATCGTTGTAATCAGTTCATTTCTGTTTGCTCCTGTCTTCAGGTCCTGGTTCTTTGCAAGATAAGCTAAGTCCTGCTTTCTTATTTTTGTTTATTTGCATTGTTCATATTTTTGTCCAGCTTGTACAAAATGTGATTCCTGATATCGCTGGAAGCTCTAGGGGGCTGATATTCTCCCCCCTCACCGTTAGTCGGTTCGGGGGTTCTTGGATATTCAGCGTGGATATTTTGCAGGGTTTTTTGCTGACCATATAAGTCATCTTACTATCTTCTGCTATTAGTCAGTGGGCCTCTCTTTGCTAAAATCTAGTTCATTCTTACATTTGTCTTTTCTTCTTACCTCACCGTTATTATTTGTTGGGAGCTTGTATTATTACTTTGGGGTCTTTTCTCTGGAGGCAAGAGAGGTCTTATTTTCCCTGACAGGGTTAGTTAGTTCTCCGGCTGGCGCGAGACGTCTAGAATCAACGTAGGCACGTTCCCCGGCTGCTGTTAGTTGTTTGTGCTACGATCAGGTATATGGTCAGCCTAGTTACCACTTCCCTATGAGCTGGTATTTATGTTTGCAGACTTTGCAGTAATCTCTGAGATCCTCTGCCATTGGGATCATAACACAGTCCGCTCAAAAGGTACCTCTATGATGGGCAGAGATACCAATGGACTCTGGTAGTTTGGGATGGGTGAGATTAGTTGGCACTCCGGACATGTGTCACAGTGCCTCTGAACCTTCGCGTTGACCCCAGGCCTAAAAAAACCTGCAATATGCACTCCTGCATATTTTTGTCCCCTTAATGCCATCCCAGCATGTGGGTGTGAGCCATGTCGAGCACCACCCGATGGTAGGATTGGGGCACTACCAGTTGTTCAACCACCATCTCAGATTTTATCAACCGTGTGTAATAACTCCTGGTTGATCGCCATATGTGGGAACACTGTCTTCGCACCTGGATGCTGAGCCACCTCATCTACCTCGACTACTATTTCTCGTGCCCGGGTCAGAGTGGGATCCTGGAGCTGAGCTGCCCCGAACTTACCAGGGGACACTTCCATCTCAGGAATCGGTGGGGTTTCCTCGACCTCTCATGCCAATACATCTAGGGGAAACTCCGCTTACAAGAAATGGCCACCAAATTCACCCAACGTGGCTATCCGTCATCTGTTCTTCAACAAGCCGCCTCACCCCCGCTCCCACGATCCAATAAAGCCTCTAATCGAGTCCCATTTATACATTCATACCATCCATTTGCCTACATTCTACATAGGTCCATACGCCAAAATTGGCATCTACTGTCTAAGGCCCATCCTGACATTCCTGAATTCCAAAACCCATTTCTTCCCTGCTTTAAGCGCCCACCCAATCTGAAAGACTCATTGGTCAGGGCGGACTTGGGATCCAATAAATCATCCCCTCGTCAACGCTTTCTACAAAATCCCCGTACAGGGACTTTTCCATGCCTCAATTGTTCACAGTGTCATAATGTCCTCAAAGGCTCCTCTTTCCATCATCCTCGTTCGGGTAAATCATTCCGCATTCCAGATTACTTCACCTGTGCCTCATCTTGGGTTATATATCTGATCAAATGCCCATGTGGACTTCTATACGTGGGTGAGACCACGCAACCAATACGCGATCGGATCTCCAAACACAAATCCACGGTCCGTTGCAAACACCTTCTACTACCCATCCCGTCACACTTTAACACCCAAGGCCACAATGTCTCACAGTTACGGTTCCAGGTAATTGAACACATCTCCCCCATCAGACGGGGTGGTGATCGGGTGGCCCGCCTAAAACGGAGGGAGGCTTTCTGGATCCATACGTTGGAGACCCTTCACCCATTGGGCCTCAACAGAGACTACGACCTAGCGTCGTTTCTCTGAGCACCCACCTTTTTTGACAGTACATTTATACTACTTCCTCATTGACTCCTCTATTGCAGTCCCTATGGTCCAGTTGGATCTACACGGGCACGCTCTGGTATCCCATTCTTCTACTACATTAATCTAAGTCCCCATATGAGGTCGTCCTAATCTGACCCACCTCATTACATCCTTGTGTATTACCGCATACCAGCTATATGATATAGTCCTGCAGTATGTGCATTCCTTCCACAGGTGGTTACCTATTGGTTATTTATTGTGGCAAATGTGTGTATATATATACCATATATAACTGTTCTTTTTCTCTCTTTATTATTGTTAGAGCCGACTGTATTGAGGTTTCTTTAAATGCCACTGTCCACCGGCACGATCACGGACCACACTGGACCAAGTCTTCTTCTCTCTCCACTAAGTCAGACATCCGCACGGCTGAATACGGTGAAGAATGATCAGATACACCACGGAGATCCTCCACCATTCACTGGATCTCCGCTAGGCACCGCCCCCCCCCCCCCCCCCCCCGCGCCCTCCTGTGACTTACTTTAATCGCATCTTGTCAGGTGAAACCCTTAGGACTGTAGCCGTTTTCCGGGGAGCCGTGACACATAGAAACGTCACTTCCGCCGGCTCCTTCACACGTGCAAGCCGTCTATACAGCTGCACGTTTGCTTCACAGTGTTGCTAGGGCCCGGTGACGTCACTTCCGGTCCTACGGACATTCACAGAGAATAGGCTAATCGGCCGATATGGCCCCTCCCCTTGTTAATTTAATGGCGGTTTCCACATCCCCTGATCAGACTAGCGGTGGACTCCGCGTCTGTCAGCGGCACCTCACGATCCATCTTCCACAGGTAACCACCCTCCAGCGCTGCTTATCCTCACCCATGTAGCTACTCGGTATGTATATTCACCGCATTCCTCTTTTTACCCCCAGTCTGTGCACCAGCCCAGTGTTCTCGTTAAGGTATGCTTTCACCAGCACTCCCCCTGATCACTACACCACTGGCAGGCCTCTCATTCTCTCCCCTATGATTTATAGGTTTTACAGTTATAAGTGCCCTGAGGCATTACAGTCTCTCTGTCCAGGCTACAGTATAGTACGGTACGTGCTACACTCTCCCTCTCCTTACCGTTTTCTGTTGTGACAAGTGTTGTGCCACCTTATTCTGCTTGGTCTTCTTCGGCATATATTATCATCTGTACATTGGACCTGATATGATATAGATGCTGTTGTCTTTCTTTCTTTATGCAATGTATATACTTTTGTTTTTGTTCACTTATTTTGGTTTATTTTGGTTGTTTGTTTTTTCACATGTAGTTACTGATGAAGGTACGTAATATGGACCGAAACGTTTGTTGGGTACTACAATAAAACTTTCACATAAGCATCAAGTTGAGTGCTAGGTTTTTTTCATTAATACATCTAGGGGAAACCTACCAGGGTTACACTCTTTCCTTAGGTTGACAACCCTTACGGCAGGTATTCCCGACTCGGTATCTTCGGGTTCTGTGCACGGAATAAAATTCACATTGGGAGGGTTAACCCTGGTCTTCCACAGGGACCAGAACAGGGGCAAGTCTCTTCCCAACACAGTCCCATATGGAAGAGTCTTTACCACTTCCACCACATGTCTTATTTCTCCACACGGGGTGGAAAACGTAACCTTCATGGTCGTGTACTCTTGGATTTCCCCATGGAAACACACCACTCCCACTTTCCATCCATTAGGGTTGTCCCTGGCAACAAGGGACCCATGGTCCAGAGTCACTAAGCTCCCTGAGTCCATGAGAACCTTCGTCTGATACCTATTAACGAGTACCTTGCACAGTTGGGGTTCGCTGCCGGTAGTGCCTGTAGTGGTGGTGCAGACTGGCTGGGCATACATGGACACCCGGCGAGAATACCTGCCGTCCATGGGTTCAGCTGTCAGGGGGCAATTGGCAGCCATACGTCCGGGCTCTTGGCACCGCCAACACTTGATAGCTGCAGCACGACTGAACCTTGAGGCCGTTTTAGGGGAAACGGGTCTGTTCTCACACTCAATCTTGGTTATCCCATCAGTGCCTGAGACCTGGAGAGATGAGACTCCGCAAAGGACCACTGGTACACCCGCTGAGCCCACACATAGGTATTAACCCCCAGTCGGGCAAGGATCTCACCTCTCAGCTTCTCATAGTCCAGTGCATCGTCCCGACTGAGGTCCAGGTAGGCCTTCTGGGCATCTCCCGTCAGGAAGGAGGATACCACTTCAGCCCACTGGGTCATCGGCAAGCTCTCCCGCTCTGCAGTGCACTCGAAGACGGTGAGGAAGGCCTCCATGTCGTCCTCAGGAGCCATCTTCCTCAGCGCTGACCGGACTTTGTAACGGTCCTCCGAACAGAATGTGGTCGCTGGAGTGGGTGCCTCTCGTATAGCTGCTATCTTTTGCAGAATCATCTCATTAGTTTTTTGCTGCCGATGATGATGGTGCTGCTCCAGCTGCTGCCGCTGTAACTGTAGTTGCTCCTGCTGCTGCTGCTGAAACTGCAGCTGCTGCTGCTCTTGTTGCCACTGCTGATTGAGGTCCAACTACTTCAAAAGCTCCTCAATCTTCTCGGCAGACTTGGGCTTCAGTGTCGCAGGTCTAGTCACTGACATGCAGCACGCTTTGTGGTGCGCCACTGTTCACACTGCACACATTCTCCAACCATATGTAATGCAGTGGGGTTGGTGCAGTGTGACAGGCAGGCAGTGACTCAGGAAAGTTCAAAGTTCAATGTAGTTTAATGTCCAAAACTCACAACATAAACAGCACACGGTATCCTCGGGATCGCAGCTAGGAAACAAGATAGTCCGTAACTGGGAACGGTTGCCATGGGTGACTGTACCGCCTTGTACGCTGAGGGGTGCCAGGCCTTTTGGCTCCGCTTGGCTCTGTGTTGCTTCACACAGGTTGAGCTCTGTAGAGTCTCCTGCTCTACACGCTTGCAAAACCAAAACTGACACACCCAACCCTTGGTTGCAGAGCTCTTACAAGGAACCTGTGGCCGTAGGCCACATAAAAGACACTGCTGGGAGGAAACAGACCGCCCCACTACCATCCTGTAGTCTGTTTAAAAAATAAAAGCCTATGGCAGGTTTTCCTAAATCTGCCTTGGACAAATGGCTTGCCCAGGACAAACACTTACTTTTATTTTGCATTGCAATCACAGCTATGCATATGACTGCAATGCACTCCCGAGCCCTCAATAAGCTTCTGTGTGCATCCTGGGGACACATAGCGACCCTCGCATATGACACCAATCGCTGCCTCACAGAATGAAGTTAATAAGTTTTAAGTAGGGAACATACAGTGATTTGCAAAAGAATTCAGACCCCTCTGCATTTTTTGTATCTTGCTACCTCACAACCTGGAATTTCACTGGCTTTTATTTTGAGAGTTTGCATCAATTCATGCAATAAGCAAGCCTACAACTCTGAACATTTAGTTTAATTTTTATTGTGAAGCAAAAAGCAAATATGACAAAATAACTGAAAACTTCACTATGCATAACGATTCACATCCCTAAATTCAGTACTTTGTAGAGCCTCCTTTTGCAGCAATTTCAGCTGCAAGTCGCTTTGGATAAGTCTCTATGAGCTTTCTACATCTTGCCACTGGGAATTTTGCCCATTCCACAAGGCAAAACTGTTGCAGCTGCTTCAAGTTAGATGATTTCCACTGGTGAACAGCATTCTTCAAGTCTGACCACAGATTCTTTACTGGGCCACGCCAAAACATTTACGCGTTTCCTTTTAAACTGCTCCAGTGTTGCTTTTGCAGTATGCTTTGGGTCATCGTCATGTTCGAAGGTGAACCTCACTTCCAATCTCAAATCATTTTGCAGACTGAAACAGTTTTTGAGCAAGAATATCCCCGTATTTCACACCATTCATCTTCCCCTTGACTTGGACCACTTTTCCTGTCCCTCCTGCTGAAAAATATCCCAGAGCATGATGCTGCCACCACCATGTTTCAGTGTGGGGATGGTGTTCTTGGGGTGATGAGCTGTGATGGTTTGGCGCCAGACATAGCATTTACCTTTGTTACCAAAAGGTTAAATTTTGGTCTTATCTAACCACATCACCTTCCTCCATTCATTTGGGGAATCTCCCACATGTCTTTTGGCAAACTCAAAACACTCTTCCATAAAGGCTACCTCTATGGAGTGTATGGCTTATTGTGGTCCAATCTCTGCTTGGGAACTCTGCTGCTCCTTTAGAGTTACCTTTGGTTTCTGTGTGGCCTCCTTGATTAATGTTCTCCTTGCCCAGGTTGAGAGTTTTGGTGGGCAGCCCTCTCTTGGCAGGTTTGTTGTGGTACTATATTCTTTCAATTTGATGATAATGGATTTGATGGTGCTTTGGGAATCGCAAGAGATTGGGATGTTTTTTATAACCCAACCCTGACTTGTACTTCTCAACAACTTTGTCCTTGACTGTCACGCTGTGATGGTTTTCAATAAGGTAGGGGGGACTAAACCGTCCCTTGGAACTGGGACCCTAACCATTCCTGTCCCAGGGGTGCTCTTGAAAGTAGAGAGGCCTGAGTCCCTGACCTTACTATGCTCCTGATAAACCCTGATCTGTGCCTTCCCCCACCTCATGAGGCATTGGACTGAAATGTAAGGTAAACAGGACACAAAGAAAAAACGCTATCATACAAAAGCACTGACCAACCATAGGGAGGAGGATATGGACAGGGAGCAATAAATTAAATGTCAATAAGGTCCAGGAGAAAAATACACACGTACTACAGCAAACCACAGATCACTAGTACAACCACTTCACTCCAACCACTTAGCTTTAGCACGTAGCACAGGAAGACATATCTTTCACCAGCAGGGACAATAAGGTCTGGCCAGTTTTTATAGAAAGAGGTAATGACCAGATCAGAAGCAGTTAAAATTGGGCTGCATGTTAATGACCAGCATAGAAAGGGTTGGTAACGTCTTCAGCACCAGAGGAAACTAAATTCATTTAAAAAATCAAACCCTCTTTAAGGAAGACCTGCGATTCATTACGTGACCATCTAACTCCAGGTGTTCCAGGGGGATGTGACACCCTCGTGACAGTACCCCCTTCTATGAGGGGCCAATGGGCCCTCAAGACCGGGTTTATCCAGATGGGCCGCATGGAAGGACCTAATTAGTTTACTGGCATTAACCTCAGATGTCGGTACCCACATCCTCTCCTCAGGAATATACCTATTCCAGTGCACCAAGTATTGTAAAGAGCGGTGAACTACACGAAAATCCAAAATTCTTGCTACCTGAATCTCCACATTACTATCAACAATGCCAGCTCATACATATTTTTTGAGCACAAATTTTGTCACCATAAGGAAATGTCTCCTGAAGCAGTGCGAAACGCGCGTCGAGGCAGAGGGACGCCCGGGTTATTCACATGCACACCATTTGCTAGTAGTGCAGTTCACATTTATTCTATCAGCAGTCTCACTGAGTCTACAGTATACAGGCTACTGAACCTTCTGTTGTCTAAATGCGGCATGTGCCTTCATCACAACCCATGTTAGCATAGGCTCAGCCTCCAGTGACTGCCATTTCACCCTGCCTGTCTCTACAGTTAGCTGCTTTATTTTGCAAAATTTTCAGGTCATTGCTTACATATTTGTACTTTATATTTTGGAACTTTTCTTGAATATTTCTTCTTTCCCGATGTGCTATATATTTAATTGTGTTGGGTTTTTGCTATTTTTTTAAATAGCTTGTGTTACGTGGTACCCCATGATATCTGGTTCCTCTTTTAATGACCTAGCAATGTTCTTTTAACACTTTTTTAACATTGTTGTATCAATAAAATTTACTTTTTAATCATAAAGTACCTTCGGTTATCATTGCATTAATTTACTTTTGGTGACAAATTTTGTGATTAATTTATTATTTAAAGGGGTACATCAACTGTGAGGCTGTGGCCTCTGTTACAACTACGGGGCGCTGTTTGTGCTCCCCAGAATGTGGATGCAGATGGATGAAGTCCATAGGTGTGCATGAGAGTCATGGATTTCCGGTCTGGGTTTTCCATGTGGCTAAAGGCCACTGGTTTGTGTGTGTTTAAAAGCCCTGCAGTAAGAGGTATGGGTGTGACAGGTGTCAGGTGTGCGAGGTGCATGTCATTGTCGGTCTGGTGTGTGCTGCTGTGCTGTGCAGACCAGAGGCCTGCAGAGCGCTGGCTAAGTGCATGGAGGCACAGGCCAGCGGTGCAAGCACCCAGGGCAGCTGAACAGCCTGGCACCCGCAGCATATACAGTGATGCATGTCATCCACGGTACTGGTCTCGGATGTGGACAAGTCCTGTGCCTGGAGGTGGATGTCCTGTGCCCGAAGGAGTCGGATGTGGACAGTCGTGTGCCCAGAGGTGGATGTCCTGTGCCCGAAAGAGGACTAGCATGTGTAACGATTGCAAATAGGTGGATATGGTGCCCGGCTGCTATCCGGAGGATATCCTGGACTGTGTGAGTAAAGAGACTGAAAGAGACTGTGATACAGCGATGCAGGACACCCACAAGAACTAGTCAGAGGAGGGCTGGCGGGTGTAGTGTCTGCAACACATAAAGCTGTGTGTATGGAGACTGTAATATGGTGTGCGGTCGCCCAGGGAAACTGGACATGGGATGTCTGGCCTGTTTAGGGACCGCAATCTAAAGCCATATGATTTGTATTGTTATGAACTGCTGTAAACTACATACTGATAATAAACACTGAAGTTATGTGCATTTACGTGAATTGGACTTTAATGCTGTGAGGAAACACATTAAAAGAGACTTTTGTGTTTGAACTTTGTGGGTCACTGCCTCTTCACTGCGTACGATGCTACTACAATCTTAAACAACCCAAAACATTGCATGGGTTTAATACTTTTGGACATTATTGTGTGATAATATTTTTTGAGCAATTTTTGGAAAACATTGTGAATTTTAAGAGTTAGAGGATGCTCAGGACGAAAGGCCATAGGGTTAATTACGGCAACCACCTTGTAAGGACCCATGAACCTAGGACCTAAGTAAGGAATTTTCAGTTTAATATTTCTGGTAGACAGCCATACTAAATCATTCACACCCAGGTCCAGACCTGACAACAATTTCTTATCAGCCTTGGGTTTGTATAGGTCCCCATGACCTTTAAGTTGTTATGAACCCCTTGCCATAAAGATGAGAGTGATGAAGAGAATCATTCCTCCCCGGGAACCCCTGAAGAACCTTCTGTAACTAATGGAAACGGAGGCACAGATGGTGAAGTACACATTCATTTATTGAACTTATTGTGGAACCACTGGGCCACTACCTGGGGGCTCCGAAGGGGGCGTGACAAAGCGAGCCCTGGACTCCCGTAGTAAAGCTCTCAAACAGGGCCAGAATGGAAAGCTTGGGAGACGCAAAGTGCTACCTCCAGTTAACCCTGGGTACATGTTAGCTGAATCGGCTGGACTGGTGGGCAGTCAAGTACTGCAAGAAGCAAAGAACCAGGCAAGAGCCAAGTGGCACAAGTGTGTAGTAGGTGACAGCTGGCACGGAGAGAAGCAGGGAGCAGGCGTAGTCCCAGAAGATGAGGGAACGCACAGTAGGCACTCTGAGAAAGCAAACAGTATTAGCGAGATGCAAGCAGAGCAAACACGCAAGTACAGGAAACTTGAAAATTAGCAACAGGAAACACTTGTTACTCAGGCATCACACTAAGGGCAGAGGTGCCTGGAATAGTATGGGACACTCAGCCATTTGGCTGACACATAATTTGGAAATAGCACACTGTCTCTTTAAGAGACCAGGTGTGCGCGCGCACCTTTAGTGGTGTGCTAAGAGGCCTGCGGGACATGAGCAGTGTCCCGGAAGCAGCAGTAGAAGCAGGCAGCGCGGGACATGGGAGGAGAGCCCCAGGAGACTGGTGACCCCACCGGGCACTGCACCGAAGCGGCGGCCGCGAGGCAACAGGTGAGGACCGAGGGCCAAACAGGGAATGGGACGGAAGAGCTACACCCTCCTTACTGAAGGTACAGAACTGAGGATGGAAGCCATATGCACCAAAAAATAGAGACTTACCACTGTGACGATTGTTTAAGGCAAGCTCAGCTAATGGTAGAAAAGATGACCAATCCCTCTGGTTATCTGACACAAAACACCTGAGACTCTGTGTTTAGACATTTAGTCTGACCATTAAATGAGGATGAAATGCCGAAGGGTAGATGTGAGAACAAAATGCTCTTCAGTATTTAGATACAAACTGGGTCCCCCGATCTGACACCACATCTGACACCACACTCTTGTTGACAAACACCTGAGCAAGGGTCTTATCATTAGAGAGAGCAGGTAAAGCAATGAAGTGCGCCATTTTACTGAACCTAGCCACCACAACTAAAATAACAGTCTTACCAGAGGAGGAAGGAAGAGCTGAAATAAGATCCATGGATAAATGTGTCCACGGCTGGCTGGGTATGGTTAGTGGTAGAAGATCCCCAGACTTACGAGTATGCGGGGTCTTGGAAAGCACACAAACATTAAAAGAAGATACAAAGTCGACTACACCCCAATGCAAACCTGGCTGCCAAAAACAACGAGAAGGGAGGTGCAAGGTTGCTTTACTACCTGGATGACCGGTGAGAGCTGAGCTATGATTTGTCCCTAAAACTTTGAGACGCAGATGCAATGGTACAAATAATTTACCTGAAGTATAAGCAGTGGTGTCCCCCAGAGCCTTCAATATGTCTACCTCCAGCTGAGAATACACAGCAGAGATGAACACCATTTCCTGTAAAATAGGGGCAGAGTCATCCGAACAACCACTCCCAGGGAAAGTTTGAGACAGAGCATAAATTTTGAAGGTCTTAATCCCAGGACGGTAAGTGACAATAAAATTAAACCTGGTTAAAAAAACAAAGACCATCCAGCTTGTCTTGGATGTTTAGCAGATTCGAGATAGATCAAATTCTTATGAACAGTAATGACAGTGACAGAGTAGACTGCCCCCTCCAAAAAGCAACGCGACTCCTCAAAAGCCAACTTGATGGCCCAAAGTTCTCTATTGCCTACTTCACACTTCCTTTCGATCAACAATATTTTTTTTAGAGAAAGCACATGGATGACACTTACCAGAGGATGACCCTTGTGACAACACAGCCCCGACCCCACCTCAGATGCATCAACCTCAGCAATGAATGTTTGAGAAACATTGGGTTAAATGAGTACAGAAGCAGTGTAAAGAAGAAAACGCCTGACGGGCGCAGTCGGACCACCTCGAGAAGTCCGTACCTTTCTTTGTCATGTCAGTGAGGGGTTTGACAATCGACGAGAAGTTATGATAAACTTAAGATAGTACTTAGCAAACCTCAAAAAGTGTTGCAACGCTTTCAGATTTTTTGGCAGATCCCATTCCAAAACTGCACAGACCTTATAAGGGTCCACCCGGAAACCTGCCGCAGACACTAGAAAACCCAGGAACTGAACTTCTTGTATGGCAAATTTTTCTAATTTGGTGTACGGTTTATTATCCTGCAAAACCTGTAACACCTGCTGGATGTGTACCTGATGTGACTTGAGATCAGGTGACTATATTAAAATATCGTCAAGATACACCACTACAAATCTACCAACAAGGTGCCGAAAAATGTGGTTAACAAAATGTTGAAAAACATTAGTCAAACCAAATGGCATGACAAGGTTTTCATAACGCCCTTCAGGAGTGTTAAAGGCTACCTTCCACTCATCTCCCTCTTTGATCCTAAACAGATTATAGGCTTCCCTGAGGTCGAGCTTAGAGAACCATTTTGCCCCAACAATTTGATTAAATAAGTTGGGAATGAGAGAGAGGCAATAAAGGTGTGGAATTAATAATCCAATTTATCTAATGAAAATCTAAACAGGGATACAGGCCCCCATCTTTCTCTTTAACAAAGAAGAACCTCACAGCTATGGGCGAAGAGGAGGGTCTAATATGTCCCTTAGCAAGACTCTCAGATGTGTAATCTTTCATGGCCTGCCTTCCAGGGTCAGATAGATTGTATAATCTGGTTTTGGGTAATTTCACTGAAGGGAGAAAGTTTATGGGGCAGTCGTACACATGGTGGGGAGGCAGTTCCTGGCACATCTTTTCTGAGAACACATCCACATAATCAAACAGCAAAAAGGGTATGGTTTTAGTGGAAACAGTAGAAATGATGGTACCTAAGCAATTTTTTTTGCACAAATTACTCTTTTTGACTATTTCTCTGGAGTGGCAGTCATTAACTGGATTATATGCACAGTTAGCCAGGGAAGGCATTACACAATAGGAGTAGGGAGATCTTACAAGATAGCACAAGAAAAGAGTGCCCTACTAAGAGGCCCTATGAGCAGGTTCACATTATGCACTAGTTGCGTCAAATTTCCCTGATAGAGAGGTACAGTCAATTGTAAATATGGGGATGGGCTTCACCAGAGTACTACGGTGAAGACCAAGGTCCCATGTGAACCGATCATCAACCATATTAGCTCCCACCCAACTATCCAAGGGGATAGATATTTGCTCAGTTTTCATAACAACAACCACTTCTGCGGGTAAGAAAAACTGAGATACACATGCAGAGAAGATATATACACCAAGGTTGTTATCCCCCACACAACCTGGGTTTAAAAGTTTTCCGATGACTTTTGGTGCTTTGGTAAAGAAGGACAGACCCCAATGAAATTTCCCTTTTGACCACAGGAAAAACACAATCCTGTTTTACGGCAAACCATAAGAGACTCATACTGAGAGGAGGTTCCTCCTAACTGCATTGGCTCCTCAGAGCACATAGGAAGCACCTCGGTTTTAGGGAGTACAACAGGTCTATCTCTGAGGTGTCTATCTATGTGTATGGCCAGATCCATGGCGGCCACCAACATCTCAGGAGTTTTGTTAAGCGCTAGTGCGTCTTTTAATCTTTCAGATGAGCCCTGACAAAACTGACTCCTAAGAGCAGGATCGTTCCATCAGGTATCAGTAACCCATCTATGGAACTCTGAGAGAATTCCTCTGCCAGCCAGTCTTCCTGCTGGAGCTTATATAGCTTAGACTCAGTAAACGTGACATAGTTTGGATCACCATACATAAGGCATAGAGCCTCAAAAAACCCATCAACTGACCGAGATAAACAGTGAGTCTGATGGAAGTGAAAAGGCTTACCGTCACACAGTGCCATTTTCATCGCTACGACGGCACGATTCGTGACGTTGCAGCGTCGTATGATTATTGCTCCAGCGTCGTAGACTGCGGTCACACGTTGCAATACACGGCGCTGGAGCGATAATTTCATGACGTATTTGCGATGTAGAAGCCGTTGGTTACTGTGCGCACATCGTATACAACCTGTGTCACACGATGCAATCATGCCGCCACAGCGGGACACTAGACGACGAAAGAAAGTTTCAAACGATCTGCTACGACGTACGATTCTCAGCGGGGTTCCGGATCGCAGTAGCGTGTCAGACACTACGATATCGTAACGATATCGCTAGAACGTCACGAATCGTGCCGTCGTAGCGATGAAAATGGCACTGTGTGATGGTACCCTTAGTTGACTGCCCACTAGACCAACAGTCTGCTGCTGTGACACCTTAGATTGCAGGTCTGATAGTAGAGAGACCCGAGTCTCTGACCTTGCTGTGCTCCTGTTAAACCCTGGTCTGTCCCTTTCCTCACCCCATGAGCCATGGAGCAGAAATGTAAGGTAAACAAAACACAAAGACAAAACAAGGATAACAGAAAACTTCCACAAAAGTACTAACCAACAATAGGGAGGAGGATAGGGACAGGGATAAACTAAATGAGGACAGGGTGTATGTGAAAAACACACTTGTAGTACAGCAAACCACAGTTCACTACTACAACCACTCCACTCCAACCACTTAGCTTTAGCACACAGCACAGGAAGACAAATCTTTCACCAGCTGGGGCAAGAAGGTCTGGCAAGTTTTTATAGGAAGAGGTAATGACCAGATCAGAAGCAGTTAAAATTGGGCTGCATGTTTATGACCAGCATAGAAAGGATTGGTAACGTCTTCAGCACCAGGGGAAACTAAGTCCATTTAAAAAAATCAAACCCTCTTTAAGGAAGACCTGAGATTCATTACCTGATGTGACTATATAACTCCAGGCCTTCCAGGGGGGTGACACCCTCGTGACAGTACCCCCTTCTACGAGGGGCCAATGGACCAATGGTTTATCCAGATGGGCCACATGGAAGGACCTCTTCGGCACCAGAGGAAACTAAATTCAAACCTGGGAAATTTGCATCACCTGGCTTTTCAAAATGATGATAGGGAACAAGCCATAACCCTAAAAGGCTAATTAAGGTCTGAAACCTTGGTCATAGTTATATGAGGACAAAAATCTCCAAGGCTGCCCAAACTTTTGGATCAGCCCATTTTCCCTTTTGTAATATTTTACATGTAAAAAATGACTATATATATATATATATATATATATATATATATATATATATATATATATACAGTGGGGCAAAAAAGTATTTAGTCAGTCAGCAATAGTGCAAGTTCCACCACTTAAAAAGATGAGAGGCGTCTGTAATTTACATCATAGGTAGACCTCAACTATGGGAGACAAACTGAGAAAAAAAAATCAAGAAAATCACATTGTCTGTTTTTTTTATCATTTTATTTGCATATTATGGTGGAAAATAAGTATTTGGTCAGAAACAAAATTTCATCTCAATACTTTGTAATATATCCTTTGTTGGCAATGACATTTTCTGTAAGTCTTCACAAGGTTGCCACACACTGTTGTTGGTATGTTGGCCCATTCCTCCATGCAGATCTCCTCTAGAGCAGTGATGTTTTTGGCTTTTCGCTTGGCAACACAGACTTTCAACTCCCTCCAAAGGTTTTCTATAGGGTTGAGATCTGGAGACTGGCTAGGCCACTCCAGGACCTTGAAATGCTTCTTACGAAGCCACTCCTTCGTTGCCCTGGCGGTGTGCTTTGGATCATTGTTATGTTGAAAGACCCAGCCACGTTTCATCTTCAATGCCCTTGCTGATGGAAGGAGGTTTGCACTCAAAATCTCACGATACATGGCCCCATTTATTCTTTCATGTACCCGGATCAGTCGTCCTGGCCCCTTTGCAGAGAAACAGCCCAAAAGCATGATGTTTCCACCACCATGCTTTACAGTAGGTATGGTGTTTGATGGATGCAACTCAGTATTCTTTTTCCTCCAAACACGACAAGTTGTGTTTCTACCAAACAGTTCCAGTTTGCTTTCATCAGACCATAGGACATTCTCCCAAAACTCCTCTGGATCATCCAAATGCTCTCTAGCAAACTTCAGATGGGCCCGGACATGTACTGGCTTAAGCAGTGGGACACGTCTGGCACTGCAGGATCTGAGTCCATGGTGGCGTAGTGTGTTACTTATGGTAGGCCTTGTTACATTGGTCCCAGCTCTCTGCAGTTCATTTACTAGGTCCCCCCGCGTAGTTCTGGGATTTTTGCTCACCAGTCTTGTGATCATTCTGACCCCACGGGGTGGGATTTTGCATGGAGCCCCAGATCGAGGGAGATTATCAGTGGTCTTGAATGTCTTCCATTTTCTAATTATTGCTCCCACTGTTGATTTGTTCACTCCAAGCTGGTTGGCTATTGCAGATTCAGTCTTCCCAGCCTGGTGCAGGGCTACAATTTTGTTTCTGGTGTCCTTTGACAGCTCTTTGGTCTTCACCATAGTGGAGTTTGGAGTCAGACTGTTTGAGGGTGTGCACAGGTGTCTTTTTATACTGATAACAAGTTTAAACAGGTGCCATTACTACAGGTAATGAGTGGAGGAAAGAGGAGACTCTTAAAGAAGAAGTTACAGGTCTGTGAGAGCCAGAAATCTTGATTGTTTGTTTCTGACCAAATACTTATTTTCCACCATAATATGCAAATAAAATGATAAAAAAACAGACAATGTGATTTTCTGGATTTTTTTTTCTCAGTTTGTCTCCCATAGTTGAGGTCTACCTATGATGTAAATTACAGACGCCTCTCATCTTTTTAAGTGGTGGAACTTGCACTATTGCTGACTGACTAAATACTTTTTTGCCCCACTGTATATATATATATATATATATATATATATATATATATATTTATTTTTTTTTCCCTTGCCTAAAATATAAAGGTAATTTGTCATCTTTAACCCCTTTACCCCCAAGGGTGGTTTGCATGTTATTGACCGGGCCAATTTTTACAATTCTGACCACTGTCCCTTTATGAGGTTATAACTCTGGAAAGCTTCAATGGATCCCGGTGATTCTGACATTGTTTTCCCGTGACATATTGTACTTCATGTTAGTGGTCAAATTTCCTTGACATTACTTGAGTTTATTTGTGAAAAAAAATGGAAATTTGGCGAAAATTTCGCAATTTTTCAAATTTGAATTTTCATGCTCTTTAATCACAGAGATATGTCACACAAAATACTTAATAAGTAACATTTCCCACATGTCTACTTTACATCAGCACAATTTTGGAACCAACATTTTTTTTGTTAGGGAGTTATAAGGGTTAAAAGTTGACCAGCAATTTCTCATTTTTACAACACCATTTTTTTTTAGGGACCACATCACATTTGAAGTCACTTTGAGGGGTCTATATGATAGAAAATACCCAAGTGTGACACCATTCTAAAAACTGCACCCCTCAAGGTGCTCAAGAACACATTCAAGAAGTTTATTAACCCTTCAGGTGTTTCACAGGAATTTTTGGAATGTTTTAAAAAAAAATGAACATTTAACTTTTTTTCACAAAAAGTTTACTTCTGTTCGAATTTGTTTTATTTAACCAAGGGTATCAGAAGAAATTGGACCCCAAAAGTTGTTGTACAATTTGTCCTGAGTATGCTGATACCCCATATGTGGGGGTAAACCACTGAGAGATTGAGATTGGACGCCATGTCATGTTTGGAGAGCCCCTGAGGGGCCTAAACAGTGGAAACTCCCCACAAGTGACACCATGTTGGAAACTAGACCCCTTAAGGAACTTATCTAGATGTGTGCTGATCACTTTGAACCAAGTGCTTCACAGAAGTTTATAATGTAGAGCTGTGAAAATCAAAAATCTTTTTTTTTCCACAAAAATGATTTTTTAGCCCCCAGTTTTGTATTTTCCTATGGGTAACAGGAGAAATTGGACCACAAAAGTTATTGTTCAATTTGTCCTGAGTACGCTGATACCCCATATGTGGGGGCAAACCACTGTTTGGGCGCACGGCAGAGCTCGGAAGGGAAGGAACACCGTTTTACTTTTTCAACGCAGAATTGTATGGATTGAGATCGGACATCATGTTGCATTTGCAGAGCCCCTGGTGTGCCTAAACAGTGGAAACCTCCCAATTCTAACTCCAACCCTAACCCCAACATACCCCTAAGCCTAATCCCAACCCTAATCACACCCCTAACCCCAACACCCCCCCTAACCCTAATACCAACACTAACCACACCCCTAACCCGAACACACCCCTAACTCTAATCCCAACCCCAACACACCCCTAACCCCAACTCACCCTTAACCCTAATCCCAACCCTAACCATACTTCTAACCCTGACACACCCCTAACCCTGCAGGACCCGGAAGGAGCCCCGCGGCCATCTTGGATCCAGGGCCTGCAGGGAGGAGGAAGGAGGAGACACTCGGAGCAACGCGATCACATCGTGTTGCTCCGAGGATCTCAGGGAAGCACGCAGGGAGCCCCCTCCCTGCGCGATGCTTCCCTATGCCGTCGGAATGCTGTGATCATGTTTGATCGCAGTATCACGGGTTAATGTGTACATAGTGCCGGATATCAGCTGTGATAGTCAGCTGACACCCGGATGCGATCGGCCGCGCTCCTCCCGTGAGTGTGGCTGATTGCGCTAGACGTACTATCCCGTCGGTGGTCATAAGGGCCCATACCACCTCGACGGGTTAGTACGTCTAATGTCAGAAAGGGGTTAATGTTAGCTCTTTTAGAGATCATTTCATCTTCAGCTTGCTCAACTGTTCACAATAATAGCAATTTTGACAAGGGTTGCCTAAACTTTTACATGCCACTGCATGACATATGAAGGGAATTGCTTGCACAGAAAATTTTAGCGGGCTTCATTGCAAAAGGGGTGAATACATATGCAAATGCCAATTTTTAGTTATTTGATCCCATAAATTCAATTTATGCCTATATTTCTCTCACTTCACTTCATCAACTTAGACTATTTAGTGCTGAAGCATCACAAACAAATCGGTGAAATGCTAAGGGGGTGAATACTTTCTCAAGCCACTATATACCGTATTTTTCGGACTATAAGACGCACCGGACTATAAGGCGCACCCAGGTTTTAGAGGTGGAAAATAGGGAAAAAAAATATTTGAAGCAAAAAAATGTGGTAAAATATTTAATAACATAAATAACATACTATTATATGTGGTGTTATTACATATAATAGTATGTTATTATGTTGGAAGCTGCAGGACCAGTGTGGTGTCTGTGAAGTACTATATGAAGATGCTGGAGAGTGAGAAATAGCACTGGAGTGCTGCTTTAAAATCCCATGGGAGAACTATAACTCCCAGCATGTCCTGCAGATCCTATGACATGCTGGGAGTTATAGTTCACCACAGGAGTGGCAGAGTGCTTTATTTTGTATTGTAAAGACTAACCTCTTAATTGTGGCAGCCTGCCAGCCTGTGGTGAGGTAAAAGCATGCCATGACTGCACACAGAGCCCTTCCTCTTGTTGCCTTTCCACAGCACAGGTTTTTGTGGAAGCCTGCAGATTCTAGTGGAGAGCCTGAAGGACCTGTGATGATGTCAAGAAGAGGGAGGGCTCTGAGCTGCCATGTGATGCTCCAGCCCGCCCACTCCTGACATCACACAGGTCCTGTTTGTGCACAGCACTCTGCATCCAGGCATGGCAGGCAGGTATACAGCGATCTCCTCTCCGCTCTGGCCCCTGTTGCTGCTGCTGCCTCCTCCCCAGGACACACAAATCTCCCTAGCTGCTTCAGGAATCAGCCCTGAGGAAGCCATGCGTGTCCCTGCTTAAGTGCAGTACTCATTTGCTCCCGGCTCACTGCTCGGCTGATCGGTGGGCGGGGAGCCGCTAATGAATATTCACTGCACTTAATCATCGGGACCACGTGGTTTTCCCAGCGCTGATTCCGGGCAGCGGGGACATCCTGAAGTGGGATAACAGTGCGATCCCACTCACTGCTGCCCCCCTCCCCACATGCTATATCCGTACCATAAGACGCACCCACACTTTCCTCCCAAATTTGGAGGCAAAAAAGTGCGTCTTATGGTCGGAAAAATACGGTATGCAGATATGGATTAAATACAGAGCAGAACAAAATAGTTGTTAGTTTATTGCAGTTCCTCTGTTATTTATATATTTAATGCACTTGGCATATTTCTCCATAATATCCATGATATTTTCACACCTGACCAATGTTTTTTCTTATGGAGATGAATAGGGGAAATGAAATGCATATGGTCAGTGAACAGAGCCATAAAACCCCCCTGGTCATCTTACACTTCCCCTGCCAACTGCATAACATAAAACACATAGGTCCGTGATTATGACTAATGACCCAGATAGTGTCCGCTATGGCCCATTTATTACATGCTCTCTACTGAAGCATATAGGTAACGTCTAAATCTCATTTTAGGTATAAAAGAACAAATGCATTGTTGTTTTGTGAAATATTGAAAATGAAGAGAAAAAAAATGAAGAGCATGTGGCACAAAAGGACTTGTTTCTCTCGCATCCCCCAATTACAAGAACATTGCTGTCCTTTTTGTTAAATCAAGGTTATTCTGACTTTTTATCATATCAGCAGGACAAAAAGCTGATGACCAAAAGCTACTTTTCACTGTACAAAATTTAATTTTTCTGCTCTGTGTGGATTGTCACATTCTGCCAAACAGTTCTTATTTTCTGTATAATATTAGTACTACCTCCACAATTATAAAACAATCAATTGCAAAATTACCAGACAAGCAAAAAGATTATTTGTTTTTAGCAAATGTAAAATGAATAGAAATGTCAAAAGGAAAAATGATTATGATTATAAATGTGTACTCAGATATACTCTGTCAAAAGCAGATTTGATAGCATGAGTACCCCTGCATTATAGATGGTTTATTGTTTCTTTGTTTCATAATTTTAGTCAGCTATTTTTTTTTAGAAACTTTAGTAAGATGAATAAATAACATATTAACATACCAACTCACAATTCCACTATGGTATTCATCTATCCTTTGACTGCATCCAAGGTAAGCACAATGTGACATAATGTAGGTGTGATAATTGTACCCACTAAGGGTCCTATTACAAATTTCAATATCCCTTCTTAATAGCCAAGCTCAGTTCATCAGCCCCAAAATCTTTTTCTCTATACAGATAGCTATACATATACAGTCATGTTGCCACCCTTGAAATTGTTCCAGAAAATGAAATATTTCTCCCAGAAAAGTATAGCAATTATATGTGTTTTTAGGAAACAAAAGGAAAATTGGACATAATTTCACACACAGCCCCAAAAATGGGCAGAACCAAATTTTTGCAACCAAGCCAAAATTGTGGAGAAACAACTTTGTTTACCAAAATTGTTGAAAAATATCAATAATCTCAAAGTTACAAGTCCATCTCCAGAGATCATGATGTTCCTTTGTCCACAATGTGCAACATACCGCATTTTTCGGATTATAAGACACACTTTTTTCCCCAAAAATTTTGGGAGACAATGGAGAGGTGTCTTGTAATGCGGATATACCTTACCGGCTGTGGTGGAGCAGGGTCCCAGGGTCGCTGCTGGAGGAGGCAAGAGTGGAGCGTTGCTGCATGCCGCAGGCTGGGATGAGGGAGTGTTCCAATGTGCGCCGCTGCGGGTGCTCGGTGGTTCAGGGGCTCTGGCAACATTTTGTGAAAGCCCAGAGCCCCCGCACTTATGGTACATGGTTTACTGTGCGGTGGACTCCAGGAAAATGGCTGCCGAGGGTGGCGCATGTGCAGATGGAGATCTCTGCACCAAGATCTCGGGAGAGGAGATCTCAGTGCTAAATATGTGTATAACAAAACATGTGGAATTGCAATAATTTTCTGGGATAAATATTTCATTTTCTTGAACAATTACAGGGTTGTCAATACTTTTGGCCATGAATGTATATATATAAATATATATATATATATATATATATATATATATATATATATATATATATATATATATATATACATATATATATTATAGGTACATATATATACAGGGGTTGGACAAAATAATGGAAACACCTGGAAACATCAACAAAAGTTAGTTTAATATGGTGTAGGTCCACCTTTTGCGGTGATTACAGCCTCAATTCTCTGAGGTATGGATTCATACAAGGTGTGAATTCTTTCCAAAGGAATTTTAGCCCATTTTGTAGTTAAAACACCCTCCAGTTCTTTGAGCGACAATGGCGGCGGAAATCGACGTCTAACTTGAATCTCTAAAATCGACCATAAATGCTCAATAATGTTGAGATCTGGGGATTGTGGGGGCCAGATGAGATGCTCAAATTCATTCAAATGTTCCTCGTGCCATGCTTTAACGATTCTAGCTGTATGAATTGGTGCATTATCATCCTGAAAGATGGCGTTCCCCTCCGGGAACATTGCTTGAACCATTGAATGCACTTGGTCGCCCAAAATGCCTAAATAATCTCGGCTGTTAATTTTTCCATGAAGGGATATCATTGGCCCGGCGGATCTCCACGAAATAGCACCCCAGATCATCACAGAACCTCTGCCATGTTTTATGGTTGGGAGAAGGCAGTCTGGATGGAATGCTTCTTTCGGCTGTCTCCAAACGTACACTAGGCTGGAGGTCGGAAATAGGGTAAACGATGATTCCTCTGAGAATATCACATGTTTCCACTGCTCGAGGGACCAATTCTGGAGGTTTCTACACCACTCTAAATGCTTGGAAACATTTGTCATTGAGAGCAGCGGTTTTCTAATTGCAGCTCTTCCGTAGAATCCAGATTTGTGCAGCTCCTGAACGAACAGTTTTCGTGGAAACTGGGTTCTGTAGGTGTTCATTGAGCTCAACAATGATTTTCGGAGCCGTGGTCTTGCGATCCTCTCTCACAATTCGCTTTAGAGTCCGACGGTCTCTCTCAGTCAACTTTGACTTTCAGCCGGACTTGTGCTTTGCTGTGGACGTTTTTCCTTCTCTTTCAAATGCAGTCATAACTTTGGAGACAGTACCTCTTGACATGCCAAGCATTTGGGCACTTTCTGTTACATTAGCCCCTGCAAACCGAGCACCAACAATTTGGCCTTTTTGAAAATTCGAGAGGTCTGCCATTGGTATCAGGTTCTCATCAATGTTCTTACAATTATGCAAAACAAACAGTTAATTTACATACACATATCACATAACACAAATAATCAACTGCAAAACATTACCATACGTCATTTTTTGCATGTTTATAACATGTTCGAAGATTATGATGCCAAAACGTTAAGTGTTTCTATTATTTTGTCCAACCCCTGTATATATATATATATATATATATATATATATATATATATATATATATATATATATATATATATATATATATATATATATATATATATATATATATATATATATATATATATACACAGTGGGGGGAAAAGTATTTAGTCAGCCACCAATTGTGCAAGTTTTCCCACTTAAAAAGATGAGAGAGGCCTGTAATTGACATCATAGGTAGACCACAACTATGAGAGTTAAAATGAGAAAGCAAGTCAAGAAAATCACCTTGTCTAATTTGGCAAGATTTATTTTGCAAATGATGGTGGAAAATAAGTATTTGGTCACCTAAAAACATACAAGATATCTGGCTGTCACAGACCTGTAACCTCTTCTGTAAGAGGCTCCTCTGTCCTCCACTCATTACCTGTAGTAATGGCTCCTGTTTGAACATGTTATCAGTATAAAACACCTGTCCACAATCTCAAATAGTCACACTCAAAACTCCACTATCGTGAAGACCAAAGAGCTGTCGAAGGATACCAGAAACAAAATTGTTGCCCTCCACCAGGCTAGGAAGACTGAATCTGCAATAGGCAAGCAGCTTTGTGTGATGAATAGTGTTGAGCGATACCGTCCGATACTTGAAAGTATCGGTATCGGAAAGTATCGGCCGATACCGACAAAGTATCGGATCTAATCCGATACCGATACCCGATACCAATACAAGTCACTGGGACTCAAGTATCGGACGGTATCCCTGATGGTTCCCAGTGTCTGAAGGAGAGGAAACTCTCCTTCAGGCCCTGGGATCCATATTAATGTGTAAAATAAAGAATTAAAATAAAAAATATTGCTATACTCACCTCTCCGACGCAGCCTGGACCTCACCGAGGGAACCGGCAGCGTTCTTTGCTTAAAATGCGCGCGTTTACTTCCTTCCGTGACGTCACGGCTTGTGATTGGTCGCGTGCCGCCCATGTGGCCGCGACGCGACCAATCACAGCAAGCCGTGACGTAATTTTCAGGACCTCAATGCCTAATTCTAGGCATTCAGGATTTTAAAATTACGTTCCGGCTTGTGATTGGTCGCGTCGCGGTCACATGGGCGATGCGACCAATCACAAGCCATGACGTCACGGGAGGCAGGAAACGCGCGCATTTTAAAATTACGTCACGGCTTGTGATTGGTTGCGTGCCGCCCATGTGACCACGACGCGACCAATCACAGCAAGCCGTGACGTAATTTCAGGTCCTGTATGCCTAATTCTGCATTCAGGACCTGAAATTACGTCACGGCTTGCTGTGATTGGTCGCGTCGCGGTCACATGGGCGGCACGCAACCAATCACAAGCCGTGACGTAATTTTAAAATGCGCGCGTTTCCTGCCTCCCGTGACGTCACGGCTTGTGATTGGTCGCGTCGCCCATGTGACCGCGACGCGACCAATCACAAGCCGGATCGTAATTTTAAAATCCTGAATGCCTAGAATTAGGCATTGAGGACCTGAAAATTACGTCACGGCTTGCTGTGATTGGTCGCGTCGCGGCCACATGGGCGGCACGCGACCAATCACAAGACGTGACGTCACGGAAGGAAGTAAACGCGAGCATTTTAAGCAAAGAACGCTGCCGGTTCCCTCGGTGAGGTCCAGGCTGCGTCGGAGAGGTGAGTATAGCAATATTTTTTATTTTAATTCTTTATTTTACACATTAATGTTGTTTCGATACCGATACCCGATACCACAAAAGTATCGGATCTCGGTATCGGAATTCCGATACCCGCAAGTATCGGCCGATACCCGATACTTGCGGTATCGGAATGCTCAACACTAGTGATGAAATAAACTGTGGGAACAATAATATGAAAATGGAAGACATAGAAGACTACTGATAATCTCCCTCGATCTGGGGCTCCACGCAAGATCTCACCTCGTGGGGTCAAAGTGATCACAAGAACGGTGAGCAAAAATCCCAGAACCACACAAGGGGACCTAGTGAATGACCTGCATAGAGCTGGGACCAGCGTAACAAAGGCTACCATCAGTAACACACTACACCACCAGGGACTCAGATCCTGCAGTGCCAGACGTGTCCCCCTGCATAAGCCAGTACATCTCCGGGCCCGTCTGAACTTTGCTAGAGAGCATTTGGATTATCCAGAAAAGTATTGAGAGAATGTCATATGGTCTGTTGAAACCAAAGTAGAACTGTTAGGTAGAAACAAAACTCGTCGTCTTTGGAGGAGACAGAATGCTGAGTTGCATCCAAAGAACATCATACTTACTGTGAAGCATGGGGGAGGCAACATCATGCTTTGGGGCTGTTTCTCTGCCCAAAACATCACTGCTCTAGAGGAGTTCTGCATGGAGCAATGGGCCAACATACCACCAACAGTGTGTGCCACACTTGTGAAAACGTTTGGCCTCTGTCATTGCCAATAAAGATTATATAACAAAATATTGAGATGAATTTTTGCTAAAGGAAACCTGTCACTCCCAAAATTGAAGGTGAGCTAAGCCCGCCTGCATCAGGGGCTTATCTACAGCATTCTGCAATGCTGCAATGTATCCTGAAAGATGAGAAAAAGAGGTTAGATTATACTCACCTGGGCGGGCGGTCCGATCCGATGGGCGTCGCGGTCCGGTACGGGGCCTCCGATCTTCATAGGATGACATCCTGTTCTTGTCTTCACACTGCGGCTCTGGCGCAGGCGTACTTTGTCTGCCCTGTTGAGGGCAGAGCAAAGTACTGCAGTGCTCAAGCGCCAGGTCTCTCTGACCTTTCACGGTGCCTGCGCACTGCAGTACTTTGCTCTTCTCTCAACAGGGCAGACAAAGTATGCCTGCGCCGGAGCCGCAGCATGAAGACAAGAAGAGGACGTCATCGTAAGAAGATGGGAGGCCCCGGACCGGACCGCGACACCCATCGGACCGGACTGCAGCGGAACCACCCCTGGGTGAGTATAATCTAATGGATCCCCCCCAGAGTAGGGCAATGGGGTACTCGGTACCGGGTCCTTCTCAGTTCAGGGGATGTCACGGTGGCCTGACCCAGTCCGTGGCCCTTTGAGGGGTGTCCAATTAAAGGTGGAGTTTGTATAATGTTCATGACGCCACCTGTGGTACTTGGTCAGGGTGACCGACGCTGCTTAGGGGTCCGCTGGGGTAATGTTATGGCAACAAGATGGTATACCTTCCCACAGGTGAAGTGTATCCCCAGGGCTTCCCAGAAGTGTAGGTAGTGATGGTAAATGATGCAGGGCGCAGTAAATAACGAGGGCACAAGGTTGCAGTCTTTTTACCTTTTACTAGAAGCTTCAGCATCCACAGTCCAGGGTGCAGACCACAGGGTAGGCAGAGTCTGGCCGGTCCGAAGGCAAATCCAGAGTTCCCTTATCCAGGTGGAAATCAGTAGCCTTCCTACTAGCGCCTGTGTGTTGTAGTCCCTCCCTGCTGAGCAACTCGGTAAGGTCCTCACAACTTTCGTGGATGTTCTAGATGTCTTTCTCTCTCTGTCCCCCAGATGGTATGGATAGGACAAACCCGTTTGACTGATGGCCTGAGGCTTGTTTATAGGGACCCTAGAGATGCCCCGACCCCCACAATTTGCCACTGTGTCTTCATAGGTATTAAGGTCGGGCAGCCAACTTGGAATTGACTGTCCTGCCGGTCTCTGAAGTAATGCGTAGAGTCAATTACTCCCTCGGTGTTTCGGCCACCGGCTACGCGCCTCGGAAGGAGGCAGCCTTTACAGGGCAGAACTCCTCCCGGTGTTTTCTCCTTGTGCTGTGACTTCGTTTCTCACTCTCCACAATACAATTCCTTTCTTGTCCTTTCTTAGGATGCTGCCGCACGTGGGGCAGGCGCAGCTCCGTGTCTTTCTGTCTCGTGCTAGGCCTCTGCCAGGATCCCACCCCTGACAGGGACCCTCTGTCTGCAGCTCAGATGTTCCTCCTTTCCCCCTGTCTGCCTGACAGGTGTTGCCTGGGCCGAGCCCAGTCAGCTTCTCTCTAACTTTCTATCCAAACCACCAGTTTTACCCTTCTGTGAGGAGTGCCCTACTAGATAGGAGCATAGCTCCCCCTGGTGGATTGGAGTGTGAAGTGTAGTGTATGTTTGGTGATACCTGGAAGGATGAACTCCTTTAGTACCTTCAGATGTAATATCACTCCCCCTGGTGGAAGAATAATATTACTGCAGCAACCAGGACTCTGGGGCGCTGCACTCCCCCCCGTTAAATCCAGTGCTCCCGGACTGGGAAAAGAAAACAACAATTACTGGTTAGCAAAGGACATGCAAAATTTTTGGAATGCTATAAAACAAATTAATTTAACAGTGCTTCCCTTTATGGGAGGTGATAACACTTGAACGTTGCAAACAAGAACATATTTACATTGTGCATAAGGCAAATGGGAAACAGTTATCATCTATCTATGAAACACAATTACCCATACAGGTATTCTATCTACTAAGTGCATTTACACAACAATAAATTAACATTTTCTTTACTCAAGCATAAAACCGTTATTCTTCTCTAAGTGCAAAGTCATTTAACTCGCTTCCTAAGGCTCTCTAGAGGACTCACTAACCCCTACGGGTTCACTTTATTTAAATGCAGAGCAGGTTTCACCCCCACTACGGGCTCACCGTATCTTTCTTCCAATTTCTTTTGTCCTCAATTTTATTCAAAGTACATCATTAAACATTTCACTCTCAACATTTATCAAACATTTTACTATTCTTGGCTACATACTATCACTATGTAAAACATTTTGGCTAACTAACTTCTTAAAGCAAAATTTTTCATGTGCAATAAGTAAACATTCCCTTTAAGAGGAAACTCCAAGTCTTTTCAGAGGTAGTGCAAATAATCACATCACTAATTTCCAAGTTTGTTTAAAGCGGTATGACGTGATAGGAGGGACCCGTTACGAACCCCCAAACGTTGGTCTTGGGTGGGCTACAAGACGTGTAATCCTGACCCGGAATTCTGCCGCACCAACGAGTTTTTCTTCAGGTCTGTAAGGCAAAGCAGTTATTTTTACAGCATAATTAACAGCAGTTTCTGTTAAGAGGCAGTCTCTGTAAAAGACTCCTATGTAAAACCAGTAGAGAGCACCCTTAAGAAGGTGCAAACTATGTACAAGCAGTTTGTGAATCATTCATCGTCCATGATTCCAATGTTCTTTAAAAGCAATGACAAACTTGTGCAAACTTGAAACAATAGGGATCCCGGGTAAACAAAGGGATCCCTTTAAGAGTTAACCCTGGATGGGTTTTAAAGCAGCAAAGAAGGAATGAACAGTTAACTATTTACAAGCCGTGGTTTTGAGGTTTATTTAAACCACTGTGGAGGTAGTACCGGTGGGGGTAGTCCTTTTGGGTATTGGCTACCGCCTGGTACTACATAAGGAGGTCCCTCGCTCCATTTGAGGGTCTGAGTACCCACTGTTTTCCTCTCAGGGGTAATCTTGGCATGGGCCACCACGGGTGTTGGCTCAGTAGCCTCAACAGTTTAAGTCGTGGTGACAGTGCAAGTGGTAATCCGAGTCGCGGTATAGGTGGGGGTGACTGTGGTCGTGGTAGTCGTAGCAGTTGTCTGGATGCAAGGTGGCGCCGTTGCCACAGGAGACAATTTAGCTGGGGCTTTTGTAGGATGTGCCACAATGTCTCTCCTTTTGTGCACATTTAAGGCGAACCAGCCCTTTTCACCGAAATGTCTGGTGTAACGGTGTCTCCCGGGTAAAGGTCTCGGTCTGGGAGGCCTTCCCTGAGGTGGGACTCCACATCCCTCCTGTTCACAAAGACCTCTGCACACAGCCCTTGCTCTTTGATGAAGCTCCATCCCCCCCGGAGCTTGAAGGTTACAACTGTGCCCTGCTTCCGCTGGGCCTGGTGGGTGGTGCGGTCCTTGCGGGCCTGGGCCTTGACGGCTAGGTCTCGCTAGTCATGAGCCTTGCGTTGGGCCTGGTATCTCTCATCTTCCTCCTCCCACTTACGGGCAAGCTGGGTCTGATAGTACTCCCAGCTGAGAACCTCCACTGTCTCTCCCTTCTGGGTTGCGGCCCCGGGGAACCCCGTAAAGTCAGACCCAGGATTCACCCAGCGGTACACAGTCCGTTCGGCGTACACTTCTCCTGACAAGGTGACGGGCGCTATCGGGGCCTTTAAGAACCGCTCCATACCCGTGGTCTGGTCCCAGGGTTTGAGGCGCTGGAGTCTATAGGTCCCGCGGGGAGGCGGCGCTATAACGGGGCCTATCAGGAGGCCTTCCGTCACCGGGGCAGGGTCGGCGTGCTTACCGACTGCAGCGGCGTCCTCCACATCAGCTGGCTTCACCGGCGGTGTCTGTTGTGAACTGTGTTTCTGGGCTCCCTCTGGTGGTCACTAACGGTATTGTGTTAGGTATGTCTTGTTGCAGGCCTGAGCTCCAGCTGTGTCGTTAAGCAGCGGGTGTTTCCTATTTGAGTCTCCTCTGGACTCAGTCTCTTGCCTGGCATCGTTGTATCCAGACCTATTTGGTCTCCTCCGGATTCCTTTCTGTCTGCCTCATGCAAGAAAAGCTAAGTCTGTTTTGTACAATTTGGATCGTTTGCATTATTCAGTGTTTTTTTTGTCCAGCTTGCTTTACATTTGATTTTTGACTCGCTGGAAGCTCTAGGGGGCTGATATTCTCCCTCCACACCGTCAGTCGGTGTGGGGGTTCTTGAATGTTCAGCGTGGATGTTTTGTAGGGTTTTCTGCTAACCGCATAGTCCACTATCTATTTTCTGCTATCTAGACTATTGGGCCTCACTTTGCTGAATCTAGTTCATCTCTACGTTTGTGTTTTCCTCTTGCCTCACCGTTATTATTTGTTGGGGGCTTTCTATATCTTTGGGGTTCAATTTCTCTGGAGGCAAGCGAGGTCTTATTTTTTCCCTCTAGGGGTAGTCAGTTCTCCGGCTGGCTCGAGACGTCTAGAACCAACGTAGGCACGTTCACCGGCTACTTTTAGTTGTTTGTGTCAGGATCAGGTATGCGGTTAGCCCAGTTTCCACCTCCCTAGAGCAGTATTTATATTTTTCTATCTTGCCGGAATACCAGAGATCCTCTGCCATTGGGATCATAACAGGTGTCGTCCGCGATGGTGTCGGCGACGGCTCCTGGAGCGGTGCAGAGAGTAGTGTCGGTGGTTCCCTCGCGGCCGTCATCTGGTGCGGAGCCTGGGCCTTCACCCACAGCTGCAGGAGTTGATCAATTAATTCATCCACTCCGGCCTGGAAGTCGGCATCAGCGGTGGAGGCCTGGTTTCTGTGCCCCTCCGGGTAGCTGGGGGATTCCTCTGCTCCGACCCCACGCTCTGGTTCCGGGCAGCTCACCATGGCGTCCTCCACGTGGCTGACTCCTTCTTCGTCCTTTTCCCGCTCTCTCCTTCAGGGTCAGTTCCTTTTTCTTTGTCTCCGCCCGCCATTGAGATTTAGGAGGCGGATCTCAGCTGCTGACGGACACGTCCTCAAGGTACAGAGATATTTAGACTGGGCGGCCATTGTTTTTCGCGCTTCTCAGTTCGTTCACGCCCACAACTCCACACCCTTCTTCTTCTCCTGCGCTCCTCGTGGCGCGGTAATGGCGGCGGTTTTGGTGGGAATTTTGGTGGCAAATGGCAATACACAGTCTTTAAGCAGATTACAGTTCAAATACAGTTCTGGCACAGTTCTTAGGCACACATGACCTGATTTTTCAGGCTTAAGTAGATCCTGTTTGTGACGCCAAAGTTGGATCGCCCCCAGAGTAGGGCAATGGGGTACTCAGCACCGGGTCCTTCTCAGTTCATGGGATGTCACGGTGGCCTGACCCAGTCCGTAGCCCTTTGAGAGGTGTCCAATTAAAGGTGGAGTTTGTATAATGTTCGTGACGCCACCTGTGGTACTCGGTCAGGGTGACCGACGCTGCTTAGGGGTCCGCTGGGGTGATGTTATGGCAGCAAGATGGTATACCTTCCCACAGGTGAAGTGTATCCCCAGGGCTTCCCAGAAGTGTAGGTAGTGATGGTAAATGATGCAGGGCACAGTAAATAACGAGGACACAAGGTTGCAGTCTCTTTACCTTTTACTAGAAGCTTCAGCATCCACAGTCCAGGGTGCAGACCACAGGGTAGGCAGAGTCCGGCTGGTCCGAAGGCAAATCCAGAGTTCACTTATCCAGGTGGAAATCAGTAGCCTTCCTACTAGCGCCTGTGTGTTGTAGTCCCTCCCTGCTGAGCAACTCGGTAAGGTCCTCACAACTTTCGTGGATGTTCTAGATGTCTTTCTCTCTCTGTCCCCCAGATGGTATGGATAGGACAAACCCGTTTGACTGATGGCCTGAGGCTTGTTTATAGGGACCCTAGAGACGCCCCGACCCCCACAATTTGCCACTGTGTCTTCATAGGTATCAAGGTAGGGCAACCAACTTGGAATTGACTGTCCTGCTTGTCTTTGAAGTAATGCGTAGAGTCAATTACTCCCTCGGTACGCGCCTCAGAAGGAGGCAGCCTTTACAGGGCAGAACTCCTCCCGGTGTTTTCTCCTTGTGCTGTGACTTCGTTTCTCACTCTCCACAATACAATTCCTTTCTTGTCCTTTCTTAGGATGCTGCCGCACGTGGGGCAGGCGCAGCTCCGTGTCTTTCTGTCTCGTGCTAGGCCTCTGCCAGGATCCCACCCCTGACAGGGACCCTCTGTCTGCAGCTCAGATGTTCCTCCTTTCCCCCAGTCTGCCTGACAGGTGTTGCCTGGGCCGAGCCTAGTCAGCTTCTCTTTAACTTTCTATCCAAACCACCAGTTTTACCCTTCTGTGAGGAGTGCCCTACTAGATAGGAGCATAGCTCTCTCTGGTGGATTGGAGTGTGAAGTGTAGTGTATGTTTGGTGATACCTGGAAGGATGAACTCCTTTAGTACCTTCAGATGTAATATCACTCCCCTGGTGGAAGAATAATATTACTGCAGCAACCAGGACTCTGGGGCGCTGCACTAACATAGTAACATAGTTATTAAGGTTGAAGGAAGACTTTAAGTCCATCTAGCTCAACCCATAGCCTAACCTAACATGCCCTAACATGTTGATCCAGAGGAAGGCAAAAAAAACCCATGTGGCAAAGAGTAAGCTCCACATTGGGGAGGAAAATTCCTTCCTGACACCACATCCACGGCAATCAGACTAGTTCCTTGGATCAACACCCTATCAAGGAATCTAGTATACTAGCTGTTTCCAGCCAGCTAACGCTCGGCACGCTCATTGCTATCTAATTAACTGCTGGTGATAAAAACTAAAGTAAATAATGACAACATTCAATAGCGCTTACGCAGGTGGTAAATTAACTTAAAATGAAGTTAATAACAATAATTGTGGTAATGTGGTGGGGGGTGGGATTATGTGTGGTAATGTTGTGGGGGGGCGGGATTATCTGTGGTGATGTGGTGGGGGGCGGGATTATCTGTGGTGATGTGGTGGGGGGGCGGGATTATGTGTGGTAATGTGGAGGGGCGGGATTATGTGTGATGATATGGTGGGGGGCAGGATTATCTGTGGTAATGTGGTGGAGGGCGGAATTATGTGTGTTGATATGGTGGAGGGGCGGGATTATGTGTGGTAATGTGGTGGGGGGGGGATTTTGTGAGGTTTTGTGTTGTGGGGCGGGATTATGTGTGGTGGGGGGCAGGATTATGTGTGGTGATGTGGTGGGCCGGCGGGATTATGTGTGGTGATGTGGTGGGGGGGCAGGACTGTGTGTGGTGATGTGGTGCGGATTGTGTGTGATAATGTGGGGGGCGGGATTGTGTGTGGTATTGTGGTGGGGGGGCGGGATTGTGTGTGGTAATGTTATGGGGGGCGGGATTGTGTGTGGTAATGTGGTGGGGGCGCGATTGTGTGTGGTAATGGGTTGGGGGGCGGGATAGTGTGGTATTGGGGTGGGGGGCAGGATTGTGTGGTAATGGGGTGGGGGGCGGGATTGTGTGGTAATGGGGTGGGGGCGGGATTGTGTGGTAATGGGGTGGGGGGCGGGATTGTGTGGTAATGGGGTGGGGGGTGGAATTGTGTGTGGTAATGTGGGGGGACGGGATTATGTGTGGTGGGTGGGCAGGATTGTGTGGTGATGTGGTAGGGGGGCCAGGATTATGCGTGGTGATGTGGTGCGGATTGAGTGTGGTAATGTGGTGGGGGCGGGATTTTGTGTGGTAATGTGGTGGGGGGCGGGATTGTGTGGTAATGTGGTGGGGGGGCGGGATTGTGTGTGGTAATGGGGTGGAGGGTGGGATTATGTATGGTAATGTGGTGGGGGGCGGGATTGTATGCGGTAATGTGGGGGGGCAGGATTATGTGTGGTAATGTGGTAGGGGGGTGGGATTGTGTGTGGTATTGTGGTGGAGGGTGGGATTGTGTGTGGTAATGTGGTGGGGGCGGGATTGTGTGTGGTAATGTGGTGCGGGCGAAATTGTGTGTGGTAATGGGGTGGGGGGCAGGATTGTGTGTGGTAATGTGGTGGGGGCAGGATTGTGTGGTAATGGGGTGGGGGGCAGGATTATGTGTGATGTGGTGGGGGCGGGATTGTGTGTGGTAATGTGGTGGGGGCGGGATTGTGTGTGGTAATGTGGTGGGGGGGCGGGATTGTGTGTGGTAATGTGGTGGGGGCAGGATTGTGTGGTAATGGGGTGGGGGGCAGGATTATGTGTGATGTGGTGGGGGGCAGGATTGTGTGTGGTAATGTGGTGGGGGCGGGATTGTGTGTGGTAATGTGGTGGGGGGGCGGGATTGTGTGTGGTAATGTGGTGGGGGGCGGGGTTGTGTGTGGTAATGTGGTGGGGGGCGGGATTATGTGTGGTGATGTGGTGGGGGGCAGGATTGTGTGTGGTAATGTGGTGGGGGGGCAGGATTGTGTGTGGTAATGTGGTGGGGGCGGGATTGTGTGGTAATGTGGTGGGGCGGGATTATGTGTGGTGATGTGGTTGGGGGCGGAGCTACTGTGCAGGGGGCGGGATTAGCGAGTAGTCACGATGCCTCATATATATACTAGATTGTGGCCCGATTCTAACGCATCGGGTATTCTAGAATATGCATGTCCCCGTAGTATATGGACAATGATGATTCCAGAATTCGCGGCAGACTGTGCCCGTCGCTGATTGGTCAAGGCAACCTTTATGACATCATCGTCGCCATGGCAACCATTATGACATCTGCGTCGATACTGTGCCCGTCGCTGATTGGTCGAGGCCCAGGCGGCCTCGACCAATCAGAGACGCGGGATTTCCAGGACAGACAGACAGACAGAAAAACCCTTAGACAATTATATATATAGATAGATATAACCTGTAACATTATACTTTTCAAGAAAGGCATCCAGTCCCCTCTTAAATTTAAGTAATGAATGACTCATTACAACATCATACGGCAGAGAGTTCCATAGTCACACTGCTCTTACAGTAAAGAATCCGCGTCTGTTATTATGCTTAAACCTTCTTTCCTCCAGATGTAGAGGATGCCCCCTTGTCCCTGTCTCAGGTCTATGATTAAAAAGATCATCAGAAAGGTCTTTGTACTGTCCCCTCATATATTTATACATTAAAATAAGATCACCCCTTAGTCTTCGTTTTTCCAAACTAAATAGCCCCAAGTGTAATAACCTATCTTGGTATTGCAGACCCCCAGTCCTCTAATAACCTTGGTCGCTCTTCTCTGCACCCTCTCTAGTTCAGCTATGTCTTTCTTATACACCGGAGACCAGAACTGTACACAGTATTCTAAGTGTGGTCGAACTAGTAACTTGTATAGAGGTAAATTTATGTTCTCCTCATGAGCATCTATGCCTCTTTTAATGCATCCCATTATTTTATTTGCCTTTGTAGCAGCTGTCTGACACTGGCCACTAAATGTGAGTTTGTTATCCACCCATACTCCCAGGTCTTTTTAATTGACGGTTTTGCCCAGAGTTTTAGAATTAAGCACAAAGTTATACATTTTATTACTTCTACCCAAGTGCATGACCTTACATTTATCCCCATTAAAGTTCATTTGCCATTTATCAGCCCAAGCTTCTAGTTTACATAAATCATCCTGTAATATAAAATTGTCCTCCTCTGTATTGATTACCCTGCAGAGTTTAGTGTCATCTGCAAATATTGAAATTCTACTCTGTATGCCCCTGCAAGGTCATTAATAAATATGTTAAAAAGAAGAGGGCCCAATACTGACCCCTCTTGTACCCCACTGCTAACCGCGACCCAGTCCGAGTGTGCTCCATTAATAACCACCCTTTGTTTCCTATCCCTGAGCCAGCTCTTAACCCACTTACACATATTTTCCCCTATCCCCATTATTCTCATTTTATGTATCAACCTTTTATGTGGCACCGTATCAAAAGCTTTTGAAAAGTCCATATACACTACGTCCACTGCGTTAACTTGGTCCAGTCCGGAACTTACCTCTTTTTCTCATCTTTCAGGATACATCGGGGGCTTATCTACAGCATTGCAGAATGCTGTAGATAAGCCCCTGATGCCGGTGGGCTTAGCTCATCTTCGATTTTGGAGTTGACAGGTTCCCTTTAATGACCAAATACTTATTTTTCCACCATAATTTGCAAAATAAATCTTGCCAAATCAGACAAGGCGATTTTCTGGATTTGTGTTCTCATTTTGACTCTCATAATTGTGGTCTACCTATGATGTCACTTACAGGCCTCTCTCATCTTTTTAAGTGGGAGAACTTGCACAATTGGTGGCTGACTAAATACTGTTTTTCCCCACTGTGCATATATATATATATATATATATATATATATATATATATATATATACATATATATATACAGTACAGACCAAAAGTTTGGACACACCTTCTCATTTAACCCCTTAGTGACAGAGCCAATTTGGTACTTAATGACCGAGCCAATTTTTACAATTGTGACCACTGTCACTTTATGAGGTTATAACTCTGGAACGCTTTAACATATCCCGCTGATTCTGAGACTGTTTTTTCGTGACATGTTGTACTTCATGTTAGTGGTAACAGTTCTTCGATATTACTTGCGATTATTTATGAAAAAAAAAACGGAAATATGGCGAAAATTTTAAAAATTTTGCAATTTTCAAACTTTGTATTTTGATGCCCTTAAATTAGAGAGATATGTCACAAAAAATAGTTAATAAATAAAATTTCCCACATGTCTACTTTACATCAGCACAATTTTGGAAACAAAATTTTTTTTTGTTAGGGAGTTATAAGGGTTAAAAGTTGACCAGCAATTTCTCATTTTTACAGCACCATTTTTTTTTAGGGACCACATCACATTTGAAGTCATTTTGAGGGGTCTATATGATAGAAAATAACCAAGTGTGACACCATTCTAAAAACTGCACCCCTCAAGGTGCTCAAAACCACATTCAAGAAGTTTATTAACCCTTTACGTGCTTCACAGGAACTGAAACAATGTGGAAGGAAAAAATGAACATTTAACATTTTTTGCAAACATTTTACTTCAGAACCATTTTTTTTATTTTCACAAGTGTAAAAACAGAAAATTAACTATAATCTTTGTTGTGCAATTTCTCCTGAATATGCCGATACCCCATATGTGGGGGTAAACCACTGTTTGGGCGCACCGCAGAGCTTGGAAGAGAAGGAGCGCTGTTTGACTTTTTCAATGCAGAATTGGCTGGAATTGAGATCGGATGCCATGTCACGTTTAGAGAGCCCCTGATCTACCTAAACAGTGGAAAAGCTCCACAAGTGACACCATTTTGGAAACTAGACCCCTTAAGGAACTTATCTAGATGTGTGGTGAGCACTTTCAGCCCCCAAGTGCTTCACAGAAGTTTATAACGTAGAGCTGTGAAAATAAAAGATGGCATTTGTTTACACAAAAATGATTATTTCGCCCACAAATTCTTATTTTCACAAGGGTAACAGGAGAAATTAGACCACAAACGGTGTTGTGCAATTACTCCTGAGTATGTCGATACCCCATATGTGGGGGTAAACCATTGTTTGAGCGCACCGCAGAGCTTGGAAGTGAAGGAGCGCCGTTTTACTTTTTCAATGTAGAATTGGCTGGAATTGAGATCGGACACCATGTCGCGTTTGGAGAGCCCCTGATGTGCCTAAGCAGTGGAAACCCTCCACAAGTGACACCATTTTGGAAACTAGACCCCTTAAGGAACTTAAATAGATGTGTGGTGAGCACTTTAAACCCCCAGGTGCTTCACAGAAGTTTATAACGTAGAGCCGTGAAAATAAAAAATCGCATTTTTTCTACAAAAATGATTTTTGTCCCCAATTTTTTATTTTCACAAGGGTAACAGGAGAAATTAGACCACAAACGTTGTTGTGCAATTTCTCCTGAGTACGCTGATACCCCATATGTGGGGGTAAACCACTGTTTGGGCGCACCGCAGAGCTTGGAAGAGAAGGAGTGCCATTTTACTTTTTCAATGTAGAATTGGCTGGAATTGAGATCGGACGCCATGTCGTGTTTGGAGAGCCCCTGATGTGCCTAAACAGTGGAAACCTCCCACAAGTGACACCATTTTGGAAACTAGACCCGTTAAGGAACTTAACTCTATGTGTGTTGAGCACTTTAAACCCCCAGGTGCTTCACAGAAAGTTATAAAGTAGAACCGTGAAAATTAAAAAATCCTTTTTTTTCCCCTGCAATTTTTTATTTTCTCAAGCGTAACAGGAGACATTGGACCCCAAAATCTGTTTACCAGTTTGTCCTGAGTATGCTGATAACCCATATGTGGGGGGTGCACTGTTTGGGCACCCATCGGGGCTCGGAATGGAAGGCGCACCGCTTGGAATGCAGACTTTGATGGGATGGTCTGCGGGCGTCATGTTGCATTTGCAGAGCTCCTGATGTACCTAAACAGTAGAAACCCCCCACAAGTGACCCCATTTTGGAAACTAGACCCCCCAAGGAACGTATCTAGATGTGTGGTGAGAACTTTGAATGTCCAAGTGCTTCACAGAAGTTTATAATGCAGAGTCATAAAAATAATTATTTTTTTTCCACAAAAAAAGATTTCTTAGCCCCCAAGTTTTTATTTTCACAAGGGTAACAAGAGAAATTGGACTCCAAAAGTTGTTGTCCAATTTGTCCTGAGTGCACTGATACCCCATGTGTGGGGGGGACCACTGTTCGGGCGCACGGCAGAGCTCGGAAAGGAAGGAGCGCCGTTTTGGAATGCAGACTTTGATAGAATGGTTTGCGGGTGTTATGTTGCGTTAGCAGAGCCCCTGATGTACCTAAACAGTAGAAACCCCCCTCAAGTGACCCCCTTTTGGAAACTAGACCCCGCATGGAACTTATCTAGATGTGTGGTGAGAACTTTGAATGCCCAAGTGCTTCACAGAATTTTATAATGCAGAGTCGTAAAAATAAAAATAAAAATTTTTTTCCACAAAAAAGATTTTTTAGCCCCCAAGTTTTTATTTTCACAAGGGCAACAGGAGAAATTGGACCCCAAAAGTTGTTGTCCAATTTATCCCGAGTAAGCTGATGCCCCATATGTGGGGGTAAACCACTGTTAGGCCAGTCTCACACGTCCAGATAATTCCAGTACCAGAAAAATCGGTACCGGAGTTATCCGTGTCCGTGTGTCCGTGTGCTCACGTGGCACATCAGTGTGGCACACGTGCGGCAGCCATGTGCCGCCCGTGTGCCGACTGGGTACCACACGGATTGTGCAGGAGACAGTGGTAGAGAAGCGCTGTCCCCTGCATCTGGTGCTGAAGCCGGAATTCATTCCTTCTTCCCAGCAGCGTTTGCTGGAGAGAAGGAATTAAAAATCATTGTTTTTTTATTTTTTGTGTGTTTAAAATAAAGATCCTTGTCAACACCCCCCTCCCACCCCCTGTGTGCCCGCCCGCTGGAAATAAAATACTCACCCAGCTCCCTCGATGCTTCCTCTCAGCGCCGCAGCTTCTTCCTGTATGAGCGGTCACGTGGTACCACTCATTACAGTGATGAATATACGGCTCCACACCTATGGGAGGTGGAGCCGCATATTCATCACTGTAATGAGCGGCACCACGAGGACAAGCTACAGGAAGCATCGAGGGAGCTGGGTGAGTATTTTATTTCCAGCGGGCGGGCGCACAGGGGGTGGGAGGGGGGGTGGTGACAAGGATCTTTATTTTAAACACACAAAAAAAAACAATGATTTTTCATTCCTTCTCTCCAGCGAACGCTGCTTGAGAGAAGAAATGAATGGTGGCTTCAGCACCACAAGCTGGGGGGACAGCGCTTACTGTAGCGCTGTCTCCTGCACGGCACAAGGACGGCACACATACAGCATCCGTGTGCGGTACGTGTTTTACACGGACCCATTGACTTTAATGGGTCCGTGTGACACGTGCGCTCCCACGAACACTGACATGTCTCCGTGTTTTGCACACGGACACACGGTCCGTGAAAACACGCTGACATGTGCAGAGACACATTGATTTTAATGTGTCTACGTGAGTCAGTGTCTCCAGTACGTGAGAAAACTGTCACCACATGTACCGGAGCCACTGACGTGTGAAACCGGCCTTAGGGCGCATGGCAGAGCTCAGAAGGGAGGGAGCACCATTTGACTTTTTGAGTGCAAAATTGGCTGTGGCGTTTAGAGACCCCCTGATGTACCTAAACAGTGGAAACCCCCCAATTCTAACTCCAACCCTAGCCCCAACACACCCCTAACCCTAATCCCAACCCGATCCATAATCATAATCACAACCCTAATGATAATCACAACCCTAACCCCAAAACAACCCTAATCCCAACCCTAACCATAACCCTAATCAAAACCCTAAATCCAACACACCTCTAATCCTAATCTCAACCCTAACCTCAAACGTAACCCTAATCCAATACGCCCCTAACCCTGATCCCAACCCTAACCTTAACCCTAATCCCAACCCTAACCCTAATCCCAAACGTAACCCTAATCCAAACCCTAATCCCAACTCTAACCCTAACTTTTTGGCGCAACACTAGCCCTAACTTTAGCCCCAACCCTAGCCCTAATTTTAGCCCCAACCCTAACCCTAACTTTAGCCCCAACCCTAACCGTAGCCCTAACCCTAAATTTAGCCCCAACCCTAACCCTAGCCCTAACTTTAGCCCCAACAATAACCCTAGCCCTAACCCTAACTTTAGCCCCAGCCCTAACCCTACCCCTAAGGCTACTTTCACACTTGCGTCGTGTGGCATCCATCGCAATCCGTTGTTTTGGACAAAAAACGGATCCTGCAAATGTGCCCTCAGGATGCGTTTTTTGCCCATAGACTTGTATTGCCGATGGATCGCGACGAATGGCCACACGTCGCGTCCGTCGTGCACTGGATCCGTTGTGTTTTGGCGGACCGTTATCACAAAAAAGTTCAATGTAACTTTTTTTGTACGTCGCGTCCGCTATTTCTGACCGCGCATGCGCGGCCGTAACTCCGCCCTCTCCTCCCCAGGACATAGACTGGGCAGCGGATGCGTTGAAAAACTGCATCCACTGCCCATGTTGTGCACAATTTTGACAACGTGCGTCGGTACGTCAGGCCAACGCATTACGACGGCCCCGTGCCGACGCAAGTGTGAAAGAAGCCTAAAACTAGCCCTAACCTTAAATTTAGCCCCAACCCTAACCCTAAATTTAGCCCCAACCCTAACCCTAAATTTAGCCACAACCCTAACCCTAAATTTAGCCCCATCCCTAACCATAACCCTGACCCTAAATTTAGCCCCAACTCCTCTAGCTGCCGGCCGGCAGATCATGGAGGGCGCACTGCGCATGCGCCCGCCATTTTCTTACCGGAGGAAGAAGCCCGCTGTTGTGAACTCTATTTTTGGGCTCCCTCTAGTGGTCACGAGCGGTACTGTGTAGTGTTGTCTTTCTGCAGGTTGGCAGCATCAGCTGGTTCGTTATTCTTGGCTGGTTTCCTATTTAGCTCACCTGGATACTCAGTTCCTTGCCTGCTATCAATGTATTCAGTGCTCTTCAGATTCCTTGTGACTACCTTGCTCCCAGTCTCTCCAAGACAAGCTAAGTTTTTGTTTGTTCATTTTTTGATTATCAGCATTCATCATGTTTCTTGTCCAGCTTGCTAAAATGTGATTTCCTCGCTTGCTGGTTGCTCTAGGGGACTGAGTTTCTTCCCCCACACCGTTAGTTGGTGCGGGGGTTCTGGAAATCTCAGTGTGGATATTTTGTAAGGGTTTTTTACTGACCGCACAGACCCCTTTTCTATTTTCTGCTATCTAGTATTAGTGGGCCTCATTTGCTGAATCTGCTTTCACCCCTGTGTATGTGCCTTCCTCTTACCTCACCGTTATTATTTGTTGGGGGCTTCTATATATTTGGGGATTATTTCTCTGGAGGCAAGTGAGGTCTTTCTCTCTCTCTAGGGGTAGTTAGTTCCTCAGGCTGGCTCGAAACGTCTAGGATTTTAGACACGTTCACCGGCTACTTCTAGTGTGTTTGGATAGGTTCAGATTTGCGGTCAGTCCAGTTTGCCACCTCCCTAGAGCTTGTCCTATGTTTGTTACTTAGCTGGAGTAATTTGTGATCCTCAACCACTAAGGATCATAACAGTATAGCAGGCCAAAAAGTGTTTAATCATCGCAGAAGTGGGATAAATAGAAGACCTGAGTACATTTATTTTTTTTTCCTCCCGCTTTTCCTTTGCTGCAGTCTGTTTAGCTTCTTTCATCCCCTTGAACTCTGGGTGGTTTTGAGCTCAGCTGCAGACATGAATGTTCAGACTCTGACTTCTAGTGTGGATCATCTTACTGCACGGGTGCAAAGTATTCAGGATTTTGTTATTCATAGCCCTATGTGTTATGATCCCAATGGCAGAGGATCTCTGATATTCCGGCAAGATAGCAAAAATATAAATACTGCTCTAGGGAGGTGGAAACTGGGCTAACCGCATACCTGATCCTGACACAAACAACTAAAAGTAGCCTGTGAACGTGCCTACGTTGGTTCTAGACGTCTCGAGCCAGCCGGAGAACTGACTACCCCTAAAGGGAAAAAATAAGACCTCGCTTGCCTCCAGAGAAATTGAACCCCAAAGATATAGAAAGCCCCCAACAAATAATAACGGTGAGGCAAGAGGAAAACACAAACGTAGAGATGAACTAGATTCAGCAAAGTGAGGCCCAATAGTCTAGATAGCAGAAAATAGATAGTGGACTATGCGGTTAGCAGAAAACCCTACAAAACATCCACGCTGAACATTCAAGAACCCCCACATCGACTGACGGTGTGGAGGGAGAATATCAGCCCCCTAGAGCTTCCAGCGAGTCAAAAATCAAATGAAAAGCAAGCTGGACAAAAACACTGAATAATGCAAACGATCCAAATTGTACAAAACAGACTTAGCTTTTCTTGCATGAGGCAGACAGAAAGGAATCCGGAGGAGACCAAATAGGTCTGGATACAACGATGCCAGGCAAGAGACTGAGTCCAGAGGAGACTCAAATAGGAAACACCCGCTGCTTAACGACACAGCTGGAGCTCAGACCTGCAGCAAGACATACCTAACACAATACCGTTAGTGACCACCAGAAGGAGCCCAGAAACACAGTTCACAACAGTACCCCCCCCTTGAGGAGGGGTCACCGAACCCTAACCAAGACCCCCAGGGCGATCAGGATGAGCAGCGTGAAAGGCATGAACCAAATCACCCGCATGAACATCAGAGGCGACAACCCAGGAATTATCCTCCTGACCATAGCCTTTCCACTTAAGTAAATACTGGAGTTTCCGTATAGAGATACGAGAATCCAGAATCTTCTCCACCACGTACTCCAACTCGCCCTCAACCAAAACCGGGGCAGGAGGCTCAACAGCAGGAACCATAGGCACCACGTACCGCCGCAACAAGGACCTATGGAACACATTATGAATAGCAAAAGACGCTGGAAGGTCCAAGCGAAAAGACACCGGGTTAAGGATTTCCAAAATCTTATAAGGACCGATAAAGCGAGGCTTGAACTTAGGAGAGGAGACTTTCAAAGGAACATGCCGAGAAGACAACCACACCAAATCCCCAACACGAAGTCGGGGACCCACACCGCGGCGGCGGTTGGCAAACCGCTGGGCCTTGTCTTGTGACAATTTCAAATTGTCCACCACATGGTTCCAAATCCGCTGCAACCTATCCACCACAGAATCAACCCCAGGACAGTCAGAAGGTTCAACCTGACCCGAGGAGAAACGAGGATGAAAACCAGAGTTGCAGAAAAAGGGTGAAACCAAGGTGGCAGAACTAGCCCGATTATTAAGGGCAAACTCGGCCAGTGGCAAAAAGGTAACCCAGTCGTCCTGATCAGCAGAAACAAAACATCTCAAATAAGTCTCTAACGTCTGATTAGTTCGCTCGGTCTGGCCATTAGTCTGAGGATGAAAAGCCGACGAAAAAGACAAATCAATACCCATCTTAGCACAAAAGGATCGCCAGAATCTGGACACAAACTGGGATCCTCTGTCAGATACAATATTCTCAGGGATGCCATGCAAACGAACCACATTCTGAAAGAACAAAGGAACCAAATCAGAGGAGGAAGGCAACTTAGGCAAGGGCACCAAATGGACCATTTTAGAAAAACGATCGCACACCACCCAGATGACAGACATCTTCCGAGACACCGGAAGATCCGAAATGAAATCCATGGAAATGTGCGTCCAAGGCCTCTTCGGGATAGGCAAGGGCAAAAGCAACCCGCTGGCACGAGAACAGCAAGGCTTAGCCCGAGCACAAATCCCACAGGACTGCACAAAAGAACGCACATCCCGCGACAAGGAAGGCCACCAAAAGGACCTGGCCACCAAATCTCTGGTACCAAAAATCCCAGGATGTCCCGCCAACACCGAAGAATGAACCTCAGAAATAACTGTTGGTCCATCCATCAGGGACAAACAATCTCTCTGGTGGACAACGATCAGGCCTATCAGCCTGAAATTTCTGCAGCCCTCGTCGCAAATCTGGGGAAATGGCAGACAAAATTACTCCCTCTCTGAGAATACCAGCCGGCTCAGAGACTCCCGGAGAATCAGGCACAAAACCCCTAGAAAGTGCATCAGCCTTCACGTTCTTCGAACCAGGCAGGTACGAGACCACAAAGTCAAAACGGGAGAAAAACAATGACCAACGGGCCTGTCTAGGATTCAGGCGCTTGGCAGACTCGAGGTAAATCAGATTTTTATGATCAGTCAAGACCACCACACGATGTCTAGCTCCCTCGAGCCAATGTCGCCACTCCTCAAATGCCCACTTCATGGCCAACAACTCCTGATTACCAACATCGTAGTTCCGCTCAGCAGGCGAAAATTTCCTTGAAAAGAAGGCGCATGGCTTCATCACGGAGCCATCAGAACTTTTTTGCGACAAAACAGCCCCTGCACCAATTTCAGAAGCATCAACTTCAACCTGGAAGGGAAGAGAGACATCCGGCTGACACAAGACTGGCGCTGAAGTAAACCGACGCTTCAGCTCCCGAAAGGCCTCCACGGCCGCAGGAGACCAATTCGCAACATCAGAACCCTTCTTGGTCATATCCGTCAAAGGTTTAACCACGCTGGAGAAATTAGCGATAAAACGACGGTAAAAATTAGCAAAGCCCAAGAACTTCTGCAGGCTCTTAACAGACGTGGGCTGAGTCCAGTCATGAATGGCACGGACCTTAACTGGGTCCATCTCCACAGTAGAAGGGGAAAAAATAAAACCCAAAAAAGAAACCTTCTGTACCCCAAAGATACATTTTGAGCCCTTCACAAATAGAGCATTCTCCCGCAAAACCTGAAACACCATCCTGACCTGGTTCACATGGGACTCCCAATCATCAGAAAAAAACAAAATATCATCCAGATAAATAATCATAAATTTATCCAGATATTTCCGGAAGATGTCATGCATGAAGGACTGAAACACAGAAGGAGCATTAGATAATCCGAAAGGCATCACCAGGTACTCAAAATGACCCTCAGGCGTATTAAATGCCGTTTTCCATTCATCTCCCTGCTTTATGCGCACAAGGTTATACGCACCACGAAGATCTATCTTGGTGAACCAACTGGATCCCTTAATCCGAGCAAACAAATCAGACAACAATGGCAAAGGATACTGAAATTTAACAGTGATCTTATTCAGAAGACGATAATCAATACAAGGTCTCAGAGACCCGTCTTTCTTGCCCACAAAAAAGAATCCCGCACCAAGAGGGGACGAGGATGGGCGAATATGTCCCTTCTCCAAAGACTCCTTTATATAACTCCGCATCGCGGCATGCTCTGGCACAGATAAATTAAAGAGTCGTCCCTTAGGAAACTTACTACCAGGAATCAAATCTATAGCACAATCACAGTCCCTATTAGGAGGAAGGGCACTGGACCTGGCCTCATTAAATACATCCTGAAAGTCTGACAAAAACTCAGGGATCTCAGAAGGAGTAGAAGAAGCAATAGACACCAATGGAGAATCGCCATGAATCCCCTGACACCCCCAACTAGACACAGTCATAGCTTTCCAGTCTAAAACTGGATTATGGGCCTGTAACCATGGCAGACCCAAAATGACAACATCATGCATTTTATGCAGTACCAAAAAACGAATCACCTCCTGATGTACAGGAGTCATGCACATGGTCACCTGCGTCCAATACTGAGGTTTATTCTCTGCCAATGGCGTAGAATCAATTCCTCTAAGAGGAATAGGATTTTCCAAAGGCTCCAGGACAAAACCGCAGCGCTTGGCAAACGACAAATCCATCAGACTTAAAGCAGCACCAGAATCCACAAAAGCCATAACTGAGTAAGAAGATAATGAACAAATTAAAGTCACAGACAAAATAAACTTAGGCTGAAAAGTACCAATGGCGACAGGATTAACTTTTTTCTTTAAATGTTTAGAGCATGCTGAGATAACATGTGTTGAATCACCACAGTAGAAACACAACCCATTTTGACATCTATGATTTTGACGCTCGGCTCTGGTCAGAATTCTGTCACATTGCATAGAATCAGGTGACCGTTCAGACAGCACCGCCAAAGGATTATCAGATTTGCGCTCCCGCAAACGTCGATCAATTTGAATGGCTAGAGCCATTGAATCATTTAGACCTGTAGGGATAGGAAACCCCACCATCACATCTTTAATGGCTTCAGAAAGACCATTTCTGAAATTTGCGGCCAGTGCACACTCATTCCATTGAGTAAGCACGGACCATTTCCGAAATTTTTGGCAATATACCTCAGCTTCGTCCTGACCCTGAGAGATAACCAGCAACATTTTTTCAGCCTGATTTTCAAGATTAGGCTCCTCATAAAGCAAACCAAGTGCCAGAAAAAACGCATCAACATTCACCAATGCAGGATCTCCTGGCGCCAGAGAGAAGGCCCAATCCTAAGGGTCGCCGCGCAAGAAGGAAATAACAATCTTAACTTGCTGAGCGGAATCACCAGAGGAACGAGGTTTCAGAGACAGAAATAATTTACAATTATTCCTAAAATTCAGGAATTTAGATCTATCTCCAAAAAACGGCTCAGGAATAGGTATTTTTGGTTCAGACATAGGGCTATGGATAACAAAATCCTGAATACTTTGCACCCTAGCAGCAAGCTGATCCACACTAGAAGTCAAAGTCTGGACATTCATATCTGCAGCAGAGTTTCAGCCACTCAGAGAAAAAGGGGATGGAAGAAGCTAGGCAAACTGCAGCAAAAAAACAAACAAAAACAAACTCAGAACTTCTTTTTAATCCCGCTTCTGCGATGCATTAAACATTTTCTTTTGGCCTGGCATTCTGTTATGATCCCAATGGCAGAGGATCTCTGATATTCCGGCAAGATACTAAAAATATAAATACTGCTCTAGGGAGGTGGAAACTGGGCTAACCGCATACCTGATCCTGACACAAACAACTAAAAGTAGCCTGTGAACGTGCCTACGTTGGTTCTAGACGTCTCGAGCCAGCCGGAGAACTGACTAACCCTAAAGGGAAAAAATAAGACCTCGCTTGCCTCCAGAGAAATTGAACCCCAAAGATATAGAAAGCCCCCAACAAATAATAACGGTGAGGCAAGAGGAAAACACAAACGTAGAGATGAACTAGATTCAGCAAAGTGAGGCCCAATAGTCTAGATAGCAGAAAATAGATAGTGGACTATGCGGTTAGCAGAAAACCCTACAAAACATCCACGCTGAACATTCAAGAACCCCCACATCGACTGACGGTGTGGAGGGAGAATATCAGCCCCCTAGAGCTTCCAGCGAGTCAAAAATCAAATGAAAAGCAAGCTGGACAAAAACACAGAATAATGCAAACGATCCAAATTGTACAAAACAGACTTAGCTTTTCTTGCATGAGGCAGACAGAAAGGAATCCGGAGGAGACCAAATAGGTCTGGATACAACGATGCCAGGCAAGAGACTGAGTCCAGAGGAGACTCAAATAGGAAACACCCGCTGCTTAACGACACAGCTGGAGCTCAGGCCTGCAGCAAGACATACCTAACACAATACCGTTAGTGACCACCAGAGGGAGCCCAGAAACACAGTTCACAACACCTATGTCAGAACCAAAGATACCCATTCCTGAGTTCTTTTCTGGAGATAGATCTAGGTTTCTAAATTTTAAGAATAATTGTAAGTTATTTCTATCTCTGAGACCTCGTTCCTCTGGTGATTCCGCTCAGCAAGTTAAAATTGTTATCTCCTTTTTCGTGGCGACCCTCAAGATTGGGCTTTCTCTCTGGCGCCAGGAGATCCTGCATTGCTTAATGTAGATGCATTTTTTCTGGCTCTTGGACTGCTTTATGAGGAGCCGAATCTTGAGAATCAGGCAGAAAAAGCGTTGCTGGCTATCTCTCAAGGTCAGGACGAAGCAGAGGTGTATTGTCAAAAATTTCGGAAATGGTCGGTGCTTACTCAATGGAATGAGTGTGCCCTGGCTGCAAATTTCAGAGAAGGTCTTTTTGAGGCCGTTAAGAATGTTATGGTGGGGTTTCCCACCTCTACAAGTCTGAGTGATTCTATGGCTTTAGCCATTCAGGTTGATCGGCGTTTGCGGGAGCGCAAATCTGCTCATCCTTTGGCGGTATTTTCTGAACAGAGACCTGAGTCTATGCAATGTGACCGAACTCTGACCAGAATTGAGCGACAAAGTCATAGATGTCAAAATGGGTTGTGCTTTTACTGTGGTGATTCTACTCATGTTATCTCAGCATGCTCTAAACGCTTAAAAAATTCGCTAAACCTGTCACCATTGGTACTATACAGCCTAAATTTATGTTGTCTGTTACTTTGATTTGTTCTTTGTCGTCCTACCCGGTTATGGCTTTTGTGGATTCGGGTGCTGCCCTGAATCTGATGGATTTGTCATTTGCCAGGCGCTGTGGTTTTGTCCTGGAGCCTTTGGAATTTCCTATTCCTCTGAGGGGAATTGATGCTACGCCATTGGCTGAGAATAAGCCTCAGTATTGGACGCAAATGACCATGTGCATGACTCCCGTACATCAGGAGGTGATTCGCTTTCTTGTTTTGTATAATTTGCATGATGTTGTCGTTTTGGGTCTGCCATGGCTGCAGGCTCATAATCCAGTTTTAGATTGGAAAGCTATGTCTGTGTCAAGTTGGGGTTGTCAGGGAATTCATGGCGATACTCCGTTGGTGTCTATTGCTTCTTCCACTCCTTCTGAGGTCCCTGAGTTTTTGTCTGACTACCAGGATGTATTTGATGAGCCCAGGTCCAGTGCCCTGCCCCCTCATAGGGATTGTGACTGTGCTATAAATTTAATTCCTGGTAGTAAATTCCCTAAGGGATGACTTTTTAATTTGTCTATACCAGAGCATGCCGCGATGCGGAGTTATATAAAGGAGTCTTTGGAGAAGGGACATATTCGCCCATCCTCTTCCCCTCTTGGTGCAGGATTTTTTTTTTGTGGCCAAGAAGGACGGTTCTTTGAGACCTTGTATAGATTATCGTCTTCTGAATAAAATCACAGTCAAATTTCAGTATCCTTTGCCACTATTGTCTGATTTGTTTGCTCGGATTAAGGGTGCCAGTTGGTTCACCAAGATAGATCTCCGTGGTGCGTATAACCTTGTGCGCATTAAGCAGGGAGATGAATGGAAAACAGCATTTAATACGCCCGAAGGCCATTTTGAGTACTTGGTGATGCCTTTTGGACTTTCTAATGCTCCTTCTGTGTTTCAGTCCTTCATGCATGACATCTTCCGAGAATATCTGGATACATTTATGATTGTTTATCTGGATGACATTTTGGTCTTTTCTGATGATTGGGAGTCCCATGTGAAGCAGGTCAGGATGGTGTTTCAGGTCTTGCGTGCTAATGCTTTATTTGTGAAGGGCTCAAAATGTCTCTTCGGAGTACAGAAGGTCTCCTTTTTGGGTTTTATTTTTTCTCCTTCTACTGTGGAGATGGACCCAGTCAAGGTCCAGGCTATTCATGACTGGACTCAGCCCACGTCTGTTAAGAGTCTTCAGAAGTTCTTGGGTTTTGCTAATTTTTACCGTCGTTTCATTGCTAATTTTTCTAGCGTGGTTAAACCTTTGACGGATTTGAGCAAGAAGGGTTCTGATGTGACTAATTGGTCTCCTGCGGCCGTGGAGGCCTTTCGGGAGCTGAAGCACAGGTTTTCTTCAGCTCCAGTCTTATGTCAGCCAGATGTCTCTCTCCCCTTCCAGGTCGAGGTTGATGCTTCTGAGATTGGAGCAGGGGCTGTTTTGTCGCAGAGAAGCTCTGATGGCTCTGTGATGAAGCCATGTGCTTTCTTTTCAAGAAAGTTTTCGCCTGCCGAGCGGAATTATGATGTTGGTAATCGGGAGTTGTTGGCTATGAAGTGGGCATTTGAGGAGTGGCGACATTGGCTCGAAGGAGCTAAACATCGTGTGGTGGTCTTGACTGATCACAAAAATCTGATTTATCTTGAATCTGCCAAGCGCCTGAATCCTAGACAGACTCGTTGGTCGTTGTTTTTCTCCCGTTTCAACTTCGTGGTCTCATACCTGCCTGGTTCGAAGAACGTGAAAGCTGATGCACTTTCTAGGAGTTTTGTGCCTGACTCTCCGGGAGTTTCTGAGCCGGCTGGTATTCTCAGAGAGGGAGTGATTTTGTCTGCCATTTCCCCAGATTTGCGACGAGTGCTGCAGAAATTTCAGGCGGATAGACCTGACCGTTGTCCACCAGAGAGACTGTTTGTCCCGGATAGATGGACCAGCAGAGTTATTTCCGAGGTCCATTCTTCGGTGTTGGCGGGTCATCCTGGGATTTTTGGTACCAGAGATTTGGTGGCTAGGTCCTTCTGGTGGCCTTCCTTGTCACGGGATGTGCGTTCCTTTGTGCAGTCTTGTGGGATTTGTGCTCGGGCTAAGCCTTGCTGTTCTCGTGCCAGCGGTTTGCTTTTGCCTTTGCCTGTTCCGAAAAGGCCTTGGACGCACATTTCCATGGATTTTATTTCGGATCTTCCAGTATCTCAGAAAATGTCTGTCATCTGGGTGGTGTGTGATCATTTTTCCAAGATGGTCCATTTGGTGCCCTTGCCTAAGTTGCCTTCTTCCTCCGATTCGGTTCCTCTATTTTTTCAGAATGTGGTTCGCTTGCACGGCATTCCTGAAAATATTGTGTCTGATAGAGGATCCCAGTTTGTGTCCAGGTTTTGGCGGACTTTTTGTGCTAAGATGGGCATTGATTTGTCTTTTTCGTCGGCCTTCCATCCTCAGACTAATGGCCAAACCGAGCGAACTAATCAGACGTTGGAAACTTATTTGAGATGTTTTGTTTCTGCTGATCAGGATGATTGGGTGACTTTTTTGCCATTGGCCGAGTTTGCCCTTAATAATCGGGCTAGTTCTGCTACTTTGGTTTCGCCTTTTTTCTGCAATTCTGGTTTCCATCCTCGTTTTTCCTCGGGTCAGGTTGAGTCTTCTGACTGTCCTGGGGTGGATTCTGTGGTGGATAGGTTGCAGCAGATTTGGAACCATGTGGTGGACAATTTGAGGTTGTCACAGGAGAAGGCTCAGCGCTTTGCCAACCGCCGCCGCGGTGTGGGTCCCCGACTTCGTGTTGGGGATTTGGTGTGGCTGTCTTCTCGGTATGTTCCTATGAAGGTCTCCTCTCCTAAATTCAAGCCTCGCTTCATCGGTCCTTATAAGATCTTGGAAATCCTTAACCCGGTGTCTTTTCGTTTGGATCTCCCAGCATCGTTTGCCATTCATAATGTGTTCCATAGGTCTTTGTTGCGGAGGTATGTGGTACCTGTGGTTCCTTCTGTTGAGCCTCCTGCTCCGGTGCTGGTCGAGGGCGAATTGGAGTACGTGGTGGAGAAGATTTTGGATTCTCGTATCTCTAGACGGAGGCTTCAGTATTTGGTTAAGTGGAAGGGCTATGGTCAGGAAGATAATTCCTGGGTTGTCGCCTCTGATGTTCATGCGGCCAATTTGGTTCGTGCCTTCCACGCGGCTCATCCTGATCGCCCTGGGGGTCTTGATGAGGGTTCGGTGACCCCTCCTCAAGGGGGGGTACTGTTGTGAACTCTATTTTTGGGCTCCCTCTAGTGGTCACGAGCGGTACTGTGTAGTGTTGTCTTTCTGCAGGTTGGCAGCATCAGCTGGTTCGTTATCCTTGGCTGGTTTCCTATTTAGCTCACCTGGATACTCAGTTCCTTGCCTGCTATCAATGTATTCAGTGCTCTTCAGATTCCTTGTGACTACCTTGCTCCCAGTCTCTCCAAGACAAGCTAAGTTTTTGTTTGTTCATTTTTTGATTATCAGCATTCATCATGTTTCTTGTCCAGCTTGCTAAAATGTGATTTCCTCGCTTGCTGGTTGCTCTAGGGGACTGAGTTTCTCCCCCCACACCGTTAGTTGGTGCGGGGGTTCTGGAAATCTCAGTGTGGATATTTGTAAGGGTTTTTTACTGACCGCACAGACCCCTTTTCTATTTTCTGCTATCTAGTATTAGTGGGCCTCATTTGCTGAATCTGCTTTCACCCCTGTGTATGTGCCTTCCTCTTACCTCACCGTTATTATTTGTTGGGGGCTTCTATATCTTTGGGGATTATTTCTCTGGAGGCAAGTGAGGTCTTTCTCTCTCTTTAGGGGTAGTTAGTTCCTCAGGCTGGCTCGAGACGTCTAGGATTTTAGACACGTTCACCGGCTACTTCTAGTGTGTTTGGATAGGTTCAGATTTGCGGTCAGTCCAGTTTGCCACCTCCCTAGAGCTTGTCCTATGTTTGTTACTTAGCTGGAGTAATTTGTGATCCTCAACCACTAAAGATCATAACAGCCCGTGGGCAGGAGAGGATGCAGGAGGACCCAGTGACACCGGTAAGTATAACAGGGTCCCCGAATCCCCCTATTTCTCTGTCCTCTGATGTGCGATCACATCAGAGGACAGATAATGACACACCGCTTTTTTTTTTAGGTCGCCGGTAAACAGTTAATTACCGGCGATCGCAAAACAGGGGTCGGTAAAAACCGACCCCGATCATGTTCTTTGGGGTCTCGGCTACCCCCGGCAGCCGAGACCCCAAAGATCTCCCGGGTGCCGGCCGGCGGGCGCACTGCGCATGCACCCATTTTTTGGCCGGAACAAGATGGCGGCGCCCATTGGGAGCCACGAGGAGCACCAGGGGAGACAGTTGAGTATCGGGGGGCGATCGGGGACCCCATTTCTCTGTCCTCTGATGTGCGATCACATCGGAGGACAGAGAAATTAAATGGGAAATCGCGTTTTGTTTTGTTTTCGACCGCCGGTAAACGGTTAATTACTGTTGCGATTGCATCCCGGGGTCGGTAAAAAACCTGTGAATCATGTTCTCTGGGGTCTGGGCTACCCCCGGTAACCGAGACCCCAGAGAAAATCCGACTCTGGGGGGCGCTATCCAGTTTTTCCACAGCGCCGTTAATTAACAGCGCTGTAGTTTAAGTACCTTAACTGTCACCGTTAAATGGCGTATCAGCGGTCGTTAAGGGGTTAAAGATTTTTCTGTATTTTCATGACTATTAAAATTGTAAATTCACACTGAAGGCAACAAAACTATGAATTAGTTTTGAATGAATGTGGCCTTATATACTTAACAAAAAAGTGTGAAACAACTGAAATTATGTCTTATATTCTAGGTTCTTCAAAGTAGCCACCTTTTGCTTTGATGACTGCTTTGCACACTCTTGGCATTCTCTTGATGAACTTCAAGAGGTAGTCACCGGGAATGGTTTTCCAACAGTCTTGAAGGATTTCCCAGAGATGCTTAGTTGGCCCTTTTGCCTTCACTCTGCAGTCCAGCTCACCCCAAACCATCTCGATTGGGTTCAGGTCTGGTGACTGTGGAGGCCAGGTCATCTGGCGTAGCACCCTATCTCTCTCCTTCTTGGTCAAATAGCCCTTACACAGCTTGGAGGTGTGTTTGGGGTCATTGTCCTGTTGAAAAATAAATGATGGTCAAACTAAACGTAAACCGGATGGGATAGCATGCCGCTGCAAGATGCTGTGGTAGCCATGCTGGTTCAGTATGCCTTCAATTCTGAATAAATCCCCAACAGTGTCATCAGCAAAGCACCCCCACACCATCACACCTCCTCCTCCATGCTTCACGGTGGGAACCAGGCATGTAGAGTCTATCCATTCACCTTTTCTGCATCACACAAAGACACGGTGGTTGGAACCAAAGATATCAAATTTGGACTCATCAGACCAAAGCACAGATTTCCACTGGTCTAATGTCCATTCCTTGTGTTCTTTAGCCCAAACAAGTCTCTTCTGCTTGTTGCCAGTCCGTAGCAGTGGTTTCCTAGCAGCTATTTTACCATGAAGGCCTGCTGCACAAAGTCTCCTCTTAACAGTTGTCGTAGAGATGTGTCTGCTGCTAGAACTCTGTGCGGCATTGACCTGGTCTCTAATCTGAGCAGCTGTTAACCTGCGATTTCTGAGGCTGGTGACTCGGATAAACTTATCCTCAGTAGCAGAGGTGACTCTTGGTCTTCCTTTCCTGGGGCGGTCCTCATGTGAGCCAGTTTCTTTGTAGCGCTTAATGGTTTTTGCCACTGCACTTGGGGACACTTTCAAAGTTTGCCCAATTTTTTGGACTGACTGACCTTAATTTCTTAAAGTAATGATAGCCACTCATTTTTCTTTACTTAGCTGCTTTTTTCTTGCCATAATACAAATTCTTACAGTCTATTCAGTAGGACTATCAGCTGTGTATCCACCAGACTTCTGCTCCACACAGCTGATGGTCCCAACCCTATTTATAAGGCAAGAAATCCCACTTATTAAACCTAACAGGGCACACCTGTGAAGTGAAAACCATTCCCGGTGACTACCTCTTGAAGCTCATCAAGAGAATGCCAAGAGTGTGCAAAGCAGTCATCAATGGAAAAGGTGGCTACTTTGAAGAACCTAGAATATAAGACATAATTTCAGTTGTTTCACACTTTTTTGTTAAGTATATGATTCCACATGTGTTAATTCATAGTTTTGATGACTTCAGTGTGACTGTACAATTTTCATAGTCATGAAAATACAGAAAAATCTTTAAATGAGAAGGTGTGTTCAAACTTTTGGTCTGTACTGTATATATAGACACACAGTGGGTATGCAAAGTATTCACGCCCCTTTAAATTTTCCACTCTTTGTTTCATTACAGCCATCTGGTAAGTTCAAAAAATGAACATTTTTGAACTTACCAAATGGCTGCAGTGAAACAAATAGTGAAAAATTTAAAATGTAAATACTTTCCGTACCCACTGTATGCATACGATTTGCCAGAAATGTATAGATGCCGATCCCAGTGGGGCCATGACATGAGATACTGTCAGAGATGGCAGAATTCACATACATGTGTACAGGAATTTATACCACCTCTCCACGAAATCATCAACGCCTTATCCTGGAGGTAATGTGGGTTTCATCTAGTATGTAATCTCCATGGATACGGCAGAAATGTACGAGGTCAGACTAAGAGGAAGGTCCGAGTAAAGCCGGGGTCACACTAAACGTATGGAAAATCGGTCCGAGTCTCCCTGCCGAGAGTCGCATAAGTGTTCTCCGTATGGTGATCCGTATTTAATCCGTTTGCAATGCGATGATGCTATTTCCTCACACCTATGTTTCCGTATGACATCTGTATGGCTTTACATTTCTCACTGCTTTTCCTCATTGAATTTAATGGCTCAATGGGCTGAAATGAGGAAAATGTCTGCGTATTTCTCGCAAGTCACACGGATGGTCCATATGATGTCCGATTTTTCCTCACACCCATGGACTTGCATTGGCGAGACTCGGACGATATACGCGTAAAATACGCCTGAGAAAAAAAACGGTGATGTGAGCTGCCCCATAGATTAACACTGGTCTGAGTGCTATGTGATGTTTTCTTGTCTAGCACTCGCCTGTATTCTACGCTAGTGTGACCCCAGCCTAAGGGGGAGGTCAGAGTATGGGGGAGGTCAGAGTATCGGGGAGGTCAGAGTATGGGGGAGGTCAGAGTATGGGGGACATCAGAGTATGGGGGAGGTCAGAGTATGAGGGAGGTCAGAGTAAGGAGGAGATCAGAGTATGGGGGAAGTCAGAGTATGGGGGAGATCAGAGTATGGGGAGATCAGAGTATAGGGGAGGTCATAGTATGGGGGAGGTCAGAGTATGGGGGAGGTCAGAGTATGGGGGAGATCAGAGTATGGGGGAGATCAGAGTAAGGAGGAGATCAGAGTATGGGGGAAGTCAGAGTATGGGGAGATCAGAGTATAGGGGAGGTCATAGTATGGGGGAAGTCAGAGTATGGGGGAAGTCAGAGTATGGGGGAGGTCAGAGTATGGGGGAAGTCAGAGTATGTCTACGTTCACATTAGTGTCGGGCGCCGCAGCGTCGCCGCATGCGTCATGCGCCCCTATATTTAACATGGGGGCGCATGGACATGCGTTGTGCTGCGTTTTGCGACGCATGGCCGCAAGCGTTGGGCGCAGAGAACGCAACAAGTTGCATTTTTTTTGTGTCCAAAAATGGGGGAAGTCAGAGTATGGCGGAGGTCATAGTATGGGGCAGATCAGAGCATGAGGGAGGTCAGATTATGGGGGAAGTCAGAGTATGGGGTAGATCAGAGTATGGGGAGGTCATAGTATGGGGCAGATCAGAGTAAGGTCAGAGTGAGAGGGAAGTCAGAGTATGGGAGAGGTCATAGTATGGGGGAGGTCAGAGTATGGGGGAGGTCAGAGTATGGGAGAGGTCATAGTATGGGGGAGGTCAGAGTATGGGGCAGATCAGAGTATGGGGGAGGTCAGAGTATGGGGGAGGTCAGAGTATGGGGGAGGTCAGAGTATGGGGCAGATCAGAGTATGGGGGAGGTCAGAGTATGGGGAGGTCAGAGTATAGCGGAGGTCATAGTATGGGGGAGATCAGAGTATGGGGGAGGTCAGAGTATGGGGAGGTGAGAGTATGGGGAGTGCAGACGTTATAGAAGGTCCAGTTCCACCCCACATAGTCGGAGGAGTTTATAGTGCAACACGTGGGAGTGGGGTCATTTGAAGCCAGGAAAAAATATGTGAAGAAAGCTGAAATCACTTTTCTTAAACTATAAAAAATGGCTTCCTTGTTCTGTGTTTTCAGAAACTGGACAAATAATCAGTAGGTGAGGGCAGCAGTCAGGCGGAGCACACAGCTCACAGCCGGCGTTACAAGCCCGGTGTCAATGTGTGTCGTTCGTGAACGAGCCGGTACAAACACCCGGCTACTGTCACACACCTCTAACAGAATATACAGGAGTCTGGCTCCTCCTAGCTCCTACACGTTACTGATCACATGGTCATGACGTCATGAAAGGTCCTTTCGCTTACTAGGAGTTAGCACGCACCTTCTGATAACCGGGCTGTGCAGCGATTATCATTGGCTGAGGCTGTCCTGCGGCTGCGCAGTAGTGCATTCAGTGTATTTTGGTGTGAGAGGAAGAAGCAGGACGTCAAGATGTCCGGATACAGGGGCCAGATGAGCAAGAGCAACGACCCTTCAGGGCTACTGATCTCTGTCATTAGGTGGGTGGTGTGCAGCTGCCGGGCAGTGTCCTGTCCCCCGCACATAGCACTGTCATGGGGTGTGGTGCTCTGGGCTCCCGATGGTGGCATTTTCTGCATGATGCAGAGTTATTCCAGTGCCCCCAGTTATGTGTGTGGGGTCATTCCAGTGCCCTGGTGTGTTATATGCGGGGTCATTCCAGTGCCCTGGTGTGTTATATGCGGGGTCATTCCAGTGCCCGGCTGTGTTATATGCGGGGTCATTCCAGTGCCCTGGTGTGTTATATGCGGGGTCATTCCAGTGCCCTGGTGTGTAATATGCGGGGTCATTCCAGTGCCCTGGTGTGTTATATGCGGGGTCATTCCAGTGCCCTGGTGTGTTATATGCGGGGTCATTCCAGTGCCCTGGTGTGTTATATGCGGGGTCATTCCAGTGCCCTGGTGTGTTATATGCGGGGTCATTCCAGTGCCCGGCTGTGTTATATGCGGGGTCATTCCAGTGCCCGGCTGTGTTATATGCGGGGTCATTCCAGTTCCCAGCTGTGTTATATGCGGGGTCATTCCAGTGCCCGGCTGTGTTATATGCGGGGTCATTCCAGTGCCCGGCTGTGTTATATGCGGGGTCATTCCAGTGCCCGGCTGCGTAATATGCGGGGTCATTCCAGTTCCCAGCTGTGTTATATGCGGGGTCATTCCAGTGCCCGGCTGTGTAATATGCGGGGTCATTACAGTGCCCGGCTGTGTAATATGCGGGGTCATTCCAGTACCCGGCTGTGTAATATGCGGGGTCATTCCAGTGCCCGGCTGTGTAATATGAGGGGTGAGTCCAGTGCCCGGCTGTGTAATATGCGGGGTCATTCCAGTGCCCTGGTGTGTAATATGCGGGGTCATTCCAGTGCCCTGGTGTGTAATATGCGGGGTCATTACAGTGCCCGGCTGTGTAATATGCGGGGTCATTACAGTGCCCGCCTGTGTAATATGAGGGGTGAGTCCAGTGCCCGGCTGTGTAATATGCGAGGTCCTTCCAGCGCCTGGCTGTGTTATATGCGGGGTCATTCCACTGTTATGTTATGGTCCTAGGTCTGAATCCTGTAGCGAACAGTGCATGCGCTGGGGGGATTCTAAAGTCTGTAGTCACACAGAGTGACTGCAGACTTATCGATTTGGACCGGACAACCCCTTTAAATAAAAATATAACTACTTAGTAATCTGTTCCTGTGCCAGCTTTGCTATATGCTGTGTTATCACCATTCCTGTTCCAGCTGTATAGTATACAGGACTAGAGTTGGTGTGAATCGATTCACACATCTTGTTCCATCTGTCACAACAGAGATCTGCGGCTGCTAGACTGGAGAGGGAGTATCACTTCTAGCTTGCCAGCATCTACGGCTCATGGTTTGATTAGCCAGCCTGGCACGAAGTTAACTTTGTAGCGTCACTCCTGTTTGAAGTCTTGACAGGTCATATAATCAAAAGAGCCATGGATGCCGCCAGGTAAAGCTGGGTTCACATTGCGTTAAGTGCAGTCCGTTCAACGCATGCGTTGAACGGACTGCGTAACGCAAGTGCCTTGCGTTGCGTTATGTGATCTCGCTAGCGCAGATGCCCCATCTATGCTAGCGGTGACGGACCTGAAAATGCTGCAGACAGCGTCTGAGGGTCCGTCACAGAATGACGGCACATCACTAATGCATGCCAATTATGACATGCGTTAGCGATGCGCTACATAATGTCAGTTAATGGGTGCGCTAACGCATCCGTTACATAGCGTTAGTGCCGCTATTTAACGGATGCCGTCAGCGCATTGCCATTAACGCAATGTGCACCTAGCCTAAGACGTGGTACTTCCTCTCCCATCCATCGACCACAGATGACTGCTGTGACCAATTGAATTGGACATGTGAATCGATTCACACCAACTCTATACAGTACCACTACAGTTCCAGCTGTGCAGTATACAGGACCACTACAGTGCCAGCTGTGCAGTATACAGGACCACTACAGTGCCGGCTGTGCAGTATACAGGACCACTACAGTGCCGGCTGTGCAGTATACAGGACCACTACAGTGCCGGCTGTGCAGTATACAGGACCACTACAGTGCCGGCTGTGCAGTATACAGGACCACTACAGTGCCGGCTGTGCAGTATACAGGACCACTACAGTGCCGGCTGTGCAGTATACAGGACCACTACAGTGCCGGCTGTGCAGTATACAGGACCACTACAGTGCCGGCTGTGCAGTATACAGGACCACTACAGTGCCGGCTGTGCAGTATACAGGACCACTACAGTGCCGGCTGTGCAGTATACAGGACCACTACAGTGCCGGCTGTGCAGTATACAGGACCACTACAGTGCCGGCTGTGCAGTATACAGAACCACTACAGTGCCAGCTGTGCAGTATACAGGACCACTACAGTGCCGGCTGTGCAGTATACAGGACCACTACAGTGCCGGCTGTGCAGTATACAGGACCACTACAGTGCCGGCTGTGCAGTATACAGGACCACTACAGTGCCGGCTGTGCAGTATACAGGACCACTACAGTGCCGGCTGTGCAGTATACAGGACCACTACAGTGCCGGCTGTGCAGTATACAGGACCACTGCAGTGCCGGCTGTGCAGTATACAGGACCACTGCAGTGCCGGCTGTGCAGTATACAGGACCACTGCAGTGCCGGCTGTGCAGTATACAGGACCACTGCAGTGCCGGCTGTGCAGTATACAGGACCACTACAGTGCCGGCTGTGCAGTATACAGGACCACTGCAGTGCCGGCTGTGCAGTATACAGGACCACTGCAGTGCCGGCTGTGCAGTATACAGGACCACTGCAGTGCCGGCTGTGCAGTATACAGGACCACTGCAGTGCCGGCTGTGCAGTATACAGGACCACTGCAGTGCCGGCTGTGCAGTATACAGGACCACTGCAGTGCCGGCTGTGCAGTATACAGGACCACTGCAGTGCCGGCTGTGCAGTATACAGGACCACTGCAGTGCCGGCTGTGCAGTATACAGGACCACTGCAGTGCCGGCTGTGCAGTATACAGGACCACTGCAGTGCCGGCTGTGCAGTATACAGGACCACTACAGTGCCAGCTGTGCAGTATACAGGACCACTACAGTGCCGGCTGTGCAGTATACAGGACCACTACAGTGCAGTATACAGGACCACTACAGTGCCGGCTGTGCAGTATACAGGACTGTTTTTATTCCAGCTGTGCAGTATACAAGATCATTACAATGCCGGCTGTGCAGTATACAGGACCACTGCAGTGCCGGCTGTGCAGTATCCAGGACTTTTTATTCCAGCTGTGCAGTATACAAGATCATTACAATGCCGGCTGTGCAGTATACAGGACCACTACGGTGCCAGCTGTGCAGTATACAGTGCATGATCATTACAGGGCCGGCTGTGCACTATACAGTACATGATCATTACAGGGCCGGCTGTGCACTATACAGTGCATGATCATTACAGGGCCGGCTGTGCACTATACAGTGCATGATCATTACAGGGCCGGCTGTGCACTATACAGTGCATGATCATTACAGGGCCGGCTGTGCACTATACAGTGCATGATCATTACAGGGCCGGCTGTGCACTATACAGTGCATGATCATTACAGGGCCGGCTGTGCACTATACAGTGCATGATCATTACAGGGCCGGCTGTGCACTATACAGTGCATGATCATTACAGGGCCGGCTGTGCACTATACAGTGCATGATCATTACAGGGCCGGCTGTGCACTATACAGTGCATGATCATTACAGGGCCGGCTGTGCACTATACAGTGCATGATCATTACAGGGCCGGCTGTGCACTATACAGTGCATGATCATTACAGGGCCGGCTGTGCACTATACAGTGCATGATCATTACAGGGCCGGCTGTGCACTATACAGTGCATGATCATTACAGGGCCGGCTGTGCACTATACAGTGCATGATCATTACAGGGCCGGCTGTGCACTATACAGTGCATGATCATTACAGGGCCGGCTGTGCACTATACAGTGCATGATCATTACAGGGCCGGCTGTGCACTATACAGTGCATGATCATTACAGGGCCGGCTGTGCTCTATACAGTGCATGATCATTACAGGGCCGGCTGTGCTCTATACAGTGCATGATCATTACAGGGCCGGCTGTGCACTATACAGTGCATGATCATTACAGGGCCGGCTGTGCTCTATACAGTGCATGATCATTACAGGGCCGGCTGTGCTCTATACAGTGCATGATCATTACAGGGCCGGCTGTGCACTATACAGTGCATGATCATTACAGGGCCGGCTGTGCTCTATACAGTGCATGATCATTACAGGGCCGGCTGTGCACTATACAGTGCATGATCATTACAGGGCCGGCTGTGCACTATACAGTGCATGATCATTACAGGGCCGGCTGTGCACTATACAGTGCATGATCATTACAGGGCCGGCTGTGCACTATACAGTGCATGATCATTACAGGGCCGGCTGTGCACTATACAGTGCATGATCATTACAGGGCCGGCTGTGCACTATACAGTGCATGATCATTACAGGGCCGGCTGTGCACTATACAGTGCATGATCATTACAGGGCCGGCTGTGCACTATACAGTGCATGATCATTACAGGGCCGGCTGTGCACTATACAGTGCATGATCATTACAGGGCCGGCTGTGCACTATACAGTGCATGATCATTACAGGGCCGGCTGTGCACTATACAGTGCATGATCATTACAGGGCCGGCTGTGCACTATACAGTGCATGATCATTACAGGGCCGGCTGTGCACTATACAGTGCATGATCATTACAGGGCCGGCTGTGCACTATACAGTGCATGATCATTACAGGGCCGGCTGTGCACTATACAGTGCATGATCATTACAGGGCCGGCTGTGCACTATACAGTGCATGATCATTACAGGGCCGGCTGTGCACTATACAGTGCATGATCATTACAGGGCCGGCTGTGCACTATACAGTGCATGATCATTACAGGGCCGGCTGTGCACTATACAGTGCATGATCATTACAGGGCCGGCTGTGCACTATACAGTGCATGATCATTACAGGGCCGGCTGTGCACTATACAGTGCATGATCATTACAGGGCCGGCTGTGCACTATACAGTGCATGATCATTACAGGGCCGGCTGTGCACTATACAGTGCATGATCATTACAGGGCCGGCTGTGCACTATACAGTGCATGATCATTACAGGGCCGGCTGTGCACTATACAGTGCATGATCATTACAGGGCCGGCTGTGCACTATACAGTGCATGATCATTACAGGGCCGGCTGTGCACTATACAGTGCATGATCATTACAGGGCCGGCTGTGCACTATACAGTGCATGATCATTACAGGGCCGGCTGTGCACTATACAGTGCATGATCATTACAGGGCCGGCTGTGCACTATACAGTGCATGATCATTACAGGGCCGGCTGTGCACTATACAGTGCATGATCATTACAGGGCCGGCTGTGCACTATACAGTGCATGATCATTACAGGGCCGGCTGTGCACTATACAGTGCATGATCATTACAGGGCCGGCTGTGCACTATACAGTGCATGATCATTACAGGGCCGGCTGTGCACTATACAGTGCATGATCATTACAGGGCCGGCTGTGCACTATACAGTGCATGATCATTACAGGGCCGGCTGTGCACTATACAGTGCATGATCATTACAGGGCCGGCTGTGCACTATACAGTGCATGATCATTACAGGGCCGGCTGTGCACTATACAGTGCATGATCATTACAGGGCCGGCTGTGCACTATACAGTGCATGATCATTACAGGGCCGGCTGTGCACTATACAGTGCATGATCATTACAGGGCCGGCTGTGCACTATACAGTGCATGATCATTACAGGGCCGGCTGTGCACTATACAGTGCATGATCATTACAGGGCCGGCTGTGCACTATACAGTGCATGATCATTACAGGGCCGGCTGTGCACTATACAGTGCATGATCATTACAGGGCCGGCTGTGCACTATACAGTGCATGATCATTACAGGGCCGGCTGTGCACTATACAGTGCATGATCATTACAGGGCCGGCTGTGCACTATACAGTGCATGATCATTACAGGGCCGGCTGTGCTCTATACAGTGCATGATCATTACAGGGCCGGCTGTGCTCTATACAGTGCATGATCATTACAGGGCCGGCTGTGCACTATACAGTGCATGATCATTACAGGGCCGGCTGTGCACTATACAGTGCATGATCATTACAGGGCCGGCTGTGCTCTATACAGTGCATGATCATTACAGGGCCGGCTGTGCTCTATACAGTGCATGATCATTACAGGGCCGGCTGTGCTCTATACAGTGCATGATCATTACAGGGCCGGCTGTGCTCTATACAGTGCATGATCATTACAGGGCCGGCTGTGCACTATACAGTGCATGATCATTACAGGGCCGGCTGTGCACTATACAGTGCATGATCATTACAGGGCCGGCTGTGCACTATACAGTGCATGATCATTACAGGGCCGGCTGTGCACTATACAGTGCATGATCATTACAGGGCCGGCTGTGCACTATACAGTGCATGATCATTACAGGGCCGGCTGTGCACTATACAGTGCATGATCATTACAGGGCCGGCTGTGCACTATACAGTGCATGATCATTACAGGGCCGGCTGTGCACTATACAGTGCATGATCATTACAGGGCCGGCTGTGCACTATACAGTGCATGATCATTACAGGGCCGGCTGTGCACTATACAGTGCATGATCATTACAGGGCCAGTTTTGCAATGTAATAGACCATTCCTGTGCCAGCTGTGCTGTATTTTGGACCATCTTTCTGCCTGTACCGCCATGGAGCAGCTGGCATGCGACTGTGTGCTGCAATGGTCCTCGCCCTGCAGTGAGCTGCCGTAATTCCTGGCACAGCTCTGCTGAGTAGTGCACCATTTTTGTCCAAATTCTCAATTAGTAAATGTTGACACTTTTTTTTTTTTTTTAAACAGCCCATCCTCATCCTCCTTTAACACTTAAAACTTAGTAGGAATAGTTTCCATGGGAAATCTACTTTGCTATTCATATTAGGAGTTTTTTGAGCATTCTTTTTTGTTACTTAAGGTTTTGAAAAACACCTGATGGAAGAAGTAAGTGTCCGACACTCTTCCTTGAAGTGGATCCTGATGGAATCCTTTTCAAACTAAGCCCTAAGAATGCAGATGAAAAAACTCTTCTTAGGGCACGTGTCCATGACGTCTATTTCAGGCAACTTCCACTTGAAATCAGCCTGTAAGAGCACTTAAACATGCTAAAATTAATTAACATATGCAATGCAATGACAAAAGATCTGCTGTTCAGTATTTTTGAGCTTCTTTAAACCTAAATGAATGCACTGCCTAAGGCTATGTTCACACTTTGCGGTTTTTGCTGCGGATCCGCAGCGGATTTGCCTCTGCGGATCCGCAGCAGTTTTCCTTGCAGGGTACAGTACAATGTTACCCTATGGAAAACAAAAACCGCTGTGCCCACTTTGCTTTTTTCCTCTGGAAAATCCGCGCGGATTTTCTGCGGAAAAAAAGAAGTAGCATGTCTATTCTTTCTGCGGATTCCGCAACGGTTTTCCACCTGCACCAATAGGAAAGTGCATTTGGAAAACCGCAGTGGAATCCGCAGTAGAAACCGCACAAAAAACCGCAGTGAAAAGCACCGCGGTTTTGCACTGCGGTTTTTGCAAATCCGCTGCGGAAAAATCCGCAGCAAATTCCGCAAAGTGTGAACAAGCCCTAAATGTTTAGAACACCGGTCTGTTCTTCAGACAGCTTTCATTTGTATGCCCCTCACTATTTTTTATATACAGTTTCAAAAAATAAATAAATAAAAAAAGACACAGCATCAAACATGATTACAAAAGTGTCACAGATGGCACTGTAGAAAAAACGCCACTGTACTCTTCTTCAAAAATCTAGCCAGTACGCCAGTGTCTTAGAGACTTTGTATGCACATACCTTAAAACTTCCAATCCTCTAAAGGGAAAGAATAACTCCCCAAAAATAAATTATCTGAAGCAATTTCCTTAGTGTAAGTTTCTCATGGCAGATTTCTACCAACTTTTTAAAAACATCTGAATGGGCTTTAATAAAAATATTCACGTACCCGCTGCAGAAAGATGTATGGCACTAATTGTCAGGCTGCATTCACACATCCGTGTGTTTCCCTAGGTGCATCCTCATTGCTTCAGTCTTTTTCTTATCTGCTTTTTTTTCACTGAATCCTGTACACTCTCAGAACTCGTTAATCCATTGACTCAACAATGAATCCGTTAATAATGGATGAAACTTGAATGGTAATCTGAAGCACAAGGTCTGTCTTCCAAATTTCATCCGTGTCTCACGGATCCCAAAATGCTTTAATGGCCGAGTCTGATCAGCAAAACTGATGAGAATAGGACAAGTTCTGAGTCTCACTGGAGGCACAAACCTTATTTTAAAACTGATGTGTATATGGTTCAGTGAAACTGTATGGGATATTGTGCTGTCTGAGAAAAAAGCTGGCAGCCCTAGGACGTGTCACACGGGTGTGCTGATGTAGCCTTATAGACATTGCCGCTCTGCTTCTAGGGGAGAAAAACCTCCATTATTTTGTGCCATGTAGAGCTTGTGGCAATGTCCATCTGGATAACTGTAGGGGATATATTTGTAATGCAGTGTTAGATCCTTCCATGTCTGAGCTATAAAAATAAGTGCGGAAGAGAGTTTGACTCCACAGGAAATTGTACAAATGGGCAGGATGCTGAGAACTCATGAGACGCAGGAAGGAGCTTGATCGTCTTTACAATATGTTTTCTGTGTTACTTTTTAGGACAGTTATGTGATATAATAAATGGACTGAAATAACAAACTATCAGATGTGAGCTAACAAATACTCCCCACCCCAGTCAGTCCACAGTGAAGTTTAAGTGCCGCCATCATGGTGTGTGCACAGTGTAGTTAGTGTCGCCTTCATGGTGTGTGCACAGTGTAGTGTTAGTGCCTCCATCATGGTGTGTGCACAGTGTAGTGTTAGTGCCGCCATCATGGTGTGTGCACAGTGTAGTGTTAGTGCCTCCATCATGGTGTGTGCACAGTGTAGTTAGTGTCGCCTTCATGGTGTGTGCACAGTGTAGTGTTAGTGCCTCCATCATGGTGTGTGCACAGTGTAGTGTTAGTGCCGCCATCATGGTGTGTGCACAGTGTAGTGTTAGTGCCGCCATCATGGTGTGTGCACAGTGTAGTGTTAGTGCCTCCATCATGGTGTGTGCACAGTGTAGTGTTAGTGCCTCCATCATGGTGTGTGCACAGTGTAGTTAGTGTCGCCATCATGGTGTGTGCACAGTGTAGTGTTAGTGCCGCCATCATGGTGTGTGCACAGTGTAGTGTTAGTGCCTCCATCATGGTGTGTGCACAGTGTAGTGTTAGTGCCTCCATCATGGTGTGTGCACAGTGTAGTTAGTGTCGCCATCATGGTGTGTGCACAGTGTAGTGTTAGTGCCGCCATCATGGTGTGTGCACAGTGTAGTGTTAGTGCCTCCATCATGGTGTGTGCACAGTGTAGTTAGTGTCGCCATCATGGTGTGTGCACAGTGTAGTATTAGTGCCGCCATCATGGTGTGTGCACAGTGTAGTGTTAGTGCTGCCGTCATGGTGTGTTCACAGTGTAGTTAGTGTCGCTATCATTGTGTGTGCACAGTGTAGTGTTAGTGCTGCCTTCATGGTGTGTGCACAGTGTAGTGTTTGTGCTGCCTTCATGGTGTGTGCACAGTGTAGTGTTAGTGCTGCCATCAGGGTGTGTGCACAGTGTAGTGTTAGTGCTGCCTTCATGGTGTGTGCACAGTGTAGTGTTAGTGCTGCCGTCATGGTGTGTGCACAGTGTAGTGTTAGTGCTGCCATCAGGGTGTGTGCACAGTGTAGTGTTAGTGCTGCCGTCATGGTGTGTGCACAGTGTAGTTAGTGTCGCCACCAGGGTGTGTACACAGTGTAGTGTTAGTGCTGCCGTCATGGTGTGTGCACAGTGTAGTTAGTGTCACCATCATTGTGTGTGCACAGTGTAGTGTTAGTGCTGCCGTCATGGTGTGTGCACAGTGTAGTGTTAGTGCTGCCATCAGGGTGTGTGCACAGTGTAGTGTTAGTGCTGCCGTCATGGTGTGTGCACAGTGTAGTTAGTGTCGCCACCAGGGTGTGTACACAGTGTAGTGTTAGTGCTGCCGTCATGGTGTGTGCACAGTGTAGTTAGTGTCGCCACCAGGGTGTGTACACAGTGTAGTGTTAGTGCTGCCACCAGGGTGTGTGCACAGTGTAGTGTTAGTGCTGCCATCAGGGTGTGTGCACAGTGTAGTGTTAGTGCTGCCGTAATGGTGTGTGCACAGTGTAGTTAGTGTCGCCACCAGGGTGTGTGCACAGTGTAGTGTTAGTGCTGCTGTCATGGTGTGTGCACAGTGTAGTTAGTGTCGCCACCAGGGTGTGTGCACAGGGTAGTGTTAGTGACGCCACCAGGGGGTGTGCACAGGGTAGTGTTAGTGGTGCCACCAGGGGGTGTGCACAGGGTAGTGTTAGTGCTGCCACCAGGGTGTGTGCACAGTGTAGTGTTAGTGCTGCCATCAGGGTGTGTGCACAGTGTAGTGTTAGTGACGCCACCAGGGGGTGTGCACAGTGTAGTGTTAGTGCGCCGGACTTTATAAGAAAACTAACATGGCAGTGAAGGGAGCCTTCAGCAAGCCCCCCAGCTGCTATGGTAACACATGGGCACGCACATGTTGAAAGTGCAGTGGGTGCTGTTACATGCATTCATCCGCGACCCAGCTATTTAAATGCCGCTATAGTGATAGACTGCAGCAGTTATATGATTAAACAGCAGTGATTGAAGGCTCCCTCTGGTCGCTTCTGTTACAAGCTGATGCTGGCTAAATAGCACAGTTGGCATCTGTTGGGCATGGTGTTGGCTCAGTTCCTATGCATGGTCCATACACCTCTTGAGCCCATAAAGCGTAAATTTACATTAAATGATTGTGAAGGGGTTAAAGGCCCAGTATGTTCCTAGTTGATCTGGGAAAAATGTACAGTTTCAGTATGGCATTCTCTATTTTAAACCCTCCTGTTGAACTCCATGAATGTAACCATATTCTGTAAATGGAGAATGTAACAATTATGAACTCCTTAAAGAAGTTGTCCACTACTATAACCTTTTTTTTTTTTTTTTCATAAATCTTGCCATTATGTGCCACTGAAAACATCTACTGTGTTTATTTTAGCAATATTACCTTTTATCATGCTGTAGCAGCACATCTTTAGTGCTGGATTCAGCTCTCATGGGGTTAATCGACAACTTCCTTTCTCCTGACTTACTGTGCTCTAATACTACAAGTTCCATGATGCATTGCACTCGCCTGTAACTCTGCACCTGGCACACCCACTCCAAAACACACCCCAACCCCTCCCTCCTCTCCCCCTCTATCGTCAAAAAGATTTGTGATGTCATTTCTGTCCAACCTCCTCTTTTACATTTGTCCAACCCACACTCCATTACACACAGATAGATGGATGGATAGATAGATGGAGAGATATGGGATATATAGATAGATATGGGATAGATAGACAGACAGATAGATAGATGAATACATACAGAGATATATCTATATATATCTATATATATATATATATATATATATATATATCTCTATATCTATATATATATATCTATTTCCATAGATATGTCTATATCCATGTTTCTAAACCCCTTCACCCCTGGAGCTTTTTTCGTTTATCGCTCCCCTTCTTTCCAGAGCCATAATTTTTCCGTCAATATGGCCATGTGAGGGCTTATCTTTTGCAGGACAAGTTCTACTTTTGAACGACACCATTGCTTTTACCATGTCGTGTAACAGAAAATGTGAAAAAAATTCAAAGTGCAATGAAATTGCAAAAAAAGTGCAATCCCACACTTGTTTTTTGCTTGTCTTTTTTGCTAGGTTCACATCCGCAGCAAAACCGCAGATGTAAAAAAGATCTGCAGTTTAGATGCGGATGTGGGTCCAAGAAACACTGCAGCTCGGGAGGAGGGAAGTGTGTGGGCATAATGTGGGCGGTGACTGTGTGCGTGTATGTGCTTGCTGGGTCTGCGGGCTGTTCGGATGTGTGCGGGACTGTTCAGGTTTGTGCGCGGTCTGCGGGCTGTTCGGATGTGTGCGGGTCTGTTCAGATGTGTACAGCCCTGTGCGCAACCACACCAAAAGCGAATTAAAAAATGCATCAAAACCGTGCAAAAAACTGCATAAAAAACGCATCAAAACTGCCAAAAAAGCATCAAAACTGCACCAAAAACTGCATCAAAACCCCACCAAAATTGCATCAACACTGCAACAAAACCGCACCAAAAACTGCATCAAAACCGCACTAAAACTGCGAAACTGCACCAGGTTTTGATGCAGTTTTTGGTGCAGTTTTGATGCTTTTTTGGTGTGGTTTATGCGCGGTTTTAATGCCGTTTTTGGAAAGAAAGAAATAAACGGAAAATGTGCATTATTTTAATGGAAACATGCATGAAAAAATGGATTCCAAGGCCGGATTCATCATTTCACATCTCAGTTTCATACTTTTTTTGCCGGATCCGTCGCTGTGCGTTTTTTCGCCAGACAGAAAAAACGTTCCTCTGTATGTGTTTTCCGTCCGGCGGAAACAGCTTTTTTGATGGATCCGGCAAAAAACGGATGAAACGTGTGGCCATCAGGCGCAATCCGGCGCTAATACAACTCTATGAGAAAAAAACGGATCCGGCGGAAAAAAATGGATCCGTTTTTTTCATAACTCGCCGGATTGTGCCTCACGGCAAAAACCTGATGTGTGAAAGCAGCCAAATATATGGATAGATACATCGCAATGCGTCGTAGAGGAGAAAAAAATGCATCCTGCAAAGTTGCTCCCAGGATGCGTTTTTTGGCTATGTCTCCACGTTCAGGATGGCCGGCGGTTTCGCCGCAGCGGCGAAGCCGCTCGGCGCTAAGCCCCGCCCCCTTTCTGGGACGCGATCATGCCGGATGTGTTAACTCTTCACATCCGGGATGATCGCTCTCTCCCATAGCGCCCAGTGATATGCCTTGCGGGGACGCTGCGTCCCCGCAAGGTGTACGGACATGCTGCGATCTGAAAAGACGCGCAGCATGTCCGTAGTCGCAGGGCCGCCGCGTGCAGGTTTCCACGCATAGTGGAGACGGGATTTCATAAAATCCCCTCCACTATGCTGGAACATCTGGACGCTGCTTGTTTGACGCTGCAGCTCTGCGCAGCGTCAAACAAGCAGCGTTTCCTGACCGTGGAAACATACCCTTTCTCCATAGACTTTTATTAGCGACACAGTGCCACACGTTGTGCGACGGTTGCGCCGTGTTTTGGCGCACCGCCTGCACAAAAAAAGTTACATGTAACTTTTTTTTGTGCGTCAAGTCCGCCATTTTCGACCGCGCATGCGCGGGCGAAACGCAGCCCCCTCCTCCCCGGACCTTGCAATGGGGCAGCGGAAGCGTCTTAAGACTGCTTCCGATGCCCACGTCAGGCATTTTTGTCACAGTATGCGTCGGTACGTCGGGCCGACGCAGCGCGACGGCCCCGTACCGACGCTAGTGTGAAAGCAGCCTAAGGCTACTTTCACACTTGCATTTTCAGCAATCTGTCTTTTTGGGAAAAAAACGGATCCTGCAAATGTGCTCGCAGGATGCGTTTTTTACCCATAGACTTGTATTAGTGACGGATCGCGACGGATGGCCACACGTCGCGTCCGTCGTGCAACGGATGCGTCGTGTTTTGGCGGACCGTTGGAACGAAAAAAACGTTCAAGTGAACTTTTTTTGTCCGTCGCGTCCGCCATTTTCTACTGCGCATGCGCGGCAAAAACTATGCCCCCTCCTCCCCAGACTTCAGAATGGGCAGCGGATGCGTTGAAAAACTGCATCCGCTGCCCACGACGTGCACAAATTTCACAACGTGCGTCAGTACGTAGGCCCGACGCATAGCAAAGGACCCGTACCGATGCAAGGGTGAAATAGGCCTTTATGAGCGTTTAATTTAATAAAAAAACGGCGTGGGCTACCGCGCAATTTTCTGCGCCAGAGGGGGAAAGCCGACGACCGGGGGCCAGTATTTGTAGCCTGCTATAAATATCATCCCGTAGCTGCCTGCGCAGCCTTTACTGGCTATTAAAATAGGGGGACCCCCCAAAAAATGACGTGGGGTCCCCCCATATTTTATAGCCAGAAAGGCTACGCAGACAGCTGCGGGCTGATATTCATAGCCTAGAGAGGGGCCATGGATATTGCCCCCCCCCCCCGGCTACAAATACCAGTCCGCAGCCGCCCTGGAAATGGTGCATCTGTAAGATGCGCCAATTCCGGCACTTAGCCCCTCTCTTCCCACTCCCGTGTAGCGGTGGGATATGGGGTAATAAGGGGTTAAGTCACCTTGCTATTGTAAGGTGACATTAAGCCGGGTTAATAACGGAGAGGCGTCAATAAGACTCCTATCCGTTATTAATCCAATAGTAATAAAGGGTTAATAAAACACAAAAACATTAGGAAAAAAGTATTTTAATAATCTTCATTTAACCATACTTACCATACTTCAGCGCCTGCAAAAAACGTAAAATAATAAACCGTATACTACCTGTCCGCCGTAGTCCAATTAATAACGAGTGTCCCACGACGATCTCCCCTATAGAACAGTGACATTGGGTGATGTCACTGCTCTATAGGACCCTCAGTGACACACTGACAGGAGACAATGTCTCCTGCAGTGCATCACTGAGAGGTTACTAAAGTTCACTGGTCTCACTTTATGGCAAAAAGCTGCATGGGAACTTTTTCACACAGCAATGCCAAAAGTGAGACCAGGGACTATTTTCTCACAGGGGCGTAGGAATACATTGTGAGGAATACATTGTGGAAGGATACCTTCCTCCCCTCATTGTGTTCCTGGAGCCCCTGGAGAGCAGTCGCATCATCAGATTCTCCTGCTCTCCACGGGAGATCGTCGTGGGACACTCGTTTTTATTGGATTTCTGCGGATCAGGGAGTATATTGTTTGTTTATTATTTTAATATTTTTTATAGGTGACACTGGCTTCGGGGAACAAAGTGACAAGTGATGGTGAGTATGTAATCTATGCTATATGTACTGTATGTCTGTATGTATGTTGTATGTATGTACTGCATGTGGCATGTCACATGATGTATGTCATCGCATGGTGCATGTCGTCGGATGTCGCATGCTGCATGTCACATGTTGTCGCATGTTGTCACATGTCGCATGCTGCATGTCACATGTTGTCGCATGTCGTCGCATGCTGCATGTCACATGGTGCATGTTGTCGCATGTCACATGCCGTCGCATGCTGCATGTGACATGCTGCATGTCGCATGCTGCATGTCGTCGAATGTCACCGAATGTCGCATGCCATCACATGTCGCATGGTGCATGTTGCATGATGTCACATGTTGCATGTTGTCGCATGTCATTGCATGGTGCATGTCATCGCATGGTGCATGCTGCATGTTGTCGCATGTCGCCACATGTTGCATGGTGCATGTCATCGCATGCTGCACGTCGTCGCATGTTGTCACATGGTGCATGTCGCATGCTGCATGTCACATGGTGCATGCTGCATGTCACATGGTGCTTGTCGTCGCATGTCACATGTCGCATGGTGCATGCCGTCGCATGGTGCATGCTGTCGCATGCTGCATGTCGTCGAATGTCGCCGCATGTCGTCACATGTCGCATGTCACATGTTGCATGTCGTAGCATGGCGCATGTCGCAGCATGGCGCATGTCGCATGTTGTCACATGTCGTCGCATGTTGTCACATGTCGTATGGTGCATGTCACATGCTGCATGTCGTCGCATGGTACATGTCGCATGCTGTCACATGTCGTCGCATGCTGCATGTCTCATGTCCTGTATGTGTGTTCTATGTATGTATTGTGTATGTGTTTTTTATTTTTTTTTTTACATTCAACACATTAGCCGGATGATGGGACCACTACTGTCCCATCATTGGCTAATGTGTCACTCACTGTCACTGTAGCAGGCAGAGCCCGATGGGACTACAAGTCTACAAGACCATGCCTACACACAGAGACGCCGCAGACCCCCGCACACTCCAGCACCTTCGGCACAGACCCCCGCCGTTGCACCGGCCGTGGCACCGGCCCCCGACGCACCGGCGTCGCCGCGGCACCGGCCGCCGATGCACCGGCCGCACATCTCGGCACATGAGCGCGGCTGTCCAGCAGATCCCAGCACAGCCCCGCAGGCAGCCCACATCCCCGCCCACAGCCCAGTCACTCTTGAGTGACTGCTGACTGTGGAGCCTGGGTCACGCCTGTTGCTGACGTCACGTCAATTTCCAGAGTCTGGAAATTGACGTGACGTCGGCGGAAATAAGCGGCGGCTGCAGCCTGGGTGGTCACGTGACCCGGACTCAGCCGCTGCCATAGCGCCGCTCACAGGCGAAAACGGCAACAGAAGGTATTTACACAATTCATTAGGGGCCCCGGGGGGATACATTGGGGGGTTAACTGAAAGTAGTGGACAACCCCTTTAAGGCCTTGCAAGTTCTTTGGTTTTTTCTCTCCTTGTTCCAAGAGCATTAACCTTTTTATTTTCCCATTGACATAGTTGTGCACGTTCTTGTTTTTTTGGATGATGATTTGCACCTTTGATCGCACTATTTATTTTACCATGTGACGTTTTGATCGCTTTTCTTATACTCAGCTTGGCTAAGCATGCATGTGTTTTCTTTTCAGTGGGTGAAGGGGAATAAGATGTGGCAAGATGGTGTATATTACTTGCCTATAAATGCAAGGGGAGTCTGAACACCCCTCACCAATGTATGCCGACATCGTATGTTCCAAAGAAAACTTTAGCAGTTTTGACCTAGAAATTCATCTGCATCACGTACGGGTTTTACAGACCAAAACATAACCAAAGCTTTTCTTCCAGGACCCTTTCAACTAGTGATGATGTTGAGGACAGAGCGACTGAGAGAGGCCGTTTGGAGGCGGCTTATGAGAGCTGTGATAAAGACCTGGATAAGAAGATTGAGCAGCACTTTACAGAACTCACGACTGCCATACGCACTTACCAAAACATCACCGAACGGATTACCAACTCCCGCAATAAGATCAAGCAGGTAAGCCACTAGTGCTGTGTGTGTGAAATTATTATTATACATTTTTATAGCGCCATTTATTCCATGGCGCTTTACATGTGAACGGGGCAAATATAGACAAGTACAATAAACATGAGTAAAACAAGGCACACACAAGTACAGGAGGAGCGAGGACCCTGCCCGCGAGGGCTCACTGTCTACAGGGGATGGGTGAGGATACACTAGGAGAGGGTAGAGCTGGTCATACGGCAGTTCAGTAGACTGGGGATCACTGTAGATTGTAGGCTTGTCGGAAGAGGTGGGTCTTCAGGTTCCTTTTGAAGGTTTCCATGGTAGGTGAGAGCCTGATGTGTTGGGGTAGAGAGATCCAGAGTATAGGGGAAGCACGGGAGAAGTCTTGGATGTGGTTGTGGGAGGAAGAGATGAGAGGAGTAGAGAAGGAGATCATGAGATGATCAAAGGTTGCATGTAGGTAGGTACCGGGAGACCATGTCACAGATGTATGGATGAGTCAGGTTGTGAATGGCTTTGTATGTCATTGTTAGTGTTTTGAACTGTAGCCTCTGGGCAATAGGAAGCCAGTGAAGGGCCTGGCAGAGAGGAGAGGTTGGGGAGTAACGGGGAGACAGGTGGATTAGTCGGGCAGCAGAGTGTAGGATGCATTGGAGTGGTGCCAGAGTGCTAGAGGGGAGGCCATAGAGTAGGAGGTTACAGTAGTCGAGGCGGGAGATAAGGGCATGTACTAGTGTTTTTGTGGTTTCATGGTCAAGGAATGCACGGATCTGGGAAATGTTTTTGAGTTGGAATCGACAAGAGGAGGCAAGGGCTTGGATATGTGGCTTGAAAGAGAGGGTAGAGTCAAGGATCACCCCGAGGCACCGAGCGTGCGGAACCGGGGAAAGTGAGCAGTCATTGCCATTGATGGATAGGTCAGGTGGAGGGGTAGAGTGAGGTGGGGCAAAGATGATGAATTCTATTTTGTCCATGTTCAGTTTTAGAAAACGAGCAGAAAAGAAGGATGAAATAGCAGACAGACATTATGGGATTTTGGTCAGTAAGGAAGTGAGGTCGGGTCCAGATAGGTAGATCTGCGTGTCATCAGCGTAGGGATGATATTGTAAACCGTGGGATTCTATGAGCTGTCCCAGGCCAAAGGTGTAGATGGAGAAGAGTAGGGGTCCTAGAACTGAGCCTTGGGGAACACCGACAGACAGAGGGCGAGATGAAGAGGTGGTGTGGGAGAGGGAGACACTGGATGTCCGGTCTATTAGCTATGATGAGATCCAGGATAGGGCCAAGTCTGTGATGCCAAGAGATGAGAGAATCTGTAACAGGAGGGAGAGGTCCACAGTGTCGAAGGCAGAAGACAGGTCCAGGAGGAGGACAGAGTAGTGTTGCTTGCTCTTGGCGGTTAGTAGGTCATTAGTCACGTTAGTTAGGGCAGTTTCAGTTGAGTGATGTGGTCGGAAGCCAGATTGTAACCGGTCGAAGTGGGAGCAGGAGGAGAGGTGGGAGGACAGTTCAAGATGGACATGCTGTTCCAATAGTTTTGAGGCATAAGGGAGAAGGGATATCGGGTGAAAGCTGGACACAGAGGATGGGTCGAGGGAGGGTTTTTTGAGGATGGATGTGATTGATGCGTGCTTGAAGGATGAGGGGAAGACACAACGTTTGTAAGTGAGAGGTTGAAGAGTTATGTTAGGGTTGGGATGAAGACTTTTGCAAGGTTAGGGATGAGGTGGGATGGGAGCGGGTCAAGCGTGCAAGTGGTGAGATGTGATCTTGACAGAAGGATGGAGAGCTGATCGTCTGTCATGGTGGAGAAGCTGGCTTTGGAGCAGGGCTGAGAAGTCAAGAGGAGGGGCATTGGGGGCTGCGGGCCAAAGCTTTGCCTGATATTATCGATCTTCTGCTTAAAGAAAGAGGTAAGTTCTTGAGCAGAAATGAGAGGGGAGGGAGGAGATTCTGGGGGACGGAGTAGAGAATTGAAAGTGTTGAAGAGCTGTTTAGGGTTGTGAGTCAGGGAGGATATGAGAGATGAAAAGTAAGTTTGTTTTGTGGTAGTGAGAGTGGACTTGAAGCTGGCGAGGGACTGCTTGTATGCAGTGAAGTGCTCAGCAGAACGAGATCTCTTCCATCTCCGCTCAGTGACCCTGAAAGCCCATCTCAGATCTTTGGTCAGGCTGGTTAGCCAGGGCTGCCTGTTGATTCTACGAGTTTTGCTATGCATGAGCGGGGCGGCCGAATTGAGTGTTGCTGTTATTGTGGTGTTATAAAAAGTGGCAGCAGCATCTGTGTCATGGAAGGAAGCTATGTCTGTAAGAGGGAGAATGGACTCAGAGAGTGAGTGTAGATTGAGGTGTTTGAGATTTCTGCAAGGGTGAGTGAGTTTGTGCAGGTTGCGCACTAGAAGGGGAGAGGGAAGAAAATATCAGTAGGTTGTGGTCAGACAGGGGGAGGGGTGAGATTAGTAAGGGAGAAGATGAGGTCCAATGTGTGGCCATCTTTATGGGTGGCTGCGGATGACCATTGAGTGAGACCAAAGGAGGCAGTGAGCGATAAAAGTTTAGAGGCGGCTGAGGTGGAAGTGTCAATGGGGATATTGAAGTCACCCATGATAATAGTGGGGGGTGTCGGCTGAGAGGAAATGAAGTAGCCAGGTGGTGAAGTGGTCAAGAAAGGTGGAGATGGCTAGTTCTGGGGGGCAGTAGATGACAGCCAGCTGGAGGTTGGAGGGTGAGTAGATGCGGACGAAGTGCACCTCGAACGAGGGAAGAGTAGCGGAGGGTGTTAGTGGAATTGGGGTAAAGGAGCAGGTATCGGACAGGAGCAAGCCAACCCCTCCACCATGTTTGTTGCTGGGGCGAGGGGTGTGAGAAAGGTGGAATCCACCATAGGAAAGCGCGGCTGGAGAGGCTGAGTCAGAGGGGGTGAGCCAGGTTTCAGTGATGCCGAGGAAGGAGAGTTTGTTGGTGATGAAGAGGTCGTGGATAAATGACAGTTTATTGCAGACAGAGCGTGCGTTCCATAGAGCTCCAGGTAGGGGGACTGGATGAATGGGTATAAGGTTACTGTGGTTGCGAAGACGTGTAGAGGATCGTGGCAGGGGGTTAAAAATGAGTGTGGGGATGTTTTGAGGAGGGCCAGGATTTGGGGATACGTCGCCAGCAATGAGGAGCAGCAGACAGAGCGTTAGACGGTGGGAGCTGGATAGGTCATGATGTGGCCGTGTGTGCCTGGAGAAAAAGGATTGTATGTAGAGGAACA